>NC_045559.1:41939624-42549312 GCF_009819795.1 Aythya fuligula
TATTTTAGGGCATTTTGGAGGTTCTTATGAGGAGGCTGTTAGCTAATTGTCCATTTTGGAGCAAGTACATTTCCACTAAATTTCCACTGAATCATTTGCCACAGGCTATTTCACACAACAATATATTGTATTAGATGAACCATCAAATGCAGCAGCTCCTACAAAGAAGCAAAGTCAAATTGTTCTGCTCTTTTTTTCCCTCTTACGCTTCAAATGAGGAAAAAGAGATTGTGCTATCTGATTACCAGTGAAGCTGGACAAAACCTGTAGGCATTGCTCTGAAATACCTTAGTAACCCTAGGACAAACATTGTGCCACAAAAGCTCCTGGGCTCAGGAGGTGTTTGAACAACTTCTTGATTTGAGAAAGGAAAGAAAGCTTATTGTACGTGTACATTTCCTTAATCATACATGCTGACCAAAGGTACAGGAGATCAGGACCCAGCTGTATGGACTTGGCCAGCAGTCAGAATTTTCTAGCATTGCTGTTGATTTCCTCCATCCTTCACCAAAAAAGAGAACCTGGAAACTTCTCATTCTTTTATTTGCATATTCACATCTAAATATTGCATTTTGTGTGTGTGTGTGCTTCTTTCTGATTAAATTATAGTATGTTTTTATTTAGTTATGCATTCCCAGAGCAAGTGTGAAGATGTGTGTGTTAATTACTTATATGAAAATAAGATGGTTAATACTTAGGTTTTCAAGCTCTACTAAAATTTCATAGCAATGTGAGTGGCTGTAAAATAGATGTAGAAATACTGTAGATAGATTCAGGCATCCTTAGGGAAATTAGTCAGTTCTCTTACGAGCAAGTTTAATTTATTTTTACTCTCTGAAAATGACAGTCTATTTCTTTCTTATTTTTTTTAATGGGTTGGAAGAAAAAATTAAAATATGGTCCCAAAAAGAAAACGTCATTTTTTCATCTCTATAAATACAGTTTAGATGGGTACTTAAATGATCACAGAAAGTGAAAAAAGTATAATCAAGGGTATTTCCTCTTCAGGACTACGTAAAGACATACACATTTTTAAGACAGCATAAGCATTATATTAGCACTGTTATGCAGCTGGAGTTTGATGAAGTTTATAGGACTTTCTGAAGAAACAAAAACAACTTTTAAATAAAATTTATATGTTACTTTAAATCACTCATGCATTTTTTCTTTGTTTAATCCCATGTGGGCAAGAAAGACAACTATTTTCTGCTAGGCCTTTATGTGGTTACTTCTTATAGGCCTCCTGACTCCATTTCCAAAGTGTAGCCACTTCGTGCATCTCAACAGAAAGAAACATTTCACAAATGAGACCCTTGATCCCAATCCTGAATTATGCCTGAAGCGAGCAGGTGCCATATATTGAAAAGGGAACTGCATGTCTCCATTGTGCTGAAAATACCTCTGTGAAAGTGGAGAAACTGTGTACTTTTAGTGTAATGAGAGAGAGGAAATAAGGTGGTCTGGCTTCTCTGTCAGTATCCTTATTTTACATACATGTTTTATCTGTGCTAGTTGTTCAAAGATGCTCACACATTTGGCAACCGCTGGCAGCTACAAGATTCCAACGAAAATGGTAGAGAAGCTTTCCCATTGCCAGTTCCAAAATTCACTTTCCAAAACCTTCCTACTGAAGGCAGAAGTCAAGTCCTGCCTTCTTCTTTTGATGCAATCCCCTCAAAAGTTCCCATTATCCTTCTCTAAGTAACAGGAGATAAATATAACCTTGTTGCTGACTGAGATTAACATGTCAGCATTCAGTTATTCTCATCATGCCTTTCATGCATCTCAGGAGGATTCACAGATCTCAGATCACAGATCTCAGAAGGATTCTCTTTCCAAATATTTTATCCCTCACTTTCGTTCTGTGATCCTATTGATGAGGTAGAAAAAACAGCATTTGGGCCTCATTCCAACCTGCCAGCATAGTCCCCGCTGTCTTAGAGCCACCCTACACTAGTTGTGTCAGTCACAGTGTTTTGATTAACTGCAAATTACCTGCCGACACAGTGGAAAACTGAAGCCTAGAAATGCCACTTTTCCTCCTTGCAAAGATGTTCCTATATGACGAAGGTGAGGATTTACCTGGGTTTAATTCCTAGGTACCCTTTCTTGTGCTTTTATTTATTAGCTGCTGAAGTCAACACTGCAGGTTTTTGTATCTTCTGTATCATGAGGAAGACATCTTTACATCTTCTTTGGAAAAAAAAAATGAACTGAGCTCTTCAGGCATATTATTGTAAAGCACATTTATCACTGAATTTCAAATATATTGAAGGGAAAGACATGGCTGGATATGAGTGAGGTATCTACACAAGCAACACCTCTATTTACATACTTAGTTTTTTTAGGACAGCTAAGATGGTGATAGTTTTGCAAAGCTAAAGGTAAGAGGAGTCTAAGGAATCTCCCCTAACAATGTGATTGTTTTTAAACTGAAAGCTGTGTTTGTTATTTATTATACAAGTGTTGTTGATAAGATGGTGCCAGATATGTTTCAACTGATGCATGTCAGCAATAGCAACACTGGCAATATGGAGGGAACATCTCCTGACATTTTATAGATGTTAGTCCAGGGATTGTAGTCCTTAGTAGGAAATTAAGATTTTATTCCATTTAAGATTTTATTTTTGTTTATTATGCTGCCTTTTTTATGTCTTGTTGAAGAATAAGGCTATTGTTCATTCCCTATTTGATTTTTTTGTTGTTGTTGTTTATGCTGAACTGTGTTCATATTTACAAAAAGCAATATTTTTTTGCTCCCTTTAAATCACAATCATTCGTATGCAGGTTTTTATTTGGCATCTTATCACATTAGATAGTAAAGTAATAAATGAAAAGTAAAATATATAATGATCATTCAGGAAAAACACAAATAAAGCACAGATCACATAGCAACTGTCCTGCGTGTATGCCAGCAGACATAAACTTTTTGACTGCAAAATTCAAGTGTTATCTTACATAATTGACCAATGACCGATTAATAATATTTAGAAGTTTTTCTTGTAAAACATGCCCAAAAGGAAAACTGTTAAAATGAATCCCACCCATAGCAAAGGTCAGCTGTTTTCATTTTTTGTTTGTTTGTTTGTTTTTGAAGGCAAAAAGGAAGATGTGTAAGTTCTGTATTGTGGGCTTTCATAGCATATCTCTCAGATTTGAATTTGTCAATATATATATATTGATACAAATATATATTTTAAAACTGCTTATGATCTAATAGTGGTCAGAAGCAAATTTTAAAAAGCAGCACACAAGGATTTCAAGATCCACAAGTAATCTCTGCAGCTCAGGAGCGTCTCTGTAGGAATTGCTTCAGGTCAGAGAAGTAAGGGTTTCTTATAATCTCAGCTATCAAACTCAATTCATGGTGCCTCTTTTTCTTCAGATTCCTGGTGGTATCACAGAATGCTTCATACCTACAGGTCTACAGGTTAAATCCACCCTTCCAGTGAAGAGAATATGATAATGTCCTCATTTAGCCTTACTGAGAAAAGCATCTTAAATTCTGTTTGAGTCTGTCCAGAAATCTTTGCAGTGCAGCTGGCTCCAGGGCCATTATCATTATAATATTGTTGCAGGGGGCTGTGTTTCTGCAGCAGGTTCCAGGAAGCTGTTGGAGTACTCAGCTATATCAGTAGTTTCCCATCAGCAAACCATCACATGCTTGTCAACATTTGAAGGATGCTAAAAGTGGTGATTATGAGAGTATGCAACATGACAGGTTTTTTAAGTTCAGAAGCCCTGGCTATGTGGGATGTGAAGAAATGCTTATGTAACTATCTGGCAGCATCAGCAAGTCTTGCACTGCAGATTGTTTCAGCTGGTTGGGAGCTGAGTTAATTCAGAATGCTCCCTCATGGCTAAAAAATAGAGGTGAATATTTTATTAAAATAAGCTGCATGGTACTTAACAAAGTGTTTGGGATCTGGAGCTGGAAAGTGGAATTGGGTGGAGGGGAGAACCAAGGATGCTCCTGGGAGAGGTTCCTTGCTACTGTTATTCAAAGACACTTTCACTGGAGCTAAGCAAGCTTAAATGGTATCAGATCACATTTCTCCATGGACAGTGGAAGTCAGGGACTGGCTCAGCCATTCCTAGAGACCATCCATAGTGCCCCATTGCTGAGGAACATCTACTTTAGGAAGTTGCTTCCTGGCTTCTGGTCAGAAAAAACAGTACTTGGCAAGAACAATCTTTCCATTTGCAGGTCTGCTCATACTTTGTGGCTGGTAGTCCCTGCAGAAGAACAAGCAACTGATTCCCTAAATTGATCAATTTTTTTGACCTTAATTAGTCAAAAAATAGACCCAAATGTGAAATAGGTGTTGCTTTTGTCTAATCTGGGCATGTATTGCATCTTTTTGATCAGGGTTTGGGTACTTCCAGCAACAAAATGGAGAAGTCTAAGAGAGTCCATGCCAAAACATATACAATTATGTATGTTTTATAAATGAGAATTGTTCAGACAAGTGCACCTTCCATATCCACCAGTGAACACTTTCCTTTATGTAGCTAATATATACACGATCTTTATAACATGCTAGTTGCTGTAGTCTCTAGGTATTATGGTTCTCAACTGCAGATTCCATGAGGTAGATGGGGGCATGGACTTGACAGATTTTCAATCTCTAGTTAAGTTTTACACTAATGAAATGTTCTGTTTCATTACGCGTTGTCAAAAGACCAAGGCCCACAGTAATGCTCTAGTAATTTAAAACAGTTCTGTGAGCAGAGGAATTACAGGGCGTGATTTCCTTTAAATTTTGGAGTGTGACTGGTTATTCTAATGTTTAAAAAAAATATTTGCTTCAGCTGAAACTTCCAGTCAGAACGTTCGTAATATGTCTTTCACACATGTATTTTCTAGTGAGTAATAAGAGGTGAGACCATGTTGCAGATTTCACCTCATGGAGGGATATTTAGTAGGCTCTCTCCATTCCACCTGGCTGCCTATATTCACACAGCCTGTAGGAATTTAATATCCTGGAGAGGCCTGTGATCATGTCAAGTTTGATTGACACTGACCAATATACTAGAAAGTACAGAAAGGGGGCAGTCAGTCACCAGACTGATACTTGCATATAAAGAGGACAGAATGATCACCTACACTGCTTCTTTGGGAACTCAAACAAACAAACAAACAAACAAACACAACAACAATAACAACAAAAAAATGTTTTATTTCAAACTCATCAAAAAACATACTTTAGTGATTCATATTTAAATCTATTCTCATTTTCTTTCTGTGAGTCTGTTTATCTTTCTGGTGTTTGGATGAAGGGAATTAGTACTTAAAAAAAAAAAAAATCTGTATAGCTGCTCCAAATCAATCTATTACTGCCTCTCTAGTTTTAATTGCTTTTTGTGCATGTGAGACCTTGAATCTGAATAAACTAAGTCATACTCTGATTTTGGAAAGCATATTTTGGCTCTGTTGGCTGTTGGCTTCATACTTCAGCATAGAGCACAGTCCCTAAGCATTCACCGCTGTGTATTTGCATACAGGTTTGCTTTCTGTGGAGCATTCACAGGATAAGCACTTTGGCTTTTCTTGTTTACACTCTTTTTGCTGAATTTTCTCTTTGTTTACAATTCTAGCACATTTGAGCCCTGATAGGTTAAATGGAAGGGAAGACTTACATCATCCATGGTACTGATGCCTGACCTACCCAGCACATACATCTTGCTTTTAGAAAAGCCCAGTCATTTTTCACCAGCACTATGAGGTACATTCAAATCTGCTCTGGCATCTGTCCAGCCCTGCATAATATCAAGCCAGGGACATCCTGTCTGAGAGAACAGATTGTTAGTTCAATTATATTCCTGAAATCAAGTTAAATTTCCATGAAATCTGCTTCAAATGTGAAGAACCCTAGGGGAATATGTTTTTTCTTTTGTTTGTTTGACTTATATTATAGCAATCAGGCAAACTAAATGAGATGCATTGTATAAGTGCATGTTTTGTGTGCTATTTATGGCTGTTATCTCATGTGTTTGATAAGAGTGAAGCAAGTAAATTGATAGTGCTGCCATCTATAGCCAACACAAAGTTATGGTACTCAGAATGACAAGAAAGGTGGAGGAGCTTGGACTTCTTGTCTATTTTTTTTCGAATAATGTTGCACTTCAGTGAAAAAGAATATAAAAATGTTCCAAGCTTCTTCTCAGTGTGTTTAATGACGATTCCACACTCATGAAGATTAAATTCGCACTGTCTTGGGGTCGTTACTAATCTTAGTAGAATGGGTGTTTTCCTAGTCAGTCTCATGCCTGGTACACTGAAAAGAATAGTAGTCTTACTGTAACACATAACATTTCAGTCCACTTTTTGGTAAAATGACAGATGGTGCAATTTTTCTGGCAGAGATCCAAACATCCATATGGTACAATAGCATTCTAAATTAATTCTAATGTTGTTTCATTGAAAGATATCATTCTGGTAATATGCAAAACTTTCATGCTCAGTTATACTTCTTTGCCTTTTTTTTTTCCTCTGTTAATTTCTATTTATTTTCATAAGTTTAAAAGCCATATTTCTCCATCTGCCAGTTTTATCCTACAGTGACAGTATCCTATACAGTGAATGTTTATTTTCTTCCTTGCATGTGAAATTGCATACATATATTAAGAAATAAATCTGGTAGTAACACAGAGTAACGCATCATACAAATAAGAAATACACAAATTGTCCTATTGATATCCGTCACGTGAAGTTTCTATTTTGTCATGTAAAAGGTGATAGATTTTGGATTTACTTATGTTGTTATTTTAAATATATACAGAATTAGTAAAGGCTTTGGCTATTTTTTGGAGTACTTTTTGTTGACGGGATGTTTGTTCTGCTTTTATATAAATGAATGCTACCTTTTTGCCTCAATGAGACAAGAAACATTGCCATCGTCTGTGGATTTTATTTCCTGTGAATAATAATTTCCCAGTGAATTTTTACATGGGGATAATAAAAAGGTCTAAATAGCACATATTTCTAAATAATCTGCAAGCATTATTAAAGAGAAAAAGCACAGTGATTAGAGATTGTCTCACAAGCTGATCAGAATAAAAGAACTAATGTATGTAAGAAACAAGAAATCACTTAATGATTTAATCAGGTTAGCATGATATTTAATCAGGTATCATGGTAAGTAATGATGCTTAAAGAAACTGAGAAAGAAGAAGAAAATAAAAAAAAAAAAAAAGATAAACTATTCCAGTTAACAGTATTTGAAAGAAATTACATGCAAACTGTTAGGAAGGCAATAATATAGGTTGGTAAAAGACATAAAGGGTTGCCATCTATGCATCACCAAAAACTGAGCAAGCTGAAATACAGTCACATCATGGTTTTGACAATGGTCATAAAACACAAACTGTAGAACAATACAAACTTTTCAATAGCCACACTAAATCCACATAAAGCTTGCCTCTTTCTCTCTAAAGTCCTGGTAAGCTGAAGCATTAACATTGGTTCTAATGCATATTTTCAAGCTTTACATCAACACATTTGACAGCAAAGCATATGCTGACATCAGACTTCCAGTTCTACTCTTTGTCATAGGCATGAAGCTCAATAGATAACATGCTAATAAATTAAAGGCAATGAAGGGTATGGCAAGCCTTACTAAAATGACCAGGAATTCTGCTAACATTTTTATTTCAAACAAGAACAGTCTATGAAATTTAGCTTCAGTGGGTGACTGAAGTTTTAGATTTCTTTCTTTTCCAGAAATGAATAGGCCATTGGTACATCTTTATTCATCTTCTTGCACATGTAAACAACTGGCATTCAGTTCATTATGAGAGACGGATGATTTTCAAAAGACAGAAGGGATATCCACATACAAGCAGTTTTGCACTTAACTATGGAAAAAAAATACTGAGTAAAATAGTGAATTTTACAGAATGAATTTTAAAATCAAGAGTGTAGACATCTGGCCACAATTGTTAAGTAATTTATGTGGCTTGAGATACAGGATTGGAGTTCAGATGGGATTTTCAGTCCTTCTCTGATAGCTGCTTAGCGATGTGCTTTTGAAAATTGCATACATATTTAGGCTTTTAAGTACATTGTAAACCAACTTTTGCCAACTTTTCCTGATTTAAGTCAGTCACAGTGACCAAATTTTCACTGAATGAGAAGTTCAGGGCCAAGTCTTGTTAAACTGAAAAGAAGGATGGCTTCTCAGTTGTACTAAAAACTCTTTTACACATCTTTCACAACACAGTGAAGCTTTTGTCGTTGCTGTTGTTGTTCTTTAGGGTTTTTTGGTTGGTTGGTTGGTTTATTTTTTTAATTAATTAGAGGGCAAATTAAAAAAAAAAAAAAGTATAATATTTAAGGCTCCGTAGATGTTTTGAGGCTTAAGCTAATGCTTACTCGAGTCTCTCAGAATCACTGTCAGTAGGGAAATAGCAGAGTTGCGTGTGTATTTAACCATCCATCAGATTACTTGAATAGCCATATCTGAAAAGAAGCACTCAGAAGAAAAATGTGCATATTGCTCACTCCCTTCAGCTCTTTTGTCCAAAAGCTGATTAAAATATTATTTAAAGGAGAGCTTAGACTATTAAGTACCCTTGGATTTCTAAGGCATCAAAACAAAACCAGAAGAAAAAAAGTTCAATTGTATTTGTCTGGATATTTGTGTATCCAAATGGTCAGATAAGGTGGAGGATTGAATTCCCTCTTATTGTGTAGGGATAGGACCAAGGTTCCTGCTTCCCAAGTGCAGGTTCTACTCATGAAGACCTGGTCCTCAGAACCACCTTCTCAGTTTCCACAGGCAGCTACATTTTTTACTGAGCATGTAAAGGCTGTGCTTTTTGCAGGGCTTGTACTTATGCTCTTTCTGTCTCTGTGCTAAGCATGAGCTAATCAAAGCACATCCCAAAGGGATCTGAAGTGTGCCATTTTCCATATCTCTAAACATTTCAGGACAGGAGGGGCATTAGACATTGTGTCACCAAACAGCTGTGTTCTGTGGGAGGTGCTGTGGACATTTAGCTAAAAAACAAATCCTTTTCCAGAAAGCACTGATAGCTATGTCCTCTCACGTGCATGTGTAAGGTATTTTTACAGTTAGTCCTTTCGATAACTAAAATGTGCCAATGTTGTCCTGTATGCATCTTAATGCTATGTTGAATCTTAAGTTTAAGTACTATTTCCAGATTTGCTATTAAGTTGGGTTTTGACCATATGAAAGGTATTTGGCTTGGCTTGACCATGAAGAGCATTTCCTTGTGCTTTTTTTTTTTTTTTCACTGATATCATTGCCAATGTGGGACACGCTTCTTATCATATAGAGCCAATGTCTAACTGAAAGAGGACTTTGAGTGTGCTGTGGCAGTAATAACAGTAGTAAGTCTTGAATCTTCTAAGTAAATTCACTGTTTCTTTTGTCTAGAGCTCTGAGATTCTCTCAGTTTCTTCAAGCTGTATGCAGATAGATCCCTTTCTTACCTGAGACTACATGGCCTATGAGACTGTGTATTCTTTGTATCATAACTGTACTTAATTAAGATCTCCAGTCATTTTGATCATGCAAATAACCCAAAAATAATTGCCCCAAAACCACATAGCAGAAATTTAAATATTATTCTTTCTTGCTATCACCTGAATGTGAACCAGGAACTTAACGGATGAATAGGAAATAGAAGCAGCCTTTATGAAATGCATGGAATCGGGTGTTTTGTCAGGGAGGTTAACTTGTTTACAGACACTGCTTGTGATCACAAGCCTGAGAACCATTAGCCCAACACAGCATAAGAGCTCACAGCTGAAAATGTACTCTCTGCAGTTTTCTCTATTCACAGAAGTTGAGGTACGCAATTCTCTAGTTCAAATTTGTAACACATTTTTTTTGACTTATCTGTGTTCTCAGTCTCACTGGCTGAATGGAAGAGCATCTGTAGATTTCGAAGTAAATTTTGGTACATTTGTAGCTGAAACTGTCTCAAGTTCCCATTGAATCAGATAATTCTTATCAGATATCCTTGAAGATGATAAGAAGATCAATGCTGTCAGCAAGTGCAAAGCAGCACAAAAATACAGTTCCGTGAAAAGAAGCTTCATTGTAATGCAAAAAACATCTCAGTGCCCTAGCCATTCCAGGAGTGTGTGTGCAAGAGTTTGAGTGATTTGAATGCAGGATTTCTGATACAATAATTTCTGTCACGAATGAGACCCACAATGATTACTTGTCCCTGCAGGGTAAATGGACCTGCTCATCATGCAGGTCTTTGTAAAGATAATGTATACACCTGTTAGGAAGATTTAATAGTTGTGGTTGAAATACCAGGTCTGCAGCTCAAGGGTTAGGAAGGACGGTTGAGCTTTAAAATCACTTGGAAGCAGCTGATTTTAAGTTGCCATGGCAAAGGATTTTCAGACAATGAGAAGCTTTTACATTAATATCTTTGTAAGCCTTGTTGTGATAGAATTGTCTGTGTGAAGAGCAGTCTCTTTCTTGCTCCTGCCGACACACACACTGATAAAATCATGAGGTAATTATAGAGTGCTCTAATGATTTTTGGGTTTCTTCTCTGAGGGTTTTGCCACAGGTTTAGAGAATATGTCTCTGGTATTTTTTATAGCAGGGAACAGTATTATTCAACATTTTGTTATCAAAAAATCATCAAGATACCTTTGTTTGCAAGAATACCAATATATGAAAATGACATTGATTTTCCATTACATTAGTCTATTATTTTTTAGCAATAAGTGAATAAAAGCTGTCTGCTCTTTACTTGAAGTAGAAGACATTTACTTTGTCTAATTGTCTTATAAAAAAAGAAAAAACTTTGTAGCTGTGATGGCCTGAGTGGCCTGAGTACTCTCCTAGAATTTTGTAGTATATATTTTACAATTAGGTTCTGAGATAATACAGTCTTTTTCCTTAGTACATAAAATACAGGTCTTAAAAATGTGTGACCCATCCAAGATTAGTCTGAGACAAGAAAATAAGGGGTTTTGTTTGTTTGTTTGTTTGCTTTTGTTTTGTTTTTGTTTTCTGTAGGGGGAAATTAATGGAGTATTTTGCAGGGATTTATTCTGATTGCCTCCGGGGAGCAGAGGGTGTAGTGTTCACTCTTTTCAAGACAGTTTGGGGTTGTCCTGGTTGTTGCTGGTTAAAGTTATGTTGGCTCTTAAGGCTGCTGCTGTCCTTTATCTCAGGGCCAGAACTGGGGCCATTTCAGTGCTTAGCTGGCTGTAGCTGTTTGCTCATGTGCTCATTGAATCTCAATGCAGAAAGAACTGAAGGCCAATACTATTATTGCTATTTGTCTTTGCCAGCTCCCCAGAAGCTGATGCAAACAGCGTTGGTAGCACACTGTATGCCAGGAGCAGGGAGCACTTAATACCTGTGTCTGTTCTCTGCCACCTCCCAGAGGCTAGCTGCACTCCTGGGGGCTTCAGAGACAAGTTTCCTGAGATGCCACTTTGCCTTCCTGTTGCAGAGACAGTCAGAATGCAGAGGGGAAGTTTTCAGGCCAAAAAGGGCTTTGGGGAAAGCAGTACTGAATCTCTAGCAGCACTGAATCTCTGACATTCACGCCTAGTGGCACTTTGTCATATTGAAATTTAATGGGCTTCGGGACATAAAGTGAGGTGTATTTGTTCTGACACACTTTTAATTAAGGTTTTTATCAAACGCTTTTTAATTTAATTTTTACTTGACATTGACCATTCCTTGTTTGGGATTCAGCAGGTCTGGAAAGCTTTCAGATAGAGCTTTAATTGGAGGCATTTCAATGTAATTATTAGTTGTGTATTACATGGGGATGAAGCCAATTCTTTAAGTTAGCATAGTATAAATGCTTCATATGCTGAGCCACTATGCTAATGCTAATGCACAGGACTGGAATCTGCATTACAATACATCATCCCCCCTGTCTGTACTGCAACGCAGACAGACTATTTACTCAGTTTAGTGACAGCACCAGTACACAAGCAATTGGGGCCTGTCAATTCTCTGTGGGTATTATTAATTTAGTGCTAGATTTTAGTTATAAGAGGTACCCAAATGCCATCACAACATACAAACATACTTAAACATGAACAAATTGATTGGGTTACATAGATAGATTAATCTCAAATCCATGTATTTAAGACTTGTGTTACTAGATACCTGTAAGCATGGAGCAAACTGATGCAGAGGTAGACAAAATAATACTTTGTTCAACAGCACAAGATATCGGTTTTTAACTCTTTGAAATCAGCCAATATTTAAACTGAATTAAAGTGAACAATCTAGGAAAGCTTTAGAGAGGACTGAAATCGTTCACAATAGTAATAAAATATTTGAAGGTACTGAAAATATAATATCCCAAAGTTAAAAAAAAAAAAACTGTGTAAAGAGAAGATCAGTGAAAAACAAGATATGAAATAAAGGATGTTGAATAGTGGGTGGGGATAGGCTTGGTTTATGTAACAAGTTAGAAAATGAAATACAAAAATAGATGGAAAACTAAGAAACAACTGCATTGCAGTTTCACATATTTGCAGCTCTTCCAAACAGCTTAAAGCATAATTTAAAGTAGCTATTCACCTAGAATAGGAGCACAGCAGGGCTTAAATTCGCCAATCTTTCTCCTATCATGCAACTGAAAATATGCTCGCGACATGACTAAAGTGCTGGTATCTCCTTCCTATCTGTTCACATGCTGTGGACAGAAAACGTCGCAGTCATAAGATGAATGTGCTTGTAGTCAAGCAATACAAGGAGCATGGTAAGGCTGCAGGATCACCAGTAACAAGAAGGGTAGCAGGCAGCTCCTGCAGCCCATGCCCCATGGGACACACAGAGAAGGAGGACCTTGCAGACAAGGCTGCTGAGCTGTGGCTCTCCCTCCTGAATGGTGCAATCCAGATACTTCCCAGGCTGCAGGAAGGCTTTCTTCTTTTCTTATCGATTTCATTCTGCAAAGACCTGTCTAAATACCTCGGCTTGTTTGAGCAGGAAGTGTTGGAGCTGTTACTGATCTGAGTATGCAAGACAGCCATTTATTTGGGGGAGGGAATCCTTTCCCTTAGGGTAAGTTTAGATAACTGTAACCTTTGAAGAGTAGATAACACCACTGCTTTTTCAAATTGTGTGAGCTAGGCTTGTGTTTTGCAGAGAAGTAAGTTGCAATCTTCTTTCTTTGGTATAGGGAAGGAAAAGCAATTCCTGCTGAACTGATTCTCAGAGATAGGAAGCTGTGGATCATCCAGTAGTGGTAAAGGGTAAAGTGGTAAAACCAGTCCAGCACCTAGCCTAGTGACTAGAAAATATTGTTCAAACGCTTTTCAGTTCGACAAAGGTTGCTGAATCGCACTATATTTTTATAAGGAAATTTGCACCTCTGAGAGAGTCCACCATGTGTGTCTGAGGATACATACAACTTCATGTAGGAAATAGAGATAATATTGTGAAGCTGAACACTTCATGACTTAAACGACTAAACATGTAATATGTAAGTTTTGTTGTGGTTTTTTTTTTTTTTTTTTTGAATTTGTATGTTACAGCACACCTCTAGTTGTAATGATAATAGAGGTGAAGGTAGAGGACTAAGTATAGTAGAAAAATAATGCAAGAAGAAAACTGGAATTCATAGTTACGACAAATGAAGATGTGAACAGAGTTCCCATTTGTTATGCTCAGTGATTTGGTCAATAATATATGGTGTACATTTATTTATATAGTAAATACAAACCTGTAAATACTGCTTTTCATTACTATGCAAATTCTATGTGTGGGAGTAGTACTCCTGCAGGAGTGGTATTGAACAGCTGTTGTCCTCCCCCATTCCCACACTGCTTCCAAATCAGAGTGATTTGAAGATCTTATAACCAAGACAGACTGAAAGAAATGAATAAACATTCCCCACATACAGCATTAAATCAACATTCTGAATTCTGAATGCAACCAATCTGACCAGGCATATGCATGTAAGTATATGTATACGTAGACTTAATAAACTTTGGTGCAGAGTCTTTTGTTAAGTGACAGTCTTTTAGCTTGTCAAGTACTGATGGCATTTCAACTGAATAAATGGAAAATGTTAAGATTTAAGAAAAAAAGAAAAAAAAAAAAAAAAAAGGAAGATTACAACCATATTACCAAAGTGCTTTAAGATTTATGTGAGATTTATGTCAGACTTTACAGTAATGTTTAGAAATCCACAGTACTTCACTGGTCCATGGATGCTTTGGACTCATTATTTGGAGAAAAAAAAAAAAAAAGTGGAAAAAAATCACATCTACACCCATGTACTTGGTATCATACCATACAATTCTCCAAAATAAAATAAAAAATGGTTCCACACAGTTGCCTCTTGTGTGATAAACAACATGATTGTCTTAGAGTTAGGGAAAATGAAACTGTTCTGTGGCTCAGTATGTTATTAGGTTTATATTGGAAACCTGCTACTTCTCTGAGCAACAGTAACTTGCAACTGGTGGAAATTCTGACTGATTGTAGATATTGGCAGGGGTACTCTAAGGGAACCATGTACTCTGGAAGTGGTATGGAGGTGTGCAGACTGCACTCAGTGGTGTCTGAACACCTTCACAGCTACAGCTCTACATGTAGCTGTGGCTAGCAGTGTTTTTCCTGCTCCAAGGGACTCAATGGTAAGTATTTTATTCAGTGGTCAGTTCCATCATTCCTATTGCCAGTAATTGCAAATGCTTTCTTGTGTATTTTGGCCAGGTGGCGTGCTTTACAAAAATTAGTACAAAGCATTTTTGTAATACTTTTTGCATGTTTTTTTCCCATTTTTATGTCTTCTTCAATAATGATGCCAGTTTATACACAATTTAATTATTTTGGATGAATCCTGATCTTATCACTTTACAAATTACCTTGCAAGTGAAAGGATAAAACAAAAATTTTATATAGAGATAGTTTGAAGAACTCTGCATCCAGCCTTTATAGTGCTAGTTTAATATACCTCACAGAATATACCATCACAGAATTGGGAGCGTGACAAATACCTTTATCATGTCTATTCTGTTTTCATGTATGAAAGAAATGTGTTACTCTTTATCTGATAAACTTAAATCATAGAATCATAGAATATCCTGAGTTGGAAGGGACCCATAAGGATCATCAAGTCCAACTCTTGGCACCGCACAGGTCTACTCAAAAGTTTAGACCATGTGACTATGGCACATGGCATTCTCCTGTCTTATGCAAACTATTTTTCTCAGGTTATTTGTTTGGAGGATGTTTAATACCAAAATTATGAAATATTGTTTGGTTTTTCTCTTTTACAACTGATTATTATCTTCAGAGAGTGATTTGTAGAGAGTTTGAAATATCAGTATTGCATACCCAACTTGGACTAAGCTAGGCATAACTCTTAAGAGCTGCTAACAAATGCCTAAGTTCAAGACAGTAAAATAAAAACATTGTCTTCATTATGCAGAAAACAAAATCTTCAATACAATACTAATTGAGACTTGAGACTGTCAGCTTAGCCTATTCATCAACACAGCAATCATGTTGTTACTGTTTATTTGTACACAGTAGTCTTGGTCATGGATCAGGACCCAACTCTGTTAGGCTGTATAAAGAGACAGTTTATAATGGTAAACTAGCAGTGTGAATACTAGCCTCCAACTGTCAGTAAATTCTGACTTTCATGTCATGTAAATACTGCCATGTTGGCTCAAGGATCAATCAGTTGACTGTTTTGGCTAAAAGGAAATGGCCTACTTACCTAAAATTTGTCTTTTCTGCCTATAAATGCATTTAGTAATTAAGCAGTCTCCCCCCAAAAAGTAATCAATACTTCTATTGTTTCACTTATCATAGAATCATAGAATATCCTGAGTTGGAAGGGACCCTTAAGGATCATCAAGTCCAACTCTTGACACCGCACAGGTCTACCCAAAAGTTCAGACCATGTGACTAAGTGCACAGTCCAATCTCTTCTTAAATTCAGACAGGCTCGGTGCAGTGACCACTTCCCTGGGGAGCCTGTTCCAGTGTGCAACCACCCTCTCTGTGAAGAACCCCCTCCTGACGTCCAGCCTAAATTTCCCCTGCCTCAGCTTAACCCCGTTCCCGCGGGTCCTGTCACTAGTGTTAATGGAGAAAAGGTCTCCTGCCTCTCGACAACCCCTTACGAGGAAGTTGTAGACTGTGATGAGGTCTCCCCTCAGCCTCCTCTTCTCCAGGCTGAACAGGCCCAGTGACCTCAGCCGTTCTTCGTACGTCTTCCCCTCCAGGCCTTTCACCATCTTCGTAGCCCTCCTCTGGACACTTTCCAACAGTTTCATGTCCTTTTTATACTGTGGTGCCCAGAACTGCACACAGTACTCGAGGTGAGGCCGCACCAGCGCAGACTTATAATAGCTATACTTGTAATATAGTATTACTATATTACAAGCTATACTTGTAATATAGTGCTGCTAACTACTGGATTTTACTTATTCCACCACTGAATAAACAAACTGCATATTGTTGAATATTTTCACAGAAATTATTTAAATTGATATTCTGATAGTAGCTTATGAGATGGAAGAGAAATGTTATATACATAAAATGTTTATAGGCTGTATTTGTATTGCTGACTGTTTGGGGCGAGGATTATATCTTCTTCTGTTTGTCTATGCATAAAAAATGAAAACAATTGAAAGAAACCTAATGACAAAGACATTTCTATAAGTGAATGAGTAGAATTGTAATCCCTTTCTAGAACTGTATTGATCTCAGAATGAGCATCCAACCAAATTTCTGAACGTCATTTGAATAGAGCAATTGCTCCAGATTATCATATTCTGCAAAAGAAGTTTGAAAACAAGGGAAAAAACATTTTTTTCTAGTCCTGTGTAAGGAATACTTGGGAGCTTGGTGCTGTAATTTGGGGAAAAAAATAAATAAAAAGGGGA
Organism: Aythya fuligula; assembly: GCF_009819795.1. Lineage (NCBI taxonomy): Eukaryota > Metazoa > Chordata > Aves > Anseriformes > Anatidae > Aythya > Aythya fuligula. The sequence continues at coordinate 41,956,501 of NC_045559.1, forward strand.
AAAAAGAAAAAAAAGAAAATAAGATCCACAGTCATTAAGTGTTACAAGAAGATGGCCAACAGCTAAAATGGGTTCTTTTAATTATTTTCTATTCATGGGTAAGATTTCCAAGAAAAGAGAAAGACATCCTGTTTGAGAATTATTACAATCTTTATTTAACCTCTGAGTATAGAGAATAAGAATTTCCTATTATTACATGATTAAGAGAAATGCCATTAGGAAATAGCCGAAGATTCTTTTTGTTCAGGCGGCCCTGCTTGTTGTGCCAAGCAGATACTAGACTGCCCTCCTGGGAGTGCAAAATATGTGAGAAAATACAAGGGAGCAACATGAGGCTACAAAAGGCAGCTAACTGGAGCTAGGAACAAGATAACAGCACAAGAACATCTGAGGTAACAACAGTCTTTGGGCTAATGTGCATTGAGATCCCTCATGAACTACTGACTGTTTAAACCATTCTAAAAAAGTTATCACACTCTGCCCCACTTAAGCATTTTAAATGGCTATGAAAATGCTCGTTTTACTGTAACCAAAATATTGTGTAAATATGGAAAACAACCACTAGGTTGTCTTTTGAATGTTGTTGTAAAGCTCAATTCCAACATTGTTAAATATTCAAATTGAAGAGAAATATAAGATCCATAAAACATAATTAATTTAGCATAGATCGAAGTCAAGTGAGCATTATTTCTGACAAATTATATGCTATAAGAAAATTAGGGCAGTATGAAAAAGTCAGTAATATATTAGCAGATTCTCTTACAAAGATGTGATGCCACAGCAATTAATAAAAAGAAAATGCCTAAACAGTAAATCAGGTAAACCAGAGAAAGTGCCTTTCTTTGTGCATTTGCATTATATCTCACATACTGAAAAAGATATATATCCATATACTTGAGGGTGATGCTGTCAAGGTCTCAAAAGTGTATGCAGCATCTATCATGCTTAATATGTGTGAGCAGTAGATTGCAAAAAAAGAGGTTAACAGTTTCAACAGTAAATAACTTCCCCGGTGCAAGATAATGGCAGGGTTTTTAGATGCCAGAAGGAGACTATCCTCAAGAAACAAAGAAAGAAGGAACAAGTAAAAAGTTACTCACATATAAATGAAGACAATGCATTCCTAACATATATTTTATTGATGTTTAGACCTGAACCAGATAAATTCTCATGAGGAAAAAAAAACAGTTTTCATCTCCCCTCAGTCCTTGAATTGAACATCAGATTGCAAGATGGAAAATGATTATTATAGAATTGGTCTAGGGTTGAGTGTGAACCTGATTTTCTAGTTCAACAAAAGACTTGTTCAGTCATGTAGCTGCATGTGAAAGATGATGTGAAGTGCAACCAGGCTGTAAAGGCACCACTCTATGCTCATTGAGCATGGATGTAAATAATTTAGCAAGATGCAAAGCAGTGAGACCAAGTCTAACAAAACATAATCCCATTATTTTGAACAACTAAGTATGCCATGTTACTTGTTTATGGAGGATTCTTGATGCTTAAAATATTGGATAGTGCATTTAGAGTTGATTTTTCAAGTTTCGATAAGTATGCCTTTTCACTTGCTGGTCTTGACATGTCTAGCGGGTCTGACTATTGATCTGAATTGAAACAGGCAGATTGATTTGAATAAATATGAATTGAGATGTCACTAGGGCATTGGTTTTGCTCCGATTAGGAAGCTGAAAGCACAGAAAATAAAACATGGAACAAAAACTGTGGGTAGTTAGGGTCTGGCGGCTGGAAGATGTCGCGCTGTACGGAAAGGTGGAGCCCCTCCCTTGATGGACAGTAGCGTGTGGTCTGTGATGTACGCAAGCGGAAGTGACGCTATGGGCCTCGGGTATATAACACCATGTGACTTGACAATAAACGCCATTTGCCATCCACCACATTGGTGTCTGTGAGCCGATGGACCGAGCGGCCTGGGGTTGGTCGCTGTGCCGTTCCTGAACCAGGTCGCCACTGCCCCCTGAAGGCAACAAACAATACAGGACAAAAAAAAAAAAAAAAAAAAAAAAAAGTGTGTGAGAATTATCCTAATGTAGCAGGAAGTTGTTCAGGTCTGGTGGATATACTGTGCTACAATATCTGAAACAGTGCCCCTGTTGTGATTCATTATCACTGTATAGCACTATTGGAATTAATAATAATGAAAGACAATCATAAACTGATGATAGAAATTGTGGTGTTCCTACATGGTTTTATAACTAAAGTGGCTAAATAACTGTTTTTGTGGAGATAATTCCATTATAAAGAAAACAAAGCCAACCTTTACAGATAAATAGTTACATACTTTTGTCTGGTAGGGCATTATCAGCCCAATTATCTGCTTATCTGAACAGATAAAATTTCACCAAAGATGGTGATGTACCCATTTATTCTGGCAGAGAGCTTTTAACAATTTTAAATTATCTGATGTAATTTGAAGTGCCTTCTTGTCTTTGCTTTGTTAGAATCACTTTCTCACTCTTTTCTCACTGGGGTTGCTTCAAAGGCAGTTTTGGGTAGCACAATTGTTTTTGTGGCATGGGAACTGCCAGAGAGCTGAGTCTGGGATCAGGACCTAGCAGGGTGCTGGTTAGCATCTAAATATGTAACACGATGTGGTCCTTCTTCTTCTCTTGGGGGTGAGCACCACATAATTTTCACTGATCAGCGGTCTTTGTCTGTTGAGCGCTAGTTGGGGAATTGTGCTTCGATGACCATAAAAGCTGTAATTGTGCCCTGTCTTTACTTTATGTGTGTCACACATAAACAAAACAAAAAGTTTTTTTGTTTTGAAACAAAAGTCCCACTGGTTTACCTCTTATGGACACTGCAGAGCTCACGCAAGTGCTTCTTCTGCTGCTATTCTGCAGTCTGCAATTGACTCAGCCAATTCTTGTTTCTCAGTTTAGCCGAGTTTTTGTATGCAACATTTTTAATTGCCAGTATATCCAATCTGAGATGCCTTGTTCGTGCAAAACACAAAGTTACTTTATCATGCCAGTGGAAGACTGTTAAACAGTGCCTGTGGAAAGAAAATTTCTCTATCCATTATAGGAAAGAGTGGCATGAAAATAACAGTGTTTACAGTGAAGCATTTAGGGAATCAAGACAACAGTTTAGAAAAAGAGTTAGTTCTTGGCTCCTCTGAGTTTCTCAGAATGGTTTTAGCTCCTCAAAACTTACTGTGCAGCCTTATGGGTACCAAAGTTTCTACTCCTAGGAATAAAAGCAGCCTGGAGGATTTTCAAACTCAGCATTTGGAGCATGTAAACTTCATTTGGAGCAGGGAACCAGATCTCCTCCTTCCGAGGGGAATCCCCCCCTGTGCTACATTACTAGATCCTAGAGATTAACTCTGCTCAATTTTTTGTTCTAAATAGCTGAATATTCATTTGAGGAAAGATTTCAACTGTTTTCACCCACCTCTGAGGTATCTTTCTTAACCATTATGTTCAATGCTCCTTCCCTACCTCTTCTTTCTGTTTCTTTCTCACTCTGTTTTTTGTAAGAAAAGGCCAAATAGGCTGTAACACCCACAGGCCCTTTTCTTTACATGATTAAAAAAAAAAAAAAAAATCTAGGGGGAATGATGATACAAAGATTAGCTGGCTAGCCTCTTTCTGTTCTTAATAGGTATCTCATTTGAAACCAGTCAACTGTTTTTATTGACTCTAGGCCTGGATATGAATGGGTTGCTGTTCTCTTCTAACTCTATTTGATTAATTCTTCCAGGATGCAAATCATGATTTCATCTAGCTCTTTGGAAGACCTGTAGAGCACCACAAAGATAGAGAGAACCTTTCCAGTTCTTATTCTAATTGTTTTTATTTTGGAAAAAGTTACTGTAATCAACAGATAAAAGAGAGATGTTACTTTTAAACAAAGCTGAATATATTCAGTACTGTCACTCTTCCAAGCTGAATGTGTCATGACATAAGCAGCTTGTAATAGCTGTGAGGGCTTCTATAAGGCATTACTTTATGTAATGCAGAACAACTATAGAATTGTTCTCAATTACTAAATTTTTGTATTCTACAATAGCTGTGTTACTGTACTATTTTCACCTCTTAACATTAAATGGTGAACACCAAGTCATTACCACAAAGCTAAAACTTCCAGAATCAATACAGAATGAAGCAAAAAAAAAAATATATCATTTTCAGATATACTTGTAGCTATTAAGAGGTTTTTGTGTTCACTGGGTTTCTTTAAATTCTATCAAAGCACCTCAGAGCGATGTGGAAGGCTGATAATGTAGGTAATAAGAGAGTCATCCCAAGAGATACAAACTCGATGAAGTAATCATTTGGCAAAATAGTGCACGTGCATGCTAAAGATCAGGTTGGTTGGTCTCAATGTTCCTTCTTTGCTTTTAAAAGTAAAAATAAAATCCAATGAGAAATAAACAACAAGGTAGTTTGTGCACTGAATTCTGGAGGAAAAAGTCTCGATTGAGGTTGCAGTCATGGGCAACTGTCAGTGGAAGTCAGATACCCTGTGCTGTGAACTGAGGCAATAAAATTATAATCTAAATATTTACTCCACCTTCAAAGTCACTTTTAGAGGTGGATCCACAATGTAAACAGATATGAGATAGCTACCTTCTACAGACATAAAATGAAAGCAGGATAAATGTGGTTAAGGTAAGAATCTGTGGATGTCCCAACCCTGGAAGTGTTCAAGGCCAGGCTGGATGGGGCCTTGAGCAACCTGGTCATGGCCGAGGGGTTGGACCTGGGTGATCTTTAAAGTCCTTTCCAACCCAAACCATTCTGTGATTCTATGATTCTAAGGTGATCCAAATATTTGATCTGTGTTAATAAATCAGGGCAAGAAACCTCATTTTAATTGAGCACAACAAAACACAGAGGTCACATGAGCACCGTACATCAGGGTGAGGTATACCAGACTAGTAAGGAATCTCTAGGATAATAGTTAAACTGCAGACAGAGTCTTTTTATCCCGTTTATCTCCCTTTCTGACTAGCAGAGAAGGACAGATTCTTTCCGAGTGATTCAGAATAAGAACATAAGCCAGGTGCTGCTCTCCTGCTGACTGTATGAGAGCAGCTGCTTTGTACCCTTCTTTCACACTCACCAGAGCTCTAAGTTGGATTTTGACAAAACTGAGGCCAAATAAACAAGCACCATCTGAGAATTACATGGCATAGCTAGTTTGCTGTGGAAACTGCAGGGAGGTTTCTTGTGTCCAGCACTTCAAAACCCTACTTTTGTCTGATTAGTCAATTGCTTTATTTTCTCCCCAGGAGGAAACCTAAATAATAATTGACAAAGGAGCTTTCTATCACACTTAGAGCTGGAAGAGGGCTATAGGAAATTTAGTGGTAAATGTTCTCCCAACAGTAAAAGCAGTGTAACACTGACTACAGTAGCTAGAAAAATATTTACCAAAGTTGTGAGAACACCTGTGTGGATGAGTTCATGCTGACCCAATAGTGAGTCAACCAGTACAGTTCTTGTGGTTTTCCTGTGTCTGTTTTGATGTCTTGCCTAGTTCAGTATGTGCATCAGTTGGGGATGTCACCATCCTAAGAGGACTCCTAGAATTTTCTCAAGTCCTTCTTTTGACTGATTCTGACATCACTCTGTTCTGAAAATTTCCTGGGAGAAATGTCAGTGAAAACTACTGGTAAAAGACCTTCCTCGCTATGCTTTTAAAGCTTTTATCATTACATGTTGACAATGGATGAAATGCGAAGTAAAAGAAGATGTAAGAAAAAAGGTCACAAGTGGCTCAGTTTTTATAGCATGTTGTTGGTAATTAGAGGACATTGTCATTATTGCCAAAGCCGGGTTCTTAAAATTCTTTCTCTTGGCTTAAAAATCAACACATTTTAGTAGTAATAAATAAACCATCCCTGACTTGAAGCTTTGGATTCTATGCTTTCAGATTTTTATTTCTAACCATGAGGGTTAGAGATGTTATTTTTGATTTGAAATGAAAGCTGAGAATCTCATATGATAGCATAAAGCCGAGAAACTAAAGCTTCAAGAAATATACTCTATATCTCAAGGACTGTGATAAAATCACAAGAATTGGCAGCAGTGCAATATTCTTAAAGTTTGCATACAGTTGATTTTACAGTCTCACTTCACTAATGATACAGTACTTACAGGAGCTGGTTGCTGGCATGAATATCAATACCAGAGTTCTTCAGTAGGATATCTCTGGACAGTAAATAGTCCTTAGAATAAAGTCGAGGTTCAGTCCATACTGAAAGAGAAGAAAAATGCAAAAGCAAACCTAACCCCCAGAACCAACAGTAAATACAAAGATTCTTAAAATATATTTTATATAAGTAAAAGTTACAGATTTATATATAAATTATATAATGTATATGGTTGTTTTGCAGACTTCTTAGCCCCTAGTTTGGCCATTACTCCAGTGTTTAATATCAGCTTTTACCTCTGACTTTAGTTTGTGAATGCCAAGATGCACCAGCAGTTGCAAGAGGCTGGGAGGAGAAACGGATCAACAAAAAGGCCAATATTTTGCTGGAGACCCTTAACTTTAAGATCAGCTGCATCTTCAACAAAAAGCTACAGAACAAAACACTTGCTTTCACTCCCATTGAAGCAGCAATTTTTTAAATTGCCTTTGACTTCTGATATATATATATATTTTTCAATAAAAGAACTTATCATTGAAGGCAGCTAACATTCTCCCAAAGCACCTTTCATTCTAGTGTATTTGGAACATCCAAGAACTTTTGGACTTTTGCAGCAATGTAATAGAAAATAGGTTATTTAAAGTACCCCTCACGATTTTTCCCTAAAATGTGGTAGATTTCTGGATAATAATAACAACCTTTTTAAGGTTAGAATGCTTGCTTTCTTTCACTTACAAGATCAGCCATTTTTCAAAGCAAAGAAGTTTTAGCTAAAAGTTTCTAAGGTACCTAATACTGTATTCTGGCCCAGTCAATAACTGCAAATGATAAAAGGCTTTCTCTCAGCTTTTGTGTTCTCTGGTTGCATTAGAGACTGAACGAAGATATATGAGATGACACAGCAGGCTTTTTAATCCTTTAGAAATGGTTGGCAAAGTCACCTCTTTACTTACAAAAAGTAAAACATATGAAGTTGGGGTATATGGGTATTTTTTAAATAAATGTCAGATCTTTTCATAGTCTACTGTATTTTCACAGTCGGGCGTTGGGTGAAGGACTGTACTTTAACATGCCAAGACATGTTTATAAAAAGTTCAAAAGTTTAAGAAACAAAGGCACTGATAATTCCAGGAGAAGCAGAAAGGTACTGAGCCTTCCAAAAGCTTCTGAGCTTCTGTGGGTTTTGCTTACAGCACTGTCTGGAATTTGCCATGGTTCAAGTGAGAGGTATGCTGTGAAAAATAAATCTGAAATGCTGTGGTGCAGTGCAGTGGATAACTTGTAGGCAAATTTATACAACAGAGCTCACTTTGCAGCTTTAAAGGCACTTCAAGCCTTTATTTTGTGAAAATCTAATCAAGATACCAAACATGTGCTAGTAAGGCTCAGAGTATATCCCATCCATTCTTTTCTTCATTTCTGGTTGATTCGACGAAGTTAATTGACAGAAAATCGTAGCAGTATAAAAGCTATATTTTTTCACTTCTTTTCACTGGTTTTCTTTGTAATCTGCAAATTTTGCTGACAACATCATGTTATTCCTTATACACTAACTCTTAATTTAACAATATTTCTTTGTGGGTGGGCAGTATTTACTACAGATGATGTTATAACTGTCTTGCAAAGGAGAATCTAATTAGTTTAATGCAAAGTTGGGTCTCCTGTAAATTGTGTACCCTCTATGTCTAACTTCAATTAATAGTATAGATACAAGTCCCCTAACCTAGAATGGGAAGGAACAGGGCTTCAAGCCTCACAATACCCTATTCCTCTTAAATTCCCGCTTAGAGCCTCAGCTTTTCAAAAAAGCCACAAACACAACTGAGAAAATAGAATGCAACATCCTTGCTCACTCCAGCCAAGAAAGAAAAATGAACCCAAGCTAGCAGCAAGATCATTGTAGGCTGAATTACTGGATTGCCACCACATTGCTTTTCAGTGAATCAGCCTGCATGTAGCTATAACCATGGGGCTGTCCCAGGCCCCAGGGTGATCAAGTGCTTGACGGTGTGACACCTTGTCTGTTTCTGACCTTCCACCACTTGTTGGTTCACAAGTTGATCTTCCCAAGGGATAAATTACCAATTTTGAGTATGGGGCAAAGGGAAAATCATGTGAAGAGTTGGCCAGCAGCAGCATGGCAGGCAGAGCAGTAATGTAAAAGATACCAGTGTGTCCTCTCATCTTGTTTGTCATTCCCTTGGATTTTTTGGGGGTGGATAGGTGTATCTTGCCATAATTTTCACTGTAATATACACAATTTTTGTTTGCTAATGTTCGTATAGTTTGTGGATATTTGACTAGTTAAGATCGGCTTTTAGAAAATCAACACATTTGCAGCTGACAACAGCATGCAGCTACAAAGCCTGAGCAAGAAAGGAGAAAAGATAAGAATGAAATCAGTATGCTTGAGGGGGGGTAGTATATAATTAGGAAACTGCCGCTTTTTTCTTGTCTCAAAAGCCATAGAAATCCATGACTGCCATCCTGTTTGTGCATTCCCTCAGCCATTGTTTATTTTTATACCATGACAATATGTTGGGTGAAAAAATCCTACCGATTTCTTTCCCCTGAACAAATGAAAGGCGTATATACAATCTTCTTTTTTGTTGTTACTCTACCTCCTTCCACAAACCACCTCTTGTCTCAAAAGAAGTGGTGATATTTCCATGGTCAAAATAGAATTTCTGCCACTATCTTTACAACCCTTTCAATTAAATTCTGTGGGGAAATCTCTACTCGTTTTGGTTGTGTAAGATAAGGGATGCCACAATAGCCTAATGGTTGAGGGTTAGAACAACGTATGGATATAGAAAAGTTCATTACACCAAGTTTGCACTCCCAAAATATGTTACAATAGAAGTAAAGCTTTATCACATATTATAGGCTATGCACTGGCATGGCTTTACTTCGTTCATGCAGAATAGATACAAAATCTATAGATTTCAATCATATCTACATGGAATGACATCCTTTCACCAATAGTGTAATGGATTAGATATCTTACAGACCCTCTCTATTAAAGATTGTTCAAACTAAGTCCATACACACATACTGAAGTACAGTAGCATGTCCTGTATTCTGCTTGTACACACAAAGAGCTGAACCCTCAGCAAAGCTTCTACTTCAGGTGAGATTTCCAATGGACTACACGGCTGCTGAACAGTGAAAGAATTGACTACGGCCATGACAAGGGGAAGTCGAGGTGGAAGGGCCAGAATGGCAGTTGCTATATACTGAAATTTATGTCAATAAAGTGAGAACAATTTATTCTGGCTGCACTGCAGTATAGAATCATAGAATCATAGAATATCCTGAGTTGGAAGGGACCCTTAAGGATCATCAAGTCCAACTCTTGACACCGCACAGGTCTACCCAAAAGTTCAGACCATGTGACTAAGTGCACAGTCCAATCTCTTCTTAAATTCAGACAGGCTCGGTGCAGTGACCACTTCCCTGGGGAGCCTGTTCCAGTGTGCAACCACCCTCTCTGTGAAGAACCCCCTCCTGACGTCCAGCCTAAATTTCCCCTGCCTCAGCTTAACCCCGTTCCCGCGGGTCCTGTCACTGGTGTTAATGGAGAAAAGGTCTCCTGCCTCTTGACAACCCCTTGTGAGGAAGTTGTAGACTGTGATGAGGTCCCCCCTCAGCCTCCTCTTCTCCAGGCTGAACAGGCCCAGTGACCTCAGCCGTTCCTCGTACGTCTTCCCCTCAAGGCCTTTCACCATCTTCGTAGCCCTCCTCTGGACACTCTCCAACAGTTTCATGTCCTTTTTATACTGTGGTGCCCAGAACTGCACACAGTACTCGAGGTGAGGCCGCACCAGCGCAGAGTAGAGCGGGACAATCACATCCCTTGACCTACTAGCGATGCCGTGCTTGATGCACCCCAGGACACGGTTGGCCCTCCTGGCTGCCAGGGCACACTGCTGGCTCATATTCAACTTGCTGTCTACCACGACCCCCAGATCCTTCTCTTCTAGGCTGCTCTCCAGCGTCTCATCGCCCAGTCTGTACGTGCAGCCAGGGTTTCCCCATCCCAGGTGCAGGACCCGGCACTTGCTCTTATTGAACTTCATGTGGTTGGTGATCGCCCAGCTCTCCAACCTATCCAGATCCCTCTGCAAGGCCTTTCCACCCTCATTTGAGTCCACAACTCCTCCAAGTTTTAGTGTCATCAGCAAACTTGCTCAAAATACCTTCTATTCCTACATCCAGATCGTTTATAAAAATATTGAAAAGTACCGGCCCTAAAATGGAGCCTTGAGGGACCCCACTGGTGACCGCCCGCCAGCCTGACGCAGCTCCATTTACCATAACCCTTTGGGCCCTGCCTGTTAGCCAATTGCTCACCCATTGTATGATGTTTTTATTTAGCTGTGTGGTGGACACAGTATGGTGATGTCTTTCCAGCAAAAAAAAAAAAAAAAAAAAAAAAAAAAAAAAAAAAGATGTGATAAAAACATTTGAAGAAGCTGGGCATTGATATGCATCTAAGCATTATTTCACTTTATTTCAAATATTATTTTATTTCAAAAAAAAAAATAAAGTAAGGAACAGGGTTTTCTCATATCTGGAAATCTACTTTCTCGCAACACTTCAGTAGGAAGTATGATAAAAGCCAAACAGATAAAGAAGCTGTAAGTCCTACTGCTTAGGGTTTGTTTTTTAATTATTATTTATTTTGTTTCCTGAATCACTTTGCTGTACTCATTTGGCTGGAAAGCAAATGCATTCCCTGTTGATTTATCCCCACTCAGCCAGGGGCTTTTGCTGCTCTGTTTGATTCCTAATATGGTAGCAAAAGCAGATTTTGTATGACTTCCAGAGGGCTCCTCTCAGCTTGGGGAATGCAGCGAGAAAAGAGCCCTGCCGAGAAGAACAACGACAGTTGTTGCACTAATACTAATAAAGACCAGAAAATGGGCTTCCCCACATGCACTAAAATTTCCGCTTTCACTGCTCTCTAAATCACCACTTTTGTCTTACTTCATGGTAAAGCAAAAAATTGTTTTGTGTTACCTAGCTGAACAGGCTTTGTTGAAAACATCAGAAAACATTTTTTCAACAAGTGGGGAAAACACCTACTCCATCACAATGAAATTTTCATTATACTAATGCATAGCTTGAAAGCATTCTGTCACAGTATCAGTGGATTAATTATAGCACAGAGGAATTAAATGTTTTGGGAATCAAAAAAACTTAGGATTTCCCCTTTTGTCTTATTTTCATTGTCACTTTGATTCTAGACACTCAACTTATTTGTTGTTCATTATAGAACAAAACCAGTTTTCTTTTTATTTTTTTTTTTGTTTATTTATTTTTCCTTTTAATAAAGTGTTCTTCAGGTGCCAAACACAAAAAATCTCAAAATGGCCTTTTCTGGTGAAGTACCAAAATCCAAAGGATTAAGTTCCTCCACCAAGCAGGGTCTCTAAAAGGTTAATGTGGAGTTGGAAATTAATTTCATTCCAAATACAGAACAATAGTGTGCAGTGACATGACTTTGTGATAAGCACTTGTTAAAGCTAAATCCTCTGTAAGCCCTGCAATTGTTTTCCTTTGTGCTAATGGCAAGCTAACCGGAGGTACTCCCTCTCCCTCTCCACATTTCTCTTCTCTGAGGGTATCAGAAAGGCAAGTTTATTGTTTGCCAAATCTGGCTTTTTTAATTAAAACTTCAGTTGTCTTTAGGTCATTCTTTTTAATGTTTGTGATCTTCATTTCTGACAGGAGAATATTTTTTCTTTCTGAAATCCACAAACTTAATATTATTGCTTGCTAATTGCCTTTACTGGGATGTGCATGAAACAAAAGGAATTTTAACTATTTATTATTGCTGTTGAGTGACAGCCTTGGCTTTCATTATTCACAGACACACAAATGTATTCACTAATGCAGAAAAGTGTTCGATCGGAGTTTCCACAGGAAACCTGAAGGTATAGGCTCCAGGGGAATTGATCGCTTCATACTCTTACCATTTTTAACAGGAGCTATGTACCTTTGAAAATCATGGAATCGTAGAATCATTCAGATTGGAAAAGAACTCTAAGATTATCTAGTCCAACCTTTAACCTTGTATGGACAAGTCTGCCACTGAACCGTGCTACTAAGTTCTACATCTACACATTTCTTGAAGACCTCCAGAGATGGTGACTTAACCACTTCCCTGGTTTTATTCCAATGCCACAAAACTCTTTCAGTAAAGAAATGTCTCTTAATATCCAACCTAAATGTTCCCTGGAGCAACTTCAGGCCATTTCCCCTTGCCTTATCACTTGGTGCTTGATAGAAGAGCCCAATCCCCACCTTGCTACAGCCTCCTTTAAGGTAGTTGTACAGCATGATAAGGTCTTCCCTGAACCTTCTTTTCTCCAAGATAAACAACCTCAGTTCCTTCAGCTGCTCCTCGTAAGACTTGCACTTTAGAACTTTCACTAGCTTTGTTGCCCTTCTTCAGGCATGGTCCAGCAACTCAATGTTCTTCTTGTAATGAGACCCAGAACTGAACACAGTATTAGAGGTGCAGCCTCAGCAAAGCCAAGTACCAGGGGGCACATAATGTCCAGTACAAGCTAGGATGCTATTGGTCTTCTCGGCCACCTGAGCATACTGATGACTCATATTCAGTCAGCTATTGAGTAATACCCCCAGGTCCCTTTCCACCAGGCAGCTTTCCAGCCACTCTTCCCCTAGTCTGTAGCATTACATGGAGTTGTGCCCCAAGTGCAGAACCCAGCACTTGGCCTTGTTGAACTTCATACAGTTGGCCTTGGCCCATCAGCCCAGTCTATCCAGATCCCTCTGCAGAGCCCTCTTACCTTCAATCAGATCAACACTCATGCCTATCTTGGTATTGTCTGCAAACTAACTGAGGGAGCACTTGATCCCCTTGTCCAGCTCATTGATAAAGATATTAAAGAGAAGTGGCCCCAGTACCAGAGCCCTGGGGGACACCACGTAGTATTGGACTCCAACTGAATTTAACTTTATTCACAATTCTTTGGGCTCAGCCACCCAGCCAATATTTTAACCCAATAAAGTGTACATTCATCCAAGCTTTCAGCAGCCAATTTGAAATCTACGATTTCAAATACTTAATATCTTTGAAAATCTATTCTATATTTGACTAACATTGCCTGAAAAGAGTGTTGTTTTTCCAGCTTAGTTTTGCTGGAATTACTTATATTCTCAATTATAGACAACAAGCCCTGACTTGGCTTGGAAACAGTGTCATTCACCAGTCTCTTACTACTGTTTAAGGCTATTGATTCCAAATAATAACACTTATCCATTTCACTCCTATGTCATCCTCTTCTTCCTCCTCCTCATCTAATAACATCACACTCAAGCTTGTCTTTTCAAATATTCCTATTTTCAGTTCTGAAGAACCAAAGGGTTTGTGAAATTTACACGTCCTCCTTGGATCCTTGGGTTGTTTGATTATAAAACATGATCCCATGACTAGACTACATCCAGATCTTGTTTCAGTGAAGTAGCTCACAAAAATGTTGTGAACTGCACAGATTGCACAGATGCAATCTGGCTTCTCAGTGAAGCACAAGATCCGATTGCTCCACCACTTCTGTAACAAATTGGATTGCTGCTATATAAATTTGTAGCAGGTATTCAAGCTGAAAACTATCATGTACCTTTGGATTTCTGATCATTTATGTTGTGTTTGACTGCCTTTTAAGCTAAAGTGGTGTACAGTAAGTGGTGAAACCATAACATGTCAGTCAAATACCCATTTGTAGCCATTAAATGGCTGCAAGAATTTGAAGAAGCTTGGGGTACACTGGGGCATGAATTACTGGTGATGTTCTCAGAAGTACTTCCATCTTTCATCTAATATTGCCTTTTGTCAAGTTGTTTGGTCTCTTGTCAGCAGCAGAGCATTCGTACTGCAGATGCTGTTGGCCTTGAATGCTTGTACTATAGTCTACCTTGACAAGACAATGGCTTGTACTGTAGCCTTTAAATGCCCCGTGGCGTTGTGTTTGCAACACAGAGACCTCCTTGTCTTGTACTTTCTTGTAACTTTTCTAGGGCATTGTAGAAAGGTAAATTGTTTGTTCTACCAAGGACTTCATAACTTGCATAACCCTGGGCATAATCCAGATGTTACTCTTGTTTAAGTAAAAATTTGGCTTGAGTTTCAGGTCATTGTTTTTCATTACGTGGAGTAAACTGGAATGTAGTCCCCCAGCCCTTGCTCTGCAAGGGCCTGAATTCAAAATTTGACCTTCAGGCTTTTCAAAACTTTTTGTTATACTGAAAATATGTTTTCACTCAGTTGTCATTTTTTGCTAAACAGATGTAACATAATTGAACTCAATTGAAACTGCCTGTCACTTTAACCTACCTAATAGCTTCTGTTGTTGAGGTTTATATGAAGATGTTGCCCTTCCTGAGGAAATCTTCTTTTGATCTGCTTTTCCTAACTATGTTTAAATTTCATCCAAGACAAAGTTAGTCTTCAGAACAATGTTGGGAAACACCATCTGGAATAGCTCCTTTCATGCCCTTGGTAGACACAGTTCTTACGTTCTTGCCTTGCAGTATTCCTGGAATCTTCTTCTCACCACCAAGAAGCAAACTGTTGTCAGTTGGATTTTCCCTGGGCAGACAAGAGGGAATGGTTTCATTGGTTTCTGTGTCTATAAGGGCACAAATACATACACAAATACATATCTGTGTCATGGGTTGCTTTAGGTTTAGTATTTCAGATTGGTGTTGTATTTGTTGAGGCAGCAAATACTTTGATCCTGTGAATCACACTAAATTAGGTGCCAAAAATAGACTATAAGTTTATATAAGATAATACATACCAAAACCAGGCTGAAAAGACATTCAGTGTGTTGAGGAAAGGGGGGGGGAGGGGGGGGGGGGGGGGGAAAGAGAGCTATTTATTTTCTCCTAGTACTTCTAAATTGATGTTTTATAGGCTAAAAGCAGGACTGCATGTAGCTCTAATCTAACAGAAAAAAATTATGGAAGCAAAATGAGAAATGAGCTTTATAAAAATATAAATTTCTCAGAAAAAGTACTAGGAATGATATTTCAAACTGAGACTGAAAACCAGATGCTCATGGGCTCCCCTTCTATACAAGCACTGATGAATGAAATGTTGGAAAGTCTTGATATCCTCTTAAAATAAATATCAGCTTTCATAAAGCATAACTGGTGTTGGTTTCTCAGTTGTGAATAGTTCATACCAGCCTGCTTTGCTGGTAGTCACAGATGTTGTAAGAATTTTATTATTTTTTTTGCTCCTTCTGTACTGCAATGTTCCCAAAGTATTAGCTCTCAATATTTCTAGTTTAATCACCTGATTTGTAAAACATCTCTTTCACATTCTCTAAGACTGAGTGTCTTAGAGAAATTACCCAAATGAAAAAATAAAAATAAAAAAGTGAAGTATCAGCAATATTCAAAAAAAATATATTTTTTTTCAGTATAATGTTTTGCATTTTTGTGATGACTTATTTGTGTGAACTGAGGGTTTCCTTATGGGTTTCCTACCCTTTCTGTAACATGCAGGTAATACATCCTGCGGCTTTGCTTTCCTATTTTATATCCTCTGCTTTTTCTTCCAATACACATAACATTATCTTTGACTGCTGCCAGGATATGGAATATGGGGTTGTAACTGGATTTGCTGCATTTGAAATAAAAAAAAAAAAAAAAAAAAAAAAAAAAAACTGACATGTAATTAATACCATAGTTCAGTGTTTTTTTATGCGAGGCTGCCTTTATCATTGCCTTTGTCTTTTTTTGAATATGCTGCTTCTAGCCCTCTGTGGGAGAGGATATAGATTACTACCAAGCAGTCTGTATGAGCATTTTTACTGTAAAGATGACCAGAATTCAGTGATACAGTGCTGATGTGCAGTCAAGCCATGAAACTTTTCTGTGGAAATGCTGACATGAGGAGTCCATAACACAAAATGTAAATTCTTGCTACAATAAATAGCTAATAAACTAGCTAGAACATTTTTTATTTGCTTTTAATAGAGTTTCTCTGTATTTCAGTGTTGATTAATTCTTTTCAGTGAATACTGCCACTCACTTCAGTGCAGTAATATTAGAACTCCTATCCGTCCTCTGTGCAATTTGAGATTAGGGATTGTTTTGCATCACAGCTACTGGGTTTGGGTTTGGGTTTTTAGTGACGGTGCCTTTTTTTTTTTCATGGGGGTGGGAGGAAGTAACCAAACAAGAAATTTGTTTTCAGTCTGCTGGAAGTACACTAAAAGTGAAGGGAAAATTGTCTCAACTGTTTCCAGAGACAGGAAATGGAAATTGAAGGTTGTTCCCTACCCCACTGCAGTTTCCACAATGTCTGTCCTAAGGGCATCTCAGTGCTTGGGTGTGGCAAAATATTTGTTTGGATATTATCTTTACTTCTTCCTGATGGGCATTAATTCCTTTCAGATCGTTCTTTCTATGAGCACAGCCTTCCAGTACATGAAAGAAATTGCTTTCTTTGCTTCTTTCCAGTTATTTTCAGGTGTCTTTCCTCACCCTTGTCTCTGTCTGGCACAGTAATCTTCCACAAGATGGTCATTCCACGTACTTAAGCCTGGAAGCACAGAGAAACATCTACAGACAAATAGAAATTCTTGACTAACAAAAATTTGTAAATCCCCCTGGGCTTCTTTCAATCAAGTCTCCTAAAATGTTGATAGTCACACCATCATCCAGTGCACAGGCAAGAAGCTATTTGCAGCAAATACCCACAGGGACAGATATTTGATATGACAGAGGCCCGAAGATGATGATTGCACAGGCAAGGCAAGCGAAGGCACTCACATCAAAGAAGGGAGACCTGGCACCAGCCTTTGCTCCACTGCCTTATCAATAGTAGCACTCAAAATGTGACGTTCTTCTCATCAGAGCAGACTGAGAACCTGTTTCTTGTATCTTTTAGCCTCAGGATGTTGGAAACAGGCATTCAGATTCCTTTAGCCAACAGAGCGGTCTAAAGACCCTTAGTCAGCAATTAGCAGTTTGACCTCTTGGCTATCAGCAAAAGAGGGGTGGAGAGAAAAAGATGGTTGCTTTATTCTGTAAAACAAAATAGATAAAACCAGAAAAGACTAAGCTGGCACAGCAGGAGTAAAACATCGGAGACTTGAAAAAGTGAAGTGTAATACCTCTCCTGAGCACTTTTCCAGGCATGTTGAAGCAGCTTCCTACCCAGGTGCCTGGTCTGTCCAAATTCCATCCGTTCCACCTGACGCTCCTCACATGCTTACTTTTTGTTGTTGTTTTTGTGGATGCATTCCACCAGGCAGCACATGTCTCCGAGAGAGGTACTATACTTCTGTCCCCCCGCCCCAAATCTTGATACCCCTCTCTGGTTAGATAGGCAGCCCTGTACTGCAGGTCTTCCAGGTACTCACAAACAGTCCAGCTAGACGCACCATTATACACTTTGTTCCTTTTTCTTCTGCTGAAGCATCCTACGTGACCTGTTCTTTCTCCTTGTTTTTGTTTTGTTTTCCATATTATGTGTTTCTGCTTCTCTCTTTCCCTCTTCTGTATGTCATTATTCCTCAGTGTGTGTTCCCCCATCCTCCTCCCCAGTTCACTTCAGGACAGTACTCTGAATCTCTCTAAACCTCTGTGTATTATCTTCTTTCCATTATTTTCAGTACCACCAATTTAACAAATAGAAATGTAATTAATTTTCTCTCTATAGCATCAAAAGGCATTACATAAATTTAGACTCAGCAATTTGCTGGAATTCACTGCCTGAAATATTGCCAGTTTGCTTTGGTTTCTGTCTGAATTCCTGTACTGGACAGTTTGCCTGTATCAGCAACCCCAATTAATAACATTCCACATTTTGATGCTAACGCCTCCCTCATCTTGGTTGTCGCCATATTCTTTCCATCTGTATATTTTGTCATACGTAATGATACATATTATAACATTTTACATATTACAGTGTGCTTTTTTATTTGTTATTTGTTCCCATTCCCCAGCATATTAAAGTTTTATAATGCCATGCCATATTTCATAACTAAATTCAAGCTTCAAGAGCAGTCAGGCTCCCTTTTTGGTGCAAATACAGAAGAGTACGGTTTACTGCTTTGATGCTTGAAGTTTTCATATAATCACATTTCCGAAGTGTTGGGTTAAGTTGCTTGGCTTTTGCACCAGGGCATTATGTGTTTACACACAGACAAAACTTAAGGTGCATTTTCCCCTTGATTCAACCCACAGTGAGCTTTCTAAAAGTATTTGTTTTGCCTATGTGCAGCTATGTTGAAATGATCTGCTTGGATGCAAGAGAGACAGATCAACTGCCCTTGCTCTGGCAGTAAACTTAATCATAAGCTTATAAGCACTAATTTGTGCTGTTTTTAAATATGAGTTTTGGCTTCCTTTTTTTTTTTTTTTTTTTTTTTTTTTTTTTTTTTTTTTTTTTTCCCAGTTCTCTACTACTTTCCCCATCTGGTGTTCTAACATTTGTTGTTATATTCCAGTTGGAAGCACTAGGGGTGGAATTACAGATTCATCTGCTGGCTGAATAGCCCTAAGGCCACTGTGAATGTTTCTGTTTCTTCTGTCAGCTCTACGTGTTCTGCAATCTCAGTTTGGGATTCTCAGATGAGGGAATTGCTGGCTCCGCTGTCAGTTTTACAACACCTCCGCCCTCCCATTGCACTTTGGTTCTCTGAATTCAGCATTTCAATAACTTGATACTCACTTAACTGCACAACAGTGAAGAGTTGTTATTTTGAGACTGCTTTGCTACACTCACCATTTAACTTTTTTTGTTATTGTGGGGGGCTATTGTTAGTTCTTACAAATACTGACCCCCTTTCCCCCAGTGTAAATGGATTATTGGAATCCATCATTCTTTTGAGAATCCACCTACTGTTATTGAACATGTATTTGCAAATGTTTTCGTTTATAAATTATCTAGTCTTTGAGTTTCTTCTATTAAAGATGCTTATGTAAAAACTTAACTGAAATCATCTAACTGGACACATAATAGGAGCAAAAAAGGGTCCTGAGCATGTAAGTCTGCTGTATCTGGAGCAGTCCACGCATGGGGCACAGATAAATGTTAACACATGAATTCTGAGTCTTTTTAACTAAATTGTTTCCAGATATCTGTGCCAACACTTTGTAGGCTGGTTGCAATTTCTTAACTTTTTTCATGGCCAGTATGGTACTGGATGATGTTGGGAAAATACCCCCGGCACCTGGTTGAATCCTTAGCCCACTTACTAAACTGATGTTAAAAAATGTTTTGCTGGGGTCAGAACTGGCACAGGTGCCACCACAAGAACCTGCAGCAAATACATTTGCTACCCACTTTTCCCATGTGCATTACTGGCTACAACTCAAGATCTGGCTGATAACATCAAGTAATCTATAGCCCAGTGGGGTTGTGGAAACTATGATGAAGTCCCAAGTGTCGCTAGCTGAGGACTGGATGCTGGATGCTAAGTAACAAATAAACTTTAAATAAAAATCAGCATTCCTGTTTTCAGGGAAATGTGGAGAAATAAATAAATAAATACATAAAACCTATATTTTATGCCAAGATAATTGCTCCTAATAAGAATATTTTTCAATATTTCCCTTGAGATGTCAGCTGCTGCTTAAAAATTCTGTCCCACTTTTCATGTGCACATTTGTGGAGGAAGGTAGAAGACCCACTAGCTTGCATCAATGAATATAAACCCTATATTTTATTCAATCTAGAAAGTACCCTAGCACTTGTACTCCTTCTTTGTAATTGTGCTTTATATTGTTTCTTCCTGAGATAACATATTTCCCCCCCAACCTGGCTTTCTTTCCCATTCTGCAGCATTCCATTCATCTGAAAAATATTGGATTAGACAATCGAGGCACAATATCACTCTAAACTCATTATTTCAGAGACTTTAATTATCGTCTCTCATCCATACATGAATAAGCAGGAGAAGAAAAAAGTTAAGGCAAATTATCCATGGCCTGAAAGCCACAGGCATCATGTGAATCATCCCTCTCCCAGGAGAGAAGGGTTTATAGGCCCGCAGAGGGAATAAGTCCCATGATCCTTGGGAAAAATCAGCAAATCTGTGGGAACTACCAAGCAAGTTTGTCCTGCTTTGCTCTGTTCTCGGAAGCCCTGATGCTTTCTGTACGTAGCACTGCTGTGGCAATCACAGCTGCTTTTCTCCAAAGGCAGGATAAAACACACGTACAGGTACTGCTGCCCCTTGTCAGTGTTCATCCCTGGCAGAGCTGCTATAGAAAATAGAGTTGCTTGCTGCATAAAATTGCTGTTCTCCTTGCTGCCTGTTGCCATAAGCCAAAAAGTAAATAAGAAAAGAAAAGAGAAATAAATAAATAAATAAATAAATAAATAAATAAATAAATAAATAAATAAGGCTTTCAAGTGAGTTTGCACAGAATAGCTACAGGTTGTGGGTGCAGTACTGAATCCAGCACCCCTCTTGCTCTGGTCAAAGGCACGAGCTTGGCGTTGCTCAGCTTTCTGCCCTGCTGCACTGCTGCAAGATGAGAGTGATTACAGCTCTTTAGCATGGAACTAACGATCCGCCCTGCATGTCAACTCTGCCCTAACCATGTGTTCAGAGCCATTTCTAAGGTTGCATTTCCAAATCCTATTTTCTTTACTTATTGGATCAATTTCCAAGCTCTTCAAGAATTCGTTTTGCTTCCTGAAAGGGAAACTCCACTATCTGCTGACACCTTTTCTCCAAATGTCAGTGATGTTTGCTTTGGCACGGGCTTGGCTTGCATTTTCTTCTGATAGGGAAAAAAATGTGCTAATTAGCACCCAGTTATCCTGAACATTTTCAAGGCAAAAATAAAGCTGAAGGCAATTCTGGCACTGTATTTCTCCTCAGTTTCTACATTGTATTTGAGAACATCTTCTTTTTACATTTGTGATATGAAACTTTACTCAGCTCTATCTATGACTAGTTTGTTCTGGCTCAGGTTTTTTTTCCTATTAATGATGTTAGGCTTCCTTGAGGCTTGTAGAGGGTTTTCTCTGATCCAGCTGTACAGAACTGTGTGGAATTTTTTCTCTTTAAACAGTTACTCTTCCCCAGCACACAGACTGGGGACTGTAATTGCACACCTAATCAAGTCCAATGTTTTCCCTGCAGCATTTTTCAAATTTGTCAACTTTCTAGTTGCTTGCTTTTCATATTTTTGTGAGATTACAGAAGCCTTACAAATATTTATCAAAGATCAGCACCATCCTTATGTTTGCATTCAGAATAAACCACTGTAGTAAAGCCATTCCAAGTTAAGTACTTTGTTGACATTTTTCTGCTGAAGATCCATACAAGTGGAAATTTGTATGCTGAATTCAGTGCTACCTAACTGGAAAATGATTTTTCATTAACTACTGATCCCTATAACATATTTTTCACCTTAAAACCCACTGATGGGCATTCTGAATTCCACTTTTTCCTTAGATATACTCATTAGCTGTAATTTTCTTCTTTTTTGATGTAGAATTTTATTCCAACTGCCAAGTTTGCTTCTTCTAAACCTTTAATAATTAAGAGCATCTTATCTACAACATAATAGTGGTGAAACAGTCATTATTTTAAGTGGATTCTAATTGTGTATATGGGCATCACAGCCCACATGAATCAAGATGTCTTTGCCTGATATGACATACTATTCCATTTATCCTTCAAATAACATATTGGCACCTTACTACAAACTTCAGGAAAACAAAGTATGTCAGATGGTCCCCCAGCGCTCTAAAAGCTGTTCAACTAGCCTCCCTTGAGATGTTGGTGTAAAATCTACAATGCACAAATAGTTATGAATTTTACAGCTTTTTTAGCACTCATGGATAGACCATTAATGAGGGAATAAATAGCAGAATTTTATTTAATCACACACATTGGTTAACATGAATTATTAACATATGTGGTGCCCTGGATGCAATATCCCTTCTTTCAGGTAGATTGGTAATGTAATGTCTTGGGGATGTAATGTGGATCTAAACTCTTGTTTACTCAAAAGGAACAAAAATGTAGGAAAAAACAAAGTGATGCTTATGTCTCCTAACTTGAAATAACTGCAGTATAACTGTTTACATCAAAGTTTACAGGCTGACCTATATCAGTGGAGAGAAATAATATTCTGGGGTACAATCCATTTGACCAAAGACAGATATCTATTCTGGAATGACATAATTATCCAGAGCACATAAAGAGATTTATTTTTTTTTAATTTTGATTGGGATTGGATGTAGACATTCACACATGGTCAAAAGAATTCTGCCTTTGTGTCCATGCTATGCACTCAGCATGCAAGTTATCATTGCTAGCCTGTAATATCAGTTCTGTCATCCTTATTGGTCTCACTTGTTCAATGAGACTATTTACATATTAAAGCATTATTCAGCACAAGTAACGGTGCCACAACTGAGGTTATGTTGCAAGTAGAGAGGTATTTCCATTTGCACTAAACCTTATCTCAGAAAAATTACTGGAGACTGGTGCTTTTCAGAGGTTCTGCTTTCTTTTGGTCATCCTCCCATGGTGGAACAGAACCTGTCTTTTTCAGAGGTTTGTTTGCCAAGTTGCAGGAAAGCCTGTGCTTAGGTATCAGTTTGTCTATGTAGGTTACAAACAAATAGATAACTGGAAAGTTAATGGATTTAGGGCTAATGTGGTGAGGTATGGGAGGAGAGTGTAATTGAAGATAGTGCAGTGCTGGAGAGGAGTCAGATATTAGATGTAGGAGAATAAAGAGAGGAGAGAACTAGGTAAGACCAAGATACTTCAAGATACAGAAAGTAGATGTGCAATCTAATGTGGATAAACTCAGTTAAAATCTCCACTGGCCCTTTTGAATACTTGAGCTGGACACACCATTCTGATTTGCTCTGCTTTTGTGATGAGTATAGTTATTTAATACTTTCCCCTAAAACTAAAAAAGAAGGAACATAGTTTCAGTTAGGTGACCTTTTTAATTTTTATTTGGTTTGGCATGACAATTTCACCCTATGAAGAGAAAACCTGAAACTATTATATCACATGGAATGTACATGCATGGTATGTACCCTTCTGTACTCCATTTGGGACCTCTGCCACTGCACTATGAGGGCAACCTGGTACCACTTGAATCTTTCCCACTGAAAAACTGGCATTTGTCTGAGCCTAACTCAAATCCCTGGACAGACAAACATAAGGAACTGATTAGAAGATGAAAAAGAAACCACAAAACCTATCTTCTTTGCCTTCCTGTGGCCATGAGTTATCCAAGGTCAATTTTTGCTATAATAACAGCAGAAAGATAGAACATCTGTTAAAGTCAATAGAAGCAATCATTTAAAGTGAAGGTACATGTAGTCCCCAAATATTCACTTGCACTTCAATTCTAGGCTTAAAACGTTTCTTTCCAAAATATGCAATGTTTATCTAGATAGCAATGTATTTGTGTTGCTATATAAATCATTGCTATAGAGTTCCTTATAGGCATATGAATACTCATCAAATCTGTGTATATTTTCTGTGTACAAACACAGGTCAATAAATCACTTTCTTACATGGACTATATTTATTTTAATAGAATTCTTCATTTCTAATCCCCTGAATAATAATGTATTACTGAACTGTTTAGCCTCCCAGCCCAGCCTAGTTACTCAAATTATATTTTAATAGCATTATATCTCATTTCCATATCATAACATGCTACCACTGGCTCCTTGACTACTGAAATTTCTTACTATATATTAGTTATAACTAAAACATCATTTGTGCATGTCAAAACAATTGTGCACTCAGCACAGAGCCTCAGCAAAAGTAATCAGGTAGACGAGCTTTTCTCAAGAATCAGCTAATGTTGAAGGAATCCAGGTCTGCCAGCTTTCCACCTTCAAAACACGGTATGCCATGGTGTTGAACCCAGTATAAAAAAAAAAAAAAAAAGAATTCTCTTGTCTTTTTGCTAGCATTTCTGCTGTTCACATTTCTGCTCTGCCTTTATTCATACATTGTGCAGTCAAAAGGAACCCTTGCAATTCCCTATGTAGCCTAGAGCATAAAACTACCCAGATTTAATTTGTATTTGAACTCGTGTCATTTGAGGGAGAAGGAATCTTAACCCTCTGTGATAGAGAGTTCACCACAAACACCGAGAAGCTATTTCAGCTGTATCGGAAGCCTCATTCTATTTCTAAGCTAGAATTTGTATAATTTCTTCTCACAGCCATCGGATCTTATTATACCCTTGTCAGCTGACTTGAAGAGTCCACTATCAAATTATACTCCCTTCAGAGGTACTGTAGACTGTGACCAAGTCACTGCAGTAACTTAACTGTCCTGAACTCCTCAGTCTTCCACAGTAAGGCACATTTCTAACAGCAGAATGCAATTACTCTCCTCAGATACTCCAAGCATGAACTTCATTGAAGTATGGTTTGCTCATAGTGGTAATATTTAATTTCAGTATTCATTTGCGGTTCTTCTGTGCCCCATCCTTTTCTCAGGAGAAGCCCTTTCCTGTGATAGCTTGCATTCAGGCTCTCAGTATTTGCCACACTTGACTTGTGGGTTGATGGGTGTTTTGTACAGCTCCTACCAACTCACTAGAGGGATGGCTTGCCTCAATTCCATCACAGTTCAGCTGCCTAGAGACAAAGGGATGCCTACCCAAATTTTGATGACTGTACCATACAGGTTGTTGAAAATGATGAGCTTGAGACTCTTCAAACGGTGCTTTTTGGTAGGCTTGAACAAAAACACAAGCTCAGTGAAGGTATTGCTAATTAACACTGCCATGGAAGAACTGCTAGTTCATTCTCTAAATGGCTCTTGTAACAGATTAAAGACTGATAGCGCTGTTTTTTTAAGCAGGCAAAATTTCCATTGAAAGTATAACCACTGAGATATCACTTCACGGCAGTAACTTCAATGAGTTTTGCTTGTGTGAGGAATACCTGAATAGGTACTAAATCATTTCTGTTACTTAGCCACCAGAAGTCATACAAAATAACAATAGGATTTCAGTAGGGAGCAGCAAAACCGATTCATAATTTATGCTGATATGGCCTGAACCTTATTCTGGCTGCATGCAGCACTGAGATAGAGAAGTAGGCAAAGTGGGGCAAAGTCCCTTCCTGCCTCATGCCCTGGCCGTGTGCTCTGCGCAGCTCCCCGGGGAGCTCAGGACAGGAAAACCCACAAAATATCACAAGGGAGTGAGGGGAGGAGTAGCCAGCCCCTAGCCCCATGCATATCCTGCCTGTATTCGGCAATGCTCAGAGCTCCATGGGAAACCCTCCTCACAGCACTAAGGCCCATTGCCAAGATGTGTTGGCAGTTAGTAAATAATGTTTCAGTAAAAATGTTTCTAGGACAATTAATGAACTGCAGAACAAAGTTAGGTGGGAATTTACTCCTCCTTTGTACTGTTAAGCAGACAGTGCAATAAATATTTTGCACCTTTTCCATTGGGAACACTTTGCAATTGTATAGGAGTTTTTCTACAGTGGAAACGAAGGCTGTTAAATTGCAAACTGCTTGTTGCTTTTTTTTTTTTATCAATTCTGGAATTTGTGGGATTAAAATCTGTAGAAAGTGCACTGAACTACCTTTCTTACCTCTACTTCTTCTCTTGATTACTTAGATCCCTATGTGAAAATCCATCTGATGCAGAATGGTAAGAGGCTGAAGAAGAAAAAGACCACAATTAAAAAGAATACTCTGAATCCCTACTACAATGAGTCTTTCAGCTTTGAAGTACCATTTGAGCAAATTCAGGTAATGTCAAACAGTGTTTTGTCTTCTCTCTGCATTTCATTTCTCAGCCCTTATAAATATTTAACAGGACTCGTGTTAATTATCACGTGTGCATGCCTTCATTAGCACCTAGGTGCCAGCACTGTGCTACATTAGATGAGTGTGACTGCTTCAAGAGGGAAATGATAAAATGCACAGTACTTATGAAGCTTTGATTCATCAGTGAGAAATGGATAACTGACATTTTATGTTAACAGAAATGGATTTTGAAAAAAAAAAAATCCACAGGGAGATAGAAAAAGAATGTGCCTGCAAAAAAAAAAAAAAAAATGGGGATAGAAGAAAAGGCATGTAGAGTAATTTCCTCCAAATTATTTCAAACAATGCATCAATATCATTGACCATATTTGTGTTCCCTGCATTTTTAGGACCTGTTTGTTGAAAGCACTGTAGCATTGCTCTTTAGTAAAATGCATTTTGTAATCACTTTTTTTTTTTCCAGTTACCCACCAAAGTGGTTCCTACACCTCTTGGAAAATAGAAATTTGAGAATCTCATGGATCAGTTTGGTTCAGTCAGGTTCAGGGATCAGTCAGAATCTGGTTTCTTGTCAGCTCGGTGGAGCTCTAGTAGTTCTCTAGGTGCTGTTCCCAAGGATTTCAGTGGTTAAACCTAGGAGGCTCAGAAGCTAGCATGCTGAGCTGGAGGTTGCCTACACCAGCAGTGTCATCTTTCTTCAAGGACTCAGACAGCAACCTTTGAGCTACTGGAAGTCAAATCATCTCTTGCTCATGAGAGTGAGATTCAACTTTTTCTCAAGTTACCTAACACTTTTGCACAAGAGAGATGGTCTTCTTAGCCATCTCAGGAGACGTGTGGAAAACCTCACTGAGTTCAGCCCCCTCGCTAAATAAATTTAAACCTTGATCTTCAATGTCTTAAGCAAGTATTCTTGTCACCTGTGACTATGGCTTGTTTTGGGAGTGCAACACGCAGTATTTTTCATAAATAGCTAAGTATATGATTGACCACAGAGTATCAGTTTATCTGTTTGTTAGGTAGATCACTTGGAAAGGGCAAGATTGATCTCAGATCTGATCTCTGCAATGTAAGCCACATAATGGTAAGTTGGTACAGGCCAGCTCCATTTTTGTTAAGCCTTACCCACTAGTGTTAAGCTGTTTTTGTTCTTTTGCTCACTTGTTAGAGTGTTCATTGTCAGGAAAAGACGCAGTGGTTTAAATAACCTCAAAAGAGAAGAGAATTGCATGGTGGCATCCCACCCTCCCAGAGGGAACCTGGGACCATGCAGATGTTAAGCAAAATAACTTCTTTTCTGTATGGAGCTCAATATGGAAAGTCTACTCTGAGGGGCCCCCCAGGTTGAATGACAATAATTAAAACAGTCTTGGAATACATACTTTTGTGGGCTTTAAAATGAGTCTAGGTACAAGCTATGTACCTTGCTACACAAGGATTTAAATGGCATCAATGCCATTTAAATACCAACTGATGCCATTGTTGACGACAGCCAACAGACATTTACAGGGAAAACTGCAATGCAAATAGGGACATGCAGCCTCCTCTTGATTAGATGAAAGCCTGGTAAAGGTTTTAAGAATCTGTATCTTGGGTTCTGATAGCAGTTGTACCGGAGAGAAGTCCAGCAGCTAGGGGCTACATTTCAACAAAAGCTGTGTGCTTGCCTTTTATTGACTTGGTACTGACAAAGGTAATAAAGCTAGACAAGATGAGGCACTGGGACTTGGATGCATGACTGTCCCTTTCAGGAGTTTCTTCATACCCCACAGCATGTACAGATGTCTATGGACTCTAGGAATCAAAAGTGAGAAATCCACTGGGGGCTAATTCCCGCTGATTTTAATGAAAGCTGGTCATTGTGCTTGTGAAAAATCTCATAACAAGCACTGAAGAGCCAGAGGCAAAAAAGATCAATCACATCGAGCCTCTCTGGAATGTCTTGATTTCTGAATAGGGACAGGACTGGGAAACCTGAATAGATACCTCCAAGTTATCATGATTACATGCCTCCAAGTTGGCATGATTACATTCCATGGGTACTTGGCCATTTTGTTTCTGATCCTGTCAGTTTTGTAAGGTGGACATAGACCTTTCATAAAGTGTTGTAGTTTAATTTTGCCACTTTTTTGATAAGTATATGAGAATAATTATGGCTATTTTCTTCAACATGTAGCCTCAATTTAAAATCTGTAATTATGGACTTCAATCATATATCAATGTATTTTGTAATTAGTTATAAAATAATATATTTACAAATGATTTCAATATAGTTACTGTAGTAATTTCATCATTAGAAAAACACATTTTAAATGCTATTTAGACTTAGTACAGTAAGAATTATTTTGGATAAGTCATGTAAAAGTCATTAAGAGACTTTCAGAGACATAAAATATAATGGTTATATAAGTTTTGTGATCATCAGAGAGCAAAGAGCTGATGGAGGGAAAGTAGCTGAATAGCAGCACATCTATGTAATTTAAAATGGGCCAAACAATTTAATAGCAAATGTGGCCTTTGACTCTTAAGTGAAATAAGTGTGTAAGAAAGTGGGATCTTGAAAGACAATATAAGAATACCACTGGGAAGTCAAACCCTGTTGTTACAGGGAAATCAAGCACGTGTTTTACCACTTTTGAGACAGACCACATCTGTAAGTAGCAAAGTCTACAGGCACTTTTACTCCAGAGAATGCCTAATCATGCCAAGGAAACTACTAATCCAAATGTGTATTAGCAGAGGTAGTGCTTTCTACTAGCACCTGTTGGTTTTTTGCAGTGCAGCTGTTCCTTTAATATAAAGTACAAAAGCACAGAGATGCTTACATTTCTCTGTAGGTTTAAATCAGAGACCATGAAGTGAAAATCATCCCAGCGTTAACCATCTGAGCTAGCTGCTCTTGCATCTTTATAGATCCAGAAGGAAAAAAAAAAAAAAATGTGTCTTTTGTTTACAATGCTCACTGTTGCATTATGATTAACAACAACAACAACAACAAAATCCAATAGCAACTTGCTCCCAAGCTTCTAGGTACAGCAGGCAACTTTTTTTTTATGCTGTAAAATGATACTCGTGTCTACTTTTTATATCTGTGATTGTATCATGCATCTAAAACATAAATGTCCATTTGGGGAGGTACCATCAACATTAGAGTGAGTATATTGCAAACAGCAACACTGAAACATCATTTTGGCATCTAGAAATACTTGCTTCAGGATATTGTCATATATCATGAGTGCTCTGGGTAGAGAGAGTCTTGAGTTTGATGTACAGTTTTGTCATCAGCAACCATATAAATACTTTAGTGCCTGTTGGAGTCATTTCTTTCTCTGGATCAGAGAACTGCAGAATCTTGTAAGTGAATGGACTCCATAAAATAGACATGAGTCTGGTCTTCCAGATATGCTTAAGTGTCAGTTATTTTTAAAAGATAAATCCAATTACAAACAAAAAAAAATTAATCATGCTAGTAAGAAATCTAGATTGTACTCATATTTAAATTAAAAAAAATTATGATTGAGAATAAAAGATTTTTCTGGAAGAAATGTGTTTCTGTGCATTTCTTCCTCCAGTTCAGAAAGCTCACATTGGCATAAGGAGCTGTGTGTTTATCATGGGATGATAAAGAAGTCAGGAAAAGAATTGTATGTACATCTTTAAAAGAAAGTCCCCGAGGAGAAGCATTTATAGTTAAGTAAAATCAGCCCAAGGCTGTTTCTCGTTTTAGATGCTGTTGAAAAACACCACTCCACTGAAGGAGTAGTTGTTTGTGCTGCTTCGACAAATATTAATGACCTGATGGAGAGGAATGCATGCGTGTGCACGCAAATGCATACGCAAATGCCTGGCTTGAACACCACCTCTCAATGTGCCCAGTCCAAGTGAACAAAAAATGGTCTCTGAGCTCTGACAGATGAGCTCCCGCAGATTTTGTGGGCAGTCTGACCCTGTTTGCCAGAGGTTACCATTCCTGCAGCAGAAGTGGCACCCCAGCACCCACCGGCTTCGCCGTAGGCCAGACTTTACTGTGCCTGGCAGCACCACTATGTCAGAGCCCTCAGACACAGCAGCTTGTCCTTCTTTCCAGCTCCCCTGAGTAAACAGCCTAATTTCCTGACTCCTTTTATAATGTATATATATATATACTATACACAGTACATACGCATACTTATGATTGTGCATGCACACAAATATGTATTTATCTATATAGCAACTGTAAGGGCTATCTTTTGAATTTCCCTGAAAGCATGCTAGCACGCTAGATAGATGGTACACAATTGCTCTGAAGTATAAAAGCAAAAAAAACAAAACAAAACAAAACCAAAAAAAAAAAAAACCCAACCAGAATATAGTACATAGAATATAGAAACTGCTAAGTTTAACTTACTTACTTAAACAATAATGATGTGTTAAATTGAGCTACTTTTGAATTAGCTTAGCTTAAGACTTTTAGCTCTACAGATTTCTAGCAGCCTGATTCCTCAATAACAACAGCTACAAAATCTATACATTGCTAATCTGTTAAAGGAGAAATGCAACCATGTGAAGCTCTGTGATGCAAGGGTGTGAATTTCAAGTTAATGTGGAGGTTATGAACCTAAATACATTTGGAAGGCTGACAAGAAGCAACGACAAGAGTTTGAATTTGCTTATGGCTGGGGGAACATGCACTTGCCCACTTCTCATCCATGGAGTCTCAATTGTTTGTGTCCATGCCGAGATTCATCCCTGCCTGCCTTCCCCTTCCTGTCATTCTCACTGGTCTTTCTCTGTCTCCTTGTAGAAAGTGCAAATTGTTGTGACTGTTTTGGACTATGACAAGATTGGCAAGAACGATGCCATCGGGAAAGTCTTTGTGGGCTACAACAGCACTGGAGCGGAGCTGCGGCATTGGTCAGACATGTTGGCCAACCCCAGGCGGCCCATTGCACAGTGGCACACCTTGCAGCCCGAGGAGGAGGTAGATGCCATGCTGGCAGTCAAGAAGTAAATTAAATTAAATTACATTAAATTATGAAGAAGAAGAAGCCTTTCTGCATTTGCCCACATAGTGCTCTTTAGCCAGTATCTGTAAATACCTCAGTAATATGGGTCCTTTCATTTCCAGCCATGTGTTCCTGACACAGATCAGTTGTACTTTTAAATTCCTGTTTTAATTTGCACAACTTTAAATGTAGAGAGCCTTCTAATGGCGCTTCATTTCACCACTGCCCCCCCAGATCTACTCTTCTTTTAAGCAATATGATGTGTAGATAGAGCATGACAGAAATTATTTATTGTATCACACAGTTGTATATATACACCAGTATGCTGAGAATTTATTTCTAGTTTGTGTATTTGTATGTTGTAAGCGTTTCCTAATCTGTGTATATCTAGATGTTTTTAATAAGATGTTCTATTTTAAATTATGTAAATTGACTGAGATATAGGAGAGCTGATACTATATTATAGGGTAACTATTGTATCGTCTGCATTCCAGAAAAAAAAATTCCAACTTGTAAGGCACTAGTAGTGTTACACTGACATCTTAAAGGACAACTTAAATCTGAGCTTTCAACTGGACCATTCTAATAACACGCTATGCGTAATCTTGGAGGGGCACATCCAATTCGGTAGACCTTTCACAGGCAACTTAGCATGATCTGAGCAGCTCCATGGCTGACCTCAAGGAGATGTAGCCAGAAGCCAGGATATCATTTTTTTGTATATATTCCAAAGCAAACACATAACAGACTGAAATGGCTTTCAATTGAAAGTCAAGGAAGCAGTTCCATAGGAGGCAATGATTTCATCTAACATACAAAGTAAGAACATTGCAGAGGTTGTGCAGGGAGGGGGGGAAGGGAGGGGGGAGATGCAGCGGTCGTGAAATGCTGCTATGAAAACAAGAGTAGCTCTCCGCTATCACCTTTATACAAAATTTGCATACTGTGAATTCCATCCACAATTTCACATTATAATGAGTTTGCACATTAGACTTTGTAACAAAATATTTTATTATACTAACTCAGATTAGAAGGAATGCAGAATATTTTTTAGACACAGCCGTGTGAGTTTATTATACAAAATAGTTTCATGGTAAACAGACAGTATTGTAATCCCATCAGAAGATGACAAAATTTAGCCATAGTTCTAAATGCACTTCAAAGTAAGCCAAAAGAGAACAGCTAGTGACCTTTTATATACTATTTATACTTAAGTTTTAATTTGTCCTTTAAAAAATAAAAAGTGAAAACAAAGAACAAGTTCTAGAAAACTGAAGCAACCTCTTCTGTATACTAGATGCTCGTTTCAGGAGGAGTTTTTAAATGTTTTCAATGTTATTATGTAGTAAATGGCACTATTATGAAGCTATTAGTCATTCCATAAGAGTCTTGAAAGACTGCTCTGTGTATCACTGTGACTGCCGTGTGTGCTTAGAAATGTAGTTTTCTCAGTGGATAGCAATCAATTTATTCCGTAGTGATATTGTAATAATACTGCCATTCCCTTCTACTGCACTGCCGAAGGAATGCATAGCACAAGCAGTTCTAGTTATTACGGACCAATTTAGAACTGGAGAGCTATGCAGGGGACAAGGAGGCTATATTGAATGGGTTGACCACGCAGCATTTTGTCAAGCCCTGTGCAATATTCCACATTTCCAACCTCCTTCTCCCTCGCCCCCTGCCGCTTTACTGTAGATAATCATCTTACAGCTAGCCAGCATGTCATCTCAGCTTGTACCATCTCATCAAGTCAGTTAGGGCATCACTTCTATCTCATGTACCGTCCTTTGAGGCCTCTTGCTTATCTTTCCAAGCTGTGAATATATTTATAATGCTTTGAGAAGTTCATTATTTTCAGCCATGCAAACTACCCCAGAAATGCGGAAATGCTATACCTTTTGGAGGGAGGCATGAGACATTAATCAGTGATGTTCTTCTCAATAGTATCTAAAAGAAAATATTGTAAAAAAAAGAAAAAGAAAAAAAAAAAAAAAAAGAATGTAATCAGGGAACTGTGTGCTGAAAACGAAATTCTTCACCCTCCCTCAAGCTCTGCTTCTGAGAGAGAGGTGTGACAGTCTGAGAGGTCAGTGCAGTGACAGCCAAGCTCCAACATTTTCAGTGCATGTGGAGGGCAAGAGAAGCAGCAAAGAAGTGGGAGGAGACTAAAAATCTGGATCTCTCCCCACCTCCAAAAGTAAGAATAGCAAGACCTATTTTCTTTCTTTTTTACATGAAACATGGAAAAAACACAAGTGAGACATTTTCTGATAGAAACAGGCGCATACATGCAAAGCATCAAGCTGGAATACTTAAAAATCTTGATCTTGAGGACCAAACCCTACCAAAGAGGAGAACTAGACAGTCAGCTTTCCAGTGTAACAGCAGATACTCAGCTTCATGGTCTTCAGCTTTCAGTTGTTCATTCAGGATAGCTGCAGGTTCAAACTGCCAGAACTGATTCATTGTGTTAAGGTATTCTTAATGCTTTCTCTTCCTACACTGCCAGACTGAATGTCACCATAGAATTGGTTTGTAAGGTACTATGATTCTCAGAGACTGAACCTGCTATATGACCAAGATGACATTTTCATCCTCAAAGAAGCCACATGTACCTTTCTGACAAAGCTGTGTGAAGTATTAGAATCTGATGCTGTAGAAAGATCCTAGTTGCCTTTGTGTATATTTACTGCCTGCTTGAGTGTTTCTCTGTGTGGGTTTTCTCTGTATCTTGTAGAAATGTTTGGGGTGTTTTATCCTGCCATATCGCTCGTGGCCCGCGAGCTGACAACTTTAGCCGTATTTTACCTTCATTTTTGATGAGGTGGTTTATATTTTGTTTCACTTTGTGTAGTGACTTCCCACAGTAGAGTTTTCCAATTGTCGTTAAAATAACATACATATTACACAGATATTCAATAAAAATGTTTTATTTCCTGTTGATGTTTCAGTGTTTCTCTTTTGATCTAAAATTTTAGAAAAGACATTTCACTCTTGGACCTTAGCACAATCATAAACTTGGAAGTATCACAAGTGCAGTGGCACAGCGCCTTTAGAGGGGCTGTGAAAACTGCTTTCCACTGCAATGGCCCAGCCAGCAGTTCTCCAGGAGGTGAATTCTCTGTCTCTATTGTAAATGAAAGACTACTACCCTGTTTTCCCAAGAAGTCTGATTATTTGTAACCAAAAACATCATTTCCTATCAAAACATAGATCACCTTCTATGCCGTGACCAGAACACCAAGTAGTTATCTCTGCAGT
This sequence comes from Aythya fuligula, assembly GCF_009819795.1. Lineage (NCBI taxonomy): Eukaryota > Metazoa > Chordata > Aves > Anseriformes > Anatidae > Aythya > Aythya fuligula. The sequence continues at coordinate 41,990,661 of NC_045559.1, forward strand.
AAGTACTCCTCCAGCCAGTTGTGATTAGAGAGTTGTTTGTTTGGAGAGAGATGGTATGTTTTAACTTACATCCAAGAGCTACTTCTAATGCTGACCTTAAAGTCATGTCTCTTGTAGAGTAAAGATCAGTAAATAAGAGATAAAAAAATTACATGGGAAAAAAAAAAAAAAAAAAGATATGTGAAGAAGTGAATCCACAGATGAAAAATGATTGAAAAGCACTGTGGTATAAAACAACTGAAGTTCCTGAGCCTACCAAGAGAAACAGTTCAAAAACAAACAAAAAATCTGTAGCTCTGTTTGTTTTATGTAACATGCAACATTTTTCACAGCAATCATCTCTACCTTTGCCTTTTCCTCTACCTCAGAAGAAGTATTATCATTCCTGTCAGGAACCACACTGTGGTAATTACTGATATGCATCATTTTAACCATACTTCATCTGCCATTGCCTGCATGAGGCCTTACTAAGAGCTGGAGCACATTGCAGGCATTTTCATAGTTGACCTTTTTCCCTATTCCCACTGCTCAGAAATTGTTCTTTTCTCCCAGATGTTTGTTTGTTTGTTTTTCAGTCTAGGGTCAATGAGCACCAGACAGACCCATGCCACTTCAGTTGTCAGCAAGTGAGAGCAGGCTGACGTCTTCTGGTGGGCCTGGTGGGTTCGCCAGTGTTACTCTTCCAGATTGTCAATGGTTGGGGTCATCGTCTGTGGCTTGTCTGCATGAGACGCTGCCTGTTGGTCTACAGGAGCTGAGGTAATGCTCTTATAGTTCAGTGCAGTTCTCCAGAGATACAGGCAGGTACCACGTTATGAAGGTATGAGATGCTGCTGCTCCTTTCCTCGACATCTAAGCTGTTGCATCCTCAGACCAAGCATGTGCTTACCTAAGAGCATCACTTTGCTTAAGAGCAGACTGAAATCTATAAAAGTCGATAAAAATACTTTTGATCCAGGCTCTATATCTAACACACATTTTGGCTGATCTTGAGAATACCAAAACACTTTGTCAATCAAAAGCAGTTCTTCCAACAGGGCTAATCAGTTAAAGCCAGTTATTACAACTAATGTAAGGAAAAATGCTTCATATAATAGCTGTTATACTAAGTGAGAAAAGCAGCAAAAATTACCAATTTTATTCAGCTCATTTAACCCCTAATCAACTGTCAAGAAAAACATTCTTCCCAACTGACAGATTGTTACCAAAGCAAAGGATCTACATCTCTCGATCTCTTTTCACATCATGAGTCAATGAAAGTTAATTGCCTGTTAGTTATGCAAAGCAAGAATTAGAACATTATATTTTCTGATTAAACTAACAGTCAATTCCCTTATTTATTTATGCATTAGCATTTTCACTCCAGGATTCCAGTTCAGTTTCTTCTATACATACTGTCCTGCCTTTCAGAACATACAAAGAATCATCGAATCATTGAGGCGGAAAAGACCTCCAAGATCACCTGGTCCAACTATCACCCTACCACCAATGTCACCCACTAAACCATGACCCTAAGCACCACGTCCAACCTTTCCTTAAACACTCCCAGGGATGGTGACTCCACCACTTCCCTGGGCAACCCATTCCAATGGTTGACCACTCTTTCTGAGAAGAAATGTCTCCTCATTTCCAAGCTGAACCTCCACTGGTGCAACTTGAAACCATTCCCTCTAGTCCTATCACTAGTTATCTGCGAGAAGAGACATCTACCACAGTCATGTCCAGCCCCTATTTTCAGTGTCAGTTCAGACACTGTTGTTCATCCAGGTGTTAAAGAAAGCATGGAAAAGGCTTTTTCTATATATACCAAAAGGACTTTTACCCAGTCCTAGTTGCGTTTACCTTATATGCAGTAAGTCTTTCTATGCTCAATAAAGAAAATACTTCTAATATTGCACCAAAAAGTAGTATTTGAAAAGCTAGTCCAGAGAAGAATTTAACTTTTTGTGGTACCTTGTGAATGATACCTACAGCAGTATTTTCAGACACAAGAGCCACACTGAGAGGTTTATTTCAAGGTTTTACTGCATTCAACATAAAAAAGAAAGTTCTGTAAAGAGAATGACCTAGACATCCTTAATGGAGGTTATGAAGAGGCCAAATAAGCTGAGGAAATGAAGACGGTTCTTCAGACTTTTGGGGTGAAGGAGGGGGCAGGTCTTTTTGTCCTAGACATGCACTGTACCAAGGTTCTTAACAATCATTTAGAAAAAAATAAAAAATAAAATACTTCATCTTTTGACAGAATCAGACTCACCAGTTTGATGGCTGACATTTAATTTCCGTCAACCATTTCATATCTTTGTATACTCTTTTATTACTTACAACAAGGAAAGCTCTGTAGGCAATGCACTGATGTTATACACCAAACACAGCCAACATCAGTTTTTCTCAAAAATAGAAGACTGGTGCACAAGAGCAGCAAAATATTCTCTGATCTACTGCTATTCATGATTATCCCACAATCCTGTAAAAATGTCCCAAATTTTGTTTGTATTGTCCCAGAGTCCAGGGACAGTTCTCCCCTTGTACTTAATTGTATTTGTACCTTAGAATATTTCATGACTCTTCCTAAGAAGCAGAAGCACCCACTAAAAGGTTGTTCCAAAACACTGACACGAATCTGTCATTGAAGAATTCCAGGTTGGGCTTAGGCTATATTTGTCTTCTCCCTTGGACCATTTATCACAAGGAGGAGGATCACTGGCTGTAAATCCTGATTGAAAGCCTGGCAGGCTGTAGCCTGGAATGTAATGCTGAAGTCAATTCTCTTGTGCTTAGTCAGAAACACTATCATCCACTCATTCCAGTGGACTCTGAGGCTCAGTAGCTTGCATCCTGCACAAGATGTACTTTTTCTTCATGAAACTAGCCATATTATTAAACTTATTTTTGAGATATTTTCTGTGACATTCACAGAGTCAAATGGCTTTTGTATATTTTCTTTCTTTTGTGTGAAAGGTTGCCTCTAGTGTTTAACTCAGTTAAGAATTTTTAAGCCACCTCTTCAAAGTCAATAACAAGAGGCTAAATTGGTTAATTGGCAAGTGAATAAATATTCATTGTAGCTACAGATTTCTATGATAATAGAAGTAAAGAAAAAGCATCTAGCTGCAAATTCATATCAGAGCAAAGATGATTCTTCATTAGGCTTCATACTGCCTTGTGTTTTAGAGTTCCAAGTCTCCAGAATAAAATGCTGAGAAGATTCAGGTTACCATTGCTGTTTTGCTCCGTGTTTCAAAAAGGTTTTTTTCCCCACACAAAGAATGACATGTCTCACTCCAGTCCAGTGATAAGAATTGTTTAATGCTCTCATTCCTTGGAATTAACACAAATAGCTGCCTGAAAGGTTTGAGCACCATGACCATAATTAAATCTGCAGTAATTAGTAATGCAACAATGGCAAGCAAGAAAAGTAAGCAAGCTTCTGCAGCTGACATTTTAAGCACAGATAACACAGGGGAATAAATGCAAAAAAGGCAGGAAGAAAAAGAAATCACTTGCAGATCAGGGGACCATATTGTTGTCTCTTGCCATTCTCCATTTCATTGTTATGTCAAAGCTACAAGATATTTTCTAACTAAAATCCTGATCCCATGTTTGCTCCCCTTCGTGTTGTATTTACTGTGTTCCCTCACCCCGATGAGCACAAACTCCTCTATTGTTGATTCTTCTCTTGGTTTCCTTCTCATGTTCTACCTCTGTTTAGCCAACTTTCTTTTCTTTTCTAAAGTTTATTAAACCACTCTGTTGCAACTGGCACCTAACCATCTTTTAGAAACATGGGTTGAGGAAAAAACACTGAGTTGCAAAAGCCTTTGCAACCAGTTGACACATGCTTCAGAGTAGAAAGTACAAAGATGCTACAATCATTTCCCACAGTACCTTCCTGTACATGTGCAGTTTAAAGTATACTTTCTTCATGGTCTTATTATATATCTTATTAGCAATGATGAGTCATACGGGCACTTCAAAGAAGTGCAGTGGCACTTTTGATGGAGAAGAAATGTGATGGACGGGGCGATACTGAGGGCTTTTTTTTTTCCTGCCCTGCACCAGAATCTCAGTTCCCACCAAGACTTTCATCATCTCAAGTGCCTTCATCAAATCTCTTGTAACCCTTTCCCCAAGAGAGAGCAAACTGTGTCTGCCTAGCACCATAACGCAAGCACATTTCATTATAACCAAGGTAGCCGAACAATCAATACAAACTGCACGTTAGCCTCAGCCTGTCTCCTCCCAGCCTCGTTTGAAGATGGCAGCACAAATACTTCACTCTGATCACATACTAGGAGGACTATCTCCACTCTTGAGTCAGCTTAAGCAGCTTTGACTTACTTTCTTCTTTTAAGGCATTTCAAGGGGAACAAACTTTTGGTCACACCACTATCCCATATCCACTTCCAGTTTTCACATAAAGGAAAATTTACACGATACAGACATCACACACAATGCCAATACATTTAAAATAAAAGTAAACCACACTGGAATCTAGATTTTAAAATGTGTTGATAGAATTAGCAAGTTAAACAGGAACTCCGTCATTTTCCTGCTAGCCAGGCTATCTGTTTTACAGTATCTTTACTTTCTTTCATATGTGTGTGCATTAGTTATCTCGTAGTTGACAGCTCCATAAATCCTCTCACACTCTTGATATGTTCAAGGATAGATGAGGAGCTCCTTCATGACAGAATATTTCATGTCCCTACAAAATTACACAGCATGTTCCTTGACTAACAGCTGTTAAATACAAATATGCACTGGCACACTGCATTCCTCAGCACCTCTAAAACAGTAGGTTTCCTCCACACGTAAGCAGCAACAGACTGCTCCCTGCTGAGTATATAGAAGGCATGTACAACATTTTCCCACTTCATTTACACTCACTTTGTTGCCATATTTGACTTCTTTCCTATGATGTGCACCATGCAGAATTCTGGTCCACAATTTGGGTACCTGGGCATTCCTATACTACTAATGCTAGCTATATAAACTTCAAAGCCAAAGCAAAAGTCTTAAAGACCCAATGCTTTTAACTTTGTAGGTCTGAAATTACCATGGACATAATCTACTAAACAAGCATCTTATTTTTTGTCAAATCATCTTAATCAAAAGTCTTCTGGATTTTCATTATCCTTCAAGATTGTTGCACCAAAAGAGAGAAAAAAAAAAAAAAAAAAAAAAAAAAGGAGGAAATAAAATAAAAAAAAAAAAAAAGAGAGAGAGAGAGAGAGATTAATGTCAGTTCCTGATCCGTTAACAATGTGTTTCCATAGTGTAGAACAGCCACTTACTGTGACATGGTTTTGTAGAGATAGATCTGTTTTCAAAATCCTGCAAGAATTGTACCCTTTTCATCTGAATTACTTAGCAGAACATATGAAAATATTTGATCCCATTAATAATCTAAAACAGTTATCCATGGAATACATTTGGTCTTATTAGCAGCAACATGGTCTTCTTTGTCAGGCAATATAATTCAACACATGCCTCATAACACAGCCACAGAGTACTCATCAAGAAAAAAAGAATCCAAACACTTTGGAAATTACTGATCTGGATATTACCATGAAATAACCAATTCCTTACACATGGCTTCTGGAAACTGTCTGGAGAATACAGTCCAATATTAGGCCTAAAAGAAACCAAGGACTTTGTACAGAGCAGCAAGCAAGCTCTTTGCTTACTTAGTATGTGCAGGTAGGCAGGCAGGCAGTTTCCCTGTGTTTTGTAAGTAGAGTGGATGCAGCAAAGACCTAAATTCAGGTCTTCCTCTCCGCTAGAACTGGGTGAATCCAGGAAGATAAAGCTGAGGGGCAGTTAAGGACTTCAGCTTGAGCAGAACTGGGCTTCACACCATCCTTTTTGACTTCCCCTTCCTCTCTGCATAGTGTAACAGGCAAACAAGGGAGGTGGGACAGAGGTTTACAGATAAACATAACAGCAAGGAGCAGGAACATCTGTACCAGCGTTAGTCTCATCAGCCCAGTGACCCATCAGCCACTGCCTCTCACGCAGCAGTTGTGCCGGAGTGTTAGCTTAACCTCCCCAGGCTTCTCCCCTTCAGATCAATGAGTGCCAGTTCATACACAGACATGGACGATCCATCTTCTGGACTGTGCTGATACTGTAAATAAAAATTGTGTGAAACACTACCTTTCTAGGTTTCCAGCTGACACCACTGGCAGTAACAGTACCCTGCAGCTGCATGCATACTGTATTTTCTTCTCTGCTTGAAAGTCCAGGGCTGCATTTCCCAAACCTTCTCTGATTCCAGCTACAGCTGCAGCTAATTTATTGTTTTTTATCAGTGTTACTATCCTAGATAATTGAACTTCTTATGTGTTTAGGAGCTAATTAAATAATCGCTGGCCTGACAGGCAGAATGTTACAGGGGGATGATCAAGTTTGCCTCCTGACTCTCATTGTGCTTTGTGTTGTGTTTTTTTTTTTTTTTTCATGGAATCTCATGTAATTTACTTCATGTGTCTCCTACCTCTCTTTCCACGCATGTAACTAGGAAAAAAAAATCTCTTTGAGAATTTGAAGAAAACAAGTTTTGTAGGTAGTATGTAACATAGTTATATAATAACAATAGCATTAATACCCTAATTAGGAGTTTTTATAACTAAGTGCTTTTTCAAGGTGAGGTATAAACGTTGATCATGATATCTCAGGAATTGTTTCAGTAAGGAGTTGGTAAGCATTATTCTTATTCTCTGTAGGTAGAAATTGAATGCCACTAATTTGATCTAAGGTTACTTATACTCCATGCAGGGCTGCAGCACTGATTAGTTTTGGTCCTGACACAGCTCCAACCTCAGGAATATCTGCAGGCTCCCACTCAGCAGTAAATTATCACTGAATAGTTTTCTGAGCTTTCACAAAGCTGTTTGTGCAGTATCTTGTGGGGAATCAGTGTAGAAACTATTCCCCACTAGCCACATGCCACCACGCATTCAGATTTTTCACAGAGAACTGAAGTATGAGTGTATCTGAATATGCCTAGGAACAAAACTAAAACTGCAGTACACTTTCACCTTAGAGAAGAACATCATATTGGTTGGTCTCTACTTGTAAGTGAAACTACTGATTTGAAAACTAACCAAAGTTTCCTCCGAAAAACATTAATCCTAGACACCCTCAAATAAGATTTGTGCCAAGGTAAAGAAATGGTACACCATGTGCAAGCACTTCATCGCTCATTCAGGATGGATTAAGATGAAAAGCCTAACTTCTGAATACAGAGCTAGAATCGATCAGTTAGCTGAACTGATGAATTAGCTTTCCTTCACATGCAACTGTCAAGTTTCAACTTTTTTTCAGCACAGAATATTCCTTCCTTATGCTTCAAACATTTTACCATCTTATGTTCTCTCTGTGCAGCTGTAGCTCCACTTTGTGGAAGATGAAGAAAGCAGAGGGTGAGCCAGGTGTATTAACTGCATGAGTATGAAGAGGATTTCTGAAGGTAGCAGATGTATAAGAAATGTGGGTTTTCAGAACCAGCCAGCAAAGATTAGTGAGCAATAAGACCATTTTTTATTCTTTTTCAATTTGAAAGGCACTCAAATATTTCCAAATGCCTTGCTGTATTTCTTCCTTCTACCCAGTTGCAAATATACAAAATCAACTGTAAAATACCACAAGCTAAAAACTGAAGGCAAATATATTTTCTACATATCTAGATATGCAGCCATGGAAACCAAACATCCATTTTTCCTAAGGAAGAATGAAGATTTTTCAGTCTGTTCAGTATCCTGTTCTGATAGACGTTGCTTATTTTATCTCTCAGGAAATTTACCACTTCTGTAGTTAATGCTGGAGCTGAAATGGCATGGTTTGAGTGTTCAGATGCTACAGTTTTGAATGTTCTTAAAGAGATTTAATAATAGCTAAAAATATTTAAATTCTATTTGTGATTTCTTTTAAAAATCTTTAAAACGTTAAAGTCTTTAAAAATGTTATACATACAACAGAAGACTGCCTATCTCTAAGGGCTACTTACTGTGTGCACAAAACTGAAATGGTTTTACAAGGAAAATGATTTGGAATAGCGGTGTTTTGTTTTGTCTTGTTTAAAAAAAAAAAAAAAAAAACTATTACTTTTGGATGCTGCAAAATCTAATTCAATTTGTAATGTGGGTGGGGATTTGTTTCAAGACATATAACTATAGGTATCCACATACAGGTATATACAAGTGCACCTGATGTGTAACTCCCAATATAGACAGCAGAGCTGTGGTCAATACAGACAAAGCAGGTTAGATGGCAATTTCACTCACAGGAGAGGGAGTGTGTATGTTAGGGAGCATCCTCTGTCTCTCTGAGCTCCAGTGACTACCATGGAAGTTTAGGCACCCAGTGCTCATGTAGAGACTGAATGGGCATTTCAATTTAATGTCAGTGTCAAAATAAATCTCTCATAACACATCCAGAGCTACCTTCTAACAAGCTGGCTTATAAAGCATTATTCTGGCACTTAGCTTTGAAGAGATTTTTGAAGCAGTTTACGAACTCTTCTCAACACAAGTCCTACTTGGGGCTTCAGCAGAGCAAGCACACTTAAATGCAAGTTCACGTCGTGTCAGGCCAGGCCAAGAATGGTAAAGCCTTCCTAAGTGCTGGTCACTTCAATTTGATCAAAACTGCAGGCCACATCACACTAATAGGAAGAGAGAGGAGATGGATTATTCTTTTAGTAGGTGAGGGTGCTATCTGAGCTTTGTATTGTAGGACAAATGCCTTTAATGCTCTGTCAGCTGTACTCCAACCAGACCCAGCAATGATGCTTTGAAATGCTCCCTCATGATTCTGTTGTCTCAGTAATTTCATTTCAGGGATGACCTTATCTGAGGAGAGAGGCCTAGGTCTCTAAGTGGAGGAGGAGACGGACGTGTTCTGAAGACTCTTCACAAATAATTTCAGGACTTTCCAGAAAGGCAAACAATCAGGCAAAAAAGTTACAAGATTTTTGACATGACACTGAAAGTGCTAAGAAGTGTACTTCAATTTCTATCGCCTACAGAGCTCTGAAGGCTGCAGGTAGCATCAAGGGCTGCAACAGCAATGTAGCATCCTGCTCCGTCCACTCACCCTGACAAGCACAGGGAGAGCACTGAAAAATCAGCAGTGTCCCAAAGGAGGAATGTAAGAAAGCTGGGTCCTGCCCTGTGCCTCACTAACCTGCATACAACATAGGGAAAGCTCTTGAAGGCCAGTGCAAACAGGCCTGAAGCCTTCCTGCTGAGGACCACACAGGGGGACTGCAGTGGCTCTGTGGGAAACAGAAGGAACCAGGCCACAGGCTCAGGCTGGAACTGTGTCCAAAGACATGTTGTTTACTTTAAAGAAATCCAAGGAGCTAACACTGCTATAAGAGGCTACAGCACACGCTGGACCCAAGGACGCTGTATCCTTGGCCAGCTCAAGAGGGAAGCAAACACCTGGCGCATGAGCAGCAGCCCTTGTTTCAGGAGTAGTGAAAAAAGACACATGCTACTGCTGATGGTTTAGGGCTTTCAGTTCCCACCAGCTCTCCACAGCAGCCATTCACCTGAGGGGAGTTTCCCAAGCAGGCCTCTTCAGAAATCAAAATGTCCTCCTCCTAGCTTTAGCTTAACTCCAGGGAAGCTGACCATGTAAACAGTCTGAGCCTCCAAATGAAAGGAATGCAGAAAGGAATGAAGATGAAGGACTAGAATGTAATTCCTGTAAACAAAACCATCAGCCTCTTTTAAATTAAACACATACCTATCTTCCAACTGCTTCGTATATGCACAGCGGCTCAGTAAATTCGTGGGAAATATGAGAGGCAGAAGTCCAGCACACTAGAAGGCATTGCTTTAAGTTTTACTTAAGGAAATTAAATTTCTGAGAATCTAAAGCCTGTACTGTCATGAGGCTTTGTGGCTACATGACAGAAGTCCCAAAGCTATGAAATACTGAATACATTTGAAAAAAATCCTTAGACTTCACAGTGCAGTCAAGATAAAATTTATCTATTTGATATATGTTCCAAAAAAGTCGTGTTGTGTCATCCCCCTCCAGCCTCCTTTCTAATGTCATGAAAATCAAGAATTCTGCAAGAGAAAATTAAGAATAACTCCAAACACAGAATTTGTGTAAGATATTGTGTATGTAAATGAGATGGTGCAGAAAAAGACAAAGAAAATAATCCTGAATGGTTATGAAACCATTGTCCTCAGTAGGACAATTTCACAAAAACTGTTCTTAAAGTTTAAAAGAAAACTTTAAGGCCCTGTAATCTTCTTCAACTGCCGTATAAGCTATTGTGCAGTATGGAAATGCCACCAGAAGATGTCAGGCACGGACTGTGAATGCCACCATCTCTGCGCAAGGGGTGGCAGGAGGAGAAGCCTGAACAAGCCAAACCGACAGAAATAAACACACTCAACTGAAAATCACTTGACAGGCACAAATGTCATTGCTAATATTGTGTCATTACTTCATCCTTCAGAAAAATGTCAAATTGGGAAAAATAGGACAGAAGAGTTTTTGATGTTGTATTGCAAATTCAAAAGTAAAAATATCTCTCGTCTACTCTTACTAGCTCTTTTATATACTTTGTATATATATTTTTGACTAAGACCAGAAAAATGTTTCAAACCAACATACTTACATGTATGCCTTTGTAAACACATTCATGCACACAGAAATCTACACGCAACTGGGATCAAAGCATGATGTTTGTTTGGTATGTGCTACAACAACTTTCTGAAACTAAAGTTCACATAGTAGACATTGTAAAGTCTGTAATGACTGAATAGGTTTTAAAACAAACATAGAGAGAACTGTGTTTGACTATTGCACTTTTTATTTCTGCATATTCCCTTTTGGTGTGCTCAAGAGAAGATACAGATTACTATGAATAGAACAGAGTTCAGTACATTGTAGACCTAAAGGTTTATGGTATTTAAGACTAGTGCTTACCTACTCTTTGGCTTTTGCTCTTGCTACAAGAGAATTTATTTCAGTAGATTTTATGACGTCTTTTCTATTTCCTTACACTCATCCATAATCTTTACTGAATACTGTGATGACAAATGGAACAATAAAAACCCTATCATGTGGATTTACTTCTGCCCAGTGGCTAGTGCTAGGCAGGTAGCAACTGGTAGTTTATCTGAAAAGATTCAGAGAAAATGTAATGTTTTTGTTGTTGTTTTGTGTTTGTTTGTTTTGTTGGTTTAGTTTTTGTTTTTAATTATTAGTGATCCCACAGAAACGGCAAGAATCACTGGTGCTTTACCAACTTTATCATCCTAAAAATTTGAGATGTGATGTGTGTCTTCAGCTGGCGATCATCTCCACATGGTTCAGGTTCAAATAAATTCAAGAAACAGAGAGAAAAGTTTGCATTTCAAATAAAGAACTAGTGTCCTTTTTCAATGCCCCAGGACAGAAGGGTTTTGCTGTCCCAGCCATCAGCCAAAAATGCAGTGGGGGGTGGGGTACTGAATAGATTTTTGATTCAACTATTCTTTATGAATGTAGATCTGAAGAATTCTATCTCCAGCATTAAAAATACAATTAAAGCCACGTCTACAGCAGGAAAGTAATTTACTGTCTCTAAAATGTTCACAGCATTAGCAGTAAGCAACATTTACTGTTGAGCAATCAATTATGAATTTACAAATGTATGCTAATTCAAGCATCTTGCAAATTGATGGGTAACTTTAAAGGCTAGAGCAGATGCAGCTCTAATACTGCAGCTTCATTAATCTGTTAGTTTCCTGCAACTATACATGTAACTTTGGTACTTTCTGTCCATATTTCACAGAAGTTGATCACCCTTATATTGGGATTTTTTTCCTTGTCATTTTGTTTCAATTGAGTAAAATTAGGATAAACTTCACATAACTTGAGTTTGACTCAATCACACACCCATATCTACACCATGCCAAACCAGCCTTGAATTACTTAAAACCTCTACTCGTCTACTGACCTGGAGTACTGGAATTTTTAATGGAGCTAATAAACTAACACTGCAGGTCAAGAGAAGAATGTTGAAAATGGGAGACAGTAAACAGACTGGCCAAGAGACGTGACTTCATCAAAACTCTGGCTCTTGTGGAATTTAAAGGCTCAGAGAGCAGCACTTTGTGTCATTGTACACCTTCAGGGCTCTGCTTATAAGCAGTAGGTAAAACCATTGAACTTTATTTTATGGAATATACTCCATAAAACTGAATTACATTAAAGCGTTCTGTATGAGAGGGAAGGCAGACTGAATTTTTATTCCCCTTTGAATTAAATTGGCATGTGACTCATCATCTGGGCAAAACAATGTAAGCCCCACCTCTTCCTTATGAGAAAAATTTCCAATGTCCTTTAATTAAAAAGCAGTCTTCTACCTTTTCATGAAGGCAGTAGGCTCCTTTGAGTTTTCTTCTGTTGTTTTGTTTTGCTATTCTCTCTTTTTACATAGCCTTTGTAGTTCTGTATGTCTGATGTTAAAATTAGAGTAGCTCTTACACCTGAAAAAATACAGATGAGATACAGGACACATGTTCCTAAACAGCAATACCAACAGACATTACAATATATGCGATACAAAAGGAAGTAATACTTAGCTTTCCTAGACCTACGGACACCACATAGAAGTTTTCTTTCAGGATATTTTGGCTTCTTCAGGCCTTGTTAAATGATCTGGCCTCCAGCTAAAGAAGTCTTTCTTTGCCATTTCAGAACAACAGCTCAAATGGGAAACATCAATACAAATAGAGCTGGGCATTTGGATCTCATCAAGTGTTTTGGTCTCTTACCTTGTAAAGTCCTTCACAAGTCCTTCACACTCAGTAAACAGCTCCCTTTTTATCTTACCTTGTACCAAGGGCAGTCAGTTTTTTGTTGAATCCCTTTTCCCTTACTTAGGGACAGGGCTTCTAATACACAACCCCATTTAGATACATCCCTTTCAGCCCCAGAGGAGTTGGAAGTGTGGGACCTTTGAATGTGGGCAGCAGTTTGCCACAAGTTTTCTTCTTTCCCCTTGTCCAGGCCTCTGTTCTGACTCATTCAGGAAGTTCTCAGCCTGCTTGTTTGTATCTTTCTGAAAAAGAGCATTGCTGAAATGGCTTGTGATTTCATTCCCAAGCAGGCTGCTTCCCGTACTATAATTCTTTGATCCTAGCCTTTCCAGAAGGCCTTTTTCATAAAATTATCAGCACGTGTCACCCAGCAGTACTTCTACCTTGAGTAAGGTGCCAAGAACCTTGGCAGCCTCAGCCCTCATGCAACCCTACCCAAGCTGGTCTGGAAGAGCATGCAGGCAAGGTCTCTAAGAAGCAGCTGACTCCAGCAAACGGCCGATCAAAAGGGCTTGAGCGAGATATCTAAGTATTTCTGTCTAAAGAGTAACTAGGCTATTGAAAGCAAAAATGCTGATAGAGGATGGAATTCATATCACCAGTTGCACATAAGCTAGTGTGTATATATTCCAGTAATAGACTGGACAGAGATTTCCTAGCAGCAAGTCAAAGAGCAAGGGAGAGAGGGTTATTAGAAAGGGACTATTATTAATTGTGCAAAGAGGTCAGTGTTTCAACCAGAGTTTGAGTGATTTAGACAGCCTGTGGTCAAGCAAGCAATGGGGTTTCTTTCTCCCCCACTCCTTAGCACTGTATCAAGCCTGATCCCTCCTGAGGGCTGGCGTCCTTCTCCAGTCATCATGCTGCAGAAGTAGATTTCATAAACAACTTAATACCAGTGGTTTCCCAACTATGGGCCACAAATCACATGCCCTTGATCTACAGAAAGCTGGCTAGCTCTGTCAAGCTGACTTTACTCATTTCTCTTAGGAAGAGAAAAAACAAATGAGAAAAAAATGTAATAAAGAAAAAAAATGGATTGCACAGTTATATCTGTATTATATTAACACAAAAGGAAATAAAACGTTATAGAGACGAGCTAGAAACACAGATGTTTTCCTACTGCTGCTTTTCCATGTAGGCATTTTTTGTAATTGCTACAGAACTAGAAATACAACCCTGAACAGATCCTCTCCTTAACATGAGTGTACTTGGGAGGAAATTTGGGAATTAGTTTTTGTTCTTGTACAATGAAATTACTTGTGGTAAGACTAACCTTGTCCTGCCTCTCTGGCACACAGCTCTCACAAGAGGACTCCATGGTGACAAGGGAAAGTACATGGAGAATAATTAATCTTGTATTGCATTTGGTTTTAATTCCTAATTTAGGAATGTATTAAAAACTGATTTCAGAATGGCTATCCTAAATTCTGGGCATGCTTTCCAAAATACCCAACTCTCCAATAACACTAAAACCCATTAAATCACAGTCTTAGCAATGATCAACAAATCCACCTCTCTCCTTCTCACAAATGACAATTTCAAATGTTTTTCCTACCATTTACCCTAATTGGAAGAAAGGGAAAGGAATAAGAAGTGTTTACAGTGTCTAGATAGCTAAAACATTTGTTCTCTTGAATACTAAACATGAATTATAAAATAAAAATCCAGAGCTGAGAAGATCTTGTGGAAAACCTTAAGGCAGATCTTCCCCCTCTATCAATCAAACAAAAACCCCTCTAAAATCTGAATCTTCCTTCAGCAGAGGAGAGAGATACAAACAGTAAACTCAGCTTCCTTCAGATGTACTTGGCCCTATGAGACCATGGAATTTCTCCTTCCTTTTAAAAGATCACTTCAAAGGCCCAGACACCGCCCAGTTTTTAAGCATGTAGAAAACACTTCATGCTAATATCATCCTGTGCTATTCTTTAGTTTCCCTCACAGACTGGATAACCCTACTCTCCCTTTGGCTGTGATTCAAAGGAGCAGATTGTTAATGCTGGTGTATACAGTTTGCAGGGCTCTGTCCTTACTGCTGCTACCTGTTGTCAAATTCCCCTCTTCACTTAGTGCAGAAACAACAATATCTCAGCCACTCCATTCTTTCTTCATGAACTGTCTTTTATATTTGGGCTGGTTCTTGCAGAATTGGAAACTTCCAGATGTCTCTGCATCTCCACCAAATTTGCTGTCAGCAAGCATCAGAGACTCAGCCACATGTTAATTTAAAAACAAACAAACAAACAAACAAACAAACAAAAAACTAACAATATACCAAAGAGCACCCACATTCACAGATGTTGCTCAGAATCTGCTATTGCTTCTGCTGAGCCACCTTCACTACCTGTGGATACTTTCTCATTTCTCCTTTTATTGCATATCAAGATTTTTAAAATTACATCTCTCAAACACACCTTCAAAATGTATCTGAAAATACATAACATATTCAAGCCATGCACTGCATCATTTATCAAGGACCTTATAGGATTAGTAACAGCATATAGATTTTTTATCAGGTGCAAACTGACTAAAGCTGTAGCCTTAAAAGATTACATGCCTGAAAAGGAAGAACCTTCCGGCTCTTACCTTTCACAGCCCATAGTCTGGATGCCTTTCTAAGTTGACTGGATGCCTTTCTGGTTGACTGGTATTATTTTGCTGAGTGCTGGGACAGGCTGTCTGCTGGCAAAAGGACCACAGCCACCCTCCCCTCACATTTGACGTACTTTGCCCGTTTGCTTTAAAACCTCTGCCATATTCAGTTTTTACACTCTGCCCCCTCTGCTCCCCCCCCCCTCCTTGTCTGTTCCTCTCTGCTTCCTCTGCATCCCAGCGCTATTGTTCTATACTGTACTGAAAAGGGAATACAAAAACCTGCATGCATGAGGACTTATTTTTAAATAAGAAATAGTAAATAATATTTTCCGCAGGTCCAGCACAGCCTTGCTTCTGGGCTAACTATCTCCATGCCAACATACCAAGCAAATAGCATTGTCTTTCCCCTCCCAAGCCAAACACGGTCACCTCACACAAATGCACTTCTTGCGGGCGTGCTTAAAAGCTCCTCAGTCCCTACCTGCTCTCCAGCCTGACCTTTGCTCTAGCTGCCATCCCCAGCTGACACACCCAAATTTCTGTGACTTACAAACAAAAAAGACCTGCAGCAGAACTCCAGTGAAGTCAAGCAGCACAGAAAGTGTAGTTAGACAAAGGATAAAAGACTATATACAACACCCAGCCTTTCCCCTGACTGTATGACACTGGGTTTGAAGCAAGGGCTTGCTCTGCCTGACCTTGCGCTTCCCATCCTAGGCCTGTGACAGAGTAGCCACGTTAGCAAGAAAAGCCATCCACTTGCTTAATTTGAACATGGGTTGCTATCTTGGCCACCAGCACAGGATAATGTAAACTACATCCAAAGCTCCCTTTGTTCTGTGGATTTAAGTCACATTTAACTCTAACACAAAGACAAGCCTTCCAAAACTTTCTCCTACACGTGCATTTAGTCTCCTCATGTCACAAAGCAGAACATGGATTGCTAAAAACTCACACTAAATAAAACCTTTTTCTTTTCTCCTTTGGAAAAAGGCCTAATATTTAGTTACATTCTGTGCTCATTAGGATATTTTTTATAGAGATCTGGTTTCTTAAGCACTGAAAAAGATTCCTCAGAATGTCATTTTATCTCTTCTTGAAAGTGCCAAGAATGTCTAACAAGCTAAATAATGTAACATTATGCAGGGGACAGAACAGGGAAAAAAAGTTCTGTCCATGATTTCAAATTAGGATGCTTTATACAAAATGGTTTAATTATTACTTTTCGTAAGAGGTGATTAAACTTCATTAAAATCCAAAGCATCACTTGCCAAGATCTCAGAACGGTTTATTATTTTAATTTTCACATAATTACGAGGAAAAATATGTTTTGCTTCGGTCTCTTTGGTGAGGAGATATGGCACTTTGCCATATTACAAGGAGGAAAATTCTCTGTAGTGCCAACGCCTAGTAAACTGCATCCTGAGTCTCAGTGCCTCAATGCTGAACAAGTCAGCTGAGAAATCAATAGGTGACTTGCTTTAAAACCTTCCTGTTTCTTCATATCAGAACACGCTGTTATTTGCAAAAGAGCAGTGGGAAAAGCAGGCAAAACTTTCAGAGGAAGAACAGAGGAGGAACATGACATTTTGCCAGTTTGCAAATAAATGGAAGCTGATTCATCCTGTCCGGTAGGTTTTCATATCAGCACTCAGTTAATGGTATTGCCCTGAAATATGTTGGTTCAGCTGTCTAGTCACAGAAGCTTAGCACTGTATAGTCTAGTGCATAGCCCAGGAGAGGAAAAAATCAAATCAAATAAAAACCCACCATAGTGCTTACCTGTAACTTGTCCCCTGCATTCGGATGCTTACCCTCCATAATCACATAGGCCAGAAAAGATTGCTAATAGATTCCAATACTGAGTGTTTCAAGGGATTGACATGGGCATTTCCTGAGTTAAATGTTTTTGCCCCCATGGCATAAAAAATCCAGCAAAATGTACAGAATACTCCAACTTCAGAGGAAAACGGTAATCTGCTGGGATAACTTCCCTTAGCGTTAGAATGTAAACTGAACTGTATTTCAGCTTCAGCACTAAAAGTCTCAGGTGGTGTCATAAGGAGATAAAAGATAACAGAAGAAAATGAAACTACAAAAATGCACAATTACACTCCTACTTTGGAATCCTCAAGTAGCTAAATGAGATCTACTTGTCTTTAATTGTGAAAATAAAAATACATTGAAAATCCAAGGATACGGAAGTGTAACACCTAAAAGGCTTGTGTCTTTATTTACCTACAGAACAGATGAAAGCTCCAAAGCAGAACACGTGAGAAGTCTGCATCTTTGTTTACCTACAGAACAGAAAGACCAAAGACATGAGACCAACAAAGACAGTGATGGGTCTAGAGGGGAAGATGTACAAGGAATGGCTGAGGTCCCTTGGTTTGTTCAGCCCAGAGCTGGGCAGGCTGAGGGGAGGCCTCGTGGTGGCCTGCAGCTCCCTCATGAGGGGAATGGAGGGGCAGGCACTGAGCTCTGCTCTCTGGGGCCTGGTGTGGAACACACTCCCACAGAAGACATCTGGTGCACTTCCATCTGCTCTCGACTGTCTCAGCTGAAGTATTAGCAGCTTTCAGGAAGCCTCATAAACTCAATGGGCAGGTTATAAAATAAAACGGACGTGAGTACTAAGTAGACAGCTTCTCAGAGTAGACTGCTTACAGCTGCTTAAAAGGAATCTGAATAAAGAACACGCTTACAGAGCTGTACCAGACTCTTTATTCAAAAGAAGAAATATCCTTCTCGAGGTCCTTACCAGTTCTGGGCTTCTACAGTCAACAGCACCCCATGTCTTTCTCCTGCTGCTATGTAGATCAGACAAAAATATACATATAAAAACTCAGTAAAATGGATGAACAAGCCAAATAGTTTATTGAACTTCCTAAATATTAAATAAAGTCAGAAAAGGGAAATAAGGTTTCTTTACCTTGTTTTTAAGTAGTCTTAGTTTTTACTTACAATACAGTTAATAATCATTGCAGTTCTTACAGGAACTTGATTTCAAGCCATCAATTTTTGCATTGAAACATTTAGTACTAAAAAATGATTAACCATCACACCAGCAGTTATCTGCTAATTCTATTGAGCATTTCCTCTAAGAAAACTTTTCAAATAGGTACAGCTGTTTAAATGGATGTACTTCAGGAAGCACCTAAATACAGTTTTTCTGTTACATAAAATGTGATTTTAACTCTGTAAACACAGAACTACAATCCATATATTTTCAATTATGCCATTTGTTTTTAAAAATCCTATAAGCAGAACAACGTTAGAAGAGGCATAGTGAATTATATTAAAATGTACTAAATGACTGAATTATACTGAGTGCTTTTTAAAAGTTTTTTTTTAATTATTATTTTGTTCTGTAACAAGCACTAGTAGCTGGTATAATGCAAAGGCAGCTGTCTTTTGTTTTTCACAAATCTCTCAGCAGTTACAGGACAAGACTTTGTTCTATTTAAATTTGCAGGATGCAGCGAAAAGGGCTTTCAGATACAAGCAAATCAGAAGTTCTCCATGAGGCCCTGGTGCTTTAGCAAGGGGCTCCCACCATATCCTAAGAATTAGCTGTACCATGGTTTTGCTAGAAATCTAAATACCTGCCCTACACATCCCTAAAAACATCAGACACACTAACTGATAATACTGTAGTACCACATTACTTGGAAAGCAATGCCCAAAATTGCTGCCTGCTCATCTACAGCCTAGGATGGTCTAGGAAAGACATGATCAAAGCTGTGATTTTAAATAGTAATTTGTATTTCTTGAAGGACTGAGAGTTTTATTCATTTCACTTTGAAGCATTTGTGTACAGACAAGAACATGAATGGCTGGAAATCATGTTTTCTCTTAATGATACTGGACTGTAGCAATAACATTTGTAGATCTTTACGAAGATCGGTTTGTCATCCGTTCAATATTGAAAAGTATATGAAAAAATGTTGGAGAAAACCTAGGTCTTCATTTTCACATACCTGTTCCTCTCCCTAGTATTCAGTCCAGCATAGTCTTACTTTTTCTCCTAATTTTCTTCCTTCTTTTAACTATCTTTGTAAATCCTATAATCTGGAGAATGAGAATTGAAAATGGTCAGTCTTTTTTAAAATGTTACTGCTTTATACAAAGCCAGAGTGCCACTATAACATGGTTTTGT
Source organism: Aythya fuligula (assembly GCF_009819795.1). NCBI lineage: Eukaryota > Metazoa > Chordata > Aves > Anseriformes > Anatidae > Aythya > Aythya fuligula. The sequence continues at coordinate 42,010,254 of NC_045559.1, forward strand.
AAGTGGTATTTTATTACAAACTATAATGAAAAGAAGCAGTTAAATGGGTAGAAGGAGTGATTCAGTTGGGAACAATTAGCATTTTCTAAATAATTGCTTCACAGAGAAATATGAGAGTTATTTCTAGACAGTCTCAACTTGCAAAGCCTCAGTGGTTTTATTGTCCCCACCCATTAAATATATTTGGTAGCTGGCTGTAACTACACTTACACTGTTGCAATCAAAATTTTAAACTCTCTAAAATGCATCATTGTTATAACGAGCCTTCAGGCAAATGCAGAGATTAACATTTCTAAGGGAGAGAGAAAAAAAGATTTCATTCCACAGGCTCTTGCTCTACAAAACCTGATTTCCAGAGATAAATACTAATGGAGCTTGTGTCAAGATGCCAATTATCAAGCTGGACTTTTCTCAAATATAATCTTGTGCAAGAGAAAGAAAAAAAAATAATAAAAAAATAAACTGTTTTTCTTTAAAATTATGCTTAGGGATTTTAAAAGATACCTTGGTACAAAGAAGAGTTGATACCGCTTTGTTGCATGAGATTGTGCAATAGGTTGTTGAATGTGCCTGTAATATCTAAATATCTTCAGGTTATTTCATTAAAGGAAACTGATAAAATTGTTCGAGTTCCCATCATAAGAGACTAAGCAGAGATTAACTTTTCATTTTTGCTGTCACTACATTATAAATGTGGTCTTTTACTATTTCAGAAAGCATGGACATTTTTGAATCATAACATGAAGTTAACAATGAGCAGATCAATTATAGAACCTCTTCATCTTCAACCTGTTCATCTGTTTACTGGGAAAAAAGGCACATAATTACCTCCAATATAGGTACTTTTTCATTACTTCCCTTTTAATTCCAGTTCTCAAAACAGATTGATACTCATATTAGTAAAAGATGAAAGCTGTAACTATAGGTTACAATCTGTAATAGAGCTTTATCATGTAACAAATACCTAAAAGTCAAAGATGTTAAAGACTTCTAAGAAGGAAACTTTTAATTCAAAGATTCTGTCTTACCAAACTATTACTAACCTAACTCCTAACTATTACCAAAGTTTACCTTTTAATCACTCAAGGATTAATGTTAAAGAAATGTTTCTGAAGAAAGTCTAAAATAAAATGGAAAAAGCAAGAGAATCTCACTTTTCCTATGCCATCAGCAACATCAACTACAATTCAGTTACAAGTCACTAACCATGTTTTGCACAAAGGGCTGAACTAGCAGAAAATGCAGTCAGTCATTTCTAGCACTCAGCAGTAATTCCTCAATGTATCAAGGTACTTGCAGGATTATGCTGTGCAGAGACAATATCAATGCCCACCAACATAGCCACTCAGAAACACTGCTGATTTTCATCTTCAGCAAAATTTTCTTCTGCGAAGGAAAAAATACTTACAGAATTCCTTTGATACTTAACCCTCAATTCTGCTCCAAGAACTTTTCCAATTAAACTTCTAGTGTTTGTGAAAAGAAGGACTGGAGTTTTCGTTTTTCTCAAGGCAAACACCCTCATAAGACTATAAAATGAGTTGTGTTTAAAAGTGTTAAGATTTAAGAGTCTTCTCTGAAGGCAGCAACTTTTGCTTAAAAAAAAAAAAAAAAAAAAAGGCCTAGAAGACTTGACATTGCCTAAAAAAATTAAGTGCTATACTTTTACATGGTATAAGTCTACCCATTTCCTAACTGTGCCTGCTGATTAATGTTATTTCAAACTTCTAGTGAATCTAGAAACTTTCAGTCAATTATGCTTATATAGAAAACCCTGTTGAGATATTACCAAGAGACTATGCATACCTTCCTGCTCTAGTAATGCTAAGTAAAATGTAAGCATCAGTTTCCATATTTCAAAGGCTGTCGGCTGCTAGAGTGGAAGCTCTCAGCTTCAAATGTGTCAGTGCAGGTGAAAAAACCACTAGACCTCCATACAGAACTGCCACTATTTCAGACTACTATGTATACACAAGAATATCCCTCTTGTCAATTCCTGCCCAAATGCTTTCCATATCTGGTGACAAATCCAGTTAGAATTTTAGTCAGACAACGTTAATTCTCCTGTGAACACAATAAATACTCAGCCTGGATTAAAAAGAATTTTGTTTTATTTGGACAAAGGCACACAGTCTTTATCGTTAGATTAAACGTGTTTCTTTTACCTGCAATAGTAAATCTCAACATCAAATTTAATCTGATACCACAGATAATACTACAACTAGGCGGTGTTCAAAACTAAAATGGGTATTTAGTTATTTGTAGTTTAATGATGTTTCATCTTTTTTAATGCATAAAATTGATATTTTAAAAAATGACTCCTCATGAGATTATTTTCAGAGGTAAACTCAAATATCACAACTTTTGCAAAACAGAAAAACCACAACTAGCTGTAACCTTGAACAAGAACGGTTACACCAGAAATCTGGAAACAAAAACAAAAGGATAAAATTAAAAATGTAATGTACATCTGCTGCAGTACAAGCAGGAATGGAGATTTACTATAGTAAATCACCATACCTGTAATACCATGAATGGTACATAAAACACATATCTATGTCCTGGACATATTTAAGTAGTCCTAAAGAAATGCTTAATAACAGGAGTAGAAATGTTCCTTACACAGGTATTGACACTGGAATGACTTTCTGAAATGAACTTTTAGTAGAGATCATCCATATCAAATTAAGTGACAAGATCCAGATTTATTTTTTTTAACAGAACTTTTAAATATAATCCTTTGCTCCTCAGTCTCAGCAGATACAGGTTCCAGCACAAATTTATTTTATTGTACATATTTAAGTTACGGCTTGCAATGGCAGTTTCTCCAACGAAAATGGTTGTGTCTTGCTAAAAGTGTCAGATGTTTATGGTCATTAACACTGATGAAAATGGACCGAACTCAACTGACATCTTCAAAAAGGGTTTGAACTTAATAAATACTGACAAGCCATAGATTGATAGTACCTTTAGTGTGTTTGTTTCCCAATAATTACCTTTCCTGTTGGCTACTAATACTGATTTGTTTCAATTCAAGCTGGAAATAGAAAACAAGTGCAGAAAACTATGGAATAGCTGGAATCAATGTTCCTCTGCCTTCCTAGGAAAGAGTTAAAAAGTAATTTGATCTCCAGTATTCCTTCTGGTCCTAGGGTAGAAAGTTTCCAAGTTCTAATAATAGCAGGTAAATTTTAAAAAGTTTTGATGCAGATTAATCGGTTGCTTCCCATGTATAGAAACCCCTGTATCTCTTGTAATGCTTGTGTCAATTGCAAGTTTTTCAACAGCTAACTCTCAGTACAACTGAACAAAAATCATTAGGTTATACTTCCTAGTTTGGAATTAATTCATTTATTTCTTTTTACCCTCTTTCCTCACTCTACCTCTGAAATTCAGAGACAAGAGAAATAGCAGAAAAATAATTAATATCTAAATGTGTCAATATAAATGGTAATTTATATTATTTTAAAAGTCTGCTAATTAACAAAGAAATGTTTTTCTTTAAAGATAGAAGAAAACACTCCTTTGCAAATACAGACTTTTGGTTAACATATATATCAAGTAACGATGCATTTACACATGGCCACTTAATTATTTTGAAATGAAAAATGCTTAATTTTGAATTTCCTTGTAAAAATCAGCAACATTTATATATGGCAAATCTTCTAATTTAGAGAATAAATCCCACAATCATTAGTGCATGTAATCAACAATAGAAATATTTCTGCGCAATTTTAACCTTCAGCTCTGGATGCACCTCTTTTCTATACGATATGCAACCACAACAGGAGCATCATTTTGCAGTCTTAAAGCGAGTATTATATGCTGTTCATTAACTAAGCGTTTTCTCTTGTTTCTTTTAGTCAACTGGGGTACTTTTCTGTTTAGATATCCTTAGATGACTCAAGTTACCCAGAAACACAGATGCTAGATCTAGGCAGTTGGGTACAAATTTAAAGATAGGAAAGTTAAGAAATCTTCATGAGTCAACTAATATTGCATAATAATGCCCTCTTTCAAAAAAAGCTCTAATTTAGCCTAGGTATGTTACTATACAGATTTATCCAGGAATCATACACGAAGCATACAGCTTTACCAAGTGAGGTGGGTTTCCATTTGCAGCAGTGTATTTATTTGATTTCAAAACGGACAATTGAAAACAACTGAGGTGTTGGATGGGAGAGCACATTGGCTCAAGTTAGTAAATTGCTGACAAGGTGGATAATTTAACACCACATCAACTAGAATAAAAACTTATTCCATGGTTGAGCTTGATTATAAGGACATCCCATTGAAATCAAATTTTAATGGCAAGACTAGATGATCATTAACATTTTATGTCATACACCATTATTCCTAGAGTCTAGTAAACTTCTCCCAAGAAACTGATAACATAAGCAGTAACGAATTATTATTGAAATATTTCTTTACAAAAAAACATCTAAATCTTCAAAAATGTCAGAAAAAATGTGATGCTTAAAGATACAATTTGTGGGTATTTTTAGGACTATGAAACATTTTATATTTCTATACAGAACATCTGTATACAAAACAAACAATAATGTCTAGGTACTTCCTGTGTGAGTTCCCAACAGTTCCACTGTTCATACTTTCTGCCTGAAGGATTACAGCTTTCAAATATTTGGAAACTTCCTTTTGCCAGTACCTCCTCAAGGTAGGATATAATAAGCGCTTCTGCCAAATTCCCATCAACTGGGTATCCATGTTAAAAAAAAGAAATTCTAATTTTGGGGTTTCTGCTGCTAAACTTTACTCAATACACATGCAAACCAAGAAGAGGTAAATACGATCACAAGCAATTCTTGTTTATATACTTTGCTGTCATTATTCTTTGGTTTAAAATGTATATGAAGTACAGACTGTGAAATACCTCATTTACAACTTTGTATTAGTATTCACGTTTCTGCATTAAGTCCTTAAAGATGTTTCCGTATGTTTGACATCCCATGCTTAAGTCTGTATGTATATTTCCTACACAGCATACACAGAAGGAAATCAGATGTTGTTCCACATAAAGTTTTGTATTTATTCAGAAGGTGTACATCTCAAATTATTCTTTTTTTTTATGACTTTCAATTTTTAACTTTATGGAAGTGATAAATGAAGGGACTTCTTACTGTTTGACTAATGTTAAGACAAATATTCACTGGTGAATACCATAGTTTAGAGGGCCAATACAAACCCCACATACCACTTAAAACCCTGAGATAAGGTTTTAAACAGTGTCCTATGGGATATCTTTTCCATTACGAAGGAAAACTCCAAGGCATCTTGGCATATCTTGAAAAATACTTCTTGAAAAATACTTTAAAGCTCTGAAAAAATCCTCATTAGAATACACATATGTAAAATAACATATCCTATATTTATAATAATCCAAGGTATAACAATAATTCCTGAATTTGAAGTTTAAGAATCTCTTACAGTCATTAAATACGTGTTATGGAAACAATTGGCAAATCTGAAAAGATGATTGCTACTACATATTGAAGTTGCCTTTAAGTTTTAAGGTAACACAAATTATATGTATACAATGTTCTGACAACGAATTTCAAAATCATCAAAAAAAAAAAGCCTGGACATGTTTTCAAGTCTCCTCACTCAAGTGACCTATATATCTTTTTTTGATTGAAATGAATGAAATATATGTTGTATTAATATGAAATAAAGTACATTGAATTTCTGCCTAATAAGAATTTTAGGAATGGAATTGTCAATTAAGGCTGTGGTTTATGTAAAATGAGAATTTTGTCTACTGTCACGTTATAGAAGTATCAGTATGCGCTCGTAAGTGGACTGTAACATCTAAACAGGCACTTCCTAAACACTTTGTTAGTTTAAAATCAAGGATAAAAGTGGTTTTTTAGCATTTGATGTTTCAAAAGTTCATGAATCTCTTTTATTCCTGTCTACTTTGCTATATACAAAATTTTTGACCCAGCTTAAAAAATGAAACATCAAAAAACTCACATTGGTTATGATCATCTTAAGACAACACCTTTAAATAAAAGTGTATTGCAAAAATGTATTTGCAAAAATGAAAGCTCCAGGCTCTGTATTCTCAACACAGCAAACAAAACTGTTTGATAGTAAAATTGCATTTCATTGCTAAAGCAAAAGCTTTAAAATAAACTGCAGTGCACAACTTCAATGTGATTCTAAGAATTCATTAATGCTGATACCACAGGTGATTTATTTTTTTTTTTAATAAAACCTCCCCCTCCTGCCACAATACTGCTATACAAAAAAAAAAAAAAAAATGCTGCTACTCTACTCTGTCAGTCTTTGAGATAAAGTAAAAAAAAAAAAAAAAAGTCAACATACAAGAGTTTTTAGAGCAAGAAATCAATCTGCAAAATGTTATACAACAGTTAAAAGGCATCCACTTTACAGAAGTTGAAACAAAAAAGTAAATATTTCACAAAATATATATTTTGGATCTGTGTAAACAAAGCTCATATGTATGTATTGCTTCCATTCATTTCAAAAATATACATCCACATGGACTGAAAGTGATCTTGGTGCTCTGAATTTTAAATTATTGTGATATATGCAGATGTAATCTGAAAGTACAAAACCTCATTTTTTTGAATTTAGTATTTTGAAATATGTCAAAACTTTTTCTTATGAGAAATGAAAATGAAAATACACCCCAATTTTGATGCCATTTCATTGAATGAAGAAGGAAGTACTATGAAAATAAACATTCATCTGGTTTCCTAACAATAAATATAAAGACAGTTATTATAACATAATGCAACACAGGAAGTATTACTATATTGACCTTAATGTTCAATCAGTAGTTTTTAAATCTTTCCTCATTGAGGCTTGAATCTTCTACCTTGTCAGCTGTCCAACAACTTTTAAGAGGGTTTTATTTTCTTGCTTCAATTGTTCATTTTCATCTTCTATATCATCTAGGTCCTGTGAAAGGAAAAAGAAAAATACACATTTCTCAGGACATAAAATACAAACTCTTGATTAGTAGCAGCAGGAATTTAGCTCTGAAATCAAGAAATTAGGGTTGGGAAGAATTTGTGTCACAGCATCCCTAAATCTGCTAAATCTGGCGTTTTATCCAAATGTTATCAGAAGCAAAAAACATTAGTATTATACTCCCACATATAAGAACCTTGAAGTGGAAACATATATAAGCAAAACTGAAGCTGCAGTAGGAATTAAACAAGAAATCAAAACTGGATAGGTGTGATTACTTTACTAGCATGGCGTTTATTTGGCTACTGTCTCTGCTCCCTGGACTGCACTTGTCTGCAACTATCCCACTTGTGTTGATGAACACATCACTGGTTATTACTGCAATAAAGTCTGCTTTGTATTTTAAATTAAGCATAAAATTTTTCAGGAAAAGAACTACATGCCCATCTTTTTCATTTTCTCTGAAAAAGAGTAAAAGGCATATTGTAAATTCTAAACGGCTACTGAAAGAACAAATACTAAAAAATTGTGTTTAAAATAGAATGATCCTACCTCAAAGGTCTGTCTCTCTTCCACTAACTACTGTATCTAATTAGTTCTCAATTCAGTGCTTGACTTCTTACCAAGTCTTTCCAAGATTTTAAACTGATGATTTTAAAATGATGAAATTGGCAGTTGCTGTAAGCATTAGTTCAGTAAAAATAATTTTACTGTACAAACAACATGGAAGAAACAGAATGAGAACAAAAAAATGAGGAAATAGGAATGTGACCTCAGGGACAGCACTCTGACGAGGAAAATGAAAGTCAGGCCAAAGAAGGAAGAACCAGGAGTCTGATCAGAGATTTTAGATGCCTTTTGATCTGTCTGCAAATTCCTACTGTTGTCATGCTTGATTAAATATAAAACAGTAATAGTGAAAAGATTTTTCTCTCTTGTTCCTTGAAGTCGTTAAGCACTGTTTGACATAAGGGGCCTATTTTCTTGTTTCTTTTCAGTGGGGCCATTCCAGAAGTGCATTCTAGAGACTGTGTGTTAATGGGTACTCTGATTTTTAAAAGCCTCTTCAGTTTGCCAAACCAAATCCATACTGCTATACCTATGCACATGTACTGTTTTTGTAATGTGGAATCAAGAAATCACTAGCAGAAATTGCTTTTTACCTAACAGAGGTAATACTGTGTCACAGAAGAAATGACTTCCAGGAAAAGCACTTGATTGCTCTGAAAGTAACAGATACAAGTGACTTAAAAATCTAAATATGTAAAAGTTTTGATGAAAAGCTATACAATTTTAAAAAACACACCACTTTATCTCTTTAGCAGATCAATAATCAGATGGAAAACAAAATACTTTTTCAATAAAATGATTTTTTTTAGTTCGGCATATGTAATAGTGTATTTGATCTTGCTGTTAACAGAGACATTAAATAGCTCAATTAAAACTTACCTAAAAGCCTTCTGTATAAAAATACCTGCTATTTACTCAAAATAAAATGTAAATAGTTTGTGAAAGTTCATGCTGACAAAATAACATTCCAAAGAAGTTCTTGAATATGATCCAAGAAAAATAACTAATTCAGTTTAAATATCTAGGGAAATAATGGACTGAGAGATGCAGATGGTTTTTTTGCTGCTCTGGAATTTAAAGCTTCTTATCAAAATTAAAAACTGCAATGCTAACTTACTCTTATTAGTAAATAAAATACAATAGCTGGTAAGTTTGGACTTCCAAATGAACCAATAGCTACACCATTGACACAAAGTAGATTGTGAATTCTCAGTCCAAATGTGCATTTAACTATAGGGACAGTAAGATCAGAAATGATTGAGTACAAACTAGTTGATAGTTGAACATAGCCTACAAATATCTTGAGATGCCTTTCCTTTATTTGAGGCTTGTATTAAGCAATTGCCTTTATCTTATTAAAAAAAAAAAAAAAAAGCGTCAGACATACTTTTAGAGGCTAATCTACAGGAATGAAAAAATGCCACTTATGACAAAAGGCTTTTTCTGGTTCTCAATATAAATGCAGCTGATGTTCTTTAAGTATCTTTGCACTGACTGTACTCAGTAAAATCTTATTTTTACATTAAATAAATATCTTTACTTAAAATAAGAAAAAGTCTGCCAAAAAGTTTTCAGGATTCTTGGAAAAACAGCTTTTCAAGTATAACACACAATCTCTGGCAATGAAGGATGCATCTGTGGTCATGAACTGACCAAAACTTCTAGAAAGAGCCCTTCTCTAAATATGAGGGCTGAGCACTCACAAAGCTATGCAATAAAATGGCATTTAGGCTCTCTGACTTGAAATTCTTTCCAAGTCTGTACAACCTAACATGCAATGAGAGCATTTTTTGATGAATGGAGAAATATCATGAATGCATAGATGGTTGAATTTCAAGACCCCTATTCAGGTTCCCTACTAGCAAAACTTTAAAAAGATCTCTGCGTAAGCTCACTAGGTCATCAGGACGTCATCAGCTTATCCAAACAGAAGGTTGAAGATCACAACTGTTCCTCCATGTAAAGCACCCGATCCTGGTGCCAGGTCTACAGAGCAATGTTCTATGAAGAGCAGATGGATGTTTAAGTGATGGCTCTCGTGACTGCAGTTGCAAAGACAAACCTTAGGCAAATATGATCGCATATTACCTTTCATTCCTTTCCTTTATGGGAATGATGTAATACTTCTGTAGCTCTTTTTAGCATTCTAAAGCTTTCTTCTTTCTAAATCCACATGGATAGCCAATACAAAAACAGTCATAAATCCAACAACTATTTAAAAAGAACGTAAAACTACCTGTTTTAATGTAAGTATCTCTTGAGACATGCTGGCTTCAAATTGTGGCAAGATAAATTAGTAAAGTGGCCAGAAATTCAAAAGCCACCTATTTCATTAAGAAAAGTCTGTGGGATTCAAACATAAATACTTGCTCTGCAATAAAGCTAATAGATAATGTTATAGATACGATAAATGCTGACTTGATGGATAACAAAAATAAGAAAGCATTCTCTTCTGCATTTAACAGAGGCTACCTAGGGACCACCACATGTATCTCACTGAATGGTACAGCTTGAGTCATTTTGTAGTGAAGAGATTTGTGGAAGGACTACATTTTATGATTTCTTTCCACACAAGAAGCAGAAATTGACATCATACTTCAGTGCATGTAATGCCCACGGTCTGCTTGTCTTTACATGTTATAAGATACTTGATATCTAGTCAGATACTCAATGGATTTAATTTAGGACATAATCCTTCAAATACAGCAGAAAAAATTAACATTGTTTCTAGAACTCCTCTGGAAAAGCAAACTTTAGAAACTATCATGGTCCTAAAACACAAGCTTTGAGTGAATTGGGTTGTGTTGTTTTTTATGTTTGTTTGTTTGTTTTCTGACCTCTGAGACAGGAAATCAGATGTGACCAGCATTTTACGTAGCTTTGCTGCCCACTATGTAGGAGTGAGCAGTTTCATTGACTAATACTCAGGTCATCAGCTTAGATGTGAGAGATCCCTTACTGAATATAAAAGTGGCATAAAGATCAATTCCCCATTAAAGTAGATATCTCTCCAAAATACAGACCATACTTCACTTACCCTATAAATTCCAACTTTCTTTATAAAAAGAAATGACATGTTTCAGAATATTCTCAGCTCCTTCAGTACTGTACATTAGTTCGAGAATTTTTGAGTATGTTGTCCTCCGTTGTTGCAAATGAAAGTTTAGCACTATGCACATAAACTTATAGTTTCCCTTCACTGTTGGATCAACCAAGTCCAGTTTTGAAATTTTTTGTCAAATTTTTATAGGAAAGCCTGCACTGGACTACTAGAAGCATATTTCCCTAGCACATCCTGGCTCTGCACATCAGTCAAGAGTCAAGTCCCACTAGAGATTAATGATGTTAATGATGATGAACAGAAGCCACCTGGGAAACAGAACTTATTTACATGCCTGTAGAAAAGTTACATAGATACAAACAAACAAAAACTCCCAATAACGCTTAATTCTATTCAGACCTTGCCTGGTGGTTATAAGTGCCTGAAACAAAGCACTGAGAATGCAGAGGCTTTTTTCCCCTATTTATATAGCACCATATAAGAAAACGTGCTTACTCTGTTTAATAAATCAATTTCTTCCTTCAGTTTCCCAATTAGTTCCTCTTTGTCCTGTGTCATCTTCATTAATCTCAGATTTTCCTGTCTCTCCTTTGCAAGTTCCTAAAAACAGAATATGCATTGGTGTCAAATGTAATCGTGCATTTTAAAGACAGTTTTAAGTTACTAACATTAAAATTAATCAAAGCAACCCTCCACACACACACCACAAGCACTTACCTGTAATTTCTTTTCTATGAGCCAAACCCATATGTCTTCAAGCCTTTATATTTCAAGGAGCTAATGAATCACATCTAATAAGGAATTTTACCCACATCAAACCTGTGTGCTATCTCTGGTTCCAGAGATGTTTATTTAATATCTACCTTAAGCATGAGTGAGCCCAGAACTGGATAGGGGGCCCAAAAGACAAACAAGTAAATGTAAAGTCTCTGATTCCAAATTTTTATAGTTTTTTTTCCTTTTATTTTTGTTTCACACTTCAGCTAACAAAGGAAATGAAGAATCATGATATCTGTGGGCTCAAATGCAAGAGAAAATTAAAACGTCCATTCAGTAAATCAGTGTTCAGTACAGCAAAAAGAAGGCCTTAAATCTTCTCCTATTTTCTGTGTTATTGGTAGTTCAGTTATTTGTTATTACTTATTTCAGAAAAAAGTTGATTTGGAGGATTATAACACATTTCATTCAAATCTGGCTTAAGTCTTAAAAAAAAAAAAACATAATTTCTACAGAACACGCCCTATTTTCTCCTTAAAAAAAAAAAGTCTATTCAAATTGCATTTACTTAATAACTTTCATCCATATGAATTCAAGAAAATTTGGCAAGTTACCCACAAAAATACACTTCAGAGGAAGAAACAGAAGCCCGTATTACACACATGACATATTTAGCCAAAATAATGTTTTAAGTTAAAAATACAGCTTTAACATTATTACACTTTCCCAAATATGTTTGCATGAAAAATGTCTGAAATAATGAAAACATTATTTTAAATGTATTTTAGACCCTTAAAACTTCAGTGAACAACTAGATAACAATTACATTTCATAACACTTAGAACATAAAAAAAAATCAAATTAGAAGTAGATCAGAAACAGACTTGGTTATTTTCTGAACAGCCAGTGAGCCCCTCCTCCCCATAAGTTATCTGCCCTGTGTTGGTGCGTCACAAGGTACATATGACAAATACACAGAGAACAGCTGGCTCTCTGAGTGTATTATATTTACCTTATTATTTCGCACTTCTACACCAAATGAAAACTAAACATTTATAATGATTAGAAAGTTCACATTCTTTCAGACTGCTTGTTTCATCATACATGTTTATAGACATAAGTATCTGCACTTCAAGCATTGAGCATCATTTCTATGTATTTTTACTTGTAATATCCCCATGGAGTTTCAAAGGTACTTTATTTCAGATTTATACCATGCAGATGTTAGTTAGTACTCACCCTTTCAAGTTCCTCAATTCTCTTTTCCAAAGCAGTACTTGGTACAGAGCTCCCAGAAGAGTTTGTATCCCTGCTGTATCTGCTATAAGTTGTCCTCTCTGTTCGGGAATATCTATTGAGAGCATCATCTTCTGGAGCATTAGCTGTGCTACAAAGGCATAGAACAAAGCAGACACCTATTTAGAGATTTAACAAAATGGAAAAGGAAGAAGTAACAATGGAGTGTTTTCCAAAGCACTCAAGAGGTCAGTCTAATAAACTGCAAAGCAGCTATTTCACAGCTTTGTGTTTTTGAGAACTTACTGAATTCACTGCCTCAAGGAATCATGCACAATACTGCCTCAAGATACAACCTGCACCAAGAATCTAGAGTGTATTTCCTTATGATAAAATGTTGTAATTCACAACTTACCTAGATTAGTATTTTATAGTAGCCTACCTGTTTTGATCCTTATGGAATCTCTTCTTTTCTGGCCAGGGTTATTTAAGCAGCAGACATGAATTCACTATAGATAAGTTTTTGATCTTCTCTACTGCTGTATCCCTAAGAAATGTATCCCATTTTGTTTGCCTGAAAGTTATCTAAATTCAGTAAAAAATTCAGGACACATACAGCCTGTCTGATGTCACAAAGCAAAATGTTTGGAAATTTCTCATCATTACAGCAAATAGTTGATTTTTGTGTGCTTTTTTGTTTTGTTTTCAAGTCTTCAGAAAAAGGTACTAATCTGCTTTTTTTTGAAAGGTGATTATGAAATTTTCATTAAGTCTTTGAAAAAGGAAAATCTCGATCCCTGCTTTCTCACAGAATTTTGCAGAGGCTACCTGAAGGTCACCTTGAAACAGTTGTATCTCTGTATTGCGAGAAATTGACCTAGAATATGAAACTGGCCAACAGAACTTGAGCAAAGCTGGGTGTGGTGGGCTGAGCCCAACCAGCAGCCAAGCAAGCACTCACACAGTTGCTTGCTCGCTCCCTCCTCTCTTCCACACAGCAGCACTGGGGAGAGCATGGAAAGGACAAAATAGAGAAAACTCATGGGGAGAGATGAAGTCTGTTAGACTGGTCTCTGAGCAATAGCTACTCTGGAAGCTACTCTACAACCCCCCACACACTTCTTTTTCTGCTACCCCAGTGTTACTGCTGAGTTATATGGTATGGGACATCCCTTTGGCCAGCCCAGGGAAGCTGTCCCAGCTGTGCCCACTCCCAATATCTTGCTCACTGCAGAGGAGCTGAAGGTAGAGGTGAAAAGGCTTTGACATTGTGCAATTCCTGTTCAGCAACAGCCAAACCACTAGTGAGTTGTCAACACTGGAACAGGTTGCCCAAAGCCCCATCTAACCCGACTTTGAACACTTCCGGGGATGGGGCATCCACAGCTTCTCTGGGCAACCTGTTCCAGTGCCTTACCATGCTCATAGTGAAGAATTCCTTCCTAATATCCGATCTAAATATCCCCTCGTTCAGTTTAAGATGATTGTCCCTTACCCTGTCAATACAGGCACTGGCAAAAAGTCCTCTTCTGTCTTTCTTATAAGCTCCCTTTATATATTGAAAGGCTGCATTAAGGTCTCCCTGGAGCCTTCTTTCCTGAACAACCCCAACCTCTCCCAACCTTGCTTCAAAGGATAAACACAACACCATGCTGACTGCTATGAAGAAAGTCAGCTCCATCCCAGCCAGACAAAACACAACAGGTTACAAGCACCATGGGAAAAACAAACAAACAAACAAAAAACAAAACAACAAAAAAAAACAAACAAAACAAACAAACAAACAACAACAACAACAACAAAAAAACAGCACAAAATATTTGGAGAGGCACTCCTCTGATTAGATATGTATATTATATATATGTGTTACCTATTTATCACATCAGGCTGGTGATAAGGTTTTTTTTGCATTAGATCATGTAACCTTAAAACACACTGCAATGGAATCTTAACAGATAATCATTGCAAATGTGCATGAGCTAGTTTATAAAAAGCTTATGGCCTCTGTATTGTGATTATGTACAAAACCAGTGCTCATTTAGAAATATAAATATTAGAAGTCGAGCATTTTCGAAGTCACAGATTTAATGTTCTTTCCACAGTTGTAACAGGAGTAATTAAGAGCAGCAGAACAGAAGACCTTAAGGACCAGGCAGAGAGAGATTTTGCACTCTCTGATCCACCAAAACTTTGAAAATATACATCTATATGACCAAAATAAAACTTGTTCAGCATTAACCAGAACTTGGATAGAGATATTTGAAAGTCATCCAGATATTGTCCTGGGCTAGTGGCTCTGGGTGGCCCTGTGTGAGCAGGGGTCGAACCAGCTGGGATCCAGAGGGCCCTGCCAGCCTCAGCCCTTGTGGGATTCTGTGAAACCACACCACTCTAACATGCATAAAAAGGCTTTTGAGAGCACTCAGGGGAAGAATAAAAAGCACCATGAGTATCCCTACAACAATTCCTTTAAAATGCAGGAGAGTATATGATTAACATTTTCATTTAACAGTTTTGCATTTCATAACTCTAGAAAACCCCTGCTGACAATGTGCAAATCTAGATGGATTCGGTGCAAATCAAAAGCAGGCATATCTGGCAAAAGAATGCCTTTTCATGGATACAAATGTTGCTTTGCTCCAGTATGTGTGAAGTTTCCAAGGCACACTGACACAATTGTAAGGAATTTTGTAGCTTAATGTTATTACCATATTTAGCACTGTTTATTCTCCATCTAGAAGATTTTTTTAAAAACATTTCTAGGGACCGGATACGCATGTTGCAACATAACATAAGAGAAATATTTTAGCTTAACTCTATAAATTCTAGATTATTTAGCTTTTTGAAAGATGTGTTGTTTCATGCTGTTCATGTCACAAGGAGAGACCACACCAAAAAAAGACTCAGTTTTTCATCACTCAGAAGTGATCCCTTTTGCCAATAGTGGAATATCTCAACTCCAGTGAATGACCTTGGCAGATGTTCCTAAAGGAAAGTTAAAAGAAAAAATAACTAGATAGGAAGAATTTCATTAATGCTGAATCTTAAGACACTTTTCTGTATTTTCCCTGAAACTGATGCTTAAAAATTTCCCCACCTATTTTAATGGGGAGAAGACCCTACTGAACTCATTCCCTATCAGTATCATAAGTATAAAGGACACATCATGAAGATTTCTAGGAAATGGGATTTAAAAAAATAATAAAATTAAGTCATAAGGAAAGTGACAGAAACAAACTTCATTATTTCACCTGTTGTAACAAACTAGTAAAGAAATGAACCAACATTGCAGTTTCTGACTATTCTTACACAAAAAGTTCTGTATTAGAATGACATTCTAGTAGCTTCCTTTAAAATAAAATAAAATAAAACCTGCTATTTGCAAAGGGTCAGCATTAATAGCAGTATTACAGGAGGGTGGAAAAAATCTTGCTCTTTTCAATGTCTCTTTCAATATTTTCATGAGGCACTGCCCAAATGACAATTTCATCCAATTAAAGTCACCTATCTTCAAAAGCAAACGTCAATGATTTCAATTATAATGCATTTATGTTCATTTCCAGAATCATGTAATTATACTTGATTTGGAAACTCATAATTAATTGTGTCACCTTGAAATCCAGCCAGCTGCTAGCAGCTTCTTTAGAAGAATCAGCAGAAGTGTTTCTAAAGAAGTGTTTAGTGTTTCTAAACAGCCTACTTCGGACTTCTGTTGCTTCGGACTGGTTAAGCTGTGCTGGAGGCTGTCGGTGCTGAGCTAAGAAAGGCAGCCCTGTCATCCCTGCAACTCACAGCCCCTTGTCCTGGCTCTGGCTGTAAAGTGACTGAGTAGGACACCTCCGACTGCCAGCCACAGCAGCTCCCTCAGACACCACTAGGCCCAGCTGCTTTGGCACAGCCAACAACGAGGAACTGCAGCGGGCCCAACCTATGCCATAATAAGCTTCTCTAGGAATACCCTAAGCTTTTCCACCACTTTGTAACATCAACAATTAGTGGAAAAGGGGATATGACAGTCAAGAAAAGCCCTTTGGGTGATCCCTGACTACTTAAGTGCTCATTTTGGCACAGCTGAGGTCTTGCTGTGGCAGGCGTGATGAGACAGCGCTCAGCACACAACCCAAGCCGTCAGGGCCTCGCTGCACAACTCCCAGACCGGGGCGAGTAGGCAAGTCTGGGCACAGTGTTACGAAATGGTATTTTGCAGCTGCATCCCTTCTGAAGCACTGAGACCAAGGTTAGTAGGTTGCATGTAAATTGGTAGACTTTAAGCTTTTTCCTTACGCTTTAAGACTTTTGGTAATCAAAAAAAACACCGAATGAGAGAATTTCAGATGGGCTTTAACATCTCCTTCACAGCACTTCCAACTAGGAGCTGGTGATCTCTTACACCTCATTTACTTTTCTACTCTTGCACAAATGTGAAACCAGAGTACAACGTGGTCTTTCAGAATTAGTGGGCAGGGTCCCTACCTGCTGGGTTCGGTGTGAGCATGCAGTGCTATCCTGAAAGAGGGAAAAAGCCCTCTGCCGTTTGCCTGGAAGCCATAAAGCCACACCATATTGTATTCATTTCCACTAATATACAAACTTATAAGGGGAACACACCCTTGAACCATTAAGAGATTTTAATCTGACTCTTTCTGTAAACTGATTCAGCCTGATCTGTCTGATCCATGAACCATGTGAAATCTTCTGAATTATTTTAAACCCCAATTTGCGAGGTTTTAGTTTTAATTTAAGGCATTCCTAGAAAATAAGCTAAATGTCTTTTTAAAATAAACCAAAGTATTCCTATGCCCACATGCATATCCTGCTTTGCTGTTACTTGCAAACTTCTAGTTCACAGAATGCAAGAGAAACCTAATTCATGTTTACATGTAGATTACACTCAAGTATTTCAAGAAACAATACACTTTGTCACTGACTTGTTTGAGAAATCAGTGATGACACCAACTCTGGTGACAGCATCAGAACTGACTCAGAAAATCACCCTTACCAATGGCAAGGTGCCTCTTGATTTAAAAGAACTACACACAAAGCAGTGCTAAAAATGCTAGTCCCAGCTACAGCAGTTGGAACAGCCAAGCTGCAGCACATTGTATTAAGAAAAGCTTAGGGAAAAACTAAAAATGAGAAAACAGATAGGGGCTATTGCCCCAGAAGGATACCCACACGTTCTAATCCTATGAGTTAGATGGGACAGTTAGATCCCCTAATCCTAGGAGCTGTATGATTAAGGTCCCCCGAGCCATTCTTTGTAGCTCATAGTCAGCAAAGATGTCTGGTCACAACTCTCAAATAAACTAATGAGCATGTCCCTCAGCCTTCATGTAAGCATGACCCTGAAGATACTGGTCATGGTTTTAAAGCATCCTACTGTGTCACTCCAGATCACAACAGAACCATCACTTTCTTTTGAAAACGTTTTATGTGGTTAACTCATGCAACTACAAATGAACCCCAATACAAAATTCTAGGGTATAAATATGGAATTAAAAAAAAAAAAAAGAATCAGAAGACAGACTACAATTATAAGAGCCTCATTCCAAACTTTTATTTACTTTATTGTATAAGGAGACAGGCTCAGTTTGTCCAAGTCAGCCGAACAACATCGCCAGCAGATTTCATTTGTAAACACATCTTCCCGTCAAAGGGCACTCAGTGAAACGGGTTTCTCAGCAATGTCATATAAATGTTTAACTATGGATTCCTGCATCCATACAAGGCAAAGTAGTCAGTATGTCTGATTAAATAGGTAGTAAAATCTGCAATTCCTGGAGCCCTGAGATATATTGCGAGAGTAGAAATTCCATCACAACACACAGCACAAGCCTTTCTCTGCTCTTGATTAATCTCCCATCTTCTTGGGCCCAGGAGGATGGGTGTCTCAGTGTAGACGTGAAAACAGCTATATGGGAAGGAAGAGGGAGGGCACTGGAAGCCTGGAATGGCATCAGTAACTGAGGACTGAAAGTCAGAAGATGGAGACAGAACAGAAGAGATCAGAAAAATGCCAAAGACTAGTACCTCCGTAGTTAAATATGAGGATGTATGAGAAAGGGGAAGAGAGAGGAAAAGGTGTCTGACTGGGCCAGGAAATGGAAACCAGGGAAGTGAAGAAAACTGTTGAGATGTCACTTTTGGTGAGGAACAACTAGGAAAGAGGGAGAAAACAAATGAGTAGGTTAGAAGCAGTAAAAATGTGGGAAAATGACTGGAAATTTTCTGACAAATAATACATTCTTCCCATGGGGGTCTACAACAGAGCCAAAGGTTTTATGAAAATATTCTTTCCATTTTTGCTGTCATTTGCTGTAAAGTCTACTAACAGCCTCTCTCTTCCCCACCCCAGAAGTACTGACTGCCTGTTGTTAGAGCAGTGCAAGTAACAGCTTCAAATGGGATCTCAAACAGGTTAGCCCTAGGTTGGAATTTGCTTCTCACTTCTCCTGGAAACCTAAGGAAGTACGCATAAAGCTGTTAAAAGACCATTATGTTGAATACATTTGGGCCTTAATAATAATGCTTACTGTAGAATAGGGTGTTTTCTCCAGGACTTTCCTGTATTGCAGATGAAGGAAGAGGTGAAAAAGCCAAGCTTTGTCAGAAGAGGAGAGGAGTCTGGTCTTGATTCCTTTAGGATTTACACCAGAAAGTGCAGCCACTGGGAGACATATCTTGTTCAAGTGCTCTTAACTGAAAAATTACTTGGGGGAGGGTAGAAATTTTTAAATATAGAGAAAAATCGGTAGATAATTCTATCTCCAATCACAGTAGGTGTTAAGTCTCTATTTGTGAAGTACTGGCTCTTGTACACCTACCGAGGTTTTGTTAGAATAAAATCCGATTAATATTTGGGTACTGGGTAGTGTGATGACCTCACAGGAAAATAATGCTTTGTTCTCAAAATGAGGTTTGAGGACTATGCAATGAGTAAGATATATGGCAACATACATAACAAAATATTGAACTGCAGCTCACAGCAAGTCAGATTCCTCCTGAAAGTGATGCAAGTCCTGAGGGGGAAAGTTCATGAACAAAGAATGTACATCCTTCATATAACTAAAGCTGACTGAATGAAGACCACACAAACAAGTCTTATTTTAGTATTTCCTAACTTAAGAGTTTCCAATTTTTTGCAATGTTATCAGAAGAATTAGTTTATTTTCAACTAAGTTACAAATGTGTGTGATTACTCAAACTTCTCTTTATTACCACCCCAGACACAACCAAGTTTTTGCAAGTGAGTACAGGGTAAATATAAAGTTTCAGGAAAACCCACCAGGTACTTATGACACACACGACTAAGTATTTGGCAGACACTAATAGCAACAAAATTCCTCACAGGTACTCAAGAGGAAGTGGAGACTCAACTAAAATGTGCTTGACTAATAAGAAAAGAAATAATGGAATTACACAGATATTAAGGCTGTGAAAGTAAATCCACACATTCTGCTTTAACAAAGTGATTCAAAAAACTCCACAGCAATAAAAAGTATCACTTGGCCACATTTATGGGAACCCAGTAACCTAAATATAAAAGGAAGTATCACACTAAGAAATGTGAAGCATAAAAGAGTATGTGTACAAGTCTGAGGAGTAGAAAATACACTAGTGAATACTAGGTAACTGAAGGTGCTCTTTGCAGTTACTTCTGCAGAGATGACATATAATACAGGTGAATAAAACATATTTTACCTGAATAAAGGAAATATGTAAAAGAGAATAAATTCATGTGTGAAATAAAAATGTATTTCCAAAAATGCCTTGCTTCAGTTGACATATTTTAAACTTCATGTTAATGTTACATTTTCCTAATAATTGCAATAGCTGAGTCAGCATGTTCCACGTGGACGAAATTTTCATGCACTTGTCAGGTGCATCAGCAGTGTCTGACATGTTTCTGATTGATGAACTTGAGAAATGACAAGAGTAATACTTGTCTCAAAGTCAGGCAAATAACAAAACAGGACATGTTAAGTGAGCAGCATCCCTTAAAACAGAGACGTTAGTATGATAAATTCATAGAAATTGCTTTCAATACTACTGTGGAGAACAACAAAATTATCTACCTATCAATCTTAAGAAGTTGGTGCTTCGCAACCCACTAATAAGACCCAGCAAAATGCTAGCTAAGATTATTTTAAAATAGTAACATAACAGAAGGGTTTGGGGTGCATCACTTTGGTCCTTATCCCCAAATAAGGCTGTATATTTGTAGCAGTAGTATAACGGCCTACACATCAAACACTCATCCTATTTAAATTAGCTTTTACAGAAGGGCTGAGGCTGGCAGGGCCCTCTGGAGCCCACCAGGCCCAGGCCCAGGCCCAGACCCAGACCCTGCCCAAGTAGGGCCACCCAGAGCAGGCTGACCAGGGTCACGTTCAGGCAGCTTTTGAGAATCTTGAAGGAGGAGACTCCACGGCCTCTCAGGGCAGCCTGTGCCACTGCTCCGTCACCCACACAGAAAAGACGTGCTGCCTCGTGTTCAGGAAGAGGGAACCTATGTTCCAGTTTGTGCCCATTGCCTCTTGGCATGGCACTGGCCACCACTGAGAAGAGCCTGGCTCTGCCCTCTCTGCACCCTCCCTTCAGGGTGCATACAGACATTGATGAGACATCTCCAGGCCTTCTTTTCTCCATGCTGAAGAGGCCCAGCTCTCTCAGCCTTTCCTCATAATTGAGCTGCTCCAGTCCCTTCACCATCTTGGTGGCCCTGTGTAGGATTCTCTCCATTGTGTCCAAGTCTCTCTTGTACTTGGGAGTCCAGAACCGGGCAGAGCACTCCAGGTGTGGCCTCACCAGTGCCAAACAGACAAGAATCAGCTCCCTCAACCTGCTAGCAATACTTAGCCTAATGCAGCCCAGGCCACCACAAGACTCCTTTCAGCAAGGGCACACTGTTGGCTCTTGTTCAACTTGGTGTCCGAAGTTTATATCTGGCAGAACTATGTATATGAATACATGTGTTAAGTACAAAGATCTCATACCTTTTATATCTGCTTGAAACCACCCTGGAGGAGTCCTGAAAGAAATAGAAAGCAAAACATCATTATTAATATTTTTATTTTATTTGTATTTCCATAATACTTTACTACATCATAAGAAATGAATCCTGCAGATAAGAGCAGGAGGTCCATGTTTCAAACAGCTACTGAACAACTCAGTTTTGCACCTTTCAGCTGTCAGGAATAGACAGAATACCAGGATTACTGCCATCAAGCTACTGCTTCTGAACACAAGCTCAGAACCCTTAACGACAATTTCTCATTTATTCTTAAAACGTGATGCACTCACATGTTCACAACATGCAGTTTACTAAAACAGTATGCACCCTATCACAAATACGCCTTCACTATGACTACTAATACTTCCGCATTTTGATATTTTTTTGGAAGCTGGCAAGCAGTACAGGGTTGAGACCCAAATCAAGTTACTGCATATCAGCTAGGCCATTGTACCTGTCCATGGGTAAGCCCTTCACCACTCTATTTTGCAACCTGGCTCACCTCAGATTCTGTCAGGCTGGTAAGCAAGTAGGCTAGAAGACTGTATGTGGCTGTTTTGTGCACTCAAATATCAGGCAGTAATTTGTCAAGCTATGAGAAGTTAATTTTTAGATCATTGCTTTCTAAGTACCTGCAGAGGCTTAAGGCATTCTGACTACAAACTCTAATACTCTTCTTCTCCTTTGAATGCTATTTGGAAAAGATCTTAACTGAAATAGAAACAGAGCACATTTTAAACAAGAGTTCAACAGTGCAAGAACTCTGCATCTGGCCCTTCAAAGATACATACATGGGTTATTTGCAAATTTGAAGTATTTTCATTATTTTTCTAGTGTGAAGGCAAGTCCCACAACTGTAGTAACAACAATAATAAAATAACCCATTATGCTTTTATTCTTGCTCTGTAAAGACGGAAATGGAAATAAAAATGCAGTGGGAGAAAGTGCTCATTTATTCTTTTACACAATGCCTAAAAAAAAAACACCGATGCATTATGACAACTAAGAAAAAAACCCTGAAACAATACATTTGCATTGATAACACTATGCTTGTAGTTTCAGTAACAGCCTGATCACACAGAAAAGTTAAGACTTGTTTCACTTGGATAAAAGATGGCTCAGATTAGACAGTAAATCCACAAACATTTTTTAGGATGTTGTAAGAACGTGAACCAATTATTTTATTAGTCATAGACAAAACTCCCCCCCCAGCATCAGCAAGTACTAGGTAAAAAGTCAGAAAAGAATATTTAAGGAGTTAATGAACTGAATAATTGCCTTTACTGGTTAAAAAAAAAATGTAACAGCAAAGCATCAAATTCTGTCTATTTATGATACTAATTACACAGAAAGGAAGAAATGAATGTTTAAAACAAGATGCAAAAAACGTTTCCACCCACTGAAAATCCTATGAAACGTTACACTGGCTTCAATGATCAGTTTATTGATGTCTCTGTAAGTAACAATAAACTAGCTAAAATGAAGATAACAATATTTTATGATAGAAAATAAAGTGGTAAATAATTTGTATTACAGGAAAAAAAAACTTGATCTTAAGGTGTATTTTAATTTATGAAACATTTTCAACTTCTGCAATATATGCCACACTCTTCCTACTATAAGCAGAAAAACAATATTGAACAAAGTTGTTTAAGTCATGAGAATTAAGTATTTAAAGAAACACACAGAGTAGTGCAAAATTGCTGTTTTAACACAGATGATTTATCTATAACAGCATCTGAAAAGTAGCAACTTACAGCTGTGAAACAGCAACCTCATTCCACCTCTAAAATGGCAAGGAAATAATTTTAAACCATACCAATGTTATCTTTAAAGTTTAGGAAAGGTATATTATCTTTAGGAAAGGTATATTATCTTTAAAGGGTGAGGTAGGCAGTAGGGTGAGGTCTGTGAGGACTGAAAGAAAGCAAATGGCATTTCTATCTTCAAGGGCAGGAGGTAAGATCCAGGGAACTACAGGCCAGGCTGCCTCTCCTCTGTCCCTAGGAAGGCAATGAAACAAACCCATCTGTTAAGGAAAGAAGGTGATTTGAAGCACTCAGCATGGATAGACGAAGTGGAAATAAAACTGACTGACCTGACAGTCTTCTATGATGACAAGGGAGAAGCTCTGCAGATAAGGGGAAAGCAGATGTTGTGTATCTTGATTTTTAGCAAGGCTTTCAACACCTTCCCCCATAACATACGTACAGGCAAACTGATGGAATATGGACGGTAAGGTGCACTGAAAAGTGACTGAACTGGGCTCAAGGGGTTGTGACGAGCAGCAGCATGACATCAAGCTGGACACCAGCCACAGGCAGCATGCCCCAGAATTGATGCAAGGCCAGGGCCATTCAACACCTTCAATAATGGCCTGGGTGATGGGACAAAGTGCCTCCTCAACACATTCACAGACTGCACTAAGATGGAGGGAGTGGTTAATACATCAGATAGCTCTGCTGCCATGCAGAGGGACACTGGCAGGGTGGGGAAATAGAGGTACAAAGACCTCACGAAGTCCAAAAAAGAGAAATGCAAAGTCCTGCACCTTGGGAAGGAATAATCCCAAGCATCAGTATGTGCTGTGGGACTGGTGGGCTTTGCAGAAGAGGACCCAGGGGTCCTGCTGGACACTCAAGCCAGCAGTCTGCCCAAAGAAGTCCAACAGGATCTTGGGCTGTACCAGGACGAGTGTTGCCAGCAGGTCAATGGAGGTGATCCTTTGCCCCTGCTCAGCCCTGAAGAGACCCCAGCAGGAATGCTGAGTCCGGTTCTGGGCTCCCCAGCACAACAAAGATGTAATGGAGTGAGTCTATCTCCATGAAGATTAGGGTTTGGAGCATCCAACATATGAGGAGAGGCTGAAAGTGAACATCCAGCTCAGAGAACAGGCCCAGGAGGAATCTTGTCCATGTGTATAAATAGCTAATGGGTAAAGAAGAGAAGGTGGAGGCAGACTAAGTTGTGCCAGCAAAAGGGCACAGTGAACACAAACTGAAATACAGAAAGCTCAAGCCTAAGAAAATCTCTTTCTGCTGTCAGGTCAAGCACTGGAGCAGGATGTCTAGACAGGCTACGCAGTTTCTACCCGTGCAGATAATCAAAACCCAACTGGACACAGCCCCAAGCAATTTGCTCTAGCTGACCCTGTTTTGTGCACAGGGGCTGGACTTACAGACCTCCTGACATCCCTTCCAGCCTTAGTGATTCTGTGCTCCTATAGCCCGTACTACATCTCTATTGGTCTTTTAGCACAGATCGCAAGTGTTCTCTCAAAATCAGCCTCCAACCACCTCCTACTCCTGTGCTCCAGATCTTATCATGAAGCGTTCTCAGAATGTGCAAACTGGATTCTCTTTGGATGAAAGTAAAGCACGAAATGCGTTGTAAAAGTCTTCCAAACGCTCACAGGTATTCAGGCCACAAGGTCAGAAACACTGTCAAAGAAAAAATAAAAATCAAGCATACTGAACACCTCAGCACTGAAAGTTTCACTGCAGATTTTCTTCTACAATACTGCACTAACTTCCTACTACAGATGAAGTCTATGATCTTTTTACCCCTGTACTCAGTGAACCTTGTCACTCAACTTACTGGTCAAAAGATAACAAACATATTCATAAAATTACCTTTTTTGCAGCTATGTTGTGGAAAAGTTCTTGTTAATCATTTAAAATGTCCTGCACTGCTCATTCAAGATGCTTAAAGCAGTCCTCTAATATTGCCACTAAAAATCGTCACCCCAGATTATGCTACACTTCCTCAAAGCAGTGACTCAGCCTTTTGGACCAAATGCGAAATTTCAGGCTCTAAGCTTCCTCAACTTTCATTTTTTAAACAGCTTCTTTTTAAGGAAAATGCTGAAGCCTCAACAGTATGGCTGTGCTCACTGGTGAACATACCAGGAAAAGCAAAAACTTAAAAAAAGGGGGAATTTGCAAAAAGGGGAGACACTGCAGTCCAGCAAAGCACATGTTTCCTTGTACAAAGAAATCCCTCGGCCTTGGTGCCTGTTCCCTACTCTAGACACCAAAAGGATGCAACATATACATCTTATAACCACAAATTTATTAGACTTTTTCATCCAGTAAGTGCAAATACTGGCTGGTAAGCAATTTAAACACACAGACTTGCGTATGCACCTCAACAGAGGTCTTCTAGAAGTTTGCCTGTACTCTTCAGATATGCCAGTTATTCAGAAAGAGAAAGCTGGGAAAGCAAACAAATGCTCGGGAACAAAGTTCACAGCAAATATTCTCATTTGCTACAAACGACAGCTGGTAAAACTTAAAAAACAAAAACAAAAAAAAAAAAACAACAGAATACTAACTAGTCCTTTGTAACAGATGTTTCTATGGTAGGTTTTTTTGGTTTGTTTTGTTTTTACAAATACTATCAACAAAAAGTTAAAAATATACAGCAAATTATGTGTAAAAACAATTTCCTATCACCGATACTTTGATAACCAAGCTAATGTTGCAGACTTTGTAAATTGTGACTTGTTATTTTGGAATCTCCCGTGTAAATACAAACTAACCATTCTTTAAGGCAGCAATGCAAGCACCAGGGAAATCCATTTTTGGTCTCTGTTCTCACATTATGAAATTTATTTTTGTGTCTTATCTGCCCAAAGGTTGCTACAAAAACAAGTATATATGTAGCTATATTAAAATCAACATATGTGTCTGTTAAACAAAAATTAGTTTAAGGTTTCAAACTATTTAAAAACTCTTAAAATGACGCAAACATCTGTTACAACTTGTGACCTTCTCCAAAAATGGTGTAAGGAGCAAGAACAGGCTGGCAGGAAATAAGAGATGGGAAAGGAAGAATATTTCTGTTCCACAAAAAAAATAAAAGCAGACCATTAGGCATGCATAAATATAGTAATTTGCAAATCTTGTTTTTGTTTTAAATTGAGTTTTCACCAATGTTTAAAAATCTACAATAATTACTACAGAAATGAATGATTTCTCAAAATAATTCCTTATGAGCAATAAAGAGATCAATTTATTTAAGTCTCATTAAAAAAAAAAAATTACTTTTCTTGCACATGGTATCTGGCATCCTGTATTATCTTGTAACACCATGCTACCACTAATAGTTTCTACAGTCAAGTAACCTTGCTCTCGCTCCATCTCAAGTGGGATTGCAAAGTCACTGCAGGCAGACAGAAGCCAGCACTGCTCCAGAAACCCGCCACGCTCCCTTTGCCCCATGCCTAAAAACCCCCTGATCATGCTCCGTTTTCCTGGTGTCTACAGTCGTGTCTGCACTGCCACAAGTTAATGCACCAGGGGCGTGAAATCACAGAGAAAAAAGCACAGATTTGTCTCACTGCAGACGAGCTCCATCTGGCTCACCACGCAGCCTAACACACACCTGCACAAGAGGAAGAAGGGGTGCGAGGGCACAAATGGCAGCTGAGACCACTCCATTAACGAAACCACTTACTGCCAATTTAACTTCTGGCAAACAAGGACGTAAGCAACTTTGCTAATTCCCTTCTCTCCTCCTGGCTCATTGGTATTTCATCCGGCTGATGCACAGATTAGATGAACAGGCTGGTCATCGGGCTTTAAATAAATAGAGTTGTCCATGTTTATAAGTGTCTGACAAAGATTTCCAGATGTTAAGCCAACGCTACCATTACAAATCCGTTAGTTAAAATGTATTAACAAACATTGTTTTAAAACATTTACAAACCCTAGAAGTCAGCCAAACTATGAAAGTATTTCACTGGGATCCCCTGAAGACTACTTAAAAGTTTCACAAACAATTAAAGCTAATTGTCTGTATCAAAACAGGCTGCTGGGGCATGCTGGTGTAAATACTAGTATGTATAATAGGGGCAGTGTCTTAGAATTTGACAATACCGGTGTAAACTCACATTTTGACTACATAACAATATTGCTGTAACATGCAAGGTAAAATTTTGACTGAAAATGAGCCATCAAAACAATTTCAGTTTTCATATGCAATCCTAATACAGGTTTCCTTATGAAGTTTCCTAAATATCCCTCAAGATGGGAGCAGATACAACTTCACTGCCCAGAGGAAGGTTTTGTTTGTTTGTTTGTTTTTATATAAAAAAAAAAGGATCAGGTGGATTCTACTTCCACCCAGGCAATCAAGTTAACTCAAATCTCTGTCATGAATCACATCTTGATTGACTCTAATTGCTTTCTTCTCAGGTTCAGTACAATTTTTTATTGCCATTTCCTTGGAAACAGCAGTTACATACTTTCTGCAATGCAGCCTAAGTCTAATTCAGCTATTAGAAGTAAGATTACTTCTGAATGCTGGCTAACTAAAAGGCAACCCGATGCTAATACAAGCCAGAAATAACTACAGATGCGAATAGCAGGAGGAAGGAAAATGAGGTATGACACTTTTCCCTCCCATCCAAACTCCCCACAAAAAAGCACCTCACAGGAGTAAAAGAGCCATGAGGGTACCACTTACTTTCCATTCCTGATTCTAAACCACTTGAAAATTTCTAGAGAAGTTTTCCCTAGAATGTAACACCAATTTCACCCCAAATGGTAAAGCTCATTTCCACTGAAACCATTCCTTTTCGTAGCGCTCCAAGCTACTTTTTAGAGGCTCAAGTTATATTACTGAACTACTTGCACCCCCTGTAGCTGTGCAATTTCTAGATCTCTACTTGGGCAGAAGCCTTGTACATACAAAACCATCCCAGGCTTCCTCCCCTCCCCTTAGTCTCCTAGCTGCCAAGATTTTACATCTACTGCTCACATTCATTACATTTTATTTTTTTCTGGCGTGGATTTCCTAGAGCTGACCTTAAACACTTTACACACCCAGTAAATCTCTTTTATAAGCAGCCACTGTAAAAATGAGCTTTTATTTCTAAAACTGTTAAGAAAGCATGAAGTTATCACCACCTATTAATCAGTTACAAAATAAACTGAAACAGGAACCTGGTAAGATCAAACAAAAATAAAAGCTGACCTACTGTTCTGAAATAGCCTGGCATCGTATTTTAATCTTCCTTTGATTTGTACTCTGTCAAGCACGAACCAACACATTTTAAAAGAGCTTTGTTTAATTTACATCCAACCGATCTTTTTAAAACATGCCATAGTGAATAGAATGGTACTAGAATTAATAAATCTTTGAGCAGAAAAAAGACATTCCAGTATTCTGGAAATTCAGATGCAATTGTCAGAACTGTTTTGATAATGAAGCACCCAGAGATTTAAACCCAGGTCAGCAATAAAGAACAATCTCTTCCCTGTGAGGCAGCTGGCGTAGACAACTGAGACCTAACAAAAATGTCAGAGGGGAGAAGAGGAATACAATTTCTTTATCTATGCTAAAGAGGGGAAATTTAAGGTTAATGTATCCTCTCGTCACCTATTTCTGAAATACTGTCTGATGGATTCAGGTAGGCATTCATAGAAGTGGAAAGGCAATGGCATTACAGATCTACATAAGCATAATGCTTTCTTTAGGAATGATAGAAAATACAAGGGTAAGTTTTATAAGTAAATTGATCTATTAAAGCAACTGCCTTCAAACATCTTTATCTGCATTCAGTTCTTTTATACGTGTATGTAATTTCTTTTATATATGTATCCATGTGCATATATCTACATTACATGTTTAGATATACAAATACATCTAAACAACAAGAAGATATGTTGATATACATATGAAATAGTATCAAACAAGACCCAAAGAGAAGACACCACTTCAGAGGTAGTATGGTATTGTACCATAACAATAAATTAGGCTAGCATCATGAGCTAGCAGTTCCCTAGACACCTGCAATTTCCCAGACCCTTTCTCTGCAGCCCATATAAAACCCTTGCATCTCCGACATGTTCCAGGTCTTGTACTTCTTGACTATACAACACATTGGAGAGAAAAGCTAGTCAATTTATTATTTTTTAAAAACAGACATCTTCTGCAAACATGCAGTTCCCTGTAATGTGTGTGTGGTTCTGGGCTGCAGATGAGCAACGTGCTAGGTGAACATGCTGCAGCTCACTTTGCCCAACAAAGCAGAGCCACAATTAAGTACTGCACATCCAACATGCCTGCGCACAAGTCTTGCTAACGTAGGTTTTGCTTTTCCAGAACTCGGGAGCAATGTGCAAAGCATGCCTCTTCCCAAGACCTGCCCAGATCCAGGGGCACCCTCGGGCTCTGGCTCCCGCCAGGTGACTCAAACATTCCCGCACACCCGGCTTGGGAAGCGCGGTTCAAGGATATTCAAGCGCCTTGGTGAAGAGCCAGCCAGACTGCAGCGTGGGCAGCAACGCTCACAGCTGCTGCATGCACACTTACTCTGTCCCAGCTACCAAAATGCTTGTGCACCATGCTCCCCAGAGCAGTTTGGAGCACACGCATTGCCTGTCCCAAATCACTTTGCTGGGTCAAACGTGGCTAATCCAACTAACAGTCAGCTGTCCAACTGTGAAGGAAAAAAAAAAATCCAGTATATTGGTATACCAATTATTCAACTGTGGCACAACATGGAGGTCAGACTATCACATCGCACTACTAGAATTTTATTTTTTTTTATTATTATTTTTAATCTTACATAGCTCCACAGTTGTGAAGGTACAAACGTCTTCTATTAAACTCACTGTAACACATGGGTCATGGTGGTTCTGTGCCTGGAAAACATGAACTAAATTTCATGCCTAACTTTCTGGGCTACTTCTCGGTAGATAAGATTTACAAACATAGTTGCATTTTTATACAAACAAATGGAGGATTTTAAAGTTTATTAGTTCTTACAGTTCACCCGTATCTCTTCATCAGCTTTAAACCAGATGTTAATTTCACAGACTCACAGAGAGGTTACAGTTGGAAGGCACGTTGTGTTTATATTGCATACACTTACATGTAAGTGTTTTTATGTGGCACCTTTTTCTGTGCAGTTTCAGCATATTGCTTTTGTGTTGATTGGCAGTTATGTGATTTAAGTAACACTATGTGATGTCTTCACTATGTCCGGGAAGTTTCAAAATTATTACACATAATTTGTAAAGCAGAATAAACAAAATTGTTAATTACAGATTTGCTGAGACAAAGGAGACACTGGGGGAAGAGAAAATGAAAGAAATACAGTGAAATTTTATTTACGGCAAATGATCAGCCTGTACAGTCAAGTAACCCCCAAAGGAGCAAAGGGAAAAAACAGATTGTAAAAAACAGATTTCAGTAAGGGAAAAGTTAATTTTCCATAGTTCTGGATACAAGCGAGCTTTAAAATTACTTTTTACAGCCTTAACTACAGCCTTTAATTAATATATAATTAACAGGGACTTCAAACAAAAAGTAACACAGACATGCTACAACACCTGGGTGCAAGTGATAGGGATTACCGTCCTGAAGCTGGAAGAATTATGAGTCATCTCCCTGCTTACACACAGCCAGGAAGCCCCTGAGAAACTCTGGAAGAAAGTCTAGTGAATCCAATCAGATGTCTAACAAGGCAGTAAGGACCCTCAACTCCTACCCAAGAAGCAATGTATTGAGGGCACTAAGTGAGGGGAAAAAATTAAAGACACCTGCAGGTAATCAAGCAACTCCTGGGGATGTCAAGTACAATCAAGCAGAAAACAGCTTAACAAATAAGGAAGCCATAAACACTTGAATGCATGAGCAGAGTTTTTTCTTTAATCGTTTTTCTTCATTTCTCTACCCAAGCAATGTTCAACCTCAAAGAGACAGAAGAGCACATGACATGCAGTTAGGCACTCCAACAGAGAACATGACAAGGAGAAATGCTTAAAGCAGGCCGACAGCACCTGAAGTGACTCATTGATGGAGCAGGGCTGGAAACGTTATCAGAAAGATAGTGATTACAAGCAGTGTACAACCTTCATGGATCAGCACTGCACAGCAGTAAACTGAAGATGCGGGTTTCAAAACAAAATGGGAGCTTGGAAATACTAGAACAAAGCTCCCAAATGCAGCACATCGGCCATTCATTTAAAAAAAAAAAAAGAGAGACAGAGAGAGAGAGGAGCAATACTGCTGCCAAATACCTGAAGACCTCCAGCACATAAGGAAAAGGCACAGGTATCACACACATTACTCATCACTGAAATGAGAACATTTTTTAAAAGAGAGAATTCAAATAGGCATAAACCTTTACAGCTCAGAGAAATTAAGAAAGTAGTGTCAGGACCTCAAGTCACAGAAGAGCTGAATTGTGCAATGAAACCCACACTAGAGATGACAACAGTGAAAATAGAAGCATAATTTGCTGGGGTGGTTTACAGCAGCTATAAAATCCTGCATGGAACTAGGTGCATCTCCACTTTACCATGTATTAGTCTCTGTCCAGAGGCACAAAAAGACAAAATACAAGTTCCCGAAGTTCTCTTTGATGGGATTCATCTCACACTTAACAAGCATTATAACTTCTTCCACCTATCTGTGGGTGTTGAGTTATGGGTTGACTTGTCTATGCAGTGGCTTGCACACCATGTACTAGAAACATAACTTGTCACAAACCCAGCTTCTCCAGTGGAGCCATACCCATCTGTGCTGTTTATTGGTGGTGGCAGTTTTTAAACCCTGCAGTTAAAAGCAGCTGAAAATAATGCAAGGGCTGAGTGGCAGCCCACAGGAGTGTTTTCACAGCATGAAACCAAGGTCTGTGTTGCACACCCCCGATGTGTGGATGAAGGGCACACAGCTTTTTTTGGGAATGCAGAGGCGAGTAAGGTTCTAGTAGCACTACACAGGCAACCAAACCCCATGCTGCAACGTTCATACTGGCTGCAAGGGCTGGTTCCTGGTGCATTAGTCCTCAAACAGTCCCTGGGTACAACACAGGACAGCATTAGGTTGCAAAAACCAGAACCATGCCAGAAAGTCTTGCTAATCATTAAGCCACTATCAGCAGTGCAGGAGCTGAGCTGACGCCCAGGCCTTGTGCTTTCTAGCAGCATAAACGCAGCCAGACTGGCTCCACCAAACAACTCTGGATCCTGGAGTCCTCCTCCCTCCGAGGCTATCACGTTATTTACCCTGGACGACGGTCACTGTGAGAAGGGGACCTCTACCCCATCCTCAGCCCTCCGGGGAACTGGACTAGGTAGAATCTGAACGCACAAGCCCAGATGAGCAACTACCACTGCCATCCTCTGTAACTTACTATGAATACCTGCAGGTGTGATCCACCTCACAAAAATGTTTGACTAGTATTGCTACACCTATTTCTGTAGAGCTGCATACATTTTTGCTCATCTTTCTGCAAAACTAAGTAACTTTTTTCCCCTCCCCTGTGCACAAGGGCATTCAGCAGGATCCCTTTGGTCCACATAGGGTCTTACAGAAGTGTCCTCCCCCCTGTGCCCACACCCCAAGCAGCGATGTATTACTTTATCTTACCTTATCTTTATCTTTTAGCTTTTGCCATCAGTCACACTGGTCATTTATTTGCACAAGCAGATATGGCAGAAGTCCAACAAACTTGTATCTACCAGAGGGCTCTTCTTCTCACAGGGACTTCAGCTACATGGGGTCACCTTTTTTTATTCAAGGACTCTTAAGACTGGGATGAGATACCCACTTAGACATCATCATCTCTGACAGCTGAGCAGAATTTCTACATTGACTCCTCTGGGAATAAATGAAGCTTTCCAAAACAGCGTTCAATTATCTGAGTTAAAAGTGGTGCCAGTCCAAAAAAGCACGCATGTGGGAAAATGAATTCCTTGACATGAGGCCCCTGCTGACTGCTCAAAAACATTAGCTGAGAAATTGAGAAACTGCTTCCTATTCCTTCTGGCCGTATAAAGGCTAATGTGCAAGCTTATGCAATTTTGGAGTATAACTTCATGAAGTCAACAGTGAAAGAAACAAACAGAGCAACCACAGAACAAAAACCTGCTCAAAACAGGCTGAGTATATGGCAGCAACATCTGGAGATAAGAAAATAGGAAAGGAAAAGCAAACAAAGCAAAAAAATCTTAATGGAGAGATCACAGCACAACCTAACAGAAGCTACAAGAAAGAAATCATAACGTACACACTTTGCAGAAGGATTTAGGAAGTTCCTGAAACCCCTGCCACTGCCAGGCACCATTGAGAACCTGAAGCAGCAGCCAGGAGCCCCCGCTCAGGCTTGGTTCAGCTTTGGTGTTCATGCAGGTCCTGCGACGAACCGCTGTGGGTGTGCACACAGGAACTAATACTCAAATAGAAAAGACTTCATGGGTACGTTTGACTTAATTTACCAGGAGTGAAATGCGTTCCTGAAATGAGATTTGAAGTTGGAATGACTCCTTCACTAAATTAAATGCTCCTGATGTGGCTGTGTAAAGCATTCCTCACCAGCAGCAGTGTCTGGTAGCACACGTGTGATAGAGTTGAACCAGACTTGCTGAGCTTGTGCAGATCCTTTGGGGAATACAAAATTTACCAAACGCACATGGCTCAGCACCACACACACACAGGCTGCTCACATGAGAGGACAGGAGGAAGATTTTGGCAAATAAACCTGTGCTGCAGCAGCCATGAGGATTATGCAGCCCATTCAACAATGAATTCCACTGTTTTGAAACTGCCTTTCTACAAAAGCGACAATAACAACACGCACACAATTTAATTAAATTAGTTAATTATACCAGACAAGACCACCATGCAACATTATCACTCCTAAACCCAGAGAGGTGAGCTGGTGGCTTAATGAAGAAGTTACTATGTTAGTTTTTTGGTCCCATTCCACAGTCTCCAACACTACAGACAAAACGCATTACAAAACAATTATTAAGAGTGCAAAGTCAAACAGTTCAGAAAGCACCAGAATGTCAATACTTTAGGCATCTTTTATTCAAATCCTTATAGCTACATGCTTGATGCTGACTCTCATGGTGTCATCCGATGATACATTTTTGCACAACACCTCTGACACACCACACAAAGCACTGTACTATGTGAGTACTGCCCAGGGTTTGCATTTGTTGCATTTTCAAGCAGCAGCCACCATGCTGTATTTACTGCAGTTGGTGTACTTAAACTGCTCTGGTACGTGCCTGTATTACTGTAGACTGCTTGCGTGATGGATCAATCATATAGGATAGTGGAATTCCTGGGTTCATATCTTCCTTAGAGAGATCAAAGGAATAATTTGGGTGTCCCAAGTCATGTCAAGAAACTCAGTTAAACATGGGAAGTACCTGGTTCGTGTCCAGAACCGTGCAGAGCAGCAAATCCCCTGTGCCCAGTGTCACTTTAAAATCACTGCACATGAAAAACCTACTTTAGATGTAAGTGCATTAAATAAATAAGTGATGCTTCAATGTTTAAACACTGGATTTCAGTACTTTTTAATCCATCCTATGGGAATACTTTGGACATACAATAAAATTTCCTCATGAGTCTTTCTATTGCATTCACTGTTATTGTCTAAGTGCTCTGTGAATACTAATTGTTTTTTCACCATCCCTGTCAGACAGATTATGTCGTTAATCTGCAAAGAGAAAACCCAACATTATCTGGTAATTTAACTGTCAAATATCAGTCCTACAATCTGTTTTTGCAGAATTACACGCAGCTTCATACACTCAAATACAGCCTCTCCTAATTTACATATTTTTGTATTTTAAACACATATTATTTAATTTATTATTTTTTTTAAGTATACCAGTATTATGATCATGTTATTATGTAAAATAACACTTGGCCTAACATCTGAACAAATATAGCATAAAAAATAAAAGCATGTCTTAATAAATTGGGGCACTCCCTGTAGCATAACTGAACAGCCTCAGTGAACAGAAAGTAACACCATAAAAATATACATATAAAAGGTAATTATTACTCTTAAATGCAGGCACACAGTTCTCCTTTGCAAGAACTATGTGAAACCTAGATAGAAAGCACTGAAAAGCTGTGGTCAGGTACGAATAGATATGAACATCATTACTACATCAGATAATAGCTATTGCAAAGCGATGCTGTATGTCATTACACTGTTGTGCAAAATAAAAAGCCAGTAAACGCAAAATAGACAGGTATAAACTGCAATAATGTAAGTTAAGAGGCTTATTTGGCAGCATATCCTTGGCATAGGATTCAAGCAGAAAACTCTAGGGATGCTTGTGCCAAGCAGGTTTTCAGCTGTTTCCTAATGGAGATGCACGTAATACTTCAGTTCGCTGCATTCCTCGTGGCTTTTCACACAGCTTAGAAGCCACCAGAGACTTTCATTCCCTAACTTGATTTTATTTATTGCTTTCAGCATAGCTTGTAAGGTGCCTCTACGAAACATTTACAGCTTTGTAACACTGGCGTGCACAGCTGCTTCTGAGAATTTCAACATGCTGGGCCACATCTGAGGCAAAAGACAGTATTTAAGCAAATACAACTGCCACTGAGTGCTTCTATGGGAACCCCCTTGGATTGCGTTTCTTTTAGGAATCACCTGCAATGCTTTAGAGAAATGTTAAGACTACTTGGAACAAAAAGTTAAAAAATGTTTTTCTTTCAATTTCTTACATGTTTTTCCTTCAATTTACATGTTCATGTATGACTTATGACTAAATGGGCCAGTCATAACTGTGTGGTCTCACTAATAAATCAAGTTTAGGGGATTTCACCAGCCCTCTGACCTATCTGCTGCTGAAGTTGACTATGATGAACCCAATCAGCTGTGGCATAATTTTGCAGTTTTATCATTAGGTGAATGCTGACTAAGTACAAATTGCATTCTTATGTAGAACCAATTTCTTGTAGAGAACAAAAATTTCATCTTATCCTCATCTCCAATCAGAAAGATTCTTCTCGAGGTATCAGGTAGTTTCTACACAAAACAGAATGATAACCCAAACACAAGCTAATCACTTGCAAAGAACAAAAGTCTGAGTTACTGAGAGGAGTGACAGCAACCCAAGATGTGGCAATACTGCAGTGTATGCGGGTCTGCATTATGGGTTGAAAACTAAAGCAACTTTGCAACTTCTCCCTGTGTTGTCTTGGATTAACAGCTCTGAAGGAACACAGCACTAGGGTCAAGCTTTAGCCTGTCTAACATTGCACAGAAATTGAATTTATTTTAGGAATCTGATTCAAGATACAGTGCATCAATAACCACAGGGTTCAGTCCTATAAATTAAATGAAATCTTTTGCCTAGCAAATCTCTTTAGTGTTGTTGACCGTGCTCCTGTGGATGTTTAACTGTCTCAAATATGTCTTACAGAAGTTGAATCTTCCATAAAATCATTTCTTAAGAGTGAACATCCTGAAATTTCTTGAGTTTCTTGTTGCTACACAATGTAAGAGCAATACGGGAACTCCAAGAAATGCCCATTACAATAGCACACACAAAAACAAACTTATGGTTGGAACAAGACGACTGTAATCTCTAAGTAGAGCCCAAGGGCCTTGAGAAAGTTCCTGGGCTCCGCAGCAGTGCGCAATATGTGATCAGGTACAGCAAAAGAGCAGGTGTGGCGCTTAACAAAAAGCATGAGTCACATCTCCCACTGGAGTCCCAGACTTCAGAACTTCTGAGAAGCAGAATTCCCCTACCAGCTGCATGCCAGGAATACAAATCCAAAAGCAGGTGTCTAGCAGATGACTGTGGAGACTCCTGTCAGTCGCTCCTGACACAGAGGTACTGGTGCCTGTGCCAGTTATCAGCTGCGGCTCCTTAACTAGGTATTAAGAAATTAACTGGACAACTTGTGCTACTGTGTGACAGTAATGAAGAGCAACAGTCCCATTTTAGGGCAGGATGTTCTAAAACATTCTGATTTTTGTAGATCATTACCTTTCACTTGAAGGATTCAGAGTATTTATTTCACAAAGGTTGAACCTCGTTAGCTAACTGACTTGGAGTATCCCTTTTTCATGCTTGAATACACGAAAATTGGTATCTCACGCTATCGCTAATGTGATACCTGCTTCCAACTCCTTTAGAACCAAAATATTCTGACACGCTTGGCCCAAGTCTGCTAGGGAGAGGAAAGGATTCAGCCCATCTGATTTTAGATGTCTACATCTGATCTAGTCAGACTCCTTTTGTCATCACCGGAGAGAAAAACACACATCTAGAACACAATAAACCCTACCCCAATGCCAAAGTCAAAAATAACTCTGCAGATCTCACATACCTTATTGTTTCTTGGTGCTCTTGCCAATACATATTTACTCAACTATTCCCACATCTTATACTTAAATGTCAAACTGTTCAGAGAAGATGACATTTTTGTGTGTGTTCGCACAATGCCTAGCATAACAACCAGCACTCACAGATACTACAACATCTGAAATAAAACGTGAGCAGAAAGGAAGCTAACACGAAACACAGGATTTCAAACTACTATAGTGTACTGAAAATGACAGTCTGTATGATTATGGCATCGTTTCCAGAAAAAAAAAAAAAAAAGAATAAAAAAAGAAACAGCCACAAGTTATTGGAAGGTTTTAAGGGATGGAGAATCTATGCATTCATACACCTAGTTTCTCATACTGATAAGACTACCCACAATGTGAAAAAAGCAAGCTTTACTTTTACGATGAGCTTGATTTGCCTTAGGAATGCTTTTTTACCCCATTTTTCTCCCTAGAGAAAAGTCTACTATATATCAGTACATCATCCCTCTGTAGTTTACTACAACCACTGTAATGCCAACTCTCACTCTCCTTTCTTAATAAATTTATTTTATATATATATAATATATATATGTGTATATATATATGTGTATATATATATATATATATATATATATATAGGCTTTGGGTTAACCTTCTCAGTTTTTTCCCAATTGGCTCTCTGGTTTTCCACGAACAGTACAAAGTAATACAGACGCAATGTGGTGTCACACTCAGGTATCAGTTCTAACATGACACAAAAGCAGTATTGGCACTTCCTGAACAGGATTACACCAAGAAGGGCACATATTTGTGCATCTAGTTTCCTAAAATATTCCCTGAGCCACTGAATTCCAGGAGGCAGTTGTCCATGGTATCAGCACAACCTGAATTCTTTGATACAAAAAGATAAGGCCTTGCATATAGATACGCATGTATATATATACTTTTATATATACACCCACAAGGTTTATATATATATATATATATATATATATGTTTTGACTGTTAACACAGTAGTTGCATCTTTCCACCTTCTGGAACTCATCAAGTGTTCTAAGTGGCTTTTAAAAATATCTTCATTGGACTGATCATCTTTTTCAGCCAACTCTCGTAGGGTTTTTTGATGCAAGTTATCTTTATTTTGAGTAGATATCATCCCCTTCCTCAACTGAGACATTACCCTAAATATAACAACACTTCTGTCCAACTGCAAGAAAGACATTGCTATCAAATATTTTTGCACTATTTTTAATTTTACCCTCTCTGCTAAGCAAGAGATGGACCTGTATAATTGCCAGACTCTGTCAATTCCTAGCTGTAGTTACTGCTTGTCCTTAACATTACCACTCTCAGCCTGCATCCCCATACACTTCAGTCAGTATTTGGCAACAAATATTTTGACCCACAAGCTGAGAGCTGCACAATTAAATACAGTAGAAAAATTAAGCAAGATAGTCAGCACACTTGTTTTCTGTTTGGGAGTTGATACAGTTTTGATTCAGCTGGTGAGGTGAAGGTTTCCACACTATCTTTTGCTGAAGTTAAATGAGAGTTCTGATTGCACTGTATTTTCAATGTTTAGATAAAGTTGCCAGTTGCCACATCCACATTTCCAATAATAAAAAAAAGGTAAGTTGATTTCAGCTAAAATAAGTTCTGCTTCAGGAAAAATACTCTCCTATCTGTTCTTAAATAAGTCTCACATCTCTGTGCTTTGGGTCAAGGACTTCAAATTCTTCTTAGGAAGAACTTCTTTACTGAGAGGTTTGTGAGGCATTGGAATGGGATGCCCAGGGAAATGGTGGAGTCACCATCCCTGGAGGTCTTTAAAAGACATTTAGATGTTGAACTTAGTGATATGGTTTAGTGGAGGACTTCTTAGCGTTAGGTCAGAGGTTGGACTCGATGATCTTGAGGTCTCTTCCAACCTAGACAATTCTGTGATTCTGTGAAATTCAGCCAGAGCTAAGCCCTCAAAGCTGTTTTCAAAAACTGCATTTTGACCACAATGCTAAAATAAAACTAAAATAAATTGAAAGATCAGGTTAAGGACTGGAAACAAGAGAATATAATTCAGCAATTTATTTGTCTATCAGACACAGAGTCATTACTATCTGTGATTCCCATATAAATGTCACAGTAATTATTTACAAGCTTCATAAAATGTTCATAGAATGGACAAATCAGTGGAAAACTCTGTAACTGAAGAAATGCAGTTACTTTGCTTTATAGGTAGAATTATAATAAATGTTGGTTAAAGCCAACTAGAGTTGACTGAGTTCTTAGATTTACAACATAACCTCAATTTTAAGAACAGAATGAGGCTCCACTGTTACACAGTGTACCATCAAAATGAAACTAATTCATCAAAGCTGAAATAACACTGTCAAATTCTGTTCAAGTTTGGGCCACTTATAAAAGTATTCTATTAAAAGCGAGTTGACAGTCAGTAATAAACTGATTAAGTCTTAGCAGCTTCAACTTGCTAAGGTTCCATCTGTTCTGTGCATGAAGCAGCCTGGGTTTTTGCCAGATCCGAGGACTGGGACACTGTATTGTCAGTGACAAGACACCCCTGCTGTGCTCTGTCAGCAAAGAAGAAGTAGTGCCTGTTTGAATTTGGAAGTGACAAACTTGGAACTGTGCAGGGTAAAATTAATGCAGGCAGTCTGCTAAAGAGAAACTGAGACTGCTGGTCAAAAGGAATAGAATATATGGAAGAAAAAAATAAAAGGAAAATGAGAATACAGTCAAAATATTATATAACAATAACACCAGGGAAACGAAGTGACAACTTCTGGAACGCTTCTTGAAAGAGTGAAAGCAGAGCACAAAAAAAAAAAAAAAAAAAAAAAAAAGCTTGACAAGCAACTTCTAAACTGTATAAAAACATTTCAGAATGAGGAATCCTGAAAAGGACCTCTGGAGCCCACCAGGCCCAAGCCCTGCCCAAGCAGGGCCACCCAGAGCAGGCTGACCAGGGCCACATTCAGGCAGCTTTGGAAGATCTCCAAGGAGGAGACTCCAAGGCCTCTCAGGGCAGCTTCTGCCGCTGCTCCATCACCCACACAGAAAAGACGTGCTGCCTCGTGTTTAGGAAGAGTTCATCCTGTGTTCTAGTTTGTGCCCATTGCCTCTTGGCATGGCACTGGCCACCACTGAGAAGAGCCTGGCTCTGCCCTCTCTGCACCCTCCCTTCAGGGTGCATACAGACATTGATGAGACATTTCCAGGCCTTCTTTTCTCCATGCTGAAGAGGCCCAGCTCTCTCAGCCTTTCCTCATAATTGAGCTGCTCCAGTCCCTTCACCATCTTGGCGGCCCTGTGTAGGATTCTCTCCATTGTGTCCAAGTCTCTCTTGTACTTGGGAGTCCAGAACTGGGCAGAGCACTCCAGGTGTGGCCTCACCAGTACCAAACAGACAACAAGAATCAGCTCCCTCAACCTGCTGGCAATACTTAGCCTAATGCAGCCCAGGCCACCACATGAATCCTTTCAGCAAGGGCACACTGCTGGCTCTTGTTCAACTTGGTGTCTACCAGGACTCCTAGGTCCTTTTCTGTAAAGCTCCTTTGCAAGTGGGTGGCCCCTAGCATGTACTGGTGCC
Source organism: Aythya fuligula (assembly GCF_009819795.1). Classification (NCBI taxonomy): domain Eukaryota; kingdom Metazoa; phylum Chordata; class Aves; order Anseriformes; family Anatidae; genus Aythya; species Aythya fuligula. The sequence goes on from NC_045559.1 coordinate 42,051,511, forward strand.
TGAAGCTGTTCCTCCCCAAGTGCAGGACTCTGCACTTCTCCTTGTTGAACTTCATGAGACTCTTGTCAGGCCACCTCTCCAGCCTGTCAAAGTCCCTCTGGATGGCAGCACAGCCCTCTGGTGAGTCAGCCACTCCCCCCAGTTTTGTGTCATCTCCAAATTTACTGGGGGTGAACTCTACCCTCAGTTGTTATCCAGATTATTAATGAAGATGTTAAAGAGGACTAGACCCGGTACTGACCCCTGTGATTTCCATGTACAGATTGCACCACAGCCACTTCTCGGTCTGGTTCTTCAGTCATTTTTTTGATCCACCTCACTGTCTGCTCATCCAGACCCTACTTCAGCAACTTCTTTAGGAGGATCTCAGGGGGAACAGTGTCAAAAGCCTTACAGAAGTCTAGGAAGACACTATATCCCCTGCTTTGCCATCATCCATCAGGTTGAGCATTCCATTATAGAACCCCATCGGGTTGGTCATGCATTACTTCCCCTTGGTAAATCCATTTGGACTTCCTCCTGATTTTCTTGTCACTTAATCTCTCACTTAAAACTGCCCTTGTAGCAGTGGTTAACGCAGTCACCATCTTTAAGAAGTTTCTAGAGTAGACCAAAGAGCTACAGACGACCAAACTTGATATTTATTCTTAATAAAGTGGTGCTAATGAGTCTAATGGAATTAGGAAGTAAATAAATAAGTATGATATAGTCTGGAAGAGTCACCAGGGCACCTGTAAAATAGAAAGCTGTACACAATTTCTTAAGTGTAACTCATTCAAAAGATGTCCAGAAGAGAAATTTGGTTGACAGTCTACTGAATTTTGGTATTTCCCCCATCCCCCTCTTTTTTTTTTTTTTTTTTTTTTTTTTTTTACAAAATTAAACTACACTGGAATAAGAGCTGATGTCTTTCCATGAATAAATTAGCAGTGAAAATCCATGAAACGATGGTAGGATCTGACAGCCAGCTATTGCAGTGAATGGAGTACCTGAAAGAGTTCCATGGGAACTCATTCTGGGACCTGTGCTTTTCAATACATTTGGGGAGGTCATGTCCACAGATGTTATTCAGAACAGAGTCAACCGTTGAAATATGTAGGACTTCTCTATTAGGAGTGGCTGGGAGGCAAAACAGTAGGTGAAATACTGTGTACATAAGCACCAAGTGAGGCAAAAAGATAATAATGCATCTCAACTCACATGTGCATGAATATGAGCTGGCTACGATGACTCAGGGATAAAACCAAAATGTTGAACTTGTGTAATAGACACACAAACAAACAAAGTAAACTCAGTGCTCAGCAACACTAAGAAGGAAGACTAGCAGGAATTATCAGGAAAGAAGCAGAAAAAAAATTAGAGCACATGGTTGTAGAGTGGTTTATCTGAATCTTAATCTTGAACATGCTCTTCATTTCTGTTCCCTGATCCCAAATAAAGCGGAGTCAAAGCAGAAAAAAGTACAGAATGTTATTGAATGTCTTCTGTACATGGAAGAGCTAAATAAAACAGAATTCCTTAGCTTGGAGAAGAGGCAGCTGAGAGGGGCTGTGCAAGGTATTATAGGCTGTGCTTTCTCTGCAGCATTCAGTCACATGAAAAAAGAAGCAGTTGTGTTCCCCATGTCTTTCACTGGGACACCTTGGAGAAATCACATGGAAATAGATGGCAACTGACCCCAATCACCTGTGCCTCTGAAGGGACAAAGTATCACCTACTGCAAAGGGACTGGAGAATAAAAAAGGGGGGGGAAGTGATTTTGTAGAGGCAAGGTGTTTTCTGTGTGTGTTTGCTTCAGTACCAGAATCAGTAATTAGAAGTTTGTTAATTGACTATAAATTGTAACGATTCAATTTCCCCACCCCCCACCATCAGTAGACTTTTGGGCTGTGACAGAGTGGACAAGTCAGGACTGTGCAAAGGAAGATGCACAATGGATGAGACAAGTGATACTGACAATGAAGGACAACAAAAAGAAGCAGAATACTGCATGGAAGAAGGTAATTTTACCTCTGCTCCTCCCTACCAAATCCATACTGGATGCATGGAAAGCATCAATAATCACATATGCAGACAGCCAATAGTTTACTGTTTCATATTTTAAGGGTCTTGATCTGAAAAGCTTACCTCCAATTAATTGAATATTCTAAACCCACAAGTATTTTTCTCTTATCTTCACATTTTTCTATCTCATACCAAATGAGTGTTTGGTGGACATTTATACCTTTATCTTAACAATCCTGTTGTTAGAGCTGAGTCTCAGCAGTGCTGAGTTTGGGGAAAGGAACCTTATATGCTCTATTTCTAGATATGTTACAGCTTCTGAATTTCATGTTTGTTTTCATATATTATATAATCTACTGTTAAGTAGGAGTACAAAAAAAGAAGGCAACATCAGTTTAAGAACTGAATAAAATACCAAAAGGAGAAAGTGTTAAGATCTCACCTGTAGTAAGTATGAGCCAGTGGTATCTGCACTGGAACTCTCATTTTGTATCGTGTTCTGCTGAGTAATAGCATCTTCCTTCTTTCTCTCCTTCTGTCCTGCTTCATCATCTTCATATTCATCAAGGCTCTAAAAACAAAAATATACAGTTACACAATTGTCTTTTTATGTTGCTTCATGTATTTCCCACATTTCATAAAATTCATGCATCAGTGACTTAATATTTTCAAAGATTAATTTTACATTTCAGAAAAGTTTAATTTATTTTAAATGGATGTTAATATCTCCAGTACAAGAATAAAGTTTGACAACTAGCTGCTTTTACTTAATCACGAAAAAGAAATAATCCAACTAAGATCCAGCTTGACAAAGCCCTAGGGAACATTGTCCGAGTTCAGTGCTAATCCTGCTTTTTGAGCAGGAGCTTGGACTGTGCCTGAGGTCCCTTCCATTTGACTGATTCTATGATTTTACAATCCCATTTGTCATGAGCAATAATTTTACCTCTACATGACTGATTTGAAAGAGGTACAGAACGCCACTAATGTTTCATACTAGATTTACTGAAACACTTGGTTCAAAAGATCACATTTCTAAAGTACTAACTGCTGATAGGTGAGACCCAAAAAGTACAAAATAGAATTCAGAGACACTTCTGACTTCTGAAATACACAGCAGAGACATTTAGAGCTCAACCACCTTTGGATTAAGTCAGCTGTGTCTAGATTGGTCTATACTAGCTTAACGTAAACAACCTTACAGAAAGAAAAACTACAGTCTAGTTATTTGGAAGACTATCTTGAAGTAGATATGAAGCCCCCAAAAAATAACATCACAAGCTAGCACGTTGCACTATAACAACACAGAGAATGAACTATTCTAAGGCATTCAAAAAAGCTTCTAGATGAGTGGGTAACAACTTGAGAAGCAGAGAGCTGGGCTACAAGAGTACGGAGGCACGTGTCAAATGACTTGAACGCCAGTTTCTAATGCACACAAAAAAATCACCATTCCAAGGCTTAGATACTGACAATCTTTGACATCATCTTTTCCAGAGGACATAAAAGTAGGAAAAAAAGCATACAATGAGAATGGTGGAATGCAGTATTTTTGAAAAGAAAAAACACTTATTTGCTAATTGAAAATCACAGCATTTAAAAAAAAAAAAGTAATAATTTTGGCTGCTGCAAAGCAAACTCCACAGTGACAAGTGCTGGAAAACTGACAAACTAAAAGGGCATATGCTTCCAAAACTGAACATAAGTGAACCCAAATAAAGGCCATTCAAATTCTTTACAGTCCCACCCATGCCAGAATCCTAACGCAATTTCACCAGTATACTTTTAATCAACATGTTAACGTAGACCTGCCTACTTTTATCACAAAGGAAAGACATACTTGAAAAACGATCACATCTAAATCATGATACACGCAAAAAATGTTTTCAAGAAGTGATCTTTTCAAATTAAGTAATTATAAATCAAAAATATTTCACTTGGTTCTCTCGGGTCCATTACTAATGGAGAGTTTAAAAAACACTGTCACAGCACATTCTAGGAGCTGATCTTTAAATCAACATCCTCTACCTTTTATAAACTGTAACAGTCACAAATTTGGGTAATATAAACTTAAGTCTGTATCCTATTTTATCTCACTATCCTAATAGTCCATTCTGAAGTGACAAAATAAGAAATAAATCTACGCCTTCACTGCAACAAGAAACGAAATCATCTTCAGCTCATGTGAAGCCAGCCCTGCTCAGAAAGACCTCAGAGGCTCAAGGAGAATCTCACATAAATTCAGATTAACGTCATGCAGGTGAAGAATGACATGCTATTAGAAAACCAGAAAAGAAAACTTTGTTCTGCTAGCCTCCAGGTTGTTCAGGTAGAGAATTAAGAACCTAGATAAACACAAAGGCAAGAGACCATCTGACTAGAATTTGGAAGAGCAGCCTTTAATAAACTGAGGAGAAAACCAAGAGGACAAAGAAGAGAACAGTTATCAAAACTTTTCAGTTATCAGAACAGACCTCAAAAAAAGCTTTGCATTTTCAAGGGTCAACATTCTTTAAAGGGACGTGTGAAGCTCAGCTTATAATGCTGTAGGAACAATAAAATTGCTTTTGCAACAACCAAGCAGACAAGTGCTCCTTTCCTCACAAGTTCTCTCCTCCAGATGTGTACTTCTAAGTTTTTCTAGAGACCGTACACATTTCACAGAACTATTGTCCCTGAATACAATTACTTCTGCAAGGAAAAATGTTTTCCTCTCTTTTCATATAAGATCACCTGCCACTAGCTACCCTCTTGGTAGTTTTGGGCACAGACAAAATGTCATCATTTGTCAGGAAATTTCCAGCCACCAAATTTTGCAGTTGGGGCCTGCTAGAGGCACGTACTCCCACCCACCTTCGTTCTCAGGAAGGGCGAGGATCAGAGCAGACTGAAAATCAATGTCACTGCAAGGTATTACGAACCCCAAAAAGCTCATGCTCCCACAATTAAAGGCTCCCTTCCCAAGCACAGAACAGTTAGCCAAGCAGTTGCTGTGAACTTCACTTGGAGAACACAGCCTCTGCACTGACGGCCAGCTCTGGGGAAGTGAACAGGGAGGGAGTGGGCCAAGGACCAGCCGGGGCAAGCATGTTTATGAGTGGTGGGACCCACAGCAGCAGTGGGTTGACATTGGGGTTACAAGGAAGGCAGACGAGGCCAGGCTGGGACATCCTTCAGGAGCTGCGGGCACTGCAACTCCAGGCTGGGGCTGGCAGGGCCTCCCCTACAGGCTGCTGGGTGCCACCAGCAGCTTCCCAAACCCAAAAGTCACATTCCTCTTTCAAGCCCGAAGCCACAGCCAACTTAAACAGTGCCCTCATATGAAATGCTTGCTGAGCACCAGTTTACACCCCGACAATTATGGAATTTTAACATTTGAATACTTTTTATTAGTTACTAAGATTTTTTAATCACTAACCATTAGCCTTAGTGAGGAAATCCATTGCTTAAGCCTCACCAAATGGTTTGGGTTGGAAGGGACTTTAAAACTCATGACAAAATTAGCTTTCTGTATCCAAAAGAATACATTCAATAGCCTGCTCATGCAATTATCCAGAAATTTCAGTTACCTCAGTAATCTTAGTGCTATTTATGTTCTAGGCTAGCCTTTAGATTAATAAAAATCAACGAAAGTAAACCTGACAGATTTTAATTTTTACTGAAAAATTAATAACACTCTTGAACTTTTTTGTTCAAACTGCCCTACAGCTGAAACTGCCTGAACCCAAAGGCTGTTTCAGCCAGGCAGATTAGTGCTTTGCTTGCATCACCTGCTCCCCTGTAATGCTGCACTTCGCTTCAGAAACCAGCTCCACGCCCCTGAAAGGCAATCGCTTTCTGTCAGCGGCAGCCCAGGATCAGACTGGGAACCACTGAGGTGTAATCCCGACCCATTATATCGTTCCCCTGTCCATTCCCTTCCCCCTGCTTTTTTATTTTGCTGCTAGGCACATACCATTTCAGATGCTTATTTTCCATTAAAATCATCTGAGTTTTGTAAAGCAGACATTCAATGTGACATTCCCACATCTGATCTTAATATAAGGAATCCACAGAAATTCTTTAGGTTTTCTAGCATTTCAGTAAATGTTTGAAGCTGTAGCAATAAACATTTTTCTGTAAACCTCTAGTATGGAAAATACAAGCAGAATGAGATGCTTTCGAAAGAATCAGAAGGATGAAGGAAGCGGCCCCAAAGATAGCCCTACATTCCAGCACACCGCCGGCCTGCTGCTCAAGCAGGCGCTGCACAGACCTCCCGCGTGATTCACTGGGGTCGCTTCCGATAAACACTTGGGCATCCTACAAACAAAAACCGGGGAGGGGCCGTCTTCTCCAAAAGACCAAGCAGCATTTCTAAATGCAAAAGGAGCGGTTTCGAAACGCACACAAGTGACTCTGGCCGCAACTGTGCTGATGCAAAATGTCCCCGTCCCCATCCCCCTTCCTGCACCAACTTGCTTTTTCGCCTTGCAGTTCTGCTGGCGGAGCACATATCTGGGAGCATCCCAGTTCGTTTCATGAAAAATCAGTCAGGTTGATTTCAGCAGTTTTAATTAGCCCACGTATTTTGCCTCAACCAGATGCCAGCAGGTTCAAGCTCTTTCTTTCACACAGCTCCAGGGAAGGCTGTGCTACATCAGCTTTTTGAAAATGATGAGCACTTGAGACAGTAACATATTTAAAGAGTCCAGCAAGACGTGTGAGCAGATGTCTATGTATAGTCAGTAAAATTCTGTTTTCAACTTCACGTTTGGGCAATAAATTGAATCTTCACAACACGAGCACTATCAGTTATCCTGACATTTCTTTAGCTTCTTAAACACGTGAACAATTTAGGAGAGGAAGTAAATCTAGGTTTCTTCTCATTGCCCCAAAACAACTTTAAACAATTTTAAAAAGGACAGTGAGGTCATTTTCTCTGATTAGTAAAGGTTTAAAGTATGGTATCACAAGTTCTTACCAAGATGCTGGAAAAGCACAAAGGTTTATGTTAATTTTAACTACTTCCTAAAAACTTCCACAACAGAAATATAAGATGAGATGAAGTACTCCTTTTCACTCTGCATTAAAATGTGACTAGGCAATCAACTATAATCAAGTGCGTTCTGGGAATCAACCCAGCTAACCCTTCAGAAAAGCCTGGAAAAGTTATCTGCAAGTACGAGACTATTTTACACATCATTTCTTGATAATCACTTTTCTTCATGCCGCATGGGGAATCAAAGGCTTTCTGTCTTTATCACACAGAGCCCTGGTATCTGCTAAATTCCAGCTTCCTACCTCTGCACACATCCAACCTTTCTGTCATCACCCATTCTGAATGCACACCACAAAACAAGCAAAAATCCCAAACCTCAACGATTTGAGACTACATTACCTTTCCCCTTCAGAAACACTGTTTTTAACCGCACATTTTAACACACTTCTTCTAAAGTGTCCAGACAGTACCCAAAATATTTAAGTAAAATAGGTTTACAGTAATATAATCCTACAGCGGAACAGCAGTAAAATTGGAAAAAAATATGTCTTTTTCACTACACAAGCCTTTTATCAGGTCTAACATGTAAAGAAAAGCACTTTGGCAAGCTGAAAAACATCTCCATGGGGGTGAAAAGAGCTAATGTTATTCATAGGAATTATGTAAAACATACAGTGTTATGAATACAGATCACCCAGCAAATTAAAAAAAAAAAAAAATCACTTAGCCTTAGTTCTCACATTAAAGGAATCCAAAAAAGTATATGGAACTTGGGTACCTTATCTGAATGATCTTTGTGCACTTCTGACAGTCTCCGTATCCAAATGGAGCACTCCAATACCAACAATTAGTGTGATCACAAGCATGGATTTTTAACCCAGAAAGGGAATAAAGACAGGAATCTTTGGTATCTAAGATCAAAAGAGACCCGAATGCAGCAATGGGTCAGCGAACAGCAGGTGGGCCAGAGCACAGCTGACCGCAGCCCTAGGATGTGCTCACCCTGACCACATTGCCTACAAAGCGCAGCCAAGAGACAGCCATCACTTGGAGGACAATGAGATGCACGTCTTGCTCTACAGAGCTCATCCTATTTGTGATATGTCCCACCTACATTTTGCTTCAAGTCAATCCTTTTCTCACCCAAAATGGGACCTTTGAAGTACACGCTTTATACGCTCCATTGTATTTCCAAGCAAATGCAATTTGTGTTCTTTGTTTCAATAGGATACATTTGAAAATCCACTTAAAAATGAAGGGGACGTGAGCCATGACCTTATTTGTCTGTATTAGAGCAAAATAACAAAGTATTTTGAATTCTTTTAAAGCTAAGTAAAACATCAACTACATCAACACCAGAATGCCAATTATCCCTCTATTATAATAACAAAAAGCAGCTATGTTTGCCGTTTGTTACTCAGCAAAATACACTGTTTGGCCACCACTGTCTTCAAACATACCACAAAAATGAGTTCAAAAGTCAAATGTTTAACTTAAACTAATCGCCAAAGAATCCTTTATCACAAGGCTTGTCATGAATGATTGGTGGAAATGCTCGATTTAACTACTTAGTACGTGATATTAATATTAAGGTCACTCAGTGAAATACCAGCATACCAGAGGATAGAAGAGAAACTGGGGGGATGGGGAGGGTGTCAATCTAGCATTATTTAAATCCTTCTAGAATAGACAAAAACAGAATAGAAAATATGGATTGGCAAGCTTTCAGAATTAAACACCAAGCTCAAACAGCAGAACTAATGGAAAACCACTATGCAAGGAAGTCAGATTGCGGACACCCGCTCCATGGGGAAATTATTATATGAATATAATAATCACTCAACTAAATGATAAAGCATTCATGCCCTGCTCTTAAAAAGAAAACAGAACTAATCTCAACAGAAAATAAAGAAGCTAGGAGAAAAGCAGCCAAATCCTCCTCTTGTTGATGGATATGATCCATTCTGTCTCACTTCAGAACTAAGAGTCCAAACTTCAAATACAGCACAGCTCTATATACTAGGAGAGTGAAAACAAAACATCCCCCACTTCTAAAATTTTGCACACTCCTCTTCTTATCTGCTCTAATCAGATTTTGCTGATTAGAAAAAAAAAACATTTTTCCCTGTTTTGCTGTTGGTTATGCCTATTAAAGAGCTATCACAAATAGCATTGAACATCCAAATCTCAAAGTTATAGCAACATTCCCAAGAAACACCAGAAACCAGAAGAAAAATCCATAACTTTTTTTCAAAGTTGAGTCGACCACCAAACCCACCACCTTAGCCTCCTGAACAACATCTTAAAGTGATACATCCAACCTAATACAAAGATCACAAACCAGAGGATGAGCCAAAAAAATCCTTGCCAGACAAGGTTTGCCTGTTACAGACAGAAGGAACAGAGAAACACTGAAGATATTTGTACCATGCATGGAAGGACTGTTTCACATGACACATGTTTGTGTCATGTCCTGTATGTTAAAAAACAATAGTTACAGGTTGCAAAACTTGAAGCGAGATCTTTGTGTGGGTATACAGAAAATAAGTGTCTATAGGCTCAGTGCCTGCCTATACTATTTTTCCTATAGAACGTCCTCCCCTATTAGATACAATTCTTAAGAGATATTTGCTACTGGAGGCAATGTAAACTGTCTGAAATAGGAGCAGTTTACCCACTGGAACAATGGTTAAACAAAAGCCACTCAGGGAACACATGGATAATGGAGTTAGAATGCCTGTAACCACCACTGTTTTGCCTTCAAATGCCATGCCAAAACTAAACAAACAGAAACAATGCTCCAAAAGAGAGTAAGATGCATCTTCATGTCGATGAAGACCAAACAGATCAAGCACCCTTTGTTTAAAGCCAGAAGAACAGGGAGAGAAGCAAATCCTGGAGATTAGCATGCTATTTTCAAAACAGAAGTTTTTCTTTTCATGTGACAAGGTAATATGGAAGGCAGCTAATTCCTGTTTTCTTCCCTTAATTAAAGATGGTATTTCTAAAAAGAAATAAAGATGAGATCGGTATTTGAGGAATGTTCTAAAAGGAGATCAAACAGGTTAATGTGTACCGTATTTCTAACTATCCTGTCCTCTTAACCATGCACTTTGTAGCAATTTATATTGTCTGAGTATCAAGTTGCATTTAAAATGGCTTTTTAAAAATGTAATACAGTGCTTTCATAGGTTTCTGCTCTCCTGCTTAACAGGCTAATTGTCATTTTGCTTTTTCTACCCAAGTGAATCTCATTCAGTGTTTACAGACAGTGGCTGTGGGATTGGTCAAACTAAACAAAGGGAGAGAGGCTGCTGACAAGCAAGTGAGCATGACAAGTCAGAACAATAGACTTAGAACCAGAACCAATTCCAAGGGAAAAAGAAAACTTTGGCACAATGCTTTTTTTTTGAGACTTGTACTGCATTTCTAATTTGGCAGTGGTATCTTGTGAATCCCTAGAAAAACTGATAAAAATATCTACTAGTTTTTCATCTCTCCAACATTGTTGCCTTTTGACTCCTAAAATAACCAAATGTTTTGCCAGAGACAGATGAGGATGCTACACCACTGTGATGCAGAAAAGGAAAGAAAGTACTGAAAAATCACATTGGACAGAACAGACACATAGCTGGATAATAACTGTTAAATTTGATGTTCAGTGCAATAAATAAGCACTTTTGAAGCTTCCATCACTGGCGTCAGGAATAGACAGAAAATATTGATAGAAGCCATGCAGGCAGACAAAGCACATCCCCAGTTGCTGAAATTTGCCAGGTTGGCAATACCCAGCTAAGGCAGAAACAATTTAAAGTTGCTGCTGCAGTTAATATTGGAACTATTTCAAAAGAAATGACCTTATATCCACAACTTAATCCTAGCAACAATACTGTGAAACTGATTCCCAACTCAGATTTCTGAGATGACCCTATAACTATGCAGTTTGGAGTGAAGATCTCTTCCTTGGGGGCTTTGCCAACAGTTTTGGTTTTGTATAAATGCTTCAATGACTGGCCAAGGCTCCTGGTGGAAATCCAGTCCAGGTTCTCATGGTGCAATCCCATGTCCTAGCAGTATGAAAGTCTTCAGTCACCAGCATCTGTGCTCCCACTTTGTTACAGAAAAAACAAAAAAAAAAAAAAAAAGAAAAAAAAAGGGGAAAGCGTGGGGAAATTTGGATATGGATTAAAAAAAATAAAAGGGGGGGGATTACAAAGGCTCTGGGCTCTGCTCAGAAATCGAGTTCCTTTGTACCCATATTTTGATTAAGTCAACAGTTGGGGGAAGGGGTACACACGTAATAATAATAGTATAATAACAGGTCAATATCTTAAAGATATGAAACTCACACAAGGTATTTTGAAAATCCAGTTTGCTTCAAGTGCAAGATGCAGCTCAGCTGCCGCCGTAATTCAACAGACAGACGAGACAGTTTGTCAGACTCCCACCTGAGCAGACAGCATGCACACAGCCCAGCAGGTGCTTGGCTCTTCCCATTCAAAGGCCACACAGGCAACTGAGGGAGCCAGTGGTTTATGGACTTAGGGAGGGCTGGGGTGAGGAGGAGAAAGCGTGGGACGACAGAGAGCTGTGGGAAACGATCATAGAAAGAACGTGTAGCCAATGCCTGGTGAGAGGGAACTATGCAAGCAAGCAGAGATTGCAGCAGCAAAAATAAGCAAGCAAGCAAAGGACACTTCTGTGTCACTTGTTTGGAGAAGCAAATCTACATCTTTTACTTTTTCTTGATCTTTCCGTAAGTGTCAGAGTGATCTGCTTTATTTTCCCTGCAGCACTCACCTCAAATCTTTACCTTTTGATTACCATGGCCAAGACAGCTCTTCCCCCAGCAGATAAGGAAAACTAGGACTTCAGGATGGGAGCATGGAGCCAGGCAAGACTTTGCCACTCAAGAGCATTTCCTGCGCACAGTTTAATCCAACAAAACAGTACAAGCAGGTTCAAGTGCTTTGCTACAGCAGCATTTGCATATGGTGACCTCAGAAGAGAGTAGAACATGCAGAGACACAAAACAGCTCAATCTAGATGTGAGGAAATGTGGTGTGGGGTAGCGATGGGAGGAATGAGTCACATCACAGAGCTGGTTCAAAACAACCGCACTCCCTGAAGCCCTGCGCTACCATTCCTCGTTACATTGGGAGAGCTGTGGGATTCTGCAGCAAATCGAACCAGAGTAAGGCAGAAATAAATACAGCAGGGAAAAGGCTAGATAGATAAATCAAAACTTATTTGAGTGCAGAAAAATGTGTACCAAAAAAAAAAAAAAAAAAAGCAATTTTCCAAATTTTCCATTAGGGTTGAGGGTTTTGTTTGTTTGTTTTTCCAGATTTGCTGAGTGCCTGACAAGGTTTTTGGTTTTTAGATATACCTTTACTTGTACAAAACACAGAAGTCTTTGTCAGATCTTCAGCAAATGAGAGGTTCTTTGCATGTCAACAGACATAGCGTGTCAGGCCAAACAACTCAAGCAAATCATTAAGATTTCAGCGTATAAGGCATTTGTTATCTTGATTCAAAACACCAACTGTACACGCACTTCTTAGCTGTTTAACAGGCATAAAAGGTGAAGTCCTCTTTTCTGAAGCACTCAGAGACCCATCAATTACAGATGCTTGATAAAATCTGTTATATCCTGACAGGAATCCATGAATCTGCTCTGTGCAGCACATCACTGGCAAGGGTCTGGGTCGCTGAGGCGCAGAACAAAAGGGCCCTGACAGCCTTCCCCGTGTTGCTTTGAGCTCGAAGAGTGCATGAGGTGAAGGTTAAAACTGACACACCAATTAACGTGCACCATCTTCTCCATGGTAACTGCTCACACACATTGTTTTCTCTAGGCCAATCTGGGGCAAACATGAGGTAATTCAGGCCTCACCATCCCCAGAAGAGGAAAGGTGGGCAGTTTTACCTCTCCCAGGAGCACTCAGGCTGCCTCAGGCCAGCCTACGGGGCACAGGGAACGGGGCTGGCATGGGCCCGCAGCACCACAGGCAAGCTCCCACCTCAAGCCACTGCCACAAGGGCAAACAGTGCCTTAAATCAGTGAAAAATCTGTTTGCAAGAATCCCAGGGACAGGAAACTTTCATGGATAAAACAATGCTCCAGTAGGGGTGTTTGTGTTGTAAGCAAGGAAAACAAAAATAATAATAATAATAATAAAATAAAAAAATAAAAAACATCCCAAATTTCCCAGCCACATGCACTGAAACCTAGGGGAAGGCAAGAGAGGAAGTGTCAGCAGGGTCCGGACCCTGCTATTCCCGTTATTAAAACGTGCTTTTAATTTCTCAGACCACATGCTAAAGCCTGTAATAATGTCACTTGGAGAACAGAAGGCTGAGTGAGCATCTGAGGGTGAGGAGGAATGTTTTCACAGGCGCAGTTAGTAAATACCACCGGCTCCTGCAGACATTCTTCCTTAAATGGACATTAACATTGCTTTAGGGTAGAAAAAAGCCTCTTGGTCCAACACAAGTGATAGGCTAGCAATTGACCTTTCAGCACCTGCACTAAAAGATACTAAAATTAGTAGAAGGCTTCGCATACACAACATTATTTTTTGTTTAACAACTTAAAACCCTTCCCCTCCATGCCACATGATTTTCATCTGTAGATTTGGAAGAGTAAGGAATCCCAAAGTCTCTCAAACACGGTTTTAAAAAAAACAACGTAGAATTAAAAAGTCTCCCTGCCTATCTATGACCGACTGTATTAGGACGCTAGGCAACTTAAAGAAAGGAAACTGCTCCAGCTGAAATCAGAACTGAACCTTCACCCAAAAGTTGAGCCAAACTTTATTTGGACATTGAAATAATTCTGCATTACTTTGATTTTATTTTTACTTCCCTTTTTTTTTTCCCCCACATAAAATAGGTGAACCCATGTAACTGCTTTTTTCCAGCCAAGAAAACAAGACTGCCTTCCCTCCCCAACAGTTCCCAACAAACGTGAGGGACAAGGGCTGAGCCACTGTCCTAGTCTTCGCCTTTTCCACTTCTGCCAGTCCTCTGCACCACCAAGCCAGGCAAGCCACGTCAGGGTAATTCACCAGAAAAAAGCTAACCCTATAAAAGTATTTTGTATGCCTCAATCTAGCAAGCTACAGGATCAAAGAGTGCTGGAGTCAGCATGGGTGAGGCAGGCAAAAAGCAAGCAAGGATCCACAGTAGCCCTGACCTGGAAACTTCTGAACTCTCACAGAACTGAGGCCTCAGCAAATCAAACCAGAGAAATGCCGAAGTATTCATCTAAAGCCTGTACTAATGTGGAACATTACTCAAATCAACTACTTTGGGATTTAAGTAGTACCCTTGATAATGGTAAACACTATTTTTAAGGTGAAAAAAAACTATTGACTCGAGTTCAGAGCTCTGACACATGGTCACGGTGACTTCTTCAACCTACAGGTTGAGTGGACTACAGAACACTTCGCCCCCTGTAACCTGCATGGCTGCTACCACTGGAAGTAGCATCAAGGGGCCTACTGCAGAGCTCACTCAACTCTTGGAAGTTTTCACATAAAGGCACAGCCCCATATTAGGATTCCTAAAGGTAAAAATGCCAAATGAGTCACTGGGAGGGGATTAATGTACATTGTCTTACAGCTTGGCCCCTTAGCAGTGGGGCCATTACAGCTGAAAGAAAAGTAAGCTGCAACACAAATATAAATGAACAGGATTAAAAAAAAAACAGGACAGGATGGGCTTCTTTACCTAGCTTTCCCACCACAAACAGCATGAACTTGGAAATATCCACAGACCGTGGCCAAATAACCTAGCCTCATCCTCTGTTCATATTGGCACTGCCAATTCTTTTGTGCTGGCACAACTGTTTGAATGGACAGAAGCTGATCCTGCTGAAAACTAACGTATCAGAAACAGCAAAAGAAGTTGTTTTCAGACCTGATACTTACCTTACTATAAGAAAGGTGTCCAAGCACAACACAAGACACAGCACAATGACAAGAACCACTGTGGAGCTGTTAGAGCAAGTCCAGAAGAGGGCCACAAGGATGGTCAGAGGGCTGGAGCACCTCTCCTACGAAGAAAGGCTGAGAGAGCTGGGGCTGTTCAGCCTGGAGAAGAGAAGGTTCCGTGGAGACCTCATTGCGACCTTTCAATACTTAACAGGGTCTTATAAAAAAGATGGAGAAGGACTCTTTACTCAGACAGAAAATAATAGGACAAGGGAGAATGGTCTTAAGCTAAGAGGATAGATTTAGAATAGATATTAGGAGGAAATTCTTCACTGTAAGGGTAGTTAGACACAGGAACAGGTTGCCCAGCAAAGCTGTGGATGCCCCAT
The DNA here is from genome assembly GCF_009819795.1 of Aythya fuligula. Classification (NCBI taxonomy): domain Eukaryota; kingdom Metazoa; phylum Chordata; class Aves; order Anseriformes; family Anatidae; genus Aythya; species Aythya fuligula. The sequence continues at coordinate 42,066,822 of NC_045559.1, forward strand.
CTCTGGAGGTGTTCGAGGCCAGGATGGATGGGGCTTTGGGCAACCTGATCTAGTGGGTGACATCCCTGCAGGGAGGTTGGAAGCTAGATGACCTTTAAAGTCCCTTCCAACCCAAGCCTTCTATGATTCTATGATATACTTTATAATAGTGTTCCTCACATGAGTAATTTCCCCTGCTAACATACGCAGGCAATTGTAGGAAAGAAATATCTAATGAAATCAAGACCACAGAGATCGTAACACAGCTATTACACTATGCCCTACGTATTATGGCTTTGGCATTCTCTTATTACTGCTTTAAGCAACATTTTCCAGTGTTAAGTGGAACTCCCATTTCCTAAAACAATTAGAGCTCCATTCACACTTCTATGATATTTTATTGTACTTCTGACACAGAGCTGCAATAAAATAAACAGAAAGTATTTTAAAATTAAGCTGTAGCAGTTTATGCCTGAAATATAAATCTGGACTAGGATCTTTTCTGGCAGTGAATCTGAAAGCGTGAAACTTTTGCCATATTTATTTATAGATAACAGAGTGTCTTCTTTACTGGATTCTAGAATACTAATAGAAGCTCTGACTCTCTTCACTGGCTGTTTTTTAATTTATGGTTTGTGTTTGAAGACTATTCTTAAAATGTGTACAGAGGGAAGGAAAACTTAAGCGCATCTATGCACTGTCACACCAAACACCCATGAAGACCTCAGAGTCATTCTTCACTGATATGAAATACTGTAAGAAAGAATTTGTGCCAAATAATCCAGCTAACATTATGAACACCTTATTGAGTCATCAATAGCAGAATAATTGCAAACAGGATGAAGACTGATTCACTTATGCATCTCATCGCACCTAATAAAGTTTTGTTGCAAAAACAACAAATGCATTGCACACAAAAAATGAACACACACACACACACACAAAAAGGCATAGAGCAGTCTGTCTAGAAAAGCAATCTTTGTCACCAGAGATCTTCAAGAATGTATCAACCACACCCACATCAGATGAACCATGTCAGGGGTGACACAGATACAACAATCCTTTTGGGACAAGATGATGAGCTAGATAATCTGTCAAGGTCCCCTGCAGCTTTATTATCTAAAATTATACCATAGTAAACTCTTTGCATGAAAAGTTTCAGTGCCAACAAATATAACAAATACAGACAGTGAATTTCACAAAGAAGACCTTTCTCCCCACCAACCCATGGAGTTGTCTATGTATACATCCCACATAGACCAACTGCAGTCAGGCAGGGGACTGGAAGAAGCAAGAATGGAAGCCAGGTAATTCTGCTATAGCACCATCACACTACACAACCACAGCACTTGCTTTTCATGAGAAGACATGGATGTATGCATGAAGAATTCTTTGTGCAGATTCTTGCTCTGATCTGGGAAGGTAACAGAAATAAAAAAGTTTGCCTTGTACCTACTTTACCCTAAACACTTCCCTACTCATCCCTGCCAAGAAAGGATGGTCGGATGGTAGGTCTCCCTGAATGAGGACGATTGCTCTTCTGTCATTTCAGTGTTCAGATTGTTTTTTCAAGAGAGAAGCACAGAAAATTAGTTCTTAAATTACATTCTCCCCCTTGACCTTACTCAATTGTCTGCACCATACTATTAACTTCAATTAGTACTAGTCTGTCCTATCTACTGAAGGCACTGTGATCCATGTTTCCCTGCTTTTTTCAGTCAAAATTAGTACCCTTCTTACAACCTCTGCCTTCCTATTAACACAAGCTATTCACAAGCAGACTATAACCGACTTCTGCAATTTAGCACTCAAGCATCCAGATAAAATCCTAGGAAAAAAAAAGACCTGCTAAATTACAGTGCTTGTCCTTTAGCCAAGAGAATTAAACAAAATAGATCTCCCACTATTTTACCTAGACTGACATCTACCCAGATAACATCTGTTCATCTAGATTTATACTCCTGGATTTGCTTTTTTCTAATTATAACCCTAAATTTATATTCAAATTCTCTGAAAGCTTTTCCACTGTTTCAAGGTTTCTGACAAGTTAATATTTATGGGCCAGAGACTATTCTGGTCATCTACTTTGAGGTCAAGTTATCTGGACATACTCAGTTCCAAACGTTTATCCTTATTATAGAGCAAAAAACTCCTTGGAAAATCCTCTTTTGACATGAATACATAATCCTGTTTCCTCCTGGCAGAAATGTTTCTTGTACTGCTAATGGCAAACACCTGATAATATATCCTAATACTCATTTAACCAGAAAGAAAAACCAACATGACTTAAGATTACGACTGAATAATTGGTTGAGGAAAAAACAAACAAGCAAACAAACAAAAGAAGGGTTACCAGACCTGTGAACTGATGAGATTCTGTTATAGTATCCAAACCGACTGAAGTAAGCCCTTCATTTTGCATTGTAATTGGATAACAGCACGCCCACTGCCAGTAACCAAACCTTCAGTAAGAAAGGTGAGTTAAAGGAGGTACCATCACCATCACAGATAATGGCTCACCACAACCTCAAGTCTGGCTCAGACTCAGATGAACGCAGCCTCTACTGCAAGTGCTGCAAGTTCAACCCAAGTCACAGGACTCACAGCTCTCAGTATGGGATGCTGGCTGCGCCCTTCCAGAGTGAAGACCTGAAAGCCACTGCATCACCTGTGCATTGAGACAAATGGGGGAAAATTGGAGGATTTATTTGACTATGCTGGCTTTGATATATTACTTATTTACAACCTTTTAAAAATAAGAGAGGTGACACAAGAATTGAAACTTTTTTAATCTACCTAATAGTTGTTTGCTTGTTCTTTTATTTATTACGCTCCTATAGTGATTTAATTTGTGGTTTTCTTCAAACGCCACCCTCTACTGAGCCGCACTACTGGCAAAGCCAGCCGTGCTGAGCTCTGAGTTATTCAGCCATGCAGACTAAACATTTACCTCTATTCGCTACAAAGTGTATGCATTATTATAGTCTATTCTGAAAGACAACATTTTAATTGAAGAATTTGTAAAGAATGCCTATTTTGAAACACAGCTTTCAACTGCTCTGTGAAACCCTTTGGCAAGGATATTATGCATTCCTTGGGGGATTTAAATTAGTTTGCAGCAGAACAAAACCTGGGTTACGGATAGTAACTTGGATACAGTCACACACGCGCAAAATAGACAGCATTCGCATTCCTCCTGATCTTTTTCTTTGAAAAACACAGTCATCAACATGCAAAGTCCGTTTTAATATGATAATGTGAGGGGTTATTTTGCTAAGAGGAAAATGCTTATTGCGATGCTGTTTCTAAAATAAATTAAACATGTTTGTAGTTCTCAAAGCTACTACAGGATCTAACCTTACACTATTTAACCCACACCATTTAAAGCTGAAGCTGCTAGTTTTAAACTGACAAGTAAAAAGGCAATTTTACATTAAGGAATGGAACTGTACGTCTTGACTTCCAACTACAATTCCTGCATCTTCTTCCAGGATCTGAGACATGCTTGTCTTAAAGTAATTTCTTACTTGTTCATTCCAATCTGATTTTTCCCCTCAGCCTATCAGTAGGGCATCAGAGTAAAAACAGGCCTTAACATAAAAAAGAAACTGAAAACAGCCTCATTAAATCTTCTCAGCATTCAGCTCCCATCTTCCAGGGAATCTTCATATACATGATAATTAGTTTCCTGAAAGGCTAAGGCTTAAATGTCATTTCTTTGTGTTGTAAATTCTAATTATTCGTAGTAAATAAATTAGTGATTCTGTTGTATTGCTTAAAGCAATGCAGAAGCTTGAAGTAATCATACAACTGGCAAAAATTAGGAGTTCCCAAAAAAGGAAGTAAAACCTCATTCTTAGCATTCCAGGAGACTTAAAGAGGGCTCCATTAACACTAACAGGGAAAGGGCCAGTGACCTAGAACTTTACTCGTGCACCGAAACTATTAATGAAGTCTGAAGAATAAAGAGTAGTGGGTATGCAAAATGCAGCTCCCGCGATGGAGCAGGAGGATGAATAAGCTGCGCTCTAATTTACCCGGGCACGCAGCACACCATGGCTACGGGAGCAGCGTGTTAGCGCAGACCATCTTTCAGGAGTCACATTCTTGGAAACTGGCCGATTCCTGTGGATTCTCACATGACCTTTAGTTTAATAGCAAAGTAGTTAAAAATCAAACAACTCTTCTCACATACAAGTCATAAAGAAAGAAAAGGAGGTGGGGGCAGGGGAGGGGATAACAACTCATTTAGCATTACATACAAATGAGACCATATCATATGGATTTTATGGCTACCCTACCATTATTATTGAACACTACTATCAAGGCTAATCCCTTCCACAAATGTTGAATCACAGTTATGCACAGACCAATAATTCAGATATTCACTAGTGGAAGACTAGTACCAACTTGAGGGAGAAACTCCCAAATTGCCAAAGAAAAATGACTTTTAGGCACCTCAATAGCCAGCTCTCGTTCCCTAGCACATACTTTAGTGATAAATAAAAATATAATATTGGCAAGTCCTAGGATGACAAAACGGCTGTGTGAACTATCCCCACATTGCTTTTCGGCTCCACCACTAATTGGATCAAATATCAAGCTCTTCATATAGGAACACGCCATTCCACATCATTGCTATTAACGAAGCATGAACAGATCTCCTTTTTGCACTGCCCAAGTAAAAGTTTAATATCAGCATGACTAAAGAGTCAAATCAGAATCAAAAGATGGAGGGTTTTTTCAATTTCTGAGCAAAGGAGAACTTCACCACCAGGAAGCACATACTTGAGGATTCATGTTGTCCATTACAGGAAGCTAAAAAGAAGAAAAAATAATTTCTTTGGACACATTACTTAAAATTCGGCTTTCTGAGAGGAAACCAAAGAAATAAAACCATTCTTGGAAACACCAGGCTAAGTGATGCTTCACAAACAGCAGCGCCATTTGACTTTCAGAACCGCCCTCTAAAAATAACAATATGCAGTCCATATTATCTCTAAAGTGTTCTTAAAATTTTCAAGAAAGAAAATGTTCTTCCCAAAATTCTGGAGCATGTCTTTTTGTTTTGTTTTGTTTTTCCCTTATTAGCACAAAGAAGGCAAATAACTTCTACCAGGACAAGCACAATCAGAATGATTAAGATGCTAGGACAGACACGAAAAATTAACAAATTTTTTTACTGGTCAGAGGAAAGATTTTGTGATATTTCACATTCAAATTTAAGTATCAGCTATCTATAACTAGAGAATAGATATATTTGTATTTTCATTCCATAATTCACTAAGATTAGGAGTCTCCTATTTGGCTGCCGCAAGCAATAGCAGAACTCTTTAAAATACCAGAAATATGTGAATACATATCTATCCAAATAAACATCGACTATTTTTGTTACTAGAAATAATTTTGGTTCTGTTAGCAATAAAAATGCTTCAGTTAAAAAAATGAAGAACAACCTACAAAATATTTCCTACTTAGAATTACTGTGTTGTACATATCCTTTCTTGATCCATTTTGATTCCATCATTGGAAGAACAGCTAAAGTTCCCTAGGAACCAGAAAGATCTGGAGGAAAAAAAAAATGTACTGAGAAAAATCCAAACTTTTAACTCTAACAACTTATAAAGAATCACCTTTGTTTCAGTGCAATTTTCTTTGTTTCAGTGCAATTTTCTTTGTTTCATCTTTCTTAACAAAACATTTTCTGTTATGCATCCGATTACTGGTTACTCTAGCAAAGAGAACCAACAAAATCAGACTTCTCTGGGATGTGCTTCTGCTCACTGATAACAAGGGTGAGGAGAAACAACAAAAATGAGGTAATTTATACTCCCCTTACTCATATTAAGAGATGACTAACGTACAAAATCAGAGCCATTTCTGAAATGAGAGACCCAAGTGAACAGGAGAAGAAACTAGAGAGGGTATACAGAGCAAGAGCACATGTCCTGGGAGGAGAGGTTGAGGAAAATAAGTTGGTTTAGTTGTTGAAGAGGAAGCCAAGGAGCAATTTAATAGCAACCTAGAGAACTGCATGAAGGTTAGTTACAAAGACGATAGAGCCAGGCTGATGGAAGAAGTAGACAGACAATGGCCACAAAATACATCAGCTGGGCACTAGGATCAACAGTTCAGTGGGAGGGTAGTAGTACAGCACTGGGCCAAGCTACTCAGAGAGATGGTGGAACCTCTATCCTTAGAAGTTTTCAAGCCTCACCAAGACAAATCCATGGCTGACCTGATCTAGCACTGGTGAAAGTAATATTCTGAGACTTCCAAAAGCCCCTTTCAACCAACATTTCTATGCATTTACTGCATCAGTGGGATTTTCTTGATTTATTTCCTGCCATTCCCTCCCCACCCCAACCTGGAAATCTCATGGTTGGATTGGCTTTTATTTTTCTCACATTTGGGCAACATTATACATTAATACTTCCTTCTTAAGACACAGGCAAAATCTTTTGTGAATCAAATCTCTGTGCAAAGAAGGATTCAGGCACAAATCCAAAAATGTATCCAAAATATGCAGAAAAGAAAAAAAAAAAATGGAAAAAAATCAAAGTAAACAATCAGATACATTTTTGAAGAAGAACAAGCAGAAAAGTTCTAAAATACTCAAAGGAAAAGCTTTTAAAAGCCAAAGTTTCTGGATTGGACACAGCAAGTTGATAGGCTATCATTCATCAGGAGAAGGAAAAAGATGGATTGTTGACAATTAACACACTTAACCCAAATAGATGTGTGCTTCTTCCTGTAAAATCTGCTTTATAAATTATCCTTTGAAGAGTGAGCTGCCCTATTTGAGTGCTTTCCTTTTTTTTTTTTTTTTTTTCTTTTTTTAATGCTTTGACTATTCCAACTCCTACACTCTTCTGGCTATATGCGTATATATACATATACGCATACACACAGACAAGTCACAACTTCCCCAATTTATGGAAAAAAAAGAAATGAAAACATGAGTTAAAAGCTCTAGAGGAAAAATGACCATAGCAGATTACTTCTACCACTACTTCCCTCCCACACCTTGGTCTTAGCAAGAAGCCAAGGGACATATGGGTGAAGCTTTTAACAATTTGTTTCACGTCACTGAAGTAACACCAATGAAGACCATTTGAAGAGACATACAGTATGTATAATGGAGTCTAACTGCCAGAACTGAACAACACACAGCCATCATGATTTCAAACTCATTTTTCCCTGATTTTGAAAGGCATGCTTTTGGAGGTCACTGAGCAAGAACTTGTGATGAGATATGAGACAAATAACGGCAATACAAATATGAATTCTACTGAATGTAATAAAATGGATTGATATTTGTCCACAAAACACATTGGTTATTGAAGTCCAAACATACCTATCGCCAGTAAAGTAAGTTATTTTTCACAGTGGTGAAAAGGCATATGAAGCAAACTTTATTTTCATTAAAAAGTAACTTCTCAAGGTTATTCTCAAGATGATTTCCCCAAAAGCCCACTTAGATAGGAAAGGACTGTTTGTTTAAAGCAAATACACCTGCAGTTAATAACTAGAGTGAGCAGTGGGATTAACGAAGTGAGATCTATACCAGAAATTAACAGATATTGAATACTTCTATCAGAGTTAAGAACTAAAGACAAAAATAACAGAAGTTTTTGGGCAAACCGTAGCAGCATAAAACTGGTAAAAGCCTGTCTTGGGAATAGGTGCTGCCTTCAAATCAAGCTCAAGGAAAAAAAGGTACACAGCTCAGTGTATTTTCATTTTACCTGGTCCTCAAAACAAGCTGCACTTAAACATCCTAGCAAAATTAACAACTGGAAGTGGCACGCCAATTTGTTACAGTACGCTAGCAGCAGGTGCAGCACAGCAACTAACTGATCTGTAAGCTTCACAGCACCTTCCCCTTCACTAATATCAAAAGGCTATGCAGTTCTCCTGCTAAATGCTTCACAACAGGTGAGTGGGAATCATTCCTTCCTCAGTTATCCTTTGTCCAGGTTTTGTTGCTGATGACATACCGATGACATAAGCAAGTTTAAATATAACTTAACCACGGCGACTGAATTCCTGACAAGTTCGTTTTGGACTTCAGCTGATGGCAGCAGCAGACGTCTAGCCATGCTGCAGCAAAAACTGACTCAGCCACAGTGCTATCTTCTAGTCCAATGTTCCCTAAAAATCAAGGGATGCAATCCAACTGCTGTGTATAAAACATTCTGACTGATAGATGAAATATTTAAAGGAGAGGATTATCATCTGAACAATAAAAAGAGCCTTTGGAGATAAATGGCTTTTTACAAAGCTCTTAGAAATAAATCCACCTTTCAAGGACGGTTCCATCTTTTGAAGAGGATTGGTCTTGAAAGTAATGCACTCATCTATAAACTCATTAAAATTATAAGCAGCAAATGCATTTGAGCAGAAAATAAGCACATTCTTGAGAAGCTTCCCAATTAAAAAAAAAATTACTAAACATTCTTGATTACAGCTCCACCTATGTATTTTGCAGACTTTCAAAGGTGTTGAAACATTTGAGCAAAAATAAGAGCAACAAAAACCAAACAACAGCAAATGTTTTTGTACAAAATCAAAACATTTCCCCAACCAATAATAGTTTTAGAAGAAAAAATCTACGCACACACACAATTTCACCACATACACACTTCTAGGTCTGTGATCCCTTGTTACACATTGCCTGTTCTGAGTGAAAAACATTTAAATACCTCCAAAATATCCCCCTCCCTCTTGCCACATTCCCTTCTCCCCCCCCTTCGCATTTTCAGCTAATACCTTGACATTACTGGCCTCACTAAACTCAATCCTGCAAATTCCTGACATTCATGTCTTCTTAATCTGAAACGTAACTTGAGGAGATGGTTAACATTTGACCTTTGCTCTACCTCAGACATACCTGGAGACAAAAAAAGTCCAAGGCATGCAATATGCATTCACAGTCTGAAAGGATGTTTTATTTTAAAGTTTCCAGCTCACAGTCTTTAAAAAAAACCCAGCCCATTAAAACTTCAAAAGGTAATTTTTATTAAATTCCCCTAACAAGCATAGTTTTGCATAAACATTACAAACTCACGCTAAGAATGAGGGCCTAAAGCAATAAATAAGGAACAAATTCCAAGAAGTATACATTTAAAAGTCATGATGAATTTAGGAATTAAATGGCTACCATACTAATGAAACAATCGGCCTCATTTAATTAAACTAGATACTGTGGGTAGAGAATGAACACCAGTAAATCATACATGGATTACAGAAATAGACATGGTCATTAAGAGGCTATTAAAAATTTAGTCAGAAACAAATTACTTACAGAAATGGACAAACAGGTTACATGATTAATCAGAAATAATAATATTTAAAAAAAAACAGTTTTGCAAAAAGAAAATCTATTTGCTCTAAATGAAGGTGAGCAAAGACACATACAAAAATCTTTTTCTTCCCCCTTTAAGAATTAAGTTTTAAAACAGAATCTTTAAGATTATTTTTGCTTTTTATCCACCCTCACTCTCTCTTCACTATACACATATACACACAAACAGCATGGATATTAGAAGCTCGTTAGCTGCAATTTAAACAAGTTTTTCTCTATCCCCTCCTCCCCCTTTTTTCCTTTTTTTTTTTTTTGGGGGGGGGGGGGGGGGAAGATTCACTACAAATTAAATCTTCTCAACTATCAGTGAGAGAAGTTCTACATATTTTTACCTCAAGTGAACTTGTTTGGGCATATAGGCTTCACATCCTTTCTCCTCTTAATTACTAGTGCATGCTAGTGCTGATGCACTGCAGTGCCAGAATTTGGAGGAAAGAAAGAAAAGAAAGGGCTGGAAGACAAGGGATGAACATGATTGTTTAATGAGCCAGGGTCTCTTTGCTAAGAGGCAGTCCCTGTTTGCTGTTATCTCTAGCAGCTTCAGGCATTTTGTTTGTCATGCAGTTACAGCATGACTGAACATGCCATTTTGCGATTTTTCTTGTTAAATAAAGCCTGCAGTTACAACTGATTAAGAGAATGTCCTCTTACAGACATGATGAGTGACACCTACAATTTGAATTAAACATTAAGAAGTAAAAAGTGAAAAATAAGATAAATAATTTTGTTTTCAAGAAACTTCCACTTACAATTGCACTTTTCAAATCAATCTCTACCAACAGCTGCCAACTCACATAAACACTGGATATAAAATGTATAATTTTCTCAAAGCAATTTGTTTTAAGGTACAGATTTCCGTAACTACAACGTAAACTGCAAAAACTGTTAGAACAAGTTCCCCCTGTATCAAGGAACAGACAATGTATTATTTACATCCTTCTTTCGGAAGAATTGCCTATAGCAGAGAAAACATGCCCTTCCTTGCACCTGCAGGCAACTCAAAGCCAGGGCCCTTCCCAAGCAAACCACCTGCACTTATTTCGGTCCCAGCCTAGGTGCAGAGCAGATTTCAGAGGCAGGTCCCTGTGTCGGTGCACAGACACCTGTGGCATACCACTAAGTCCCTTGGGTTTTTGAGCCCGAACAGGCCGCTTCACACCCCACCAGGCCACATTCAGCCCACTGGGTTCCTCCACCAGTACCCTTTCCTCTCAGCTCACTTCTTACAGCCAGGCATCTATTAAGATGAGCCAGTGTGATGTCTTAAAAATTGTTTACGCACATCAGGAGAGGCTGAAAAGCACGGGCCAGGTTAAGTTTTAGATATAAAGCTGCATCTTTGTTGGCAATCTCTTTAAGGTGGTACACGAGCTACTCCTGTGCAATTTCTGTAACTGTGTCTAGGTGAAGAATCAGCCTTTCCTTTGGCGTTATCCACGGGACGTCAAATAAGCAACACGTACGTTGAGCTTTCATTAACTAGAAGATCCCAGTATGACATTTGAGACACCTGAGAACTGAGTCTAATTTAAAGAGGAGAAACTTCAGTCTTTCCTATGAATGCAAGGCTAATTAGCAAATGCATTTCATGATTCCCCTGTCAGATACTCCTCTCAGATTTCATTAGTGCTTTCGTTAGTCTACTTCTGTGTTGATGACTAAAAACTACCTGCTTTTTAAGAATGTATTTGCAGTGTTAATGTCCTAATGTTGTAATTTTAATACTGTATAGCTCCGATCTTGCCAATATAATTTTCATTTATTTTTCACATTACAGTTACCCATCGTTCCTCATCATCCGCTTTTGCTAACATTCTTAAAGATGCTGCTGTGATCTCTGCTGAAGTTCTGTAACATATTAAGAGAGAACTACATCTTGAATTTGTTCTTCAGTTTAGCCTTGTTATTTGCTACAACTTCAGTACATCTGTTTTTAAATTTATATTTTTAAAATTTAAAGTTAAAAAAAGATTTTTACTGGCATATTTCAAATGGACAGAATCACATTTGCAGATAAACCTTTACCATTTCATTTTGCCAAAGTGGTACAAAAACAGTTCTTCTTAATACCATTTCTTCCAAAATGAAGTTTGTGGAAGGGCTTATTTCCTCAGCCACATGAATCAATGAAAAATCTGCCTTGATATAAGACCTTAGTTATATTTATGCAACATAATGGCAAGCCCACTAAACACTCTTGGAAGTGGGAAGCAAAGCATCCCAAGGTCTGAGAGTTTGCTTGAACACCACTGCATCACATTTCCACATCCCCTTTTTCCAGGGCTTCTAGATGGAGCCAGGTTAGATTGGTGAGATCTGGCAGCCCCAAGTTCAGCAGCGCACACAAACCATCACAGTGATTCCAGATCGACAACCCTAGTGGAATCTCAAAGCAGAGCAACAATCCTCAACCTAAACTAATAAACTGTACCAGCTTATAAAAAGCAATAGGGATGTCTACCCTTATCATAGTGGAACAATTAACTGAAAGCTTACCACATCGAGAATTCAGGCTTCAGATCTCAGTTTCCAGTCTCTGTGAGCCAGCTTACAGCAAGTGCTGAAAGCTTTACAACATATAAACACACAAACAAACCTCCAAATCTTTCTAAATAAACAGAACACAAAGAAATTTATGAAGAAGCAAATGGGTAGCGGAGTGCTAGCAAGGAACATTTCATGCATGCAAAAATACATTAACATACCCATTTCTAATTTCTTCTACTTTGATTTGCAAACATTCTTGCATCTTATAAAAAATGTAACGTGCTATGAGAAGTGGTTTCTAGTGTTGAGCTGCTTAGCAACACCTGCGTTCAAATAGCCTCTGGGTAAGTTTGACAAAAACTGATCTGACATCTGACGAGCCTAATTTTTTTTAATTGAAAGAAACAAACCCACAAAGTGGGATTATATTAAAACACCCATTTATGTTTTAGACTATACACAATGGCTGAAAACTGTCAGATAATGGGTTTCTGCCTCTGGCTAAAAGTAAGTGCTACATTTTGCTATAAAAGTTAGCTGCCTGAGGTGCCAGTATTTCATGAAAGATAATTACATTGCACATCATCTTCATCAGATTACAAGTTTATGTGTACTTACTGTATAAGTTTTCTTCATTTTTAGTTTACCTCCCTTTTGACAAAGAATTACCTTGAGGGTTTCTGTCTTTCTAGCCACAGGAGTTCATTAAGTGAGATTAAGGACTCTTTTTTTTTTTTCTCAATTCTTTTGATTAGTAACAAATGAAAAGAGTAGAGAAATAGGCTGAATAGTAAATTCTTTCACAGATATGTTAGGACTCTAGCTATGCCATTATCCAGAAATGTCTGAATGCAGGCCCCTGTATATGATTTAATTGTCAAGCATGCTCAAAACGCCCAATCTCAGTACACTTCACTGGAACCCTTTGTTAGAGTACTTAGCACATCAAATACATGCTACTTAAACATCCAGCTGTAGATTCCCAAACCTGACAATTTATCACATTTCTGCATTTACTAAGAGCATTTTATAACTTAGTGAAAGAAACGTGACTACGCCTCATTCATGTTACAGCTTACAGTCAGACTTTCAGCAATGCTTTTCCCAAGCCTCCCCAACACCCAGTCATTTAACACCTTATTTGAGTCACATTATTTGAGTCTGATAGTATGATGTTCCTGTCTCATTTTCCCCCAGACCAGAAACCATTTGGTATGCTCAAACTTAAATGCCAAACACCCATTAACCTCAACACAGTATTCTGTATCAGAAATTGATGTTTTTTGTTTGGTTGGTTGTTTTTTTTAAAGAAGGTTTTTGGCATCAAATGCTAATGTAGAACACCTCAATTCAACAGCTTCACCATTGTGTTCTTAAAGGATGGACCCAAAGGACATCTCTGCAAAATCTCTGTGCACATTCTTTAAGTTTTTTAATCATTCACCATGTCACAGTACTTTACAGATGTTTGTAGCTTTTGTCTAATTTAAATTACAATGTCATACACACATAAAAAACTAAATCTTTCATCTTGGAGTTAGTAGTTCAACTTACACAGCACCTTTCCATATATAGAACTATACATCTAAGAACTTTTTTAGTAGAGAAGAAAAAGGTAACTCTAAACCTGACTGCATAGCAGATGATCTAACCACAGAGGCTAAGCAACCTGCTTAGTGCTTAGTCTAGAACATGATCCGCAGCAGGACCAAGCACTCCCAGGTTCAATACCACCTCTCACATTCCAAAATATACAGATCTTCATTCAAAGCAGACTTCACAAGAAACTTGTAACATAAGTACGTAAGAAATTACATGACTGTTTACATAAAAGCCTACAACACCTAAGAAAATAATAGGAAGACAAGTTTTTGACTTTCTGTGCTAGAGACAACTCTGGTAGCTGTCAGCTTCATGAACAGCCTGAAGATTGAGGTCATGGCATTATTTCAGACTGGATTTATTATACAAAATTTGATAAGCCATGTCAGCACAAGTGAAAAAAAATACACATCCTGTGTCCCAACTTCTTAGTAACACCCTGGGACACAGACTACAAGCAGACATGTAGCCAAACTTAAAATGACTATCTTAAAAACATTTTTAAAACTAAGATTAATAAGGCACTAGCACAGTTCTGGCTTGGTAAAGCACACTTAATCGATCGATAATAAGTAATTCCTAATTTAACCTGCAAAGACAAGGAAGTGTTTTTATGTAAGAGAGATTATACTTCACATTATCAACTGAACTGTAAATTGTACCTTGGAAGAATTCATCAGACTAAATTAGTGCCCTTAGAGCTCTTTCTAAACGACTACTCACAGCATACTGATGTTTTAAGAGCTTCTTCAAGTTAGGCCTGTTTAATAATCTGCTTTGGGCTACCAGAACATCAATTAGCTCCTGAACTGTGTAATAAAGGTCATTTTTTCATGAGCTGAAAATAATGTATTGGATATATTTACTTCTTAAACACAGGAAAAGCATATCAAATCAAAAAGTTTTGTATTTCTGGGCAGAAAAACAGATGTTATAAAAAAGGGGAAGAAAAAGCTACTTTGTTAAGAAAAATATTAATTCAGCTTCGGCATAACAGCTTTCTGGTTGTTAATCTGAAAAAAAGGACCTACCTAGGCAGGCAAATACATACCCAAACACTGTAGAGAAGGAGGAAAAAACTGCAAATATCAAATTTCTTATTGGCTACCACCTACCATAGCATCCAATATCAACAACTTCTCCACCCTTTCCAACTATAAAAGATGTAGGTCAGCTTAGTTTCTGTTGGTGCAGTTGGCTTGAAGAAGGCAGTAAAACAAGACAAGAAGCACTATGTAAACAATTAAGAGGCTATTTTAAATTAATGACCCATTCAAGAATGAATATTTAATTTGTTTATTTTGCTACAACGTCAATCATTAGTAACCAGATTCTTATGTTGCATTTATACACACGCAAATTGTAAACACAGGAGCCTCAGCTTCTACACTCCGCAGTTTTTTTTTTTTTTGTTTTTGTTGTTGTTGTTGTTGTTGTTGTTTTTACATACATGCAAAACAATAAAGTCCAACAGCAATCTGCAACACTCTGGTCAATTTTCCCTTGCTCTCCCCAGAACAGAACATAGAAATGAAAAGGTAAAATATACAATAAAAACAGGTGTCAACATTTTAAAAGTCAATCTGTTTATCTGGTAGAACCTGAATACTTCCAAATGTTTTAGTACACAGACTTCTTATCCAAATTACTAAATCAGTAAGAGGTTGTTTTTTGGTAACCGACGAGGACATTACAGTTTTGTACTGAACCACCACAAGCTGATTCAGCCAGCAAGGTAATTAGCTTTCCTTTCTAAAGAAGGTCTTTAACAGATCTAAAGACCTTCTTTCCTTGTTAAAGAAGGTTGTTAGGTACAGGTCCTTAGTGACTTATATCAATCTAAAATTTTGGCAGAGCGTGACATGGATTGCCTCCCTCATTGAGGGACTAAAAAACAGAAAGCCTCTTAAGCATTACAACAGCTATGCCACAGAAATAACTGGTGAGCAGGGATCATGACATGAGGCTAACAGGTACCAGGCTGGGTTTTGTGGGCCAGTTGAGCAAAATAATAATCAGAAAAAGGTGGTTGGTTCATCATAAGTAAGAGTTGCTAGAAACGTGCACCTCCTTACCCAATGATTTAACAGTATGCTAACATTTAACATACATTCAAGTTCAGACTGAAAAGTACTTGGAAGAGGATTTCTGTCTATTTAGTAACCTTCAACCAATGCTGAAAGTATTCAAGCTGAAAACTGTCAAGAAGCTAGAAAATTAATTCACAGGAAATTCCCGATAAGATTTCCACGTCATTTTTCCTTACTACATGTCTGTTTATGGCCATTGTAGAAGCAGAACATTGAGCTGGGTGGCTCCTTGGCCAGTCCAACTATATTTAGACTTATTTTCTTACAGAGTACTGAGAGAAGGAATCAAGCTAGAGCTTTGCAAAGTGATTAAATGAGATGAACAACCATTATTCCACAATACCTTTTACATATCTGAATACTGCCATCATTCTGCCTGGCTATCCTGCCTCTGTGCCTCAAATCCTATTAGCACCTGTTACTTCTGCTGAGTAAAGCAGGCCTAGTTTGTTGCTCTGACAAAGAAAAAAATAAAAAAGCAGCTTTTTTTCCAGCCATCTCAGGCAGCCAGCAAGGAGAGAGCCAGGCTCAAGGCATGGCAGGAGAATGAGAGGCAACGGATATAAATCGAAACAAGTGAGTTCCTCACCAAACAGAACAGAACACCTAAGGACAGTCATGTATTAGAAGGGCTGCCCAAAGAGGCTATGCTGGTTTCATCCCTGGAGGTTTTCAAGACCTGACTGGATTAAGCCTTGTGCAACTAGCTCAGACTAAAGCCCTCCTAAGGTTCCTTCCCACCTCAGTGACGCTTAGACCCAAGGCCTAAACACAGAGCACTCAGTGCTGCCCCAAACCATGCTCCTCCAAGCATCTGTTACAGACTCTGACCTAGAGAGGTTCAAAATGTCATGTACAGAGGCTTCAGATCAAGAAAATCAATGCTAATGAAGGACTGTATAACAGCTACTGTGCAAAGCCTGTGCCTAGCATATACCCACTCCACGTTTGTGTTTGAAGACAGAGGAGCATGGAGATAGGCAAAGCGTGCTGCTGACAAGTTATTGTGTTTCACTGAGGCATTTTTATTTGGTGTGGTTTGTGTTTTTCTTTCTGAAGTGTACCTTCAACCAGGATTATGTTCTTATGTAAGGCAAAATAAAGGTTACTTTTAAGATGACATGACATGACGATTGTACAGTTAAGACTACACGATGGAGTTGTGTATGGCATTTGCAGGCCTGGATTGAGAGATCTAAATATTCCATCCAGCCCTTCCAAGCAACATGCAAGCAGATCAAACACATTAAAATCCCGAAACAAAACATTGGGGTTGTGGTTTTTATTTTAATTTCCCATGACCTTGTAAAGCATGGGAAGTAGTCATCCACCTACGGTCTTTCACTTGAAAAGTCTTTAAATATAGAACTCCAACTTAAAAAAAAATATAGCAGAGAAAAACTTTCACAATAAGAAGTTCACATATATGTAATGGATGCAAACCACATATTGTGAAGATAATATTAAGGAATCAGCACAAATCTGTGTGGAACTGAGCACTTAACAGTGACCTTTCCATAAGTCCCTGTACGCTTAGAGCTACAAGAGGATTTAGAAAACATGTAGGTTTTAAAGAGCAATGAAGTAAGAAATGTTACATTTGTGCAAATAAATACTTTGCATCAATTCATATGATTATATTTTACTTAGAGATAGGGGTGAAATTGTTTTAGATTTCTTTTGACAAGCAGAGGTTATTTCCCACCAGCTCTTACTGGGTATACAGAAAGTAAACAAAAATAATCAAAAAAAAAAAAAACCTTGTCAGAATATAAAGGGACACAAAAAAGATCTGCTCAAACTCACTTTGAAGAAGAATGAATATCCAAGTTCCATAAAGCAAAACTGGGACAGGGTGAGACACAGTCTGCTGAGCATAGTAGTCAAGAGGTGGATTTTCTTTCAGGGTGGGGGGCTACAGTGGGCTTTTTTTTGTTTGTCTGGCATGGGAGGTGGAGGATTATTTGTTTTGGAAGTTGTTTCTTAGTTTGTTTTTTTTAGCTTGCTTCTTTTCAAAGTAACACATCCGGGATGTAGTACATTCAAAGCATGAAAAGGCTGCTGGAAGGGAAAATAATAACTGGAGAAGTAACAAAATAATTCACAAGACTTATGGTGGTTTATAAATGACTGCTGAAATCCATTCATTGTTTTCGCTCTTCTGTATCCTCACATAAGTCACATCTGTGAAACACAGTCGACGAAGGGTTGTATTTTTTTTTAATTAATGAAAAGTACTGAATAAAGTCTCGTAAATAGTTCTTACAAATATATATAAATATAAATTTATATATAGTTATGAAGCCACAAAGCACACTTCTCAGTTCAGACAGAAGTCTCTCACTCTATTAAAAATACCACCACCTTTTTTTTTTTTTGGGGGGGGGGGGGGGGGGGCACAACATTTTTCAGTCACCTGAACCTACAGTAGAAAAATACATTTAGACTAACTTACTTATAGCTTTGGAAATTAAAAACTAGAATCAGCATAGTTTCACTAGAAATAGTCAAATCAAAGCAAACAAATCTTAAATGTGCATCATCTATAATTCGTTCCTTCTAGTATAAAAGGAACTCAAAATTCTAAGTTTATGAAATACAAAAGATATTTTAAGTTAATTTATTCCAGATATTGTCTTCTAAATGTGTTAAATAAATAATCCTCTCAGCAATTAGCTCCAAATATTCAGATGTGGGATGAACCATGGTTCCCAAAGTCACAAAGGGATTTTGAAAACACGACAAATGCAAACAATGAGGTTTCAGAACTCTGGAGTGCTCTTTTAGCCTTTCACTGCTGCAGTCTTCATGATTTACTTATAATACTAAGCTACTATTTCCTCCACAGCTATATGAATATTATAACTTACTTTAGAAAACACTATGCAAATACTCGAGATTGCTATTTAATCCCATTACCATTGGAATACCCTGTTAAATACTGAGATATTTAAGAGAGATGAGATAGCAAAGGTGATCCTCCTTGGGAATGAAGCCAAACACCAACTCATTTTTCATCATTCAGGATAGCCGCATTAGGCTACTCTCAATTTTAGGGGATTAAAACATTGTTCTTTAAACAATTAAATATCAAAATATCATAGTTTTTTCAAATAAAATCTTTTTTAAATATTACTTTTCCTAAGTATTAGTCGTTTCAGATACCTGAGACAATACAATAAATAAAGGAACAGGATAGACTGACCTCTTGCCATCTTTCAAATTGCCTTTTTTTTTGGTCCTGCTCCCTAGAAGGAAAGTAAAAATTGCGCAGCACTTCCACTACCAATAAGAAATGAGAAAACCCTAAGGAATTTCTCTCACACAGACGATTGTAGCAATTCAGCTGTATTAGTGTCAGCAGCTCTCATATAATGGTTTTCTGCACCACCAATTCCAGAAACCTTCAAAGTTTCCTTCTAATACATAAGGTGAAGAAAGTCCTTTGACTCCCAATAGTATCCTTAAAGCCAAACTGGTTTAACGTGGGCCCCCTAAGTGTACTGTAGGTGGTGGAAAACTGGCTGCATCTTCAGGCTGAGAAGGCTGGGCGCAGTACTATGAACTTGAGCTGGCAGCCAGCTCAGGGGTTGGTATCAGGGCCAACAGCATACAAAGTGGCTGTTAACCTCAACAACGGGATGGAAAGTACTGCAAGCAGGTTTGCGGCCAATATCAAACTGGGGTGGAGTGGTGGAGAGGCCGGAAGGCACACCTGCTGTTCACACAGACCTCACCATTAAATCTAATGATCAGACTCAGGACAGGTTGTCCATACCTGTCTCTTGTGATAAGGGGAGGTTTCAGCTATAGTCTAACCTCATTACGTCATTATTCACATTTAGGATGAAGTCTAAATCTCTTGAAATGAACTTGAAGTTGTTAGTTTTGCATTTACGTCCGAGCCACTAGCTGCTTTTTCCTTGACTTTTGACAACTTCTTTTTGCTTTGTAGGAGACCATCAACCTATCATTTATGCAAGGCATCTCCAATTCAAGGTTAGATCAAGATTTTTCTTTTCTTTTCTTTTTTTTTTTTTTACAAAACAACAGTTACGTGTTTTCAGAACAATTACTTATTACAGAAAAGATACCTAAAGCATTTGTAAGTTTGTCAGGTATGTCATTTTTAGTAATACTTAGCAGCATGCTCACTTCAGTGCAGTAATTGATTACATCAATGCTTCCCTGCCTGTGATTTTCAGTGAGGCTGAAATCACCCCATCTACAGTGCAGAGCAAGATGCTTCCTATGTTTATTTCAGGGCAGAAGTGGACAAATGCACAGCTGAGAGGCTGTATCCTCTCTTTACCCTACGATTATTTTTTTGTTGCTCCAGATGTATCTTGTCTTACAATTAGGCTTTAGGAACAAACAATGATGGGACAGACATTTCACCCTTAAGTACTAGAGAAATTACCTAAAAGCAACACAAAGGAACATTTATCTTCAGCCAACCAACATCTACACTTATTTAGGGTTACTGGCTACATGACAGACTGGCAAGAAAAGGCAGTAACTGGAAAGGCAGAGTATTAAGAAGCCTTCAACCACCAATTACAACCTAAGCTAAATACTTTTCTTACTTTCTATACAATTCAGTACTCAATAGAGGAGGAAATACTTTACTTACTCTGCGTTTATTTTCCACCTAATAACGGTATCATTTCACATGATTCATCCCAAAAACAGGAGAGTGAAAAAGCTAACTACAATAATGTTTTCCAAACGCACCTTATTATTAAAAGATCATTTTAAAAACCAACTTTCCCAAAATTGCACTTACGAGATAAATGCAAAGTCAAAGGAATCAGAGGGGAAATTGGTGGGTTCTGATTCCTTTCCACCACTCTTTCCTATTCCAGCAGGAACTAGCACTGGGTAGAGATACATGCATAAAAGAGTCAGTACTTGCTGGTTGAGTGCTGTGAGTTCCAGCTGTAGATAGTGGACTGCAATCTGACTGTCTACGAAAACAGCAAGGATAAAATTATCCCTATCACCTCTTGAAGAGAAATTACACTATTTGCATGTATATTTTCAGCTGGAAAACTACTGCAGTGCCCAGCCTTGTGCCAAAAGAGAGCTGTTAGAGTGCCTAGAGACCACAGATTTGGAAGGTGTGCATGCGGTGACTTGGAAGCTGCTACAAGGGCTCTGAAAGTGAAAACCTTCCGGATTTCTACATCTACATGTATGATGTGACTTACTTGAGCACACAAGTTTACCTATGTAAGTGTCAGGGCTTTAAAACATGTCTTTAAACATATACAAACAAACAACAACAAAAGCAGAAAAAATAAAAGCAGTCACAGAAGCTCAAGTACTGGAAAGAGGTGGAAAAAGAAAACGCCCCTTGCATATGCTCCCGCTATCAAAATGAGAATTCACAAAGGTATCAACAATGAAGCAGACTGAATGTAAGTAATTGTGATAAAATCCCTTATCAGAACCTGAGAATGCTTCTTTCACTTCTTTTACCCCGACACACTTGAAGGAGGAACCATAAATAGAAAGTAGTAAAAAGCATGTGCTCACTGACAAAGCAAGCAGGAGGATGGCCTAACATGCTGTCAAAGGTCATCCAGGTCAAATAAATATATCTTAAACTTCTGTCATAATACTAACACCTCTGCACCAATGGCAAGGGTATCAGTGGCCAGGAATAGGTTTTGTTTAACCTCCCAGGATTTTCTTCAACATGTCTTACTGAGACATTTGTCTTCCAACATAAGCGAAGAGAAAGAAGTTGTTTTACACGAAAATGCTCAGAGATGCTGGACAATGCAAAGCTGCTTTCCCATTAACAGGAAGAGATGGGTAGAACTGCTCTTCCAGTTACCTTAGTCCTCAGGTAGGGAATTGCTGGGAAAGACTGCTGAAGGGAGACTTCTGCCCAGGAGAATCCAATCACCAACACTGGGCTCCACTCTTCTCTGTAGTTTCCAGCCATTCGGAGAAGTTTTCAGTTGCTTCACAACTTACACGGTAATTGCTACGCTTGACACATTTGGCATTTGAAGTTTCCTTAGGTTTTTCCAACTGGAACGCAGCAGCCTTCTGTCAGCTACACAGCACAGCACTCTGGCTTCTGGTAGCAGGAACCCTTTCTTTCCCCACAGACACAGCTCATCCCTCCGCTGGCAATGCTGCCGTTCAGCACGACACCCACCGAGCACCATGCACACAGCACCTTCCAGGGAGAAAGGCAGCAGGCCACTGGTGAGGTTGCAAGAAGTCAAACCCTTCGGGCTGCTGGTAAGATGACAATGGATGGACAGACCGGCTGCACATCCTATGCAGAGCCCACGTTTTTACCTGTTACGCTACCTTTAGGTTATTAGGATTTTCTGCAGAAAGGTCAGGAGACTGTTGTGTCTGGCATATGGCAGCTTTGTGGGCAAAATACACAGATCTGAGTTCTTTACACCTTTTTAAATCATTCATCACCCTGTTAGTAGCAGAACACTTCTGAATTTAGAGGACTTCCAGCTGGTCAGGTGAAATGTAAACTCTGTCCATAAGCACGTTACAGCAAAACCAGCCATCTAACTCTCCCTCCTGGCTCAACCAAGACTTTGACTCTACATATACCTCTTAAAAAAGGTAACCACAACAACTGCTGTTATTCTGCTGGTTGGGGTTCAGAAAAAGCTTACGGGCGCAGCTTTGCCAGCAGAATCCTCCAGTGTAAACAGTTACAAAAGTAAAGCTGCACTTTCACCAGTGCGGCTTGTTTTGCTTGGAGCAGGACAGGAGAACTGCTTTAACAACACGAAACACGGCTCTCATCATCCTTGTGGGTCTTCACAGAGCACTGTCAGCGTAGCACGAAAGGAACTCTGTGTTTCTTGGACAGATGCGAGCACAGCTCCAAGTGGGGAAACAGTACAAGTAAACTTAACACCTGCATCAAGTGAGTATCTACAGACCGAAAAAATGCTTTCTAACAGATTGCTGCGCAGTGGGCTGGAAAGCCTAATACTTAAAAAAATAAACTTAAGGAGTGATGATAATTAGATACAACTCAGTTACCTTTCACAACCTGTTGCAAGGCAACAAAGCGCAAATCCCACAGCGCTTAACACTACTCAGAGTGAAATTAAATTACTAAGATTCAACACACTATCAAGAAACTACTTCAAAAACACTGAAAAGTAACAAAGCTGCAAGCATTTCAGCAGCCATTTTCAAAAGGCATCTGTACCCTGATAAGCACTAGTGCTGCAAAGAGAAAAACCAACCTTTAATTCCACCACAATGGCCTCTAAGCACAAAGCCTCACCACTGCTCCCAACCTGTCACCATTAGTTTCCACAGCCTCCCCTTCGGTTTCTGGCCTTCAACCACTTAAATACAAAATACTTTTAAGACAGTACTTTTAAGACCTAGCTCCATTCCCTTCCTATTGAACAGAAGAGGAATTAATCATTAACGAGTAACGATCTGCTAACAGTTTTCATGACCACTTCAACATAAACGAGACAACCTGAACATTTATTTTCCTTATTCCACCACTTCATAATTTAAATTTTCCAACACCATTAGAACTGGAATTACATCATGTTTCTTTGGTGGTGAAAACTGTTTTCATAATCTCTTTTGGGCCAAGAAGCTCCTGGGCTTCTGCAAGTGCATTTTGTAGCCAGTTACCTGGTTTCATTTCAAAGTATCAGAAACTCCTCTTTATCGCCATTCCCCATTGCAGAGCCATGCTGATCATACAACAACAATGCTGTTCTAGAGGGAGACTTCTCTTGAAAGCTAAGACAACACTACAGCCAATAGATCTCTACAAGAATATCTTCCAAAAAGGAATACTAAAGCAGAGCTCTTGAAGCTCTGCACAATGTGAGTGATTAAATTCAGTGTGTACTGCCACCAAATCACTACACAGCACACTGAAGCTAAGCCTAGCATCTAAAGGAGGAAGACAACAAGAAACCGGAGTGTTGTAAGAGCAAGCCAGTTCAGTCTACAAGCCATCATCTACACAGCAGCAGCCTTCTTTGGTCTGAGTTCAGCTTCATAGTCACAGAGTCAAGAGAACTTAAGCTGAGCATATTGAATCAGTGCTTTAAGGCATTTCCTCATGAATAAACAGAAGGACAGCACAAGTAAATACTCTGTAAAACATTCATTAGTAAGTAGTTACTCACATTTGACACTGGACACAGTTTTTGAAGCTGTCCACCATCAGGAATGATCTAGTGTTCCCTAGTTAAATAATGCTTTGGAATGCAAGTGGTAATGATTAAAACACATTTAAGAAATGTGAAATGCTGGAAAGAAGTACTTTTGTATAAATACACGCCAGCCAGAATGCAACGCTTTACAAGTCTCCCCAGTAACACCTCATACAACAGGTATCTGTATCTATTAAAATCTGACCCTAGAAAGGTGATGGGATGCTAATCGATACTTTTAGAAGTAAGCAGTACAAAGATGAGAGGTTTGCAAGAAATGCCAGCACATGGTGACACTCAACATAATGAGCAGGCCCTCAAAAGGATGTGAATGGGTGAGAGCTTGCTTCTCAACACCTAAATACCTCAACTGTAATAAATAAGCCACCCTTAGCAGCGTAGCAGGTTACACTTGCAAATTGACACAGAAGAGGCTAACACTTGCTGAGCAAGGAGTGTGTGTTCCTGGAAAGCAAAGAATATTTTGAGCAATATTTGAAACAAAGAAAAAAAAAAAAAAAAACAACAAACAAACAAGAAATCCAACCACCAGCAAACCCCAAACCACACCACCCAAAAGCCACAAGAACACAAGTTCAGAAAACCAGTTCAAAGAGGCAGGACACCAGCCTCGAGGGGAGGAGAAGACTGTGGGTAGGGGGTAGAGCAGAGGGCCCTCAAATAAGATGTTTTACGATGAACACTTACTGCAATGTACAAAGCCAGTACTGAACTGGCACCACCTCACCTGGGGAAATAAAGGCACAGCATTTTTTAAGAGTTCATACAGGAGCATGGGGGCAGAGTGAGGGAGGAACATACAGAGCCAACCAAAGGCAGGCCAGGAGGGGTGCAGGCTCTAAAACCAGAGGATGAAAGAACTCGCTTGTGCCCCTTCCTTTCCAAAGCAGGAATATTCAAGACCCACACCAAAACATTTTATCTCAGAGCAGAGACTATGCAAGTAAAGAGTCTGACCAAGTGCAGGACCAGCCCCTAAAAAACGCGATTCTGAAAGACCTGCACTGCTCCAAAAAGGCATTCCTCACCTTCTGATACCGTCCTGTGTGAAAGTATCTGCCCTGAACGTGCTTACAGTATCAAAAAGAAAGTGTTAATGACTGCAGGTATGGCAAACAGGATTCCTTCCTCTCCTGCTGCTCTAGAAAGAGATTTTATTGTCATTTTAACCATCTATAACTTTAACCAGAAGAACAGATAATAGAAATGCTTTCTACGGAGAGAAAGCATTAATGAAAAACTGGAGAGTAAAACACAGCTTTGTTTAAAGTTTCCTGTGGCCTTTCTTATTAACTGAAAAAAAAAAAAAAAAAAAAAAAAAAAAAAAAAAAAAAAGGAAAAAGCTAAAGACTTAGTTATCATTCTTCTGAATTCCTCTAGGAGTATTATAAATCAATGCCAGATTTTTATACTAGTAGCAAACCACAGAGGACAGTGGTGTTGGCTGATAAAAATATCTTCCTTTGCCTTCAAGAAAAAAAAAAAAAAGAATGCTCTTTCAACCACCACATTTTTTCCAGCGCAGGAAATTCTTTCGGGCTCCAAACCGAGCGCTGTTTACACCTGAACATCTAACTCAGCGCCCGCAAACCCGCTTTCCCCCGCTCTGACGGCGCTGTCAGAGGGCACCCGGCTCCCTCCGGACCTGCAGCGGCCCCGGCAGCGGCTCACGGAGGAGCCGCGGGGCAGGGACGAGGGGACGGGACCGGGACCGGGACCGGGACCGGGACCGGGACCGGGGCCGGCCGCGTGTGCTCGGCGGGCCCCGCGCTCACCTCGGCGGCCGGGATGTTCACCACACCTGTCGACCTGCGCTTCTCCCGCAGCTTCCTCTTCTCGATCTGCCCCTTCCCCTTCCTGGCGCTGGGCCCCGAGCCCGAGCCCTTGCCCTTGCCCGCCGGCTTCTCCTCGCCCTCGGGGGAGCCCGGCACGGGGCTGGAGGCGGCGGCGGGCTCAGCGCCCCGGCCCCCGGCGAGGCCCGGCGGCGGCGGCGGCTCCTTGCCGGGGGGGGCCCGGCCGAGGCTCAGGCAGTTGAGGGCCCCGCCGGCGGGGGGCGCCGGGCGGTCCGGCGGGGCGGCGGGGGGCAGGCAGCTGCCGCCACCGCCGCTGGGCTCTGCCGGGGCGGCGGCGACCCCCGTGGGTCTGGGCTCGCTCACAGCGGCCGCCCCCGGTGGCGGCGGCGGCGGTGCCTGCTTGGCCCGCATCTTCTCGCGCTTGGCTTTCCACTCCTCCAGAAAGTCCGTGGTGCTGCCCCCGGCGCCCCGGTAGCCGCCGGTCGCCATGTTCCCGGCGGGGTCGGCTGGGCTCGGCTCGGCTCCGCGGTGGTGGTGGCGGCAGCGCCCGGCAGCAGCACCTCCGCCGCCGCCCGCCGACGAGAGGGGCCCGGCGGGGCGGGCGAGACGGGGGCGGGGAGGGAGGCTCGGCGGACGGCGAACACCCTGCGGGGAACAAAAGGGGGGCCGTCAGGCGTCCCGCTGCCAGCCCAGCCCGTCCTCGCCCTGCCCCCCGCCCCCCCGGACCCTCCTCGCCCTCCGCCGGCCCCGACGCCCTCCCTGCCTCCGTCCCACCCTGCCGGGAGCGGAGCCGCCCGGCGCTCACCTCCCTCCCTGCCGCCCGGCGGGGCCGCGGCTCCGTGCCTCGCTCGGTGCCTCGCTCGCTGCCGGCCCCAGGTGAGCGGCACCGCCTCCCGCCGGCCCGGAAGGCGCGGCCCCGGGGCGGCCCCGGCTCCCCCTTCCCCTCCCCTCGGCCACAGCCCGGGCAGCGCAGGGCAGGGCAGGGCCGGGAGCTGCCGCTACGGCACCCGCGGGGCGCCGGCACCTGCCCGGGGCTCCCCCGGGGCCGCGGCCGTCGGGCCGGGGCTGTGCCTGGGAGGCGCCGCTGTCGCCCAGCCTCGTGTGCCGGGCAGGGAAGGACGCGGCCGGCGCTTCCCTCCCCGCAGGTCCGCACGCAGCAAGGTGCAGAGCCGGCAGCACGGCTCTTTTTATTTCTTTTTTTTTTTTTGTGGCTGATGTGTAATGCTGAGCCCGGCCGTGCGGTTAATAAAAGCCCTCACGAGTTTGGAGCGTGAACTTTTTGAAACGGTTTTGGTTTCTTTTTTGCAGCAACGGTACGGATGCTATGAATGCCGGTTAAAAATTCCCGGCGAAACGGGGCTCCAAATGGCTGCGGGAGGCTGCCTGTGCCCCACAGCATGCATAGAGCAGGCTGCTCCGTCCTGCTTGAGCCTTGCAGCGCTGCAGTGGTGGGCACTGCCTCGGGGAATCACTCACCCTGACACTCACTCACTCACTCCCCCAGTGGCTGAGGCTGGCAGGGCCCTCTGGAGCCCACCAAGCCCAAGCCCTGCCCAAGCAGGGCCACCCAGAGCAGGCTGCCCAGGGCCACGTCCAGGCAGCTTTGGAAGATCTCCAAGGAGGAGACTCCGCAGCCTCTCAGGGCAGCCTGTGCCACTGCTCCGTCACCCACACAGAAAAGACGTGCTGCCTGGTGTTCAGAGGGAACCTCCTGTGTCTCACCCCTCCAACCATCAGTGCCCGGCTGGTGATCATTCATCTACTCAGACATTTCACTTAGCTCTATCAGATTTTTGCTCTGGTTTGGGCTTTGAGCTTTTAGTGGGGAGGCAGTTGGTTCTGAAGGAGTTTATGTGTCTGTGTAGGTAGAAGTTCAGATACCTGCATCCCCAGCGCAGATGAAACCTCTCGTCTTTCAGGCTAACAGTAAAGCCCAAAACAAAACAGGTTAATGGTTCCGTGTTACGCTGGAAAGCTGTCAATAGGCAGAAGAGTAGATGTTGAAAATACAGGTCTATACTAGCTCTACTCCTTAATGCTCAGCAGTAAAAAATTATTGAAGTTGATTATATTTCTATTTGCCAATCAAGCATTTAATGAAGCGTTGACTTAATGTTGACTCAATTAGCTCTCGCCTCAAAAAAACACATTCTTACCTTCACGTTCATCTAAAGAGTTTTGTTAGAAAGCTATTGAGCTGTGTTTTAGAAAACACAATTTAGAAAAACGATCCTTAGTGTGAATTCTTGCCTGCAAAGTACTTTTCCCATTCTGTCAGACTCTTCCTCTTACAGACACTTCCTCTTACATGAAGAAGAGCTGTCGTTGAGACAAACACCAGTGTTTCGCTCCTTGACATTGCCTCCCATGAGCAGCCCATCTGGCTAAAAATGTGTAAAAATCATGTAACAAAGTAATTGTTTGTAATACTTCGTGTATATGGAGAAACACTGTGATGTATTTCAGTTTGAGGGTTGCCTCGGCTCCCCATCACCCAGGTCTTCCTGCGAGGCTTGGGCAGCATCTTACCTGCCCACCTCTCCCGTGGGTTGAGCACTGCAGCTGGGCTTTAGCTGCATCTGCCATTGCTGTTAGATTTATTGCTTCTATCTTCTATAAAAAACATTGGCTTTTTTTTTTGTTGTTGTTTTGTTTTTTTCAGTGCCAAAAAAGGCTTTGTGTTCCCTATGGTCTGTTATATATTAACAGGAGTTATGTTGTGGTGAGTGAGGTTGGGCTTGAGTGCCC
The DNA here is from genome assembly GCF_009819795.1 of Aythya fuligula. Lineage (NCBI taxonomy): Eukaryota > Metazoa > Chordata > Aves > Anseriformes > Anatidae > Aythya > Aythya fuligula. Next base: position 42,095,095 of record NC_045559.1, read on the forward strand.
AAAACAAAAATGCTGACTGTCAGACGTTTGCATCTCAATAAGGTTGTCTGTACTGGAGAGCTTTCAGGGATAAAGTCCCAAATAGTTTAAGTATCACGCTGCATGTTTTCCTCAGCCACAACTGAGAACAGCTGAGTAGGTTTCAAACAGCACTTTTCTCTTTTCTTATAAAAAAAAAAAAAAAATCTCGAGGATATTCTTAAGGCCTAGAAATACAATTCATTTTATTAGCTACGTTTTAAGCTGGCATGATGACAAGGGTCTCTAAGCCTTAAAATATTGTTTTTTGTATATTCATTATTATGGAATGAGATTTTCCCCTAGAGGTAAAATTACCACCAGGATTTGGTAGGATGATCTTGATTTCCTTTGCCAGGCAAAAACCAAACACTTTGTCTTTTCAATTCAGATTTTTTTTTTTTTTTTTAAGGCATTTATTCCTAAAATCTTGAGGAAATGAAGTGCCTTGTGGGATTGGGCACATTAAAACTGATTCCTTTTTATAAGGTTGCGAGTTGTTTCAGATTTTTGTGACTTCTGCTAGAAATCCAACCAACTATCCAACCTTAATGAGGTTCTGTGTACAAACTTATCTGAGCCATAATCTTTTATGAAGTGGCATTTTTCAAGGGCTGGAAAATAAAACATAGAACACATTAATGTATTACCAGATGAGCAAATTAAGGAAAACATCCCAACTCCTGGCCAATGTCTGTTTGCCTGCTGTCCCCAGGCTCTAGGTTAGTGTTTGTTGTACCCGCTGATGCCCATATGCTCTCCACAGAAACATTCCCTCCTTCTTCAGCATCTTTGGAAGCTCTCCCTAAAATCTTTGCGGAGACTGCTGCATTTCCCTGCCTGTCTTTTGAAAACATACTTTTCCTTCCATTCCTGACTTTACCCCAGCTGCATCTGTCTTACCTGAGTATCCCCAAAGCTGCTGCTTGGTGCTCCTGCCTGGTGTGCCCTCCTCTCCTCCCTCTGAAGCTCATTCAGCCAACAGTTTTCATGCTGCTTCTCCCAGCACAAACATTGTCAGTCCCCTGCTTGCTCTGCCTGCTCCATCACTCTTGCAAAATTTATTCAGCTCTCTCCAGCACAGTCCCATTAAACCTCCCCTTTCTGCTGCTTTGCGTTTCACCTTCTGGATAATCCTCACCCACACCACTTTGTACCCCAGATAACCTATCTATTTCAGTGAAATCTTACTGCTATCTGTTCACAGAAATACCTGCTTCTTTTTTTATCCATAGAATTTCAAAAGCCTACTCTTTAAACCTTTCCCATTAAATGACTTACTAATTAATTAAATTACTTACTCCTCTCTATCTTTCTGTAAAAATCCCCACCTGTGCTGCATGAAATTTCTAAAGTCAAATCTTCATGTAAAAGTAAAATGATCCTATGACATAGCACTGCTGTCCTTCTTGACTCTTCTTTTAACCTTTCCTTGCTAATGCTTTCCCAGCCAATGCCCTGCTCTCCAGTGGCAATGCCTGCTTTCCTGCCTCAGGTCCCTCACGCTGCCACAGACCACATCTCTAGGATGAGGCAAGATCTGGTGAAGTACACTTTACCAGGACGTGTCTCCCTCCTTGCACTCTCCTGCTATTCCAGTTATATCTCTAACAGAGGATTGTATCTCTGTCAGAAACAGTCAAAAGAGTTTAAAAACTTTGGTGGTGTTCCACAGCCTTGACTGCTGGTCTCTTCCCCCTGCTTCAGGGGATTAATTTGTGGTGGTGAAGAAGCAAATCTGTGAAGGATAACATGGAGACGCTTTCCATTTGACTTCAGGACAGCAAAGCGATTACATATTTTGTCTCTAGCAAATTTTCTTTTTTAGGCATGTAGAGAGAGGTTTATTTCTGTTTACATCTGTACTGTTTGCTTTTCAAATTCTCTCTTAACCTTTGGTTATTCTCATCTTACCTACCAGCTTCTCTTATCACTTGGTCTTGGTTGGTTTTGCATTTTTGTCTAAATGTGGATAAGCTGCTATCCCTTGCAATGTAATACAACTTTCTGCTACTTCTGAGCTGTACACGCTATCTAAATCTGAGAGGCTTAGCCTATCAGCATGGATTTTTATTTCCTAAACTTTTCTTCCAGGTTTTAATTAAATTATTCTTCCCCTCCTTCATCCTCCCCCCCTTCACTGGAGCTTACTGCTGCAGTGCTAAACTTCTGGCGAGGTTTTCTGCTGTTGGGTTCTGACAGTTAGTGATGTTCTAGTCCCTGTGGTCAATGGTTTAGCTGTATTACTTTGTTCTGGCTTTTGTCTGGAAACTCATACAAATCTCACATTCCCTCTTTCACTGAAATATCAACTGTGTACTATTTGCCGTGTTACTGAATTAGACGCCTAAAACATATATTTTTTTAAATAATAGGTCCCAATTTGAAATCTTGCATTCAATTATAACAAAGCTTTGTAAAATATTTGGATAATATTTGGATATGTAAAATGCTGGATTTATCAGCAGCTATTAGCATTCAGGATCAGTCCTAGGGGCCATACCTTCTAGTCTGGTTTCTGTACGTGGCTTTACCATTCTTGAACTCTGCTATCATTTGACCATAAATACCTGAATAGTTTCTTCAAACCATGTAGTATCAGCTCTTGCAGCAAAGTTCATTCATTGAACTGGTGGAGGCATGCAGTGTGGAAAGAAAAATAAAAACTTACAGAAGGAAGTTAATGTGATTTTTGAAGTATTTCATTTTACAGTATGAGAAACTCATGCAGAGATTGCCATCTGTCTCCAGTTTGCAGTTGTTGGATAGGAACGAGGGTAGAGACGACTTCAAAGGCTTGATAAGAACATTTTCTGCCACAGTTCACAATCACTGCTTCTCGCATTCTGCTCTGTATGCTTTTCCTGCCTTACAGGAAAAAAAGACCTATGGCTCTGTTTATCCTGCTGCTCCTTTCTATTTGTGATGAAGTTCAGTCAGCATAGCTTTGAAATAGTTTATTGAGCAACCACACTACCTCTTTTTCACTGTCGAAATAGGTACTCTCTAGGGCCAGATCTGAATGGTGAACCGAGTGCATATGCCCTAGAGCAACTTGCTGAGGAGTGGGATGGAAAACAGACATGGAGTCAGAATGTTACGTGGTGAGGTATAAGGTGGAGGAAAACCAAAGCTGACAAATCTTACAGAGTATGGGGAAGAAGGGGGGAAAGGGTGAATGCCGTTAGGCAGGCTAGGAATATGCTTTGGGACCAGTTTGCAAAAGGCATGGAAAAACTCCAAAATCCTGGCAGCAAACCAGTAGGGCCAGGATATAGGATATGAGCACGATACAAAAGAAGCACATAGAGGAGACGGTCTTTCCATTCTGGCTCCACTTTCATGTTCCCTGTGAAGGAACCTAGGGAGGTTCTCACAGAACGCTTCGTTATGGAGGATCCATCAAAATTAAAGTACTGAAAAGAAATAACACAATTTGATAAAGTGAAAAATCACAAATTGCCAAGCTGAGGGGTGGTGACAACGCAGTACATGGAATTCAGTGTAGACAAACCTGAAGTGACTTAGGTTGGGAAGAATGTTCTAAGGTGCCGTCTGAACATGTACCATCTTGGTGCTCAGGGACATGGTCTAGTGGGTGACATTCGTGGTAGGGTGATGGTTGGACCTGATGATTTTGGAGGTCTTTTCCAACCTTAATGATTCTATGATCTAGACATACCTGAGCAGCACTGAGTCTGTCAAACCAAAATGGTCCCCCAGAGTGCCTGTGCTCCCTCACAGTGTGAATGTAAGGGAGGCAGTGGGTTTGGCTGCATGCTGGCTTATTAGTCCAGCCTCTACACTTGTGCTTCAGGGAACAAACAGAGGTGCTGAAGTATCCTTGCAGTCCTCTGCAGGAGAGACCATGCAGTCTTCTGGACATGAGCTACCCTTAGCTGCTTTCTGCAGTGTGTACCTGTGCACGTTGTGCTCCGCACTGCTCAGGGAGCCAGCTGGGCTGCCACCCGCACAGAGGGGCTGCCTGGTCACAAAGCTGTTGTGCCACCTCAGATAATATCTGTCACCCTGGCAATTCAGTGCTGGCTTACTTAGCTGTATGACCAAAATAATATCATGGGTTTACATTACAGTTAAGATAACCTTAAGTTATCTGAATAACACCACCTTTGTTGCTTTTTGTGTTTCGTTTGATACGTTTCCAGACTGGATGTCAACATCTGATGACCTCCATTAGTGCTTAATGTAAAACTCTTTGTACACCAAGAAGCTTTTACCTGTGCTGAAGGACTATCAGCACCAGCAGAGCCCATTTCCTCCTCTTAAAGACAGCAAGCTGTGAACAGACTTGCCTCTATACAGCTGATGCTCAGGGTAGGTTTAAAGCATTGGCCAACAGATTCTGGTCCCTGACAAAGATAATTCAGTTCCTATCTTTCTGTTTCCCCAGATGTAAGCATGCAAATGAATAATTAGAAACCAAATCCAGTGATGACTGGGCTGCTGTCTGTCCGTGTCTGCTAGTTACACTTCAAAACCCTCTGGGGATTTTTCTTTTTCCTTTTTTTCAATAAACAGCCCTCTAGCTCTTATGAATTGTTTTGATCCTTTGAAGGGCCAATACAAAGCCAGTAAAAATGAAGTAGGTCTCCAGGCTGTCCCGTGTCCCTCTGGCAAACCTGTTCCGCAGCTTCATCCTGATCCACCCTGTGCGGGGCAGGGCTCAGTCATGTGGGGGGCTCAGAGCCGTGTCCCCCCAAGGCATGCGGTTAGGACAGACTGACCAACCTCTGGGGGACCACTGGGAAACTGGGTGTTCACTGGGGTGCATGCAGAATTTAGTGCCATGGCTTTTTACAGTGCTTTGTTTGAGCTAGCTGTTTGTCTGGTGATTACTTTTCTCTTACACCACAGTATTTCTAGGACCCGGGGTTTTTCATACAACGGGCCATAAAGAAGTTGCCTTGTAGAAGGAATCAGGCAGATATTTCAGGAATTCAGTACTGGTTATTAGTAGCAATCATCTGGAAGTGTCCAAAACAAACACAAACAGCAATCAATCAATGGCCCTGACATATCAGTGAGTGTAAGCAGAGGAGGGGGAGCGGTGAAAAGAGTTCAGAGTCTTGCTAAGAAAGCAAACGAAATACAAAGGGAGAGAACAGCTTAAACAAGATAAAAATGAAATTTGCTTTCTATTGTTAAAATTATGATGGTATTTTACCAAACTTTGTTCAGTGATACCTGTCTGTGCTATAAAGAAGCTAGCATGAAAGCTTGGGGCTGAACATCAAAACTTATGTGCCTATATCATAACCATTTTATATAAACCAGCGTGGGCAATGCTTAAAAGTGAGCTTTGAGTTTTGTTCATAATATACATTCTTTGCTATTTCAAGGTGAAAATTGCTAAGTCATTTAAGCAAGTTTCAAATATGTATTGAAAAGAAGTTTTAAGTTAAAAAATTACTTGGAAGAAGACAAGCTGCATACTTTGTCCTGCCTGCAAGCAAGTCCACAGCCAATGCTATTTGTAAATTTTCCCCAAAGTAGCCACATTTCAATGGAAAAAGTGTAAGACTTTTAACTGCTTTCAACCTGAATCTGTTTAGAGGTACAAAGAATAGGAACAAAGCCTATGAAAAATAGTGCTGACTCCTGAGGAGGGCAGTAACTGGATTAAACAGGAACAGGTGACTTGTATGGTGCTTGGTTTATGGTAGGAGCACTCCCTTGGGTCAGAGAGAAACTGGAGTAGGTGGGAACTAAATGGCTTGGTAGAGGCATTCCTCATTCCTCCTAAGTAAAGATTAGATTATCAGGGGAAAAAAGATCCTGTGGTCAGGAAAGATTAATGGCATCTCTGAAACCATTAGGGATGTGTGCTTGTGAGAGGCTCGGGATAAGGAGGTGCAAGAAAAGGGGGAAGGGGCGGCAGGTAGCAGGGGTGGAGGGAGAGGACACCAAGTGTTGAAGCTGCAGAAGTTGTGGTCAGCAGAGAAGTTGATGGAAGATACCATGGTGCAACTATCAGCAAGAGAAGAAGTAACCCATGGTCAGCTCTGAAGAGTGAGTGAAACAACAGGGAAGCAGCAAATGAGTAGAAAATGCAAGGACCAAGCAGAAGGGTGGGAGACAGCCTATCTAGGCAGAAATTGGCAGTGACTACGAGAACTGACTGAGGAGTGCTGGGAGCTGAATGCCCCAGGAGGGTCCTGGAGATCTGGGTGGCGTACAGGAGCGGCTGAGGAGGCTGACAGCCGAGATGAGAAGAAGATGGAGTCAGTTTTCTCCAGAAGCTGTGGCATGTCAGTAAGCTTGTAGGGACTTGTTAGTAAAACATGAAGGGAGTTCTTACGCTGGATGTCTGTGTGTAGCAATGCTGAGTGCCACTCCCCAGAAACTGTGGAAATTCAGAGTGCTTAAGGTCTTCAGGGCAGTGGCTTCTTGGATCTTTCGGTTATTGCGGCTATCACCCTGAACTACAAATAATGTAGCTCAAAGCTCTCCCCAGCACACAGAAGAGGTATAAATGGTGGCTTGGAAATAGGGGCAGAACCCTGCCAACACAGGGCTGAGGAGAAAAGGTGGAGGAGACTGGAGAATAATGTTAAAAGGAAAGTGAGCAGTGCTTGTGATATAGTATACGTGTTTGCAAAGCAATGATCAGGGAGGAGAGACTGACTGAGGCAAAGGAAAAGGAGACTAGAGAGATATTGCAGTGTACACAGTGCTCTGGTTACAAAGCAAAGCCTGTAAGCAACACACTTGCATGGTGGTCACACTGCAATGGGGTTGGGCAAGGAGTTAATCTGCATTTGGCATTTCAGCCAAGTTCAGTGCTGCTATAAAACACAGGCTTGCCAACACCTGATACAAAGGATTTTTTTTCCTTTTTAAAAATTTGCCTTCCCCCCCTCGTCACTGGGCTCTAGCTGAGCCTTCCTGGGGTGCTTTGCACGTGCTGGCTCCCCGGCCACAGGGCTGCTGGCACAGCGCAGGGCACCGGTGCCAGTGCCAATGCCTGTGCCAATGCCAACACCAATGTCGAGAGGCTCCAGCAGGACCATGCTAGCCAAATCTGTTCTCCCAGGCTCACCGGCCTGCCCTGAGGGGACAGTTTCAGCCCAGCAGACTGGCCGAGAGCTCTCTGCACCGGTCAGTTTTTTGGTACGCGGTGCTCGGAGGCCTTGCTGTGCTCAGCCTCACTTCACGCCTCAATTAACTCGAGATTTCTGCTCCTCGCCCCGCTCCCTGCCTCAGCCCAGCTCTGGCTCGGCTCGCACAGAGGCGGAAGGACCTGGAGGGGCTGCCCCCAAGCAACAACAAGAGCGGGCAGTCCTGGAAACCCCCCTGCCAAACGCCTCCAGGGCGCCCGAGGGCCTGGGCCGGGCCCGGGTCGCCCCTGACAGGGCAGCGGGGCCCGGCTGCCGCGGCCCCCGGGTGCCGCCTGCTGGCTGCCGGCACGGCCCGGCCCGGGGATATAAAACGGGAGCGAATCGCTCCTCGTCGGTGCAGGGGGGAGAAACAAGCGGCAGAAGCAGGCTGGCACGGAGCTCCGGTAGCTGTAGGAAGGGGTGGCTGCGGCTGAGTTAGCAGGGTGGCAGCCCGCACGGCGTGAAGCAGCACCCGTGGCTGCAGGTTTGGTGGGAGGAAGGAGTTTCGTATCCTGCTGCTTGCCATAAAAACCTGAGGGGTGAGCTGACGACAGCTGGAGAACCGCGATAAGAGCAGTTCGTGCAAATGTGGATTTTTTTATTTTTTAATTTTTTATTTTTTATTTATTTATTTTTTTTTTAAACCATTTCACATTTCCATTAAATTTTGTGTCTGGGCAGCAAGTACGCTGTGTCCCCACACATGTATTTTGTGTACCTTTTCCCTAGACGTGTGTTTAGTGCCAGCTGGCAGGATGAAGCTCCTTTCCCTTGGAAGCCTCAGGGTGCAGGGCTGGGTGAGCCCCCCAGAAAGCAGCAGCTTGATTTTAGCTGCAATGTATCAACTCCGAGTCAGGCCTGTCCTTTCTTGAGGCTGAGATGCAGCCTGAAAACAAGTGGCTGATGTAGACACTAACACAGGCAATGGGGCTGGCTCCCCTGTCCGCTTTGGTAGGGGAGAGCTGGGGCTGGCATAGCCACCCTCGGGGCTGGGGGCTCTGGGGTCCAGAGATGCTTCAGCTCGAGGCCAGAGGTCTGCAACCACTTCTCGCTGTGTGGTTTGCTCTAGGGGCCATTCTGCCCAGCTCATCTCCCTGCTCAAAGGACACCATGTACTGCAACAGGTGGAGCTCCCAAAGACGGTACCAAGGGTTCTTCTCCACCCCCATCCCCCCCCACTTTTTTTTTTTTTTTTTTTTTTTTTTTTTTTTTTTTTTTTTTTTTTATGTTTTTTCCCCTTTGTTATAAAGGCTGGAAGGACCACACTGGAAGATGAATTGTGCAGCCCTGGCTAACTACTTCTGCTAAGCTTTAATAGGCTTGCGAAACAGATGGGTAGAACCCAACCAAGGAGGGTGAAATAATTAGGGTTGGAATGCGGGGCTTTTGTCCCTGCCATCATTATCCCTGGGCCAGATCAGAAACATTAGACATCCAACAGGTGATGTTTTCAGACGAAAAAACGAACAGTTCCTCCTTTCTCTAAAGGCTACATACTTCTGCTATCTAATCAGTAATACAGACCAGGGAGGTGCTGACAAAAGTAAGAATAGCTGATGACTTCATCGGTGTGGCAGCAGCTCTCCCTTTAAAGCGTCAGCAATTCATTGTGGATTTTTTTTTTTTTTTTTTTTTTTTTTTTTTTTTTTTTTTTTTTTTTTGGGGAGGGGGTATTAATTCTGTCTTTCATGCAGGAATCTGCAGTCACCTTTGGGACTGGTACATTCTTTAAGTCTATGCTGAGGCAGAGCACTGTCACTGGAGCAGGGTACTTGCTGTTACTGTCTAACAAACCCCAACTGCTGCTCTTGCACTCAAAACAAATGTAAAGCAAATACCTCCAGTCACCAACATTTTTTTTCCCTTGTTATTAGTGGCTTCGACCTAAGAACCCGAGGAAGCTGAATCACCATAGCTAAATGTTAACAATGTGTACATAATCATGCAGAGTAACAACTTCTGAAAAACTTCAGCAAATTGTCTCCTCTATCCCCAGCAGACAGACTGGCTATTCCTACATGGGGAAAAAATGTAATTTCACAGAGATGATTATCAGGACTGCAAGAATACTGTCCTAAGATTTAAAACCCTGTATAGGTTTGCTGTTGTTCTTTGTTTTGTTTTGTAGAGTTAGAACAATCCTGTGGCAACAATTCCATAAGCTTCTGGAGTTTTCTATTTAAGAACTCATGGGCAGCCTGTGCTGGAAATCCTACAGAAGATGCTGCAGTAGAAATGGAGGATTAAGGTACTTCATAAGCCACTGAAATAATAAACAATTGCAAAATGTAAGGAAAAGAAGAAATTAAAAAATAAAATTAAAAAAAAAAAAAAACACCAACAAAAAATCATGGGAAAGCAACCCTCTACAAGGCAACTACAATTCTTTCTTTACCTTCTTTAAAATTAGGTTCCACAACTTACATAAAGTTCATACAGTTGTGTAGTTTTTCAAACTGTATGTTACCCAGTGATTTTGTCTGGCATTTTGCTGTGACAGTCTTCAGGATTGTAGCTGGAAATTAAATTTTATCTATAAAACATTAACCTATCAGCTGCACAGTTGAAGTGTCAAAATTATCTACTGACCACACTGCATCATGTGAAGTTGAAGCTACCACTAAAAGGGGAAAAATACTCTCAGTGTCACTGAATGTGGAGCTGCCCTCACCTTCCATATGCACCGCTCAACTTCTGAGGTGGTGATGCCTTACAGCACCTGGCATTGTGCTGTACTTCCTCCTTGCTACCTGCTCCTCTTTAGCACTAGAGATCTCCCGTCTACCATCTTACTCATCTTTTTGGTGCCTTTGCTCTTGAATATAAACCTCACTGTTAAGTCCGATAGCAGAGATAGGAGTCATCTCACGTGGAGCCCATTTCTGTATGATAAAGATGAAGGGAATAATTAAAATTTCTCCCTCAAAGCACATCTCCTGACACAGGTATCTTTAGCTCCTCAGGAGCATATTTTTCTCTCTTCTACAAGATGACCTGTATGTATTTACATTTTCTAGAAAGGAGAGAACACTTGCTCTAAGACAAGACCACCAAACAAACAGTGGCTTACAACTATTGAAGAGGGAAGACAAATATCCATTGTTTTAATGCTTATCTAAGCACAAAACAAAGTTTAGCAGGGAGAGTAACACCAAGACTCTCATGTTTTGTATTTGGTGCTCAACGAACAAATGCGCCAATCTACACAGAAAGAGCTTCTCAGACACATTTAGCATAAGTCTTGAAGTGGTGTATGGTAGGAACTGGGAAGGTCCAGAGGAAATTGTTCATGATGAGGGAGATGCGGTGGGTAAAAACACAGTTCCATCTCCAGAGCCTCTTATTCTAGGCAACTGCTAGCATTTGGACCCATTAAGTCCTGCAGCCCTACAGACACACTCCTTCCATCCTCTCTGCACCCAGCGCTGCTTCCCCACGTGTGCTCAACCCCTCCTCTCGGGGTGACAGCTTTGCTACCAGCTGGGGGTGGTTCTGTACATTCCCATTTTCTCTTCCTCTTCAGCACCAGCTACTTACATGCTGCCATCTGTTCTTGGTGTAAACTGTGGCACTTAAAGATCCCTTCCCACACTGGGACAAGTCCCCTGAAAATGTAAGCTGCTGTTTGGAATTACCATTTAAGCCATTAGTTATTTAAGCAAGCTTGCCAGTCAGCAGCCAGTTTCTTATACGCAAACCATTGCCTAAATAATAAAGTAGTCCCCTGCTACCATTTTGCTTCTGTGGTAGCTTGATTTTTTTGGGGGTGTGTTTGGTTTGCAACACAGTCAGTACAGTATGATGGTGACACAAGTTTAGCAATTGCTTTGCGAGATTGAGATAGTATTACGTAAAAAATGGTTCTCAGATTCTGCACACATACAGGTTTATGTAAAACATAGAAACATTTGTCCAAGTTGTTACAGATTGCATAAATATGGCATTTTTACTGTTGCATTTACAGATGTGCATGTACAACGATGTGCAAATAATCACAATTCGATTACAATCTTTGAAACGTACTTGAACTTGGCATCCAAGTAGCGCAATGAATGAAAAATGCCCACCAAAGAATTTAAATAGCAAACTTATAACATGGTTTAAATTCATAACAAATTTCAATGACTTCTCAGTAAAACTTTCACACATTTAAAATAGTTTGTATTCATTTTATTTGTATATGTCAAAATACATTTTTTTTTTTTCCAAAATAGTGGGTTTTGCAACTAGTTTCATGCAGATACAAGGTCTGCTCAGTACTACCAATAAAATCAATATAGCACAGTAGCCATTCATTTTTTAGATATAAAGAATAAATAACCTAAATATAAAACACTAAAATATTAGAAACACTTATTTAATCATTCACAGGCACCCAAACTTTACCAAATATAACCCAGAATATGCCTAACTGTCTTGTAACAGAACTCAATACGTTGCAGCCATTCAAACTGTTCAATTCTTTGCTTATTTTACGTTAGCATACGACAATGGAAGTTCCCTATGGTTCAGACCCACCTCTCATACAGATCAATTACAATAAGATATCTCAAACTATCTGTGTACCTTTAAAATCAAGAATCCTGAGCTTGGTAGTAAGAGCATAACCTTACATCTTCAAAAAACCAATCAACAGAGAGAGGACATCATGTCTTCCTTACCAAAACATATCCCACCCCCATAAAACTACCCTCCCCCCCAAGTAGGCAGTAGAACACAATGACCTTTTTAAATGAAGGGGTACAAATTCACATTTAATATAGTATACAATATAATCAATAATACAATAGCTACTACAAGCTTTACAATGTACAATTTGTTTTAATGGCTGATCTGTTCAGTGGTTTTAGGCAATAAACTATGTGCCAATAGGATGTTGTATTTTGAATGGTTTAGTGAAAATATAAAAGCTGTTTCTAACAAAAGCGATCTTCACTTAAGTACTTTTTTTTTGTTTTTAAAGGCCACTGAAATGTATAAAATGGTCTGACATGATGGTGTTATCAAATTAGATGCCTTCTCACATGGCAACAACAGTGCATATAAACATTAATGTGAGTGTAATGGGTTATGTTTTTCAAATGATTTAGTAACATTACTTTGGCTAGCACAACAGTTTTGGACAGCACTCAGATAAATACAGGTATGTGAAATGTAGTGAAGCAGTTATATTTATGCAATTTTTATTATGGTGAACACTATCAAATGAAAAAAAAATGGGAAGAAAAGATAATAAAGTATTTTATATAGTTTAGACCTTTTGTAAAGATAGGGCTCCATACAATGTACAATGTCTAAATTCTTTATACCATAAAAATTAATGAACTTTGTTAAACACACTATTCTGGAGTAGCCTAATTTGCATTAACAGACATTTGCAATAGGGAAATATATTCAAGCATGCCACGTGGTGGTCTGAAAAATCAAACCAGTACACATTTATATATACAGCATCACTCAGTACCTGCTCAAATGAATGTGACGATTACAGGATCTAACATCTTTCACTACAAACTTTTTTTTTTTTTTTAAAGTGACCAATAAAGGCAGAAAACAGGACTCTTAAAATAATTCTAGTTTCAACTGACTTTTAAAGCATTTTGTATAGGAAATAAATGCATATTGCACAAACAGTGAAAGCAAATGTTCCACCAAGCATCTCTGTTCCAGGTGGTTGGACAATACAACTCTAGGTAGCTACACAGTTATGTAATTTAAAAGGGTGTGTGGTCTCTGCAAATGGTAAAGCTGTGAAAACACTGTACAAGAAAATCTGGTACATGAATAATTAGAAGGGAAAAAAATCCAAACTTAAGATTTAAAGAAAAACTGAGTATAGAAAAAAACCTGGGAATTGTGGCACAACAAAAACATTATTGAGTAACTGTCTTCTGTGAGAGCTGAAAGCTTTTGTTGATGTAAAAGTGTTTATGTACAACTAAGGCTTACTGGTTAAATATCTGAGGCGTATCTGGCCTTGAACACTTTCCTTATTATGCTGTAGCTGTAAACAGGATTTCTCAGTCATTTTATCTTCTCAGCAGCTGCATTTTAACAGAAACAATGATCTTGATACAAAAAACACACAGGTAAGAGGGCGTTTTGGCAGGATATCTGAAAATGACAGTCTCCAAGGGATCTTCCCACACTTCCAGTGACTGCCATACTATGGTCCACTGGAGTTACTAGTGATGTGCAATACCGTTATTTGCTGCTGTAGTAAACCCTTTATTTCGAAAGTTTGCTTATAACTCTGATCAAGGCCCCATTTTCATCTTTTAGCCTCTGGTTGTCTGCCTTCAGGTCTGGTAGCATCTATCAAAAACGAAACACAATGGTTATTTGCAATTATACACTAAGTAAAAGCAACAAGACTAGACAAGCACTAGGGACAAAAATACTTAGTTGAGGTATTTTGGCAGTTACTGTCCCCCTTTGTATCAGCAGTTCAGAAATTTCTCACCTTTTAGCACAATACAGTTAGGAGCTCTAGATTAGGATTTTCATTTGCTTGGTCTAGATACATTAAAACCAAGTGGTGCAGATGAGCAGCCTCTCCACAAAAGCATTTACAGTAGCATAAGGAAAGCAATTAAATGCTCCAGATTTCAGTGCAGAACAAAAAATGTTAATTACTGACAATTTAAAGAGGCTTGTCTATACTGCACTTGTGCGGTTTCAAAACAACATGCTGTGGCTAATTAAATCTACCACTGTGCTCTTGGATGATTTCATCCTGATCAGATACTGTGTGATTCAGCTTATTAACGCATTGCCTTTATCTTCCAATCACTGCCAAACTTGTGTTCAAGCGCACATCCTATAATTTGAGATCACATCCCTGAATAGCATGGCTCACACAAGATCAGATATTGAAACACCAGGCTGCATACTCGGGCACACAAGTTAGAATATGGCAAGTTAAGTTTGCCACAGGAGATGGGTGACACACAAGCACAAAAGCTGGAAGGCAGAAGCCAAGTGAGGTGAGAGTTGGACAGGATCAGACAGGAAAGGAGGACAAGTCAGTGCACAGAGGCTTGTACTGGTAGAACATAACTTGTCAGAGAAGCTAGAGGTAATTTCAGAAATTCTCAGTATCTCTGTTCACACACTGATAACAAGCCACCTATAAAACTCATAGCTGCATTATGTGTATGGTTTCGAGCAGCACGTTCACACAGGAGCTATCAGCCTATTCTTGCAGTGTGGTTATTCAGTAACCTCAGGTCCAAGAGCATACAAGAGGTCTAAGTCCAACTGATGACCTATGTAACAACGGCTACAGAATTGTTCATGATGAAATTTCCTTGTCACTAGTTTTGTTTTTGCTTTATCCAAACAAAATTACATCTTTGACTCCATGATACTCAGGACATTATTATGGAATAGAAGGAACTGTGAAGTTTTAAAATGTGGGGTTAATTAACCATGTGTTACACTAGAGGCTTCCTTTACACGTCTCCAAAGGATTCCTCAGATCCTCACAGAGTGGAACATGATGGTGCACTAGGGATAATTGAGGCTATAGGATCTCTAGTTTCTTTAACTGCAAATACCAGAGTATGTGAAATGAAGATTACAGGATAACATAAGAGGAAAAACGATGGTCTCCACAGAATAATTCTGCTAACCTGGATTCCTACTCTATCTACTCACTGGAGTGGCTTAGGGCAAATCACCTAAACCGAGCTCTTCACAAGGAATCAAAGCACTTTAATTCTACAGCTTCCATTACAGTCAAGAGAAAGCTGTGCTTTGAACATAAAGTGCTGTAAAACACTGATTACTTTCAAAAACCACGTCAACATGTTTGAACTTGAGCAACGCAAGTAATCATTTGCCATTTTTCAAACGTTATCTGTGCTTTCTACACTGTTAAATAGCCCATTATCACCACTTCTTATCACGTATATGCTATGAAGAGACATTAATTTACTTTTTGAAAAACTCACAGTGCAATGTGAAAAATCACACACACACGCAAAAACCCTGAGAGTAAGAGGAAATGATTTTGTGTTCTATGAGTTTGGACAGTTAAATTAATGCTGCTATCGACTCAGTGAAATAGTGCCTTCAGGAGGAAAAAAGCAAAAAGCTGTTCTATTATCCAAGGCAATTCTAATATATAGAGGGATCGAATGATTTGCACATTCTTCATTCTGACGCCTTGATTTTGTGATCTCAGGTCAGTGTCTTATCTTGACAGTGGAGAGGGTCTATTAGGAAAAGGAGGGCAAAAACTGGAGACTCCATCTAACCACCATACTGTGGGTTGAGATACGTATGCTATTGGTCATATGCAGGTAACAGGCAGGTGTGCCATGCATTTGTGCATGCACCTGTAATATTAGGATAAGCCTACGGTTGTTCTGATGTGTATATGCAAACAATGAAATAACCGTTTGTTTGGTAAAAGCAACCAACACCTTTCTTTCCTACTTTTCATTCTGTTACAGACTTCATACCAAAGATCCTGGGTGGAACCACAAAGCATTCATCTAGCTATGCACAAGGAAGCAAAGGAGTCTGACTTTGTTCTTGTTAATTGTGTATTTCTACAAGCGTCACCTTGTATGCCTTCCAGTGAAATCTCAAAGCAACTCCAGTTATTCCACAGTCCTCTTTCAGCTTAGTGACTAGGGAGCTACAGTCAATAATAAGTAATACAAACAGGCAGACACAGAAATTGATATATTTTCTGGTAAACGATTTTAACAAAAAAAAAACACTGTTCAAATTTAGAGCTTTAACATAATCCAGTACCATTACATGCCTGCAAATCTCTGTAGATTTTAATCCTGATTAAACTGATAGGTAGAATAAATATTAAGAAAATATTTTCTCCTTTGTTATGAGTCTGCTAAAGAATAGGGGAAGTCTGGCAGGAGACAAAAGGATTTGTAAGTAATAGGAGACTTATCAGAAAGTATAAGTTCAAGTAACATAAAATACTTATACTTCCCATCTATACTAATCCTGACATATAAATCCACATACTAAGCCCAGCCAAAGACATTATGCAATTTTCTTGGAGCAGTGCATTCCTATGGTACTCAGACTTCTTGTGAGGTGGTACCACACGCCTTTCATGTGCAGAGGCAGAAGAAAAAGCTTTTCATGAAATTCACTAAAATTACAATTACATACTTTGTAATTCAGAGTTGCTTTTCACTAAATTGAGTAGCTTGCCTTGATGAGATTCTTGAATAAGATTACAAGTGCACTATCTGTATTGTATTATATTACTTATAAGTATTATACATAATAATACTCAAAATAATTATATTTTTTAATTATAATACTACTTTATAATACTAATTATTATATTACTTTTGCCTATCTTTATTATATAACTAGATACTAACTTCGCAGTACTGTAGCTGATCAAATAATTTTTCAATAATCACCTGATCTATGGAGCCAACTCAGTAGTAATGACTGTGTTTGCTGGAGGATTTAAGTCTGTACCTATAAAACAGCTTTGTAAATTAATATTAGAGAAAGCTCACGAGCTGTTAAGGTACCTGTTCAGATTAATCAGGCACACTGCTGTGGTTAAGCTACAATTGTAATGTCAAGCCTCGCTGCTGTATTTCCATTGCTTGTCTTTTGCTAGCCCAGATCCTCAAGCTCCACAATGATCTGCCTTTGAAAAATTCCCCTACAAAAAGGAATGCCAAATAGTTTAACATCCTGAAATGGCTTAACATAGTTAAAGGAACGCCAGTACGAAAAAAAAGAAGATGGTATGGACGTGTGGCTGTGGACAGCAGTCACTAGGTTAAGCTCGGTTGTGTTGGAAACCCATGCTTAGCTGAAGCTGCTGTAAGACAAGCTGCCCCAAAGGAACAGCTCTCCCTTCTCCTGCAGCAATATGCTCCTGCTGCTTTCTGTGTGTTAGCTTGAGCAACACAGCCACGCTGGGGTGAGATGGATCAAGTCATAAAACTGATAAAGGGATTTCTTTTCAGCCAGGTCATTGAGCGGACTTGATTCACTCAGCAAGGGTTAACACAAGGGAATGCTCAGGAATGCAGGGCCTGGACCAAGAACAACCTTTCTATCTGCATCCTATTGTTAGGTGAACTTCAGGAAGACATAAAGCCAAAGGATAAACTTGCTATTTATTTCATACCTCTTAGTGGGGAAAACCTGAGATCTGACTCTGAGCAGAATGAAAAAAAGTGTATGCTCATCTCCTTGCTTCTAAGAGAGAAGGGGGGTAAGCAAAGGGAAGCAGGTTAGCATGAGCCACTGTGCAGAATAAAAAAATATTTTATTTTCATCTACAGATCTTAAAAGCTCACTGAAACGTCCTCCACCCCATGTAGTTGTTATGTAAGAGGCAGAAGAAAGGCCAATAGATTTGGTCAATCTGTCAGTCTAGGCAGGGTATTTTTGTGTCTGTGTTTGTGTCGTCCTTGCATGATAAGATTTTGGTCCACGACTGGAATACCTACATACACAGCAACATAACTCAGTAACCTTTGACTTAGTGCTAAAATTGGGTATTTTAAGCTTAGTCTGGATAAAAATACAGATTGTCCAGAACTTCACAGCAAGTTAGTATAGAAAATATCAACTGACTTGAAAGTCTGATATGTTCTAACAGACGACACCTTTGGTCCCCTCTAAACACTACATCAGACAAATTTAAGAAACTAAGTTGTTAATGCAACTGTTCAGAAATGCACAGTACTGCAACCGTTTCTCAA
Organism: Aythya fuligula; assembly: GCF_009819795.1. Taxonomy (NCBI): domain Eukaryota; kingdom Metazoa; phylum Chordata; class Aves; order Anseriformes; family Anatidae; genus Aythya; species Aythya fuligula. Next base: position 42,112,949 of record NC_045559.1, read on the forward strand.
ACTTTCTTTAGTTCTGACCAGATTTGTATCAGTTCTATGCATTTTAATTTTACTGCAGTAAGAAAAGGTCACTTCTTAATTTCAATTTATTGGAAAACCAAAGACAAATCTATCAATTTGAGCATTTACTCAAACATCAAAACAGAGGAGTGACTTCGGTTTATCCTAGTGTGAACTCAACTCCTTTCAAATTGTTGCCAGGGTTTTAACATGTGAAAGGTCTCTCAAAATCCTTGCCAACTTAGCTTCAAGTGAAAAACGACAAGCTTCAGTGCTAGTATTGGCAATACCACACCATAACAACATATCCATGACATCTCTATTCGATACACTGGACACCATGCTTTAGCCACACTTCCATAACCGAGCAGTAAGTCAGTTTTGAACACACAAGTGTTAATAGTAAAACTCTGCTCAAGCACAAACTTATTGTCAACACCTGCCTGGCTACACAAAGAAGGAAGGAATTACAAGTCCACAGAACGCAGTTGCCTACAGGACCCTGACAGTTTGGCAATCACACGGGTCAAGGCCCTATTCTCAGTCACCAGTCGCTCATTTATGTGTTTCAAAGACTGAATCTGCTTTATTTGTTGCAGGTTCTGCAGGAATCAAAGAAATAGGAGTGAAAATGGAAAAAAAAAACAAACAAACCAACAAACCAACACATATATTATGTTGAAAAGAACTAGAGATGAACGGAATTGAAAGAAAACTTAGAAGAGACAGTCTTGTTTTAAGTAGATAAATTGTTTTGAAAACAAGTATCAAGCAAGTGGCACATTCCTGAAAAGCAATCTAAGAACCAGCAGTGATTAGCCACAGCTTTCCAAAACAGTTCAGAATACATTAACAATGAGAGTTATTCCTGGAATTCTTTACTTAACATCCCAATTGCACAAACTAAATCTCCTATTCAAAAGTCAGTAAATAATGATACATTTAACATATACGTGTGCATGAGAGTGCAGCAAATGTCAGGAAGAGTATTAATCTTTAATTCAAAACCTTCACATATTGCATATTGAAAGTAAGCTTTTGACAAAGGCAAGATGTAAGCTTTTGAAAAAGGCCAACCATTCCTAACAGAAATTTACAGGTTGGTGACAGAAACTCATATCCTGTCTTCCACTTTTAGAAATAATTATTTTCCTATGCCACAATTAGCTTTCTACATATTTCACTTCTAAAGACCTCTCCCCTCAAGGAACACTGTGTTCCCCTCCTTACAGGAAACTACCTTGGCTTGAATCCAAGGGAGCTACAGACATTGTGGTTGCCTTCTGTTTACTGCTGCTGGTCAGTCTCAACTGTATCAACAAACCTTACTGCAAGTATTTTAATGAAAAGGATTTGGAAGTTAATGCAGTTTTCAAGCACCAGAGGGAGCTCAAAAATGAGCTTTAAAGGAAACTTATTAATCACTGACAGCTATCACATGTCAAAACAGTGGTACTGCTTTAAAATTATGGGGTACAAAAATGTTTTCTATTTCATCATGGTCCACTGGTTGTCTAGTTACAGTTTAATTTTATCAGTTTGGCTGGGTCTGTACAATATTATATCCAAAGTGAACCTGCAGGATTTCTCTGTCTTCTTAATTATATCAAAGAACTTAATGTTGATAAACCAGGGAATGAGAAAAATCATACCACAACTTTTATTATTCGGTGTATGTGGTAAATGGGACTTAGCTGTCAACATCTGAAATCTAAAATCTGCTGCTTTTTGTTAACTAAAAAATCATTACTCATTCTATACAAATGGAAGTTTTTCTTTTGATATTGATAATGTGCTGCCTAATACATAAATTAATGAGATAAAGTTTTTTGAGCAAAGCAACATTTAATACTTTACCTATGGAATTATCTATGCTTAATCTATGGAATTATACGATAACATTGTTTTTAAATTATTAAAATATGAGAGTTTTGTATCAAAAACATAGATGGCAATTCTGTCTTGATTATATCAAAACATGTTTCACTGCAAACATCTCTGAATGCTTCTTGTCAGCCAATGTGTTATAGAACTGTAAGCCTCAGCACCTTCCTAGAAAGTAAGTCGTACATGTATGACTGCTTATGCCAGGAAAACAGCTTCACTACAAACTAAATGAAACAAATGACTTTGAGATGTGGGTATAGTTTACTTATTTTCTAATGAAATTATAGAGAGCAGTAATATTGCTAGACTAAGTGTCGTTTAATGCCAATGACATAATCATACACTGTGTTAACAACAGTTTAACAATACTTACTTTCAGTTCCTCTTCCATTTCAGATATCCTTCTTTCTAGAGCTCTTCTTTCCTAAATCAGAAAATGTCTGTTAATACCGAGCAATAACATTCTTTTTTAATTAATGATTGTAAATATTGTGAAAACTGTGAAATACTTCAAGTTTCAAAGATCATACAACCAGAAGCATAGTGTAGACAGGAAACTTGTGATGGCAGTGATATATAGAAAATATTTCAATATTGAATTTCAATAACTTAGGAGGAAGAGATATAAAAATTTACATCAAGTCCTATTTTGTAATATACCCCTTCCTTTACAAAAACTTAGTTTGTAAGCACCATTTGGAATTATTTTTCATAAGCTGGGTTTCCATAAAAGCTTAATATACAAGAAATGCAGAAAATGATCAGAAACAAACAAGAATATTAAAAGAAACAAGCACAAAAGCATAAGCTTTCATAGACAAGCAAACGTAGCTGAAAAATCTGCCTCAGCTCAGTGGGATCTGTCCACACTATAAACTGCAACGTAGTGTAGATGCAACCCAAACTTACGTTATGTGAGTTCAGCTGAGTAACAAGAAATCTAGCCACGTAAGACTACCTGCTTCCTGAGTAAATGTTTCCTGAATATTTTCTGCGTTTCTAGTATAGTATAGTTGGTAGGATTTATTTATTTTTTATTTTTTTTTCCTTTTTACCTGAGAAGCAGGAGGAATTAGCCTTTGTCAAGAACTTCAGGTTGTTTTGATATCACTGATCGGAGTACCCAAGCTCCTTGAAAGTTAGCTTAGGGTTTTCTATACTATGCTGCAGTCTGCAGTGCAGACACACTACCATATTTCTAGTTGATATTGTTTTGTTTAAACCTCATTTTCAACGCATCTGACAGATCAACAGCTAATGCAGTAGACTTCAGGGGTTTATAGCTTGCTTGCTTGCTTTCCTGTGTCAGACAATGCGGTGTGTCTCATGTAAAAGCAGCTGCGGTTATTCACTATTCTACATTCAGATCTTTCCAAAGTGTGAAAGGCAAAAGCAACAGATTATTGCAAAGTGTACATATGCATCTGCATACAATGGTGTTATGCAAACAGCAAGCAGCATTGACTGAGGTGTGTAAAACTTTGGTTAGATCATACCGCCCAGTAGATACTGACTCTTGCCGGTCACCTTTCAGATACAAATCATTTAATTTAGTTTAATCATAGTGCAGTTATTCCCCAATATTTTCCCATTTTAGAATACAACTTTAAAAGTTTACCAAAGTAACAGATTACTGCAGTTGTTAGTACTTAATGTACTTAACTACTTCAAGTTACTAATTTTCCTATAAGGATAAGAACTGATAGTAATGGCATAGTAAGTACCAGTGAGTTAACTGCAGTAAGCAAGTGACTAACAAAAAACCCACACCATCTTACATGACTTAGAACATTATTAGTTACCTACTGGTTTTGTAGGACTAAAAAACATTCGTCCTTTTGATGTATTTGCTTACCTAACGTGTTGAGGTTGTTTAAGAATAACTATTAGCAATAAAAAACAGTTAAGTAAAATCCTTATTTCATCAACTTTGCATACTTCACATAATACAAAGGAAACATTTAAATGGACTGGCCTAGATATAAGATTTGTTGCAAAAATATATAGTTCTAACTAGATGAAGCTATGTTTCCTGTTTTTCCTTTTTACTCTGCTAGGAAGTGGCTAAAGAAATGCCAACAAAAGAACACATCAGAGTTTCAGTAGGAAAATTTGCCAGTATTATCTCGTTAGTCCCTGGACTCAAAGATTAAGGCTTTCAAATGCCTATGCAGTGTAAAATCTTGTGATATACGTCACCATTTCTTTAATGTACACCAAGAGCATTTGTAGTTCTCAATATGAAAAAAAAGCACAAGCCAGTTTCTCATTTTATAAAAGACAACAGCTCATTTGTATGTTTTGAAGCAACCAGAAACCACAGTCTTGGTGCAGTGAGACTGAGGTACATGGATATACGCAGGTGAAAAACTGACCCCAGAGTTTTAAAATTAAGTAAACCCAGATATTTGTTTATTCAGTAATATAAAAAAAATAAGCTCTCCCCAAAACAAATTCCCAGGTGATGAATTCCAGATTTAGGAGAAATGGGTTAAACATATCTCCAATTCAGATCCATACTGAAATCTTGCAGTGTGAGTTGCATATGACCACGTCATGAAATTCTGCAAAGAGCTTTTAACATAGTTTTCAGAGTGACAAAAACTGTATTTTTGCCTATGTACTTATTTCTAGTCCTCAAATTAAAAGTGTTGACAAAGCATCATCAAATCACATCATGGAAACCAATAAAGGATAAGTTCAAATAAAATTAAAAATCCGTATTTTCTAAATTTTGTCACAGTGAAATTCTAGGTTTAATAAATGTTCCTATTTTCCTTACTGAACAGGTATGCTTCAACTGGAAGATATCATAGTTCAAAGATGTCTTCAGTTTTTTTTTTTTTTAATTATTTTTATTTTTATTTTTGTCCTCCCTTTTTCTCTGTGTACTTATATGAACATCTTTAATTTGGTATTTCATTTTACTGTAGTCTTATACTTGGAAAAGTGTATGTAGAAAAGCTCTATAGTTTGTTTTTACCTTTTACATTTATGTGGTTACTTCACACATAGATAGATGTTTTTACAATTATTCTTAAAGACCCGCCATCTGAACTGAATTTAGTCAGCTTATTTCTAGAGATCAGCTACTGGTAAGTAGCAGCTGAGAATCTCACTTCAGTCACTTTCAAAGTGAAACCAGCTCCAGATTCTAACAAGGAAAATATACCCACAATTAAATTCCCATTTTAAATTCTTGTCTGAAAAGAGGTAAATTAAAAATAATAAGAATACAAGGAACATATCCTAAAATTTGTGTAAACCATGTTTCAGCCAGGCAGCATCGTCACTATTTTATCTTTTTACCTGCTAGCTTCGGTATTAATAACTTCAGAATGAGTAACAATTCAGAAAGACATTTCTGCTATTGTAATAAGTGTCTTTACAAGAAAAAGGTGCAAGAATTCCTAATGATAGCCAATTGATGCAACGGCCTATTTTGGAGAAAAAGTAGCACAGTAATTTAGAACTGAAATAACGTCAAGATGTACACTACAGAATATTCTGCAGTATAAAACCTGTATAGTAATGCATACAGCTAAATCTATGAAATAATTAAATGTCCACTTGTGTGGCCATGATAGCAAGCAAGAAACCAATTAAAGTTGCTAATGAAACTTTTCTGCTGATGAAATCACTGCCTACAGCAGGATGTCACAAAAACAAGAAGAAATAGGCACTAAAAGGCCACTGCAATTATCTGGCGAGATTATTAAGATAAAAATAATAGAACTTCAGGAAGTGCCTGAGAGCATTTCTGCATCTCCATGTCCTCTTGTAAAATCAAGCAAGGGTTTGTTTATTTACCAGATAGGTTTGCAGAACTGAAATGTGTTTTCTAAACCACAAATACTGGAAAATAAACATATAAGGCTAATAAATGTGAAGTTTACTAGGGATAAATAAATATATACCATATCACATATTACTGTCAAATTCCATTTAGTTTTCTTCCCACTGAAGTATCCAATGCGTCACTCCAGGGTTAGGGGAGGAGAAAGGTACATGTAACCAGGGACATAAAAAGAAGCCAGGACCACAACAGAAGAAACTGAGTTTTCTTTAAGTTTCTGCAAAACTTGGGATGGGCTTTAAGCTAACATGAAACTACAGCTTAAAATTATCATGGGCACAACTTCTGAAATAATTCCTGCAGTCTATCTCACATGTGGATTTATTACACATCTCCTTTCCCTGTCAATTTAGGGCTGTCTCTCACCCTAATGCCCTTTTTCCCACGCTGCTCATTCATTTGCCTCCACTCCGCCCCAATACAGTGTCATTTTCCCTCTGGAAAAGTTACAGTACAAGGAAAGAGACAGACTATGCTTAATTTTACATCATTAGCAGGTTTGAGGTCTGATGTCTGTGGGGTAGAAACAGCTACTTCATTACCAATAATAATTGGTAACACGACACACATGCCTCCGGAAAGCTCTGAGGAAATTAAAGTCTCTGAACGTTGGAAATGCATTAAAAGATGAGACGTTCTGAATCTGCTTAACTCTCTGGAGAGCCAACATTGTTTTGGATGAGATGGAACAAGCAGCAGAATCCTGGAGGGCAGTGAGGTTTAGAACTTGGTTATCACTAACCAACAGACAACCTGAAGGCATTTCTTAAGAGTAATTCCATCTCACAGTATCTCACATTCATTGCCACTTTGACACCTAAAATCCCCAAATCTTCTAAAAAATGAAAGTTGTAAGAAAGGCTATCCCACTAAAATACATCGAAGCCAGGGGTTGCAAAACAAACTAAAACAAAGCCTGTATTGGACTACTTAATAGGTATTTGGCAGAAACTCACCCTTTTCTCCATTTCCAAGAGTGATCTGTCAGCAAATCTTTCTTGTCTCTGAAACACAGAATTAATAGAGACACTGGTACTTGTCCTCAAACAATGTAAAACTGAAGAAAAGTAATACAAAAGGCATTTCAGCTAAGGGCAACTACTACTGTATACTGTCCAAAATATGTCTTCAAAAGCACTTTAAAATATGTTCGGGGAAGTAACACTGAAATAAAAAAGAATGAGCTGGAGTTATCACGGACTTCCTCTGTGACCATCCCTAAGTAATTTAATCTTACGTAGCCTTTGGCAAATAGGAGCAATATAGTATATCTATCTAAAAGCTTTACAAAACAAATATCTTTTTAAATGCACTGTACTGATATTTACAGGTTGCATATGGAAGACAGTGAAGTACATACACAGGTAAATTGTGGCAAATGTGATCTGAGAAAGGGGAACATTCTTTCTACAGCAATTTAAGAAGAATTTCACTTTTGTGTACATATATAATATTACTGTATGCAGCACTGTTATCTGAGAGCAGTTACCTGTAAGTGAAGTGCACTATTTGCTCTTCAGTTCTAAGATAAGGCTATCTAACCAGTCAGGAAGAACTGGCAGGTTATGCCAATCTGCCAGCAGGTTTATGAATTAATTAATCAAATCAGACTGACAGTTTGAAAATAGGCTTAACAGTGTAGAAAGCGTTTATCCCTACCCTGCAAAGAAGTTCCACATACATGTTGGCAAGAACCACCAGTACTTAAATAAGCAGGAGATGGTCTCACACATTTTGTTCACAGCTGAGGACCAGAATCCTGTGCTCTTTTTTCTTTAGAAACAGAGAGGTACTCTTCTTCACTCCCATCTTTGAATAAGAAACAAAGCTGATGCCTAGTAAATAGCAACCCATATACTGGGGTGCTTCTAATTTGCTATCTACTTGTCAGCAAAGTACGGGCCTTTTGTTTTATACAAACCTGAGTGGTCTTCTCCAACTGTAGTTTAAGATCTGTAAGTTCCATGTTGGTATCATGTAACTGTGCTTTCAGCTTTTCGTTTTCAGCTAGAATCTGTTCATAAAGCTAAGAAAAAATATTCATTTAATAAGAATCGTGACATTAGCTGAACATTTTAAAACCTGTGTCTGAGCTGCATGTAAAATGAAGAAATACATTAATAGTCTGAGAAGTAAAGATCAGTTACAGAGTTTAAAAATATTTAGAATTAGCAACTATAAAGAACTGCTACCAGACATTTATAGAGAAAAGCAACTTTGCACAGGGAGCATACAACTTACCTTCCATATATCACAGATTAGACACTATGGTAAACCTTTTTTTTCTTAACAAACTCCTCCTCTATTTTGAAACAAGATCTAAATAAATTTCTGTACTATATGTTTATAAGCTACCTAAGATCAAATATAGGATTTCATGCACGTATAAAGCAGTTTTAATAATACAAACAACTACAAAAACAATCTGATAGCATTTGTCATAAAAATACACATTTTGGCTCCTTAGGTTTTCTCCGTTGCATTTGAACTTTTGCACTTCGAACTCCTTAGAACTTTTTTTCAGTGCAAAAGCCATAAACTGTTCTGTAATGTATGTATTCCCCCACTGCAATGGTTCCTCTGCTCCTCCATTAAACTGAGTTGCTCTAAGCAGCATTTGTGAAATAATGTGAGATTATTTCCAATTTATGAAAAAAATATGAAAAACATTAATCAAACATTACTTTCACACCAAAATCACTGGACCAGATACCTTCTTAAAATCAGTGCTATCTTCTTTTTCTAGTCTACTGCAGTAAGGTTTTCGATCTTCAAGGTAACTTTGTGACCCAGATCGCCCCTGTGCTGAATCATAACGATCACCGGAAGACACGCTGAGTGATCCTGTATCGTATCTGTAAAAGAAAAGTTCTTATTTTTCTTTGCTTTTGTACTCAAACTGAGACTACTCACTGTATCAGACATTGCGAGTGCACCATTACCCAACTGAACACAACCACTTGCAATAACATATTTTAGGTAAGCTGCTGCATACTAATTTAATGCAAATTAAACTTTGACATTCCCTCCATATTCTTCAGTATACTTCAAGATTCTCTGAGTGAAAAAGTTTTAAAACTGCCCACCATGCCAAGTAAATACCTACCTTTTATGCTGAGAAATTTTAAAAATTAAATTAAAATATTTAATTCAAGTAAATATTTAAACATTTTAAAGGATTTTATGCTGGTTTAGATATTTTACTTCTTTATTTTTGAAGACCTATTCTTAAAAATGTATCATAGAATACTGAGGAAGGGACCCACAGGGACGACTGAGTCCAGCTTCTGGCAAGGATTACTTTAATTGCAGTACTACTTTCAATGTAAATTTTAAGTGCCACTAATGCCATTTGAAGTTCAACCCAACTCAATACTGAGGTAAAGCTGAATTTGTACGTAAACAAATTTAAATGAGAATATGTGACTAAAAAGTGTAAAAAATTTAAATTCATTTACTTAAATCACACATACCTTGAAAGGCTATCGCTCTGAGGTTGGGAAGGGTAAAAAGAGAGAAAAAGAAGAGATCAAATTAGTAATTTATTTAAATAAAATATATAACAATCTGTAAACAAGCATAACTCAACAATTATGTTACAGCGCACATGCTATCCAGTAGTATTGTCAAGTTGCAATGTTGTTGTCTGGAACAGAAGAGAAGCATGTGCTAGAAATGTGTTTGCCAAAATGTGGTTTACAAGGATATTAGCATTACACTTTAAAATTTTGGACTGTCCTTAACGTAACAATCAGTTCAGCAGTTGGTGCGTTCTGCAACTTGACCCCCAGCTGGGGGACCCTGTTCTCTGAATTCCCTATTCCTCTTCTTCTTCTGTAACAGTAGCAATAATGTTTTTGAAAGGTCAACATAATAATGACTTCAGCTTACAATAATAATGTAAAATAAGCTACAAGATCATTGCGTCAACATACGTCAATGGGAAACTAGCTGCTGTACCAACTACATAAGGAAGCACTTACTAGACTAGATCTAAATTATGTAATTTCATTTTTTATATTAATTAATTAATTCATTACAGGTGCATCCACAGGCAGATAGTACATTCACTTTACTTGTTGAGTGAAATTTAATTAAAAGTGATGACTTAAGACTGAGGGAGTATCCTCAAAGCATTACATCACTCACATAAGCCTTTTTCCTCTCTGGGTGGTCAATACATATTCATCATTTATTCTGATTTTTATACTAATCTTGAGTGAAGACATTTCACTCAAGAAACTCCCCTGTATATTCCCCTGGATATCCTCCAATGATGTTCACCTGGCAGTGGCTGGAGCTTTCTCCTGTGCTTGTTTTTTGGGGGTAGTGGAGTGGAGGTGTTTTTTTTTTTTTTTTTTATCCTACATTGAGGAAAATAGTCACATTCTCCATAACATACTCAATTTCCCCTTTGACACCTTGAAGTGGATTTACTACACATGGTTTATCAAAAGTATGTGCAACAGACTAACAACTCCTATCAAAATATTGTTATTTTCTGTAAGGGCATGAATAATGCTGAAAACTTAGGAGATTTTTGTAGAAAACATTGCAGTTAGGTGTCACATAGCTACGCCTGGTTAGTTTTTAAGCTACTGGCCACAACATTTTTAAGTTCCACCTAAGTATGAATCATATGTTGCATATCTAAAGATTAAGATCCATATGAGATTACCGAATATCACTCCATAATTGATGACCTACAGAAACCTTTTTCCCACTGCTTACTCCTTCCTTCTCACCTTAACAAAACAGAGGATCCTTTGTCCACAAATACTTTATGTTTTCTCTTTTTACCTTGAAGGGACACCATACGAACAAAAACACTAAGCCTTTTACCCTTTAGCTAATGTGATGACACCACTCCTGCATTATTCCTTAACAAAGAGGGTTCTAAAAGCTGTTTTTCCTTGCTTCTAGTGGGCTCCCCATGATGTCATGGGAATGTGAAAGCCTCATGGATCTCCATTAACCTGCTGCTGTACAGCTTCCCAAATGGAAAGGCAAGTTATTAAGTCACACATGGAACATTTTGCAAACAGAACTTTCCAGCTCTGCAGAGGAAGACCACAGGAGCTAGTGACATAAGACAGTCCTGGAGACAGGGAAGCAACGACCCAGCCCATTCCCATTCTCCCGGCTAAGATCTGGAAACTGAGCAGCAGGGCCAGGACTCCGTGACCATCAGGAAAGTATACGTCAGCAGTCTGCATTTCCTGAAAGCTGTGAAGCCCTGCTGCTGGGCTTCAAGCAGCATCCAGCCCCCAGAGCTCATGAGGAGAGGAGCACGTTTCTCAAGCACATGCCTGTTCTTTCCCTCACTTGTCACAAAATATGTTTTTTTGAGGAGTGGTGTTTTATCTTTATTTTTTTTTTTTCCCCTTTGATTTCTCTTAGTTCATTCACAATTTTTCACAGTTTAATTTTTTACTTTTTTGTTCTTTTAATTGGAACTCTAAGTCTATGGATTTTGCGTAAAGTTGGTTTGAAGACAAATGAGACCAACACTGCTATATATCTCTGCACATCCAAATTACATGAGATGGGTGCTCTTAACACATTCACAGAACTGAGCAGACTGTGACAGCTGAAGTTACATAAAGCAGCACCCAAGGAGTAAGGAAAAATGAAAGTGTGTATGCATCCTCATCTACACCAGCTGACTTGACACTAACCGTAAGCTATCAGTTTATACAGACCATAAGAGGGTCCTTCCCCTCAAACACACTGTATTTGAAAATGTACACTGGGCTTCCAGACATATGTCACATTTTGGTGAGGTTAGGATAATTTCTAGTAATGGAAATAAAATATTAATTTTACGAATTGTCTACACTGGGTGAATCAGTACTTGTATAAAACTGCCACAGCCATGAAACTAAGAAACAAGGTCTGAGTACAATGTATAACCAGTGCTAGTAATGCCAGTTTCTCATGTTTATTCCCGCAGCAGAGCTAATGACATTCATTATTCTAATATTGCTATCTTTCAACCTTCAGAAGTCACATATCTGATCCCATATTAAATAAAATTTAAGTTAATTTAATTATAAACTAACCACTGTTGTAGTGACTATTTAAATTTGTAATTATTTTTAAATACATCATCTCAGGGTAGATTTTAGTTTCGCTGTTTTAATGTGTTTTTTTATATGCTGCCCCAACACTTCTATAGGTATCTTTCTGAGTGTAGTTCAAGTGCACTCCAAGCTTCAATGCTAATGAAAACAGTTCAAACTGATAACAGAAGTTGTACAATTTGTATCACTGTCAATTGGTATCTGTCTTTTGCCCACTTCTAAGCAGATCATTTCTCTAACAGATCATGTTCCCATTCTCATCTCCTGCCCAAGTACAAGCTATTTCTCCTTCACCACAGATATTCCATATTCTTTCCCCTGCAAATATTCATACCACGAAAAGCTTAACTGTCAAATACCCTTGATTTCGTGTGCTTGAATTCTACTCCAAATTTCCTCATCTCCTAGAAGTTACTGGCTTCTTTTCCATTCATAATCTCTTACTGTGCCACGGGGGCACCATTTCCAGTAACAGAAGACATACTTCCATGAACAAAAGATGGCTAGAATGGAAAGGAATGGCAAGGTGGCTCACTGAGAAAAAAGCAGCAATTAGGGGAATAAAATTTTAAAAAGCACAGCAAACACCACTTTCCACATCATCACAAGACTTGGCAACTCTGTTATACCTTAAGTCTTTTTGACTGTCTGGTCAGCATTCCACTAATAATAAATCAGATTTCAATATTCATATTTGAGCTATTTTTGCTTCAGGACAAATAGCTAGCCCAAATAACTTCAAAAAGCAAAGAAATCTTGCGAATCTTAATCCACAGATGAAGTTCAACTCAAAGTAAAATCTAATTATCAAAAAGGAAGAGATCATACTAATTCCTGAAGACTACATCAACAGAACTTAAATCAGTTATCTAAACACATCTTCCCCTTCAGCCAGCCAAGAAAGAGAGCTGTTCAGGCATGTTTGACAATAATGTGAGCTGTTCCACAGATCACTTTGGTATGTACGTTCAAAGCTGTGCTTTATGGAAATTTATTACTGAACTATGTTCTGGTAAAATTGTTTTTTCACCTTCCTGGAAATTTGTTGTGCTTTTCAAAAATAGTTCTTCTTCAGTGACATAACAAATGCCTACATTGGTTAAGACTGAGCAATCCTTTACTTTCTGTTGTTCCCTATTCACTAAATTCAGGTCAGATTTACCCACACGTAAAAGGTCTATACCTATTTCTGGCACACTGGCTACCAACAGCATGGTTCCTAATTCCTATCTCTTTCTGTCCCCAGAGTTCACACATAACTGTTCCTAGAAACCAAAAGTTAGAACAAGTTGGTGCAAGTAACGTTCTCCATTTCCCAAGAATGCTACACTGGTAAAACGTATCTGTCTACAAAAACAAGTTATTTTTTCACAGTCTCAATTTCAGAATGAAATCCATGAGATGAGTGTTGGACTATAAAAGCAAAAATGTAACTGAAAAAGAGGCTTCACTGGAACAGTTTGTTATATAAAATCCCTCAGCTGCCAAAATGATCTGCAGACTTGCTTATATTTGAACTGCCTTCCTACAACGTAAGATTATCCTTCTTAGAGGAACAACAATTTCCTGTAAGTAACATGTCATTTGTTTTGCAAAGAATTTTTCATCTCTTAGCCTAAACAAAATTTCATTACAGCAGCCTCCAACTGTCATAGTGCTAGCAAAATCTGACTTCATTTTAATAGTTCTCCTTTTTGTTCTCCTTTAATGATCAACTGAAATGTCAAAAGGTAGTTCTGTATAGGGAACAAGAAAGCACAAACTGAAATCTTGTAAGACAGTTCTTTCAAAGACCTCAGAAATGAAAAGCATAAGCATTTGTCAAGTTCCTTAAAGATTTCAGGCTAGAAATTATTTTGTCTAAGGCCCTTTAGTTTTCGTTGTAGCATGTGCAAGGCTTGTTTTTGACCTCCTCTAAATTCCTGAGTTACCGCCAAAGCTCTTCAAAGTTTATAGTTGCCATCTTCTACTTCTGGCTTGTAGCTTCAACAAGTAAAAAAACCAACAGCAGCACCACATAAGGGAGTAACAGAGAATTTCAGTCTTTCCAAAGACTTCTGTTTTCTGAGTAGTGCATCAAATATTCAGTACAATTTAAAAAGCATAAATATTTTCTAAATGTTAGCCTCCATTTATAATTCTAATTTATTCCATCTCTTTCCTTCTCTCAAAAATGAAAAGGATTTATAGCCAAATAATCACGCATTTTCTACAATAAAACATGCAAGATTTGTGTCAATTGTAAGTGGATTTAGCGACTGCAAAAAGAAAAGTGGAATTGATGTAGAATCAAAAAATACATTTTTTTTTTGTCATAGAATTGGGAACAGATTGCCATTAGAATGCTTGAAGTCTATTCCACTTCTTTTTTTCTAGAGGCAGCAAAATACTGTACTGTAAAAAGTTAGTTATTTAGTTCTTTGTTTATAATTGAAAAACTCTAAATAGCTGTTCATCAAAGAGAGGAAACTACTTGAAATCTACATAATGTTTTAAAGCTCTGATAAGCTGTTTTGCGCCTGATTTACCATTATTTCACTGCAGTTTTATCTAAGTCTAATTCTATTACAATGACTGCATTCTACCAGAACAAGTTTCTAGAGAATAGAATATGAAATAACTACAGATCTAATAATTAGAGATCTGACAACAGCTACTGGTGGGAGGAGAGGAAACAGGACTAAGTATTTATGTTAACATGACAGTGGAATCAAAAATAGAGCAAAACAAAAGGGAACAGAACGAATCAACATCTAAACCAGTTAAGGAAATGTAATGGAAGCTTTTACATCACTCGAGTTTTATTACTCAATAATGACCCTGATTCCCTAGTGTGTTACTCCAGGCATTAGGTCAAAAGAAATACATTCTGCTACACCATTTTATAGTATAGCTTAAGTTGCTACTTACTTTTTAAGCCCACTTTATCCCACTCTCATGCATCATTTTATAAGGATTTTTTGCATCAAATAAAGCCATACTGTTTGCCACTGACTTTTTAACAAAACTAACCATACTGAATTAGGATGTTCAGAAATCTTTTTTCTTCAACACAGAAATAAGGTGAATTGTGCTCTTTAACTTTCTAAGCTTTCTCATATTAACATTTTCTCACATTAGATGTTAATTACATTATCAACACCACTTTTTAATTTAAAAAGGTTCTATTGTGTATTTGTCAGAGGACATCATTCCACTGAAAATAGCAGAGCAGATGAAACAAAGATATTTGCATGGTAGAATCTGAAAACTCACTTCAGTTACTTGCTGCAACATGTCCCTGACCTATATGTCAGAAATTTCACCGAGACCTTCTGGGTTTAGTACCCAGAAACGTACTCTACATAATCAGAATGGAAGAGAAAAAGACAGTTTTACCTGTTGTTAACATACTAAAATTGTTATAAAATTCTGCAGTTCATATGTATACTAGAAGACAAGATTTTCACTATAAATCTGCAAAGGAAATGGCACTGAAACACAGAATCAAATTATGACTAAGAAAGCACTCATAAGGACTTCATCATACACACTACTTTATTTGAATCCAACTGCACTGAAAGTTTTACAATTAGGATATATGTTATTAAGTTAGCATTTTTTTTGGAATTACCTGAGTTTCTTTCTTATTTGTTCCTTCTTCTGAATCAGACTGGTGCTCCTGATCATTTTCATCACTCTGGTGAAAGAGGAGGGATAAGGAAAACAGTTAAGCTGTTGAAAGCTTTCTGAGAATTTAATGTGTTCTGTATTTTTAATATCAAAAGCTAGGAGTAGTAGAATTCTACCTATCCAAAATATACAGAGCATATCTGGGATGTAAAATGAAAATTCTCAAACAAGCACTTGCTTTCAGTACCAGCAGAGGAAACACAGCTTTGCATTTTGCATTTGCACAGAAAAATCTTTTACAAAATTATATGCTGTTCCTATGACAAAGAAAAGGGAAAGGTAATCTGCTGAAACACTGGCGATATTCCTTCTAATTTGACAACAGTTCTTTCAGCTTTAAGTACATAGCTACTTGTAACATGCCAGATAATGAGCCTCATTCTTACAGCTTTGGTATGCATGCAATAGGAAAGAATTGTTCAATTTTTTTTATTTTTATTTTTTTTAAGATTATGATTAATTCCTATTACATTAAGGTTATTACAGTATTCTAGATTTTTTTTAACCATTATCAGCATAACTTAGACTTGATTTTGAATTTGCTCCTGAAAGCTTCACAATGGAGAAACAGAATGAACGAGTACCATTTTCTCCAGAACAAGTTAGTGAAATACTCTATTATTCTAAATGGTTCTCCAGGTTAAGAATGCACTATAAGCATTCCATATTGCTACAAACTATGGCTATAAATCAGCAGTAGCTGATTGATGGTAGTTTGTCTTTTACTTACATCTTGAGTCCAAAAAGAAACTCCTGTAGATCGTCGTTTTTCTCTTGGTCGCCGCCTTTCCCGTATAGATTTAGGTTGTGACTTATCTTCTTCCTTTTCTTCCTCTTTTTTGCCCCCTTCTGTTAATGACAACTTTCTTGTTCATTTGAGACAATCTGATTTTCTGAAAATCTACTGAAATTTTCTCAGTCTCTAAAATGCTTAAAATTAATATTTTTACCTGAAATAAATTCGCTACAAACCTCACCACAGGGTTTGCTGTAATATGCATTCATCAGAACATAGCTCTAAAATAAATACCATTCCAATTGTTGAACAACAATCGCAAAATACTAATTCCACCTAAACAGTTACGTAAACAAAATGCTTCAGTGTAACAGTAACACACCATAAATTGCACATAAAATTCGATTTTCAAAACTTTCACATAATAATTCATTAACATTTGTGTCAGTAGTTATATAAAAGTACAAAGGATAAGATAGTTCCTTATCATCCTTCAAACAAGATTTTTTTGCTTACATCAAAAATTCCTTATTAAAAATATATGTTTTAAACGTTTGTTAAGTCCTCCTTAGTGTCCCCTTTCTCGTTAGTCTTCTTCATTTTCCCATCTAAGGAATAATAAAATCAGACCTCAAAGACCTATAACTCTGTAATACAGATTTCCTTTTTCTTTAAAAGAAATGCAATTGCAGTTCAAAACTGACCTAATACCTCAGAATTGTGTTTGGTGTCCCACAAGTAACTTGCACAAAAAAGAGAATTAAACAAACCTGCCCAAACAGAAGTTATTTACCTGTTAGGTAGTTTGTTCAGTTTGCTATTCCTTTATGAGAAAGAAACCACAGAGTTGAGTTCAAATCACAGCATCCCTACTAACTTAACTGTATCATCACTGCTTTTCAGAGGTAAATGAATTTTTCAGCATGAAGCAAGAATTAAACAAAGAAGAAAGAAATATAAGTATTCATGCTGAACACCGACCTTTCCTAGTAATTGATGATTTACCTTTGAGCTTTCAGACAGTAATGTATTTCTCCTCCTAAAATCATAATTTGAAAAAAAAAACTGCTGTAGCTAATATTTACTTTTTTTTTTTTTTTTTTTCCATAGAACAGTCTAGAAAGAGTTTCCTAAAGTAAGCATGTAGTACTGAAAATTTTTATTACAAATTTCAGTTCGTGTTAGGACGGAGGGGAACAAAATCAGAAATCTTATCACTGAAGCTTAGTACTAACAACTTGTTCAGAAAATACCAATATAGAGAACAAGGTGATACTGATGCATAGTTCATGGAGATTTGATCAATGGATCATCTAATCTGAGCCTCTATATAACAAAATTATCAATTTCAATCAGTAATCCTATATCTAATCAATAATTTGAATTAATATATTTCTCCCAGCTTAACAGTGCCGCACCTCTCAGAGAGAACAGGGATCACAATGTATGTCAACAGCTTCATCCTTTGACAGGCAACTGATCAGGTACAGTATTTTTAAAGAATTATAGCAGATGATTCATATTTGAATAAAACTCTAGGCAAAAAATCTGTGACATCAAGGAAAAGCACCTTTCTGATCCCTGAATCGAGCATCTCATCTTCAGTGTAAAATTATATAAACCGGTTAGATATTAGTGTGGTTGCACATATGCACATATAATACATATTATGAACTAACACCACACTACCACCAGAAGTATCTCTTTCTCTCCTGTTTTCAGATGCTCATGAAACCATGAAAGCATCGTTTCATTCCCTCACTGTAAGACTAACCCTCCTCTCCAATTAGTTAGCAATTATTTAATCAAGTAAAATTCCTCCTCGATATCTGCACATTTAAACTCTGAAGCGTGATATTCTGTTACAGTTGCTGTGTGAAAGCAGAAATGAACCCAGACTCACACACCGTAAGACTGAAAAACACCATCAAGTCCTCGAAGTCTTTTTTCCTCTCTACATGCAAGTTTTGGAATTTGTTACAAGATCTGGAGTGATGTATATCTACGAGAGGTCTTACACATCACACCCCATTTTGAACAGTCTTTACAAACACAAATTGCCCTTTGGCAATTAAAAGAAAAATAAAAACAGAACTTCACAGACAGTAGTCCTACCTCTCTCACTTTCCTTTGTTCCACTCCGAGAATAGGCAGAAGTTATACCTATAAGGCTGTTTGGTCTGTTTAGTTGACTTGAAGTTGAAAGAGAGCTAGTGGAGGTGGAGAGCGAGGAGGTGGATGATGAAGAAGTTGAAGTTGAAGTTGGTCTATAGCGATGATATGGCTATTCAGCAGAAAAATGTCAAAATTAATTTACAAAGATTAAACAAACATAAACCACAGGATATTAAAACATTTAAATATGTAAATGATTGTTTACAGTAATACAAAAATTACAGTGTTATAGTTGGAGTTAAGATTCATATAATTTCTCTACCTAAAGAGACCCATCATGAAAATACCTCTTCAACAGTTCGGGAATATCTTTGTCTATAATCATCATCTTTAGTTTCAGATTCTTTCTTTTCTTCTTGTTTTTCTTTGTCTTGCTTTTCTTTCTCTTCCTTTTCCTTTTCTTCATTTTCTTGTTCTCTGGTTCGTGTGGGACGATTTCTTCCTATAGTTTTTTCTGCTTCTTGAAGATCTGTCAGTGTTACACCCTGTGAAAATAGCAGTCAGCAAACAATGGTACAACGTATCATTCAGCTTGTATTAATGTAGATGATCACATTATTTATTGTTAAATATAAAAATCAGCTTAAGAAAATTAATTCTCTCTATTAAAAAAAATGCATTCTACCTACATATTCTACCTATAAACTTTTCTCTTGAATCCTGGAACCAAATATTCCTCTCTGATTAGCAGCAAGTGTTTGCTCTAATGTGATCTACCACAGGTTCTCTAGTAACACCATTTTAGTTGAACTAGTACATACAGATCATGTAGAAAATCATGTAGAAATCATTAAAGAATACACTAGCTCCCTCAAATATCATCATAACCATCATAAACATTTTTGAAAGAACCTGAAAATACAATACTTAAAAAAATCGGAAATATTGGTACCTACAAATTCACCCACTGGAACTGGATTTTTAGGTAAACGACACATCAAATAAATACACTGAGAGCACTACAGAAAGTTGTAACTAATATCTTATCTCCTTGCTGTATCTAGCTAAATGCTAGTTTTCAAATTAAGCCAGGATGCAAACAACTTCTTATATAAAGAGAACTTTTCTATACTGCAATTTTCAGCTTATCTATCTTATGGAGATACTGCTCAAAATTCTTTGTGACCTATTCCAAAGCCAAATTCCCAGCTCATTAGTTATTTAATTGATTGTTATGCTTTTCCACTGTAAAGATTCAAAAAGAATTGCTCTGTGGTTTAACAATCTTCCAGGATCTGGCTTACTACCAAGAAGTAGAAAAGAACTCCACTATGATAAACCCATGTCAAACAATGTGATCTCTCAATAGGAAAGGTAACCAGAAACATTTGAGGGGTTTAGAATTACAAAGGTTTGAAAGTAATGTCAGTAAATAATTTAGTTATAGATCTGACCTTAATGCAGATAAGGATGCTGGCTGAAGTTATAGATCTGACCTTAATGAAGATAAGGATGCTGGCTGAAGTATTTCTTTGTTCTGTTTTATCTAAGGACAATTTTGCTGATTATTCTCAGTTTGTCAGAAGACAAAGAGAGAAGGGTAGACACACTTTACAGAAGATAGTAGCTGGTAATTGCTCCAGGGCCCACAAAGCATTCAAGTCCTGTTCAGACATCATCTATTTTGCTACTATCACATATTTTGCTATGCAAGGACTGCAATGGCTGCAATTCAGTATGAGGTAGCTCTCACAGAAACTGGGAAAAACTTCCAAATATATCAAAATATCAAATATCAAAAACCTCTTCCCCAGTACTCTTACGTGTCCATGGAAACTAGGCTGAATGTGTATTTTCAGTGTCACAGATCACATCGTATATCTATATGTTGGTCTACATATTGTATGCCATGCCTAATTCTCAAGTAAAATCTTGACAGAGAAGCTGTTAGTTCTTGGTGAATTGAAAGCCGATATCTACATAAAAGCAATACAATTACTCGAGTAAGCCACTTTCACATAACACAAACAAAAACTTCAGTGGAAGCATCTCTGCTTTCAAATTTCTGTTAAATTACTCTGTGGTGATCAGAAAAAGCACTTTCCAGGACATAATGAGGGCTCCTCAAGCTTTCACGGAAATAAAGGAACTAAGAGGCATTTACTTCATCTGGTAAAAAGTTGTTTATACCAGGAAGATCAACTGATCACTTGGAGTTTTAATGGGAAATTAAAACTTCACTGTACTCAGGGAGTTGTTATATATGTTCCCATAAATGTAGAAGCTGTAATAAAACCATACCTGTGTAGATCTTCTAGACTGTCTTGCTTGCCTGGATCTAGCTTTTCTTTGGGACTCCGACTCTTCATCCCGTACTGGAGTGAGGTATGATCTAAAGAGTTAATTACAAATAAGTCAGCAAACGGTAATTTTTG
Organism: Aythya fuligula; assembly: GCF_009819795.1. NCBI lineage: Eukaryota > Metazoa > Chordata > Aves > Anseriformes > Anatidae > Aythya > Aythya fuligula. Next base: position 42,133,733 of record NC_045559.1, read on the forward strand.
TACAAATGCATTAAATGTCAGAAAAAAACTCACAACGTATGAAAACCAAAGCAGTTAGAAGAAAACCTTTAAAGATATGAAATGAATTACTGTACCATATATACTATATACATTATACATACTATATCATCTATATCATAATAACGTGTTCATCATGCTAGTGGCCTTACAACTCACTTAAAATACATAGTGTTTCCTATTTAATTTAGATTTGCTTTTCTCTAAATAAAACATAAAAAATTACAAACAAAATGTGTGTGTGTGATGTGAGTGCCCATGCAAGTAAACCCTTAACATAACTTTTAGGCTTTCAGAAAAATCTGTATGTACTGCTAATGCAGAAATGCTAATTATACCATCTATTGCACCGGAGATTAAGAATCTTTAAGGAGGTAGTTACCATATTTTCACATGAATCATCCACGATTTGGGTAATCCAATGCCCTTTAAAAACAACAGACCTTAAAAATAAATCCTCAGGAATCCCACAACAATCCTGCAGAGTAAGCAAGTAATTGTAATCAAAGCCAAAGGGCTACTACAGTAACCATGCAAGGTCAGGACTCTTTAAAGAGACTTTCCAACCCAGGCAATTTGGGTAAAAAAATCAATACGTACACATACATAAATATATATATGTATGCATGTAATATATGTGTATATGTAAAACCATTGTTAAAGACCTTGAAGTTTTTAATGCATTTGTTGGTTTTCTATTACAGAACATTCTGAGAACGCTGTTATAATTTACCATCATGTTTTTTAATCCTTAGATTAAACAGATTGGAGAAAGTTGAAAAAGTAGAAACTGAAGGTTGCTAAAGGGTTGCTTACGACATAAAGCCCTTCTGAGATCCTTTAGGTAAAATTAGCTACATTAAAAGCAGAATTCTATGATATTTTCTGACTATATTATTTCTATAGTTCATTCGTTAATAATTGGCTAACGATTTCACAGAATCACAGAATGGTTGAGGTTGGAAGGGACTCCAGAGATCATCTAGTCCAACCCCCCTGCTGAAGCAGGGTCACCTAGAGCACGTTACAGAGGATGGCATCCAAGTGGGTTTTGAATATCTCCAAAGAAGACTCCACAACCTCTCTGGGCAGCCTGTTCCAGTGCTCTGTCACCCGAACTGTAAAGAAGTTCTTCCTGAAATTCCTCAGATTTAAATACTTTGGGAAGCTATTACCTATTAACACTTAAAGCATTTATCTATGGAAAACAAATCTTTTTGGTCACCTAATTATGTATTTCTCGGATTAAAGCATATTAAAACAGTTCTGAAATGGTTCTAAGTTTTTAAAATAAACTTTATTTACACAGATTATTATGCCTATGTTTTACCACCCATGTTCTATCTCTACTAACTGAATTATCTCCAAAATAGAGAAAAAATATAACTAGCTGTTATATTTACAAATGCAGAAATATCCCCTCTCAAGAACTATATTAATTTCATTCCTCTATCTTGTTCTCCTGCAAATAATATTTTTGATAAGATTTTCTGTTTTCCTAGACCCTTAGGCCCTATCTATATTAGGAAAAGGGTGCCTACTAGCTGCTTCAGCTAGCCTGAAATACAATTCATCACATAAATCTGACTCCACTTTAGAGTCAGCCAATGTATTCCTCAGCCACATAGGTAGACACAAGCTTTAACCTACCTAAGACAGCTTTGATTGCAGAGCAGGTGTAACCTTTACAGTTTGAAAACTGCTGCAAATTGCTCTGTAGGAATCCTACCCTCCAAAAATGTGAAAAGCTTTAAACCTTGCTGAAGGAAAATGACAACTCTATAGCTACTGTCAGACTGGAAACTGCCCCAGCATCCTCTGTGTATGCCTCACGGGTCAACTGTGTATTCATGATACAAAGATATTAAAGATTCAAGTTTGTCACTCTCTTCCGTGTTTCTCTAAAGCAATCCTAAAAATTAGATAAAGAATATAGCTTCTTCAGTACGTTCTGAAAGGATTCACCATTACATATTGCATTACTCAAAGTAGTTCATAACATGCTTACTTTTCATATACTATTTGAAATACTACTTCAAACATATTTTCCAATTAACATACTTCCAGTCTATATGGATTAATCAACTTCATTTCTTAAGAAAATATTTAACATATTTCATGAACAGACAAAATTTCTTTATGTGCATATAAACATACATGGATACACATACACACACACACAGATATGTATCTGTATATATACAGATAGATATGCATGTGCCCATATTGAGGGTACTACCTTCTCACATGCACACAGGAATTATTCAGACTTTGCTGACTGTTAACACTTAATGGATATTTTAACACGCCATCACGAATACATCTACAACAGTATATTATACAATTGGCCCTGAGTCAGATTAAAAGGAAAGAATTTCAGGCCAATTGCAGGTATCTAAAACATATGTAGTATACGTATATTAGTATACACATGTTAGTGAGAGCAAACGAGACAGCAAAAGCCTTAATTCTAGATCTCCTCGTTTTTCTAGCTCATATGAGACTGAAATAGGATTTGCATTTTAAAGTTGAAACTGTTTTTGGAGAAATGATACATTTTCTTGCTTTTGTTTTGTCAAATTGCACTACGGAAAATGCAGGTTCTGGCTATGGTTGTTATGACAATGGTGGTAAGCACCTGTGGGCATCTCCCTGATCATGGAAGAGACAGAAAAATCCCCATTTAAAAGAAGGTTGTTCATCGCAGTTTCGGATATGAAAGGAAAATGGACTACGAATATCCTAAACACAGTTAAAGGTCTGTGGAATCTATGAATGTTTTTGCTGCCTTTCTTCTCTAACAACAAATAGCTATGTTCCCTCTGTAAACATACAGAGGGATACACGTCCACCACTGACATAGTAGCTGCATTTCAAAACTAATACAGCAGCAACACAGAAATCTGAATGTGCATTTCAGCAGAAGGGATAAACTTTTATAAATATCAAAAATAATCAGAACCCATGGAAAACTAACAGGAATTAACAACCTTGTGAAATCTTATTATTTTGCTTTCACAAATAGTAGGTATCACCTGTTTATGGAAACATAAATATACATCAATTGTAACTCATCCTCCATGTAGGTGTAACAGAAAAAAAAACGCTGTATTCTTAAAATTTACATCAGCTTCTTACTACTTCTTCATATTGAATAGCTCGTAAACCATTGCACTTACAACTGTATATAATGTTTCAAATGGAAGAGACCCTAAATGATTGCAATGAAATGAACAAAATGTGTTTGGTTCAACACTCTTGTCTTTGTAATGGCAGACATACAAAGTGACTGGAAAAAATAGTACGTGGTAACTTGTCAGCGTACTGCCTTTGGCACAACAGATGTGCCATAGTAGACAGCAGCAGTGCATTTGCAATAAGTAATTATTGATTTTCTTATTTTTAACTCAGTGTTTTTTACGTAGTTCCATTATGGATATTTTTCAGAGGACTCATGTATTAACAGAAAAACAAATATAAAAATACAGCATACCAAATGAGAACCCAAGGACAGCCAAAATACACAGTATCAAAGCTTAAGTTTCATGGATGAGATTTATCAATGGATAAATTGAGGCATCTTGGTAGTTGTTTCAATAAACAGCAAGCAAATACCACTGCTTTACATACTGTACTATCCAAATTTGTGGTAACCAACATATTCCTTTAAATAAGAAAAAAAAAGATTATTTTTGTACAAGAGCAACATTACTCTTAGGACCTTTACACACCTCCGTCTCTCCCTGACCTCTGATGTTGAGGACACAGTGCCAGAAGTAGCTGTAGTCATGGCTGTGGTAGTGGCCGCAGCATTTACAACAGATGGTGCAACAGGAACCGTCACTGCTGTAGGAACATTTTCCTTTTCTTTCTCAGTACTATCCTCAGCCCACAAACGATTTGAGGTACTACAGCATAACAAGCAGCAACACAAAAAAAGAGAAAAGGAAACAGCTAAACAATGAAAGCACTTTACTAAACAACTAATAACATGTAACTTGAGGGACGGATTTTTTTTAAAAGCAAACTGAGAAATGTCTCTACAGTGAAAGCTCAACTTGAGCTATTAAATTGAATGAATTAGGAATTGAATGGTTCACAGTAATTGGATTCTTATTCTTCACCCTTCGATTCGAATATTGGATTTATTTATTTATAACAACATGGCTGTCACTTTACAGTAGAAAGCCATGCATAATTTGAGCCAAATCGTGTAAAATTAAAAGAAATTGAACAGGAAAGTGAAAAAATCCAGAGCCCCATGATCTACTAAACAAGAACGCATGCACGTACATAAGCACATAGTAGACCTGACAAAAAAAGAACAACAAAGAGTATACTGGTGGCATTACCTGCTTGGTACACCTGCTGAAGTAGAACCCGTTGTACTCTTTGTAGTAGTGTTTGCGCTGGCGGGCAGTGTTTTCTGAAGACCAGCGGACGAGGTAACTGTTGATGCAGTACTTGGAACATTAGAACTAATCAAATCATCTTGTCTTCTACCAAAGGAGCCACTGAAGGAGAGACATTTACAGTGAATACATTTGTATGACTTATCTTTCTTTGTTCATTAAAATATCACAAAGCTGTGAATGATCCATTGAACTTCTGCCTGTCTATTCTATGTTTCAGTTGAGTTCTGGAAACTTTTTGGGCAAAAGAAGCTTTTCCAAACGCCATTTTCTTCATTATTTCATCGAGAAGGACTTATAACTTCAACTTCTGAAAGCAACAGACCTGACCATTCCTCCACAGTAATGGGAGATAAAGTAGCATCTCACTGGTTGATACTTGTCTTGATTGCATCTACCAAAATACTCACACAGAGCCCTCAACATTCCATTTTTAAGCTGCTCTTTCACCCACACTGAAGACCTCTGAAAATACAGAACTTTACTCCACAGCTTGTCAGAAAAGAAAATGTCATTAATATCACTCCTGTAACAATTTTCAACAGACGTCCTTTTTAAAGAAACAAGCAAACAAACAAACAAACAAAAACCTCAAATCACTCCCAGAAAGATTAACCCTCCCACCCATGCTTTTCCCTTGCTCTTCTAGTTGTAACGATGATCCACACGTTTCCACGTTTTTATCCCACTGGTTCTGGCTGAACATATTTTACATTACCAAGACAGGATGTTTTCATGTGTAAACATTAGAACCCACAGTTAGCATCAGAACATCACATCGCTAACTAGAAAAGATGTAAGGAAAAATGGCTGTTTGTCATTCTGCTACTGATCTTTCTTTCTTTTGCTATCAATTCTAAAACGGCCAAGAAAAAAACATTTGTACAAGAACAACTAAGGAAATGCACAATTAAAACACCATGTACCACATTAAAGGGATATGTACATGGTGTTTGAAGTCTGGAGCACAATACTGATAAAAGCTATCATGCAACAATAGCTTTCGTAAATCAAACTGTTAATATTTTCCACCCAGAATGTGAAATCTGTGCAGTATTTCTCCTACACTCAATGTTAAGAAAACTTAGTTTTCTTTTTAAGGCAAGAGGTTAGCAAAGATCTAAGATGTACTGTACTGTATGAAACAGCCTGACTACATGCTACTGAAAACACATCAATGTCAGGACTGAAAAAGATAGCATCCATCACCATGTACGTCATCAGCATGTATCAGTATACAGCTTAGCTACCTGAATGTCAAACTTTTGATCTATTCATTTAAGATATTTATTGCCCACTTCATTAATATCAATGAAAAACTTCACTCAATTAGCTTCACTGAAACTACACAGTAAAATGAGTCATGTATTAATTCCTGGATATGATCCATTCTGAGAAAATCCTGCAAGATGAGAACCATGTAGACCTGAAAATTATGTTCATATTCATCATAATTTAGTTTACCTTCAAGTGAGTTTTAGTTTTACGTTTGCATTCTATGATGGCGATACTCAAGGTAGGCATGGCCTACCACTGTGGACAGCAGACCAAGACCTCTGATACTATCACTAGCAGAATTCAGCATTTTTTCCCTCTTCTTTTCGGATATCAGGCAGAACTACTATTCCAACAGTTAAAATAGTTATCTTTGGTTCCTGATCAAATCTGGAAGGAGTCAAAATAATCTCAAACTGAAATAAACAATAGGAATAAAAAAGCATATAACTTTATATAGCAGTTGCTGTAACACTCTAAGCTGGTAAAATGGCGTAGCTTTAAAACAAGCACATGAGCTTGTACCTCAGCTTAAGTACATACTTTGTGATTACTATGAACGCCATTTTAACATGTCACCATACAATTTTAAACTGTCCTTACGAAGTTAAGGATTCAGGAATTATTTGTTTTTCTTTTGATTTGTAAAATTATTTTGATTTTAAAACAAGAGAAAATCCCACACCTTCTTTGATAACTTGTGTTTAATGATGTAGGACCTTCATTCAAACTGTTTTTCTTGACATCTTCCTCCCATTTTCTCCTTGCATAGGAACTACCACCACGTATTGAGCTAGCAGACGAGTCCCTGTAAATAAGATTTTAATTTAGCACACTCATATTAAAGCAGTTTGATTTTGATGCAAGCTGAAAATGAGTTTCAAATTAAAGATGAAAAACTTGTGTGTGGATAATGCATTTAAAATAAACGTAACAATGCAGAACAGGAATAAAGTGACCTGATACATACAGTAATTTTCAAGCTCCTGTAGAAAAATATCAGATTCATATTAACATTGCTTGAAGTATAATAGAAAAGAAGTTTCAGAAAAATACTGTTAAAGGGGATTTAATCAATAGGAAGTCAAACATCAGCTTTTATCTGTGATCATTGTTGGCTTTTTTTCCCTCCAAAAAGGATCAAGAGGCTTCTTCGTTTGCTCCTGCGATAATCCAGTGCAATCAAGGGAAAACTACCTTGTGATTTTAGAAGTTGGTTTCATAGGATTATTCATTTGTGGATGTTATAATAAGAAGTTCAAAAGCTGACTTCTCTTTAGAACTCATGATATTGTAGGCTAGTGTAAACAGGTCCGCAGTAGCCATTCCTGAGTGGCCTGCCACATATCACTAGCTGACATTACTTTAGTCATGAGGAATTTCCATTCTGTTGTTGCAGTTTATAGCAGCAAGAAATAACCTTGCAAAAATCTGCTTAGAAAAATGGCTCTGAAAACTGATACTAATACAAAAAACTCAGTGTCTAACATAAGCTCAAGATCTGAAGTAAAGTTCACATAGAAGGAAGAAAGAAATGTCTTGCACAAAACTATATATAAAAGGCTACTGTATATGTGAGGGAAAATAAAACCTTGTAAAGAGGTGTTTCATGTTCAAGATACTTGTGAACTTCAGAATTTACTCCCAATATATCCTTTTGCACAAAAATGTATGGCGGTATTTCTGTGGTTGCAAACAACCTCAGAAAAGGATCAAACGCAGTCCGATGCAATGCTATGTCTTACAAACAAAGAGAAACACTAATTCTGAGATATTGCCTACCATACATCCTAAGTAAGTCCCGCTGCATGACAAATTTTAATAATTGCTGAAGGTTTAGCTTTGCCAAGACTCTACAGACTTCAGCACTCTTCTTGTAGCATTGGCTAAACTTCTGAGGCTGGATGTCTAAGATTTGTTTATCTAAAGGCCCAACTAGGATTCATCTGGAAGTCCTTTCCATTACTCACAGTAGGAAGTTAGATGGATTACACGACATCATCTATTATCTAGACAAGCAGGTGTTCAGACAGGTGGAACAAGAACACTGCATTAAGCTAAGCAGCAAGGATAGGGATCTGGGACAAGGACAGAACCCTTATTAATTAATTAATGGATCTGTAAGGCAGAGAGTTAAATTAGTCACCATAAAAAAGGTCAGACTAAAAGTCAAAAATCTCTGATGGTTTTAAATAAATAAGCTGGGTTGTCTGCCAAGTCATACACTAGGCAAAGTACTGGTGCCTAGAAAGGCTGGCCTAAAAGCACTCTTCACCTTTCATACACCAAGGAATGAAGAATATTCTCAGGTCAACTGCTCAGACAACACTGTCAGGGCTAATGACACTGATCTAAGGTCACCCAATACATATGAGGAAAAACATAATATTGCTGGTACCCACTTTTGGAACTGTGTCTGTGAGTACGTCATGACGGTATGCCAAAGAGACTAAATAAACCTCAACACTGCACCAACATTTAATCCCTTTGTTACAAACAATAAAAAAATTGAAGAAATAAAATTACAATTAAGTATTTATCCCAATCTTAAGTTATCACGTGGTCAAGACAGTTTCAGAAAGTCATTTGAGAAGCTCTTAAAAGAATAAAACATGAAATAAGAACAATCTGTTATAAACAAACCAAAACTGATTAATGAACTGAACTTCAAATAAGAATATAGCAGAATGATAGAATGGCTTGGGTTGAAAAAGAACTTAAAGACCATCTGGTTCCAACCACCCTGCACAGGCAGAGATGTCACCCACTAGATCAGGTTGCCCAAGGCCTCATCCACCCTGATCTTGAACACCTCTAGGGATGGGGCATCCCTGTACTCTGTACTCCCTGTACCCAGGCCACATGTCCCTACTTCCACTGCCTGTGCATCTCCTTCTTACACCTCAGTCTGAGCAACAGGTCCTTGCTCAGCCATCCAGGCTTCTTGGCCTCCCTGCTCACTTTCTTACACATGTGGATGGAAGAGTTCTTGGTCTCTAAGGCATCCTTAATGAGTTGCCACCTCTATTCAAATCCTTTGTCCCTTATGATAGTCTTCCAGGGGATCTCATCCACTGGAACAAACAGTTGGAAGTTTGCTCTGTGCACGTTCAAGGTCCTGACTTTGCCATTTGCCAGGTCCGTGTTCCTTAAGATCACAGACTCAACCAGGATGTAACAAAACAGATGCCAACAAACTAAGCTGAACTTCAGGGGAGTATGAGATCTGGAATATTCCTGTTTCAAAACAGAATTTGTCACCCAGACACTGAACTTAAGCAACAGCATTCTGCAAGCTTAAGAGAAAACAGCATTTATCTCGTGTTTTCTCCGAACTGAAACGTTCTCAACAGTAGCAACAAAAAAACTCCTCTTCAGACATACGGAGATTTGTCAGTCTTATAGATAATGATTATTGTGGAGCAATGAGAAGTATTTTCATTTCAGCTCATCCAAAATTCAGCTATCTAGACACAATCTGACAGAAACAACACTTAACATTTTGTACTATGTATAATATATTGAAACTTAAGAAAGCAGCCAAGTAGAACCGTAATAAAAGAGAGAAGTGAAAAATTGGAAGGTTCTGACAACGTAAATATGTCATGAAAGTACTCCAAATACTAACAGGTGACAGGCCTATGCACCTGAACTTTTTATTCCCTTTATACTGAAAGCTGAATAAAAAATATCAGTAAAGAGAGTATTCCCAAAAGAAGATAAAAGGCCACCATGCAAACAAGAAAAATAGAAGTGAAAGCTACAAAAGAACCACTATGATTTCTGCAAACAGTTGCTGACGCATGATATAGTTTTACCAAGCACTATAAGAAAAATATTTTTTTCAGCAGAATAATGAATCCCAATATCCGCACCAGATGGCTCAAGACAAATCAGTAAAATTCTTTCAGTACCCTTCAGTACAGTTTAAAGTTTAATTTTTTTTTAATTTTGCATTTATTTTCTCCCCTAAAATGACAACACTCAATGACCAGATCAGCTCCTGTAACAAAATAATTTATGATTTACAAAATCAAAAACCTTTGGGACTACTCTACAGATTAGTATAATCTATGGAAAAGTATAATGCTCTAAACCAGCATTATCTTCATATCTGCAAGTTTGTCAGCCACTCTAAAGTCACATAATTTTATATTTAAAAGTAATTATAAATTTAGAGTCACCTGTTTTCTTTTTCATCAATGTCAGAGGTACTGGCCAGTCGTCTTGGTATTGTAGGTGCAACATATGCAAGTCTAGTTCCTTTTCCATCTTTCTCCTGAAAGACATATTTTTACTAAGTGTTACTATCATTGATTATAGAACTATAAGCTGGAAAATCATCATTATGAAAATTTCATCTGTATTTGTTGTGACCCAATTATAAAAATGAGTTTTAAGCTTTAGTTAAATATCATAAAGACTAAAACAGGGAAAGGGAACTGTTTATGTTTTCATGCTAGTTATGCAAATGATTTGATTTCCGTTTAAACTGCAAGAAAAAGAAAACTGCTTACTGAAAACAACTATTTCAGTATTTTTACATTAGTTTTACATTAGTTCAGTATTATTCCCTATCCCCAACACAGATTTGAACATTCGTACTTGAAAAAGAACCATATGTTATATGCATACCTGTTCCAAATTAGTCCTTTGCTAAGGACTGCAGTACATTTGTGTTTAATTATGCAATTAAAGTTTTGTAAATAAAAAAAGACTACAGAATACAAAAACAGCTTCCTTTTTCAGACGATTCTATCAACACTGCTCTCCAAATGATGTCAAAACTGTCAACCCTCTGGTCTCCCTTAACTGTAAAAAATACTACTACTGCCAGTGAAAGTCCCAGAAAGGGAAAAGCCCCAGACCCATGTACCAGGTCACCAGCCAGTGAAGGTGCATATTGTACTTCTAAAGTACTACACAGAAGCATATATAATTTAACAGTTCAGAATTTTAGTAAAGAATAAATGAGCAGTAAACTCTAAAGAGAATGTCTTCCTTTTACAACAAACACCTACGCTAAGCAAAGTTCCTCAAAATGCTGTTTCACACTGAAAAAGATTACCTTCTCTTTGTTGTCCAACGAAGAGGAAAGTCTAGGACTTGAAGCAGAACGCATAACACCTGCAGCGTCCTTTTCTTTCTGAGCTTCTTTGGAAGCAGTAATCTCTGCAAGTGCACCATAACTACCAGTTTTTCTAAGACCTAACCTCCATGAAGCAGGAGATTCATCTTTCCTCTCTTCTTCTTTGGGAGAAACCTTGCTTGTAGATGTTGGAAACTGTAAAACACAGCAGCAAATTAAAGGCTATTAATTTGCATTATCAGTGGTAATACATGATCTTTGCAGAGATTTGAGAACACAATTACTTTTAATAATCATGGAAATACTGAATTCTTAGGGGAGTTAAGGTGAAAGAAAACCTACACGCTCTTCTCTTGAATTAGTTAATGAGATAAGAAACATAAAACTGGTCAAGGAATACTAGTCCTCTAGAAGTTAGATTATAAAAACTCACACTTTGTAATAAACACTGTGGTCAGGAGATGCAAACTTAAAACCATGCAGATCTGGTATCAACACTTTGATTAAATATGTTATTTTGCAACCTATACACAAACCTGTGCACACCAGAACCTCACCATGGATTTTTCACCCTTATTGGGCACAAGAACAATGCCAGTTTTGCGCAAGCCCTGCCTCCATGATGCAGGATCTACTGACTCCACGACAGGCATGATAGGAGGAATGAAATCATACTAAAGCCAATTAAGACAAGACAAAGATGAAGATTGAAAGAACAGAAAATAGAAACAGAAGGTTGTTTCAAAAGCACATAGTTTGTTCCCACGCTTATGTCATGTAGCTCTTCATTACACCACATAATACCAAAAAGCAGAAAGACAATTACAACTTCAGTAACAGATTCTTATTAAACACAGCACAACATGTTTAGCTAGCTCAGTGACAGAACTACAGTTTGCATAGAATAGGACAGCAAAGCCTGTAGACCTAACAGGTTCGTGCCTAAATCATCATATGCTGGAGAATATTACAAGATTCACACTAACATATTCATTACCTTTCTGATCTTCTTTCATATTGCGTTCAGATCTCTTAATATGATCACATGCTAGCTTAGCTATCAAACCCACACCATTACTCACACACTTGCCCAAGTTTAGTGTCCTCAGACAGAAAGTAACATTACTGAATGTGACAACCATTGAGGAAAACCCAAGTTCAAGCTTAGCACACTGCTGTGAGCAACATATGGTTCAGACACCTATGGTGTAAAATCAGAAGAGTAACTGAAGTAGCACAGATGTTGCAAACCTGAAGAAGCAGGTGCAAGAGTAGGTTCAAGGCAACTTGTACGTGTACCAGCTCTGTTCTACCTTTTTTAGTAATAACAGTTTAAATCCTGTTTGTTCATTGACATGAGCTGCAACTGCTTCTCCACGTCATACGTGCATACCATTTTACAAAATGATCAGCCTCAATATAAACAGGCATTTATTTTGTAAATACAGAAGACCCAGAGTCTTTATATTTAATTGTAGAAAGATAACTGCAGTGTACTTTTAACCTGCACTTTTTGCCTCAAAGACGGAAAAATAAGATAAACTATTAGTTACTGCACAATAAAATTAGAACAAACTAAATGCCAATATGTTGCTGATTTGCAAAAGTTTTTCAATTAGCTTAAAATCATACTTACTTCTTCTTATCAGAACTTTTTCATACATCATAATTTAATCATGTACCAAGAAAAAATTCTGTATAACTGAACATTCAACTCTGGAATACCAAGCCTTACCCCAAGCATGCAATGATTTGATAACATCCTGCCACTGAAGGTCATATAGCTCAGAAGACTTCTGCATAGTATGAAATAAATGGATTGAAAAGCACAAGCTGGAAACTTTCACTGCTCAATTTCAAGAAAAATGAAATACTTGAAGTATTAGATACCTTAGAATATGAAGCATGCAAACATAACTAATTCCAGTGCAAAAACTGGGTGGAGAGAATATTGGTTGAACTGAAAAACTGTCAGAAATGCTTGTATTACTAAACTGACTTCAAAAAGATAAACTATACAGTAGGCCTGTTTCCCTGAAGTTAACTTCACACTGTATGTTTGTGTTCTCTACAGTTAAGTACAGTTGGCAAACCAGAAATTCCTCACAATGTCTTCCCTTCCCCCAGAACCCATTTGCTATGGTTTGAGAGCCCCATTTGCTACGGTTTGCATGGAAAACTTGCAGCTCTTGAGTTCTCTGCAGCTCTTGAGCAACTCTTGTTCTCCCATAACAGAGAACCGTAACTCCTAACTCAGCCAGTGCAAACTGTTTAGATTAACATCACAAGATCACCCTGGAATCTAGTTGTTTGCCCAGCCACAAGGGCTCAGAGAGGGGAAACAGTAGTCATTCCTGCCAGTGAGCCATGCCCACAACTACCTTTTGCTCTTAATGCTTTTTTTTAAGAGAAATCTTGTGGACGTTAGTCATGATGATTTTTATAAAGCAGCTTTTAGGATCAGGAAAGCTGGCCCAACCCTTTTGCACAGTATAGCATAATATGATGCTGTTGGGAGATTTAAAATATATTCCCTTTATCTTTTACATGAAAAGGTGCTAACCATTAGGTTCTAACCTATGCTTTTTAAGATTAATTATTATTAGGTTCCATCGTGTATATGAAAGCACAACTCCAGTAAGTGCCAGGAAGCTAAATGCAATACATAATATTCCCCCTATAGTACGTCTTCCCTCTCTGATGTGGATTCAGTGTATCATAGTCAAATTTTTTCAGAAACATCTGTAGAGGGTTAAGCTTTGATTATGACATGTGAAGAAAACTTGTAAGGGATGACAAAGGAAGCCCTACTGGCTTGCTATCCAGTTTGTTTATATATTCTGAATGATTGACTTGCATACAACCTCGTGACTGTATAGTATCTATTGTAATTTTTTTTTTCTCCAGGCATACATATCTCCCTTTTGACAAGCAAACCCAAGATTCATTCCAACTAACTTTTCAAATCAAGCTTCCTATAAGCAATATGGCTTTGATGGCTATGTTTTTGAGACAAATTATTTGCACTAATCACAAATTATGTGCTCCAATCCTCTGGTTCTTCCATTAGATCCTAACCACACTGAAATCAGGGCTAGAACCTACAGCATTTTCTTAGTCCAAATATCATTTTCAATTTCTGTGCCTATCATTTTCAACTTCTAGCACTAGCTGAATGTTTCTAAGGACTCTCAAAAGTACCTTAGTCATACTTCTTGCTAAGGCTTCTTGCCTTAGGAGTGACAGTAGATTCTAAAACTTTAGGAGGCATTTGGCATTAAAAAAAATACTTTTGAACAATGAAGTTTAGCTTCAGAAAAAAAAAACAACAAACACAAGAATTACAGTCACTGTGCAATAGGTTTTTGCTTTTTTAAATGGATCTCGTGTTCAGCTACATTGTAGCTATATATTTTAGATTCCTGTTTAGAATCAAAACTGTTCACTCAAATTTAAAAATTTACAAAAATTGAACACAGTTTCTGCAGAAAAACAAAATATGTTAGGAATCTATTCATATTTTCATCACTGGATAACACAATTCAATTTTATACAAATATCAAAAAATGTATGCTTACAAAGAACAGAAATCTAAAGTCACAACAAGAAAAGTATTTTATTTTACCTTCTTAATAGGTGACGTGGGTGTCCCTTGACCACCAGCTACCGAAGGTGCTGTCACAGCCACTGATGATGCTTGTGTACTTGTGGTATTTGCATTATTAGTTACACCTGCCAAGGTTTTGGTCTTATCTGAAAAATATTTACAAGATTCTCATTTTCATTTTTCACTCATAACTCCCTCACTTCTACAACACAGAGTTGAATTTCTTTTGAGCAAGTTTGTCAGTCAGCTTTCCCAACAATATTATTTATCCCTCAGTATTTTCCCTTTCCCTCCCACTGTATCTTAGGTTCATCTTCTTTCCATAATGCTCATACATATATTTTTTTACTTATTTTCATTCTTCAGGAATTATTAAAACACTCAGAGATGCAGAGACAGAACCACACTCTTTCAGAGTGAAAGTGACCTAATTCAACCTCCTGCTCATAGCAGGGTCAGCATTACATACAGACCAGGCTGCTCAGGGCTTTGATGAGCCAGGTCTTGAAAACCTTCAGAGGTGCCACAACCTCTCTAGGCAAACTGTACTTTAGCAGTTGGTTAATCAGCGGGAGGTACATTGGCACGCAATAGTTAATTTGAACTACAGAAGATACTAATTCAAAGTAAAACATTTATTCTTGAATAAATGTGTATGTTGAGGATAAAGAAATAATTAACTGCATAGAGAATCTAGCCAGGGACTCTGATCAGAAGAATTTAGCTGAGGCAGGAACTTGCTCTTCCTTGGAGAAACAATCAGAGTCCATTTGCTTCCTTCCTTCTTCCTCCCTTGTTTTTCTTATGTAAGTTTCACCGCCTACCTTCTCTGACCTCTTCTGCACTGTCTTTCCCTGCCCATGCCTTCTGCTGTGTAGCTTAATTCCTCTTATACAAACACATATAATATCCTGGTTGTCATCCAACTGTTGTCAATCACTTGCTTGAGCTTCGTAGCCACAGAATCCCAGCATTGTTTGTGTTGGAAGGGACCTTAAAGACCACCCAGTTCCAACCCCCTGCCACGGGCAGGGACACCTCCCACCAGCCCAGGTTGCCCAAAGCCCCATCCAGCCTGGCCTTGAGCACCTGCAGGGATGGGGCATCCATAGCTGCTCTGGGCAACCTGAGCCAGTGCCTCACTGTCCTCTGAGCAAAGAATGTCTTCCTTATATCTAATCTAAAAACTACCCTCTTTCAGTTTAAAATCATAGCCTCTAGTCCTGTCACTACATGACCCATTTTAAGAGTGTGCAACATTTTTATAGCGTTCTCATATCTACCATTCACATTCAGAGAACTATCAATGGTATGATTTGAAATCACACACTTAAAGCTGTTACTGTTACACACTTGCTTATGGATATAGTTTAACAGATATTTTGAAGAATTAGTTACGCAGAAAACAAAAATACATAAAAAAAACAGTTTGCACGACTAACTAAACTTAATAGAAAGCTCTTTTAAACACAAGGGGAATTAAATG
Source organism: Aythya fuligula (assembly GCF_009819795.1). Taxonomy (NCBI): domain Eukaryota; kingdom Metazoa; phylum Chordata; class Aves; order Anseriformes; family Anatidae; genus Aythya; species Aythya fuligula. The sequence continues at coordinate 42,149,620 of NC_045559.1, forward strand.
GTTTTAAACTGCTGGGTCATGGTGATAAAATGTTCAATGGGGCAATGTGGGCTGACAGTATGAACTGAAAAAGGTTTACAGATGTACAAGCAGATCTGCTGGAAGTTTGTAAACAAGTAATACAGCTTTAAGATACACAGTAAAAAAAAAAAAAAAAAACAGGAGTGAAAGCACAAAGAAGAAAATGCATTTTTCACAACAGCATTCTGAAATTATTTCAAGGACGGGCAGAACGCAGTACCATGCATGGCTGAGCTAATTTTCAAGAAACAGAACAGAACTCAAAGGAAGTATGTTTAAAAACTGAATTGCTGAAAGTTTTGTTTATTTTTAGCGTTTTTTCTTGTCCTTTAGGAGATGCTAGTTTTGAATTCATATTTTCCTGCTTGGTCTTACGGAGTAATGTATTTGTTGTGAAGCTGCATACCCACATAATCAATGAATCAGAACAGAATTTTTAGGAAAACATTTCAAATAACCCAACAGATTAGAAACCATACAGTTTCCAATACCTCAGAATACTGAATGACGTTAAAATATTTTACAGCTAGAATGCTCTTCCTAAGCTTAAGATTTTTCAACAGAAAACTACCTTAAGCTGAATAATGGGAAAAAAAGGAAAGCACAAGCTTGGAATTTAGAGATGCAGTTCTACAGGGAAAAGCTTAAAGTCTGGCTTGCCAAATAAAGTATGATAAAGCTTTGTTGATATTAAAAAACCAAAGTTTACATAAATTAATTCTTGTGTCACAGTCAAATTTTCCTGGCACAAACTATCTACTGGTAACGAAGAGAACACAGTTACCAGAGTCATAAAGTTCAGGAGACATTACAGTTAGTCCAGTTACTGAGAAAGTACTACATGTTATGTATCGTAAGTGTTCTGAGTTTATCCAAGTTCAGTCTCTGCAAGCAAGGGATGCAAGTACACTAAGGTGACAGAATAATTACAAAGCGTGACAGACTTTTGTTCCTGCTTATTACTGAGATGTTGGTTTCTTTCAAAATACAAAAATAATTAAAGCAAACAGAATGTTTGGTTTCACAATTCATTTTTGTTTCTGCCTACATCAAGTATTTATGATATACTGATTAGCTCTAAAATCACTCTCTAACCTTACTATTTCAGGTGAATAAATTAGAAAAAATGCTTTAAAATGAGAACTAACATGATGAAAATAGGTTTACGCATTTTAACAAGCATAACTATGAAATATTAACAAGACATTTGTAATGCCATCTGCATCTGTCTATTATGTTACTGCACCGCAATTCTAAATTCTAATTCAAAAGCTATGCTGTTCTTACGTCATTATTTGCTTTAAGTCTCTGATAATCTTTCAGGAAGAAAAAAAGCTAAATTCCACTGAAGAGCAAGCTGTTGACCAAGGGAATTATTCAAAATGCTCTAGAGGAAAGATTCAGCTTCCCTGAAGGTTATCAAGGAAACCTAGACAAAAGTTAAAGAAAGAGCAAAGGTAAGCCTCATTATCCTCAGAAGGCAATGTATTTTACTTTCTTGGATTTCAGATCAGTACCAGACCTTCCAGGTACCAGGAAAAAAATCTGAAAATTGGATAGGACTGGTAAAAATCTGCAAGAGTTTCCATCTCTTCTTCTACAACAGATTTTTTCCTACATGGATAAAAACAATAACTACAGTATAGCAATACCCACAAATTTTTACAAATAAAGCAGTGTTGAATGTGCCTGTAACTTCATGGTAAATTCAATGTATGCTCCTACCAGCTGTAACAGCATAAGTAGCTTGCCTTTCAAAGATCCTGAGTGCAAGTCTCACGCTGCACTAGAATATGCACATCCCATAATGAAAAGAAGGAAAATAACTGTTATTTTTGAAATTTAATCAGTCACAACAGCAGTCAAGAACTGAAAACCTATACAAGCAACGGAAGGAAAAATATAGGACAAATAAGAAGGAATAATAATATGTGAATAAATGCAGGATTTATTTTTTTTTTAATTTCAAACACAAGGGTACTTTTCTATATTTAACGATAAGTATACGAAAGATTTATAAATCTGGAAAGTTATTAATGGTGAAATAAGAACACATGGTTACACTGTTTGATTATAATTCTATTCACCTCCCTGCTTCATTCTCTCTTTTTCTTCATTTTTTCCCACCTAATTTCCATACACAGACTTTGAGACTCAGGCACCTTTAAATACTTCCAGAGACCTATGCATAAACACGCAAAGCATTTAATGTCTCCCCTCATCTAGGCTGCATGAATAAATTTAAACATCAATACTCAGCTTATTCTCAGAAGTACTGAGTAATGTGTTTCTTTGTATATAATTCCAAACTTTTCCAAGAACGTTCCTCTGGAAATGAAGTTTTATATGAAGCATATGTTAAAATAACACCTTTTGAAGGTTTTTTTTTTTTTTTTTTTTTTTCCCCCCAGTACATAATCGAGAGTAAGTCTGAACACCATTACTTTACTAATATCTAAGATTGTCATACTTATACTGGTTTTTACTTCAGGATGGCAAGAACAAATAAGAATGTTTGTGCACCTGCTGTTCCAGTCTCTGTACCAGATCCATAAGCAAACACTACTAATAAAGTCTTCATTTCTCATTTCTGCTTTGACCTTCTAACTTTGTTTATGTTTTTTTTACATGCTGCTTAAGGCTTATATATTCCAAAATTTAATGAAAATAAACTGTTAAATAGACAGTTAACTAAGTCTAAAGCATTATCTGCTTTAACCTCAGTAGCCATCAATAAAATCACTCATGATATCTCTGTCATGACTTGACTTCAGACGTACATAAATGTGCTTTAAAATGATTGGAAGCTTAGTGAAATGCAGAAGTGAAACTTAATACACTTATCTATGCATCATATGACATTAAATAAGTAAATTAATAAAGCAAAAACTTAGACAATACTCAACATACCTGTCTCTGCTTCAGATTCTGAGTCGTCATCTTCCTCCTCTTCACTAGAACAACTGGATTCATCCTTCTTTCCCTCTTCCTCTTCATCTGCTTTCTCATGCTCCAGAGACTCTATACTAGATGCATTCTTTTCTTGTTCCATAATCAATGTCTCCTTACTGAATTTGAAACAAAACAAAACACCAAACTTACTAAGTCCTGAAAAACTTATTAAAACATGTCAACTAGGACCTTGTGACAGCTTGTGAAGTTATGTGTTTCATTAAGAGCTCATAATTTTTCCTAGTTTACTTACTTTTTGAATGTTTTCTGTGTCTGATTATTATCCATGTTGGCTGTGGATTCAATTAGGGGAGATTTCTTTTCCCGTTTTTCACTATGAAGCTTCAAAACATAGAATAATGCAGTTAAATTGGTAGAATGGTAGCAATGTGACAAAATTACTGGTGGAGAGAACTCTTCTTTAACTACAAAAAATGCTAGTACGTTCATACACTTTCTAAATGTCAAATCTCAACGTTCTAAAATCTCAGAAACTGTTATTTCCATTGAGATGCTGATTGCAGAAGCAATAGATCATAAAATGCCTACTGGAGAAAGCAAGTAGGAGAGCACCTTCTATCTTCCAGAGCCTTCCGATGACTGTAACTGACCAAATAATGGCCTGAAAGAAGAGCTGAGATGACTGGCATTACCTGAATTGAAGGCCCAAATCATAACTTTGATTTTAATCTATATGCTACTCTGAGCTAACTGTGCACCATCATCACATGTATAATAAAGTATAACATATACATATGCAAAAATCCTACCAGATTCTGCTTCTTCTGTAATTCTTCTAAATATCCTAGAATATCTTCATCTGCCACATCAAATGCTGTCTGGCCCTGGAGAAAGGGAGAAAAAAAAACACAGTTTTGTACAGTAGAAATTAAATATAACAGATTTTGATGCCTTATCACATTGATGATGTAGGTAAGAAACAGAATTATACAGAGAAATTAGAACACATAAGCCAAGCTCTATTGCAAACTGTTAGTCTGTCAGTGACTGAAAACAATTTTGCAATATTACTTTTTTTTTTTTTAATTGAAACAGAAGCATCTATACCTCATGAGTAAACACTTCTTTTAAGACAGAAAAACATGACTCAATAAAATTTTATTGTCCTTTGAAGGAAAATAAATACTATAAAGGAAAATAAAACAGGCTGAAAGAATGTAATGCTCACAACATTAGTTCCGAACAATTATTCCAATAGAAATTGTATGGATGGCCACTAACTAGTTAGTACACTATCCATCTTCAGACTACCATATACAGTTGATTTTTTGAAATTTAAATTATTTAAGAAAACATAAAAAAGTCATACTTCCACATTTTTTGCAGTAAAGCTGTATTTACATTTTCCACTCTGTTTAGAAAAGATCTTCTACAATTGTTTGCTCCTATCCCCCTTAGTGTGTGATTTTCATGGGATGTACTTGAATAAATGTCCCACTGTGATTCATTAACAGAGAGTAATGCCATTAGTTGGAATTTTCTTTGGCTTGCCGTACCTCACATCTACATAGTCATTACAATTCTTGAGTAGGCCAGATGCCCACAAGACAAGAGATTCTATCTTTAAGGTCAGAATTAGTAAAGGTTTCAAAAACTCCTTTTCTTCACCTCCACGTGAAGACAAGAAAGTCTGAATCTCACAGTTTTACAAAGAAAGACTAGCTTACTTGCTTCAAGACTGCAATAGAATGTTTTGTATTTGTAAGTCTGCATTTAAACGAAGTGAGGTTGGGATCTAGGTTAAGTCATACATCCACTGGTACAAATGCAGCTGCATCAACATGCTGGGTGGACATGTTGAAATATGGTGAGATGACAACACTAGTCAAGTAAATACTTCTGTACAAATGAACAGCAATAAAGACAGAGCTGTCATTTTAAAGTGGTCACAGCAGCTTATAAAGATAATGAAATGTGTTCATATTTATCTCATTGTCTATTTTAGTCTGTCAAAATGTTAACTAGGGACAAACATGCTCCCAATTACTTTGCAAAGTCTGTCTTAAGTGGTTAGAAAGGACAAACCTTTAAACCACTAATTTTCTCATCTATAAAGCTTCTGACCATACACCAGAAGCACACACTCCTTTCAACAAGTACTACCCAAAACAGCTTGAGGTCCTCTGACACAAACTATTCCACATAGTGTAACACAGCACTAACTTGGAAACTAAACAAAATTATCTCAAGTTTATACTTGCATTGTGATTACAGCTTTTAATCTAGCTTTCTATTTTTAGGTAGCTATTAAGTGGGTTTATTTCCAAAAAACATCAAATCAGGCCTATCATGGCCATCACTTTACAAAAAATAACTTTTTTTTTTTCCCTGTTGTAGTTGGAAGGTTTTATCTAAACTCAATCCGTAGATGTCAATACCTGAAGTTACCTCAAGTCAATACGTGAAGTGCCTAAACAATAATTGCTGAGATCTCTGTGATGCTAAGCACCTAACAACTGAAACTAAATGCAGTGGAATTCTTAATTTTCATCATCTCTTAAAGCAAAAACCTGTACTGGCTTACTTAAAAACATAACAGGTAAAATTTTCCTACCTTACATGGACAAGCCTATACAACAAATAAAACAGCTCGTATCTCTTTGTACCTCCTTTTTTCTTAATCTTGTCCTAGGTGAGCTGAACACAGGTTTATGACAGTGCTTTCAGGAATACCACCCTCCACATTTTCAAAATCCCTGTGAAAGTCTAACAGATAGCCTGCTAAACTGGCTTCAATTGCAGCAGCTTTTGATTACCTGACACAAAACACAATTATATACCTGATCTTAAGAAGCTCTGTAAGTATTATAAGGAAACAGAGTTGAGACTGTGTGAAACCAAATTCCAGATTTCTTTCATTTTACTATAAGCAACCTGAACTTCTAAAAGAAGTCAACAAAGAATAAAAATGTTAAGCTGCAGTAGTTTTGCCTTTAAATAGATACTAGCAAATTCATGACCTAATTAAGAGCCTATCTCTACCTATTTCCATGATTAACTTAAAAAAGTTATGAAAAAAATCAATGTTAAAAGTTGGTTGATATACAATATTGACAGAAATTGGGAGCAGTTAAGAATCTAGCTGAACAACATGGTGCAAAGAGAAGAAAGAGAGCTTCATCACTTACACCGTTCATCAAAGAGTCTCAGCTCCTTGTGACACCTTTGTGAGTCATTAATATATTTTTGTGAGTCATTAATATATTTTTTTTCTGTTGGGAGCAAGAACTTTCAAAGCCAACAAACTACAAAAGCTTTTGTGTAGAGGTTGAGGAAATACAGCTTAGGTAGCATCCAAGTTATGTCCAGGGAGTCCACAGATGCCTAGAAGTTTCTTAGAGTGCACCCAAAGCAGCTTAGTGGTAACTTTTTAGTATTCCAACACAAGCTGTTTTTAAGAGTTAAAAGCAGAAGCTAATGCCCAACACTACTCAAAGGCATCATCACTGTATTCAGCAAACAAATGTTGACTGAATACACTGCCTCTATGCAGTCCATCTAGTCACTAATTTTGTACCTCTGAAATATCAGTAAAACTGTTCTATTTTGAATTTTGTTGTAAATGATCACTTGGATCATTTAATATAAAAGTAAGTATAAACTTGGCCTAGAAACTAATTTAGACAATCAGGAAATTTAGTTTTGAACACAAACATGCTGTTTTGACAAAACATGCATTATATAAAGCTCCATGTACAGTAAACAGCAGTTTATCATCACTTTTCTTACCCTGGCTTCTAAAGTCACTTTAGAGACCAGAACTTTGTATCTTGACAAGGATTACATAAAAATCCTACCACTTTGTTGACAGCCTCCATATCACAAAGGTTTTCCACTAAAATGCGACATGCTTCTTCTTTACCCCAGTGAGCAGCAGCATGAAGTGGTGTCCAGCCATCATAATCTTTAATATTTACATCATAGCGAGCCTGTATTAAAAGCCTAAAGAAATACACACAATTAGATCTCGACACTACTGACATATAGCTGAACCGTCATAAAATCATTTAATTATTCTACAATAATACTCTTCTCCTTTCTCATTAATGTCAACTAAACGTATTTATTTGGGTTACTGCCATTAATTTTATTTCCCCGCAGAAATATTTGCCTTCTCATTGTTCAATGGGCATTTTTACTTTTAAGGAAAAGTCAGGAAAAATATCCTTTTCTCTTTTATTTGTTAATTTCTCTTTTTTTTTTTCATTTACCCTTTTTCATTTCTTCCTAGGCATTTTTCTCTCTATGTGCAGTGATAGTGAAAAGACTTTTTAAGAAAAAGCCTGTAAAATGCCAAAAAAAGTCAGATACACAGTTCTAATCTGTTAACTTATTAAAACTTCCTTCTATTTTAGTATTAGTTGCTTGAAGCTTGCATCTCCTCCTGTCACTAACATTTGATGCTGTAACAGCCTAGTGTTTACATATTTCAACTGGTCTCTTAGTGGTGGCTGAGCTCCTTAAATGGAGGACCTGCTCTGCAGCATGCAAATTCAGTATGGCTCTGTCGTGCCTGTTGAACATACTCAGCCCAACAAACTGTTTTGTGTAAATGGTTTTCGACCCTCTGAGCTGAAAAATTAATTATTAATTAAAATAATTATTTAAACAATTATTTAATAATTATTAAAAAAATCAAATAATCGTGAAGTATTCTTTAATAAAAATCTCTCAGTTTCTTAAGAGCCAATATACTTATACTAATATCCTCCAATGAGTCAACTTTCACACAAAGTCTTGCAGTCTTACCTCCTACACAGAGCAGGTTTTTTGCTATTTTGAAACCATCAAGAAAATTGCCTCAACATATATTTTTACTTCTCCTAGGAAAAGTACAGGAACTGTACTACAAAAAAGACACTAACTGCCAAAGGTTAAAAAACAACAACTACAACCCAACCTCACAGTTAAAGATATAAATCCCTTATAGATGCACACTATTTTAATGTACAAATTATTATTTCAAACTGAATTATTTCTCTTTATCATGTTGAAGCATCAGGTTTTTTTTTTGTGTGTGTGTGTTTTTGTTTGTTTTGTTTTGTTTTGTTTTGTTTGTTTTTGAAGCAGAACTCCTATTCTATGTAACGTGATTAAAACAATTTTCAGTCAACTTTGGTGTTGACACAGAACAATACTCTGCAAACCTTAATGGTAGCCATACTTAAGCATGGGTGTGTGCTCATCTTCATTAATTTTACAATATATACAATATATAACTGTTACTAGTCCTGCCAAGGCAGTCAAATACATTTATAATCACAGTAAAACAATGTATTAAGTATGCTGTACTTCACTAAAAGCTGAGCTTTGATGAAAAACAAATGAAACCTCTGTTACTGCATATACTTTGTGTTGTATTGTATTACTGAAATGCTACGGGTGAATTAGGGGACACCAAAAGCCTGAAGCCTTCCATGAAAGCTTTCAAGAGTCATGATTTTCAACAACAATCTCAAAAGACAGAACTAAATTCTCTATTCTTTAGGTCTGAAAACCTTTACTCTGGATCACAGACTCTGCTCTATGTATGCAAATAAACCTGGTATTGTGAAAATATGCTTCACCCAGAATGCTAACTGGCATTATAAAAATAATTAAACTTGTTTATAGAATTGACTTTAGAAACATGGAAAGCTTTTTGGTCAACTTTCTTTCGGAGCATTAAGGCTCGTTATGTACACTGTGTTCACATTTTGAATGACATCTAGAAAACCAACAGCATCATGAATTATGAGTACTTGAAAACTTAAAATCAAATTCTGAGGAAAATACAGTTTTACAGATTGTAATTTCCCAACATACAATCCCCAGCTGTCAGATATGCCCAATTCTAACAATTCCAAGCCACATTACCTCAACAAGACAATCAAATGGGAAAAATTCCCACTTAAACTATACTTACTTTAAGACTTCCGTATAGCCCTTAGCTGCAGCAACATGAAGTGCTGTACCACCAGATTTTGCATGCCTGACATCATTTATATGGCCACTGTTGAGCCACTGCCTTGCATCTCGAAGCATTATTCGTTCTTCTTCTTTTCGAGCTGCCTCTATATCAACTCCTAAAACAGATAGGGAGAAAACAGAGAGGGAAAGAGAGGACACAATGTTTTATTTCAAATACTTAAATGCAATTATACAACAAATCTTATATGCATATCAACCCCAAGAGCTTACGGAAACATCCATTACAGCATCAGTATGACACTTTGCATGCATTACACAGTTTTCCCCGAAGAAAAAAAAAATCTACTAAAACTGGCCCTCTGCTTTTAAGAATTTCTACCATCACAGTAACAATCACTAAAAAGATGTGTTCAAAAAGAGAGAAAATTTAAAGTTTAGCCTTATTAAGCATTAAAGTATTTATCTTGTTCATATCTGTAGAAACCAGAAAACAGCCACAATACTGTATACTAGTAGAAATCTGTTGGAAGAATAACGACCTAGCTTCTGAACATTGTCAAATACTTACAAGGTAGAACTATATTTTTCATACTCTCTAAAGAAATTTTGGTTAAAAAGATTTGTCTTCTATCACTGTGGAACAGAAACCTCAAATAGCCAAACCTTTTGAGATCTCCCTCTGGATTCTCAGGTAAAAATCAACCAAACAAAAAAAAAACACCACGCTGAAACCATTTGTACAGCAGATTCTCACAAAAAAATACCTCATACACTGACGAAAGGGAGGAACACAATATAACATTTACAATTATACATAGCAGTTTCAACAGGTAGAAAAAAAGCTCAAGGCCTAAACAGTGCAACAGAAAAGTGGACTTGAAGAGAACAATGCATGAGTATTGGTCCATCTATGCTAACTGAACACCAACAACTTTGCAAGGAAATGGGACCCAGGAATTGTGGTTATAAAGAGTGAAAATGTAACTGAGTTGACCTCTAAGAGAAAACTCATCAGTGGATCAACCTTGTGCAGGGTCTTGAGAAATATATACTGTTCTTCTGAATTTTTATTTTCTCTTGGAGCAAAATGTAATTTTGACATGACAAAAACAAGTGAAATCTGGAAACAGGTACTGACTTACTGGATACTATCACAAACCTCAACAGTAACCTTCACAGCCTATAAAGCAGAAATTAAACTTTTTTTTTTTTTTTTTTTTAACACTAAGATATGAAATCTCTCTCCCGCTCCTGGCCTCTGAACTAATTGCACCTTTTTTCATCTGTCCCCAAACTGTTTTTTTCCAGTAGTCATTTTTGTACCACGTAACTCTTCTAACTGCCCAGCTAATCAAAACACAATATAAAGCGATCACAAACAAGCCTATGGAAACCTAGAACATCTCTTTTCAACCCTACTCTACATAATTAATTAATTTTAATTGATTTTCAAAGCCTTCATAATGAACTGCAATTTCAGGCTCTAATGTCTTCAAAGAAACTGAGCTACTCATCCTTTACAAAGCAAATGAATGCCTAGAGTATGGAAACCAAAGAAAATCCAACTCGACTGTTGCCCGTTCAGACATGCAACAGGAATTGAGCTGAGGGATAAAAAGGTCTGCATTAAAGAAATTATGAATATCATAAAAGGAAAAGACAGGAGTGATATGTAAATGATCGTATGTAATGTAATGCATCATTTCTACTGTAAAGCAGATATATATGGTAAAACAGACTACAATAAACCAGATTCCTCAAGTTTTACTAATCCACTAACAACTAAAAAGCCAGACTTGGAACAACAAACTGGCAAACCAAAAGCAATTACGCTGGCACTGCTGAAATACCCTTCAGGCAGTGGATGGCAGATTGAGGCTTGTATTACATTACATATGAATTAGATTTTCCTTGATTGTTTTTTTATAGCACAAATATAATAAAATATCTTTCACTGAGAAACCCTTTGATTAAATTAGGGTATTATAGAACATCTATTGCCATAACAAAAACTGCAATTCACTCATTATATAAGTTAAACAAACAAACAAACAAACAAACAAACAAAAAAGAAGAAACAACTTGACAATGACATGCCCAAATCAAAATTTCAATGACATCCAGACAGAATGAGTGGATGTTACATGTTTCTGGAAACATAAGGTTCCCTTTGTTTGTTTTGTTTTGTTGCCATTTTGTTTGGGGTAGCATATGACATTGCTAAACTCCCTTTTCACCCATGAAAAATGCCTGTGCTACAAGGAGGTTGAGGTGCTAATTTCTTCCCTTTTGGTATATACGTACAAGCAATACTAAGATCTAAATAGTCATTTCATGGAAAACTAAGAAAAGACCACCATACCTGAAAAAGTCATTTTTTTTTTCATAAATAATTTCAACTTTTTCTGTTTTTAAACAATATTATATAATGCAACTTCAAAACCCGAGGCTTTCCTTTTTATTCAAATTAGCTACAAGCAAATTTACAATAGACTATTTTTTGTATTCTTCAGTCAATTCAAACCATAACAGATATTCCATAGCAACAAATATGCAAAAAGGAATTTAATTGCAAAAAAACACCCACAAAGTTGGACAAAAGATTCTGTTCAGTAAGAAGATCTGGTAAAATGTTATGTCAAGGATGAATTTAAAGACATAACTTTACTATCGTAAAATAACTGAGGCAGGTAATACATTAAGCGTTTTAAGCAGTCAACTGAATTTCTAGACTCATTCACTTAATCTGCTAAAATAGTCATTTCAGCCTCCGCAATTTAATAAAAAATAATAGAAACTGCTGAAAACCCATTAATCTGGGTTAAGTCTGCAAGATACAGGAAGATATGATTGTTGAAGCACTAAGCAGAGCCTATGGAGAAGCTAAAATATTGAAAGAAAGTGGAGTAAAAATTAAAGAAATGTATGTTTCTAAAACTGTCCATCTTAACCCAATGCATGACAAATCTGAACAGAGATTAGATTTCACATATCTAAAAATCTTTAGAACTCTGACCGATATGAAGAATTAAACCCAGAAACTCTGAATAAATAATGTGTTTATAATCATGTATTCTCATTCCTCCAGAAGACTTCTACATATTGTATGTATGAACTAATGCAAACTGTAAATTTCTGGGGCCTTTACATTTCATTTTCTTTCAGAATGACAAAGCAGTGCAGATCAGCAGATCTTGAGAAAATAATTCTCTGGAGTAAAATCATTTACATTTTAGTGTTTCTTGCCAGGCACAATTATGCCAATAAGTGGTTTATATATCACGTTAGGCACACTTATGTCCATCCCCTTCTTGCATGCCAGAGTTCTAAGTGAAAATGCTCGTGGCACAAGTAACTTTCTGCAGGCGAACAATCCTACATAAATTCCTTTCAACGGAAAATTGCCCACGTGTCTGTTTGTTTTGAAGTACTTTTGAGAAAACGTTCCTCCAAAAGCCTGATCCTGAAATTCCAATGGCGAATGTTTAACCATAATTTCTACGTAGGCCTAGAGAACTAAATAATTATGTCAAAATACCAGTGCTTTGGCAGAAAAAGTAATAAATGTTAAATATAATACCCTGTGAGTATCACAAATGAATGTATCTGTGAAGCCCAAACAAGACATAAAGGCTGTACAGGACCAACAGCTGCATCAATACGTTATTTTACAAGACAGTACATTTCTGATCGTGTTTCAACAGATGAAAGTAAGAGAATCTTGCTGATCTAAATAAAACGCCTCATGGTGCTAACTGGCACGAAAATGGGTATTTCTACAAACTTTGTGTCATAGAAAAAGGGCTGTGCTCTGAGATAAGCTAAATATAGCTCCCATTATTAAATACAGCAAAGAGAACACGAACAGCCTTTATTATACCTTATATGGACCTTCCTCCTTGCTTTTGCTTTTGAGACTCTGCCCTGAGACGCCAGGGTGAAGGATCCCGCTGCTGCACCTTTCCACCACCACTTTCTGCCTCCGGCCCGTAGATGGCAATGTGCTGCTGCCTCTCGGCTCCAGCCTGGCTTCCAACTCCTCTGCATTAACCTCTGGCAGCCCAAGCACGGCTCCGATCAGTAATAATTTACAGCGAAATGCTCTCATTTCTCCTATCAAGGCGTGTCAGTCAGCAGCTGTGAGGAGGTCCGACACGCTGGGCTGCGCGGGGAGCAGACGGCGGAGCTGAGCGGGACCTGAGGCGCTGAATCAGAGCCCGAGCGCGGCTCGGCCATATAAAGGCATGTTTCATAGATACCGCCGGGAACAGCGGCCCGCTTTTTGACTTCATCGAGTTAATGTTTATATACAAACGTAATAGTTCGCATTTCAGCCGCATAAACAAAGCTGAGTTAAGCAATACATTGGAGAGAGCCTCATTACATTTACCTATAATTAAGAATGAGGAACACTGGCTTCTGCTTGGAAATGAGAAGCGGCCTGCCTCCCGCCCCAGAGGAAGTGCCGCGCTGTATCCTCACCTCCTGATTCACCTCACATCACCTCTCCCCACCAGCTCACCTCCCAAGAATGTCGCCTACCATCCAAAATAACCACTCGAGCAGTTAAAAACACTTTTTAAAAGACTTCTGATGATAAATAGCCTGCCACCACTAAAAAATGACTTCAGACCAATGCTTAAGCCTACTGAAGACTTGAAGGAGAGGCAGCATTGAGAGCTGACCGGCTTTAAATGTGATTAAAGTGGCAGCTAGGATTGTGGCCAGGGCCAAGCAAAACAGCTCTCAAGTCTGCCAGCTTTCACCAGTGCATATGAAAAGGCTTTACTAGCAAAAGACAGCTTCCATAGCTATGGTATGCTGATACGCCACAGAGCTGAAATATAAAGGGTCACATCAAGAAACTGGAAGTAGTGCTTTTAATGTAAAGGTTAAAAATGCTGTGGATTGCAGTGGCATCTATATACATGGGACTGGTCCATGATAAAGCCATCCGACATACGGAGGAAACATCAAAAAAGGTGCTAGGAGAAGTTTTTGTATAGCACGCCAAACAGTTAAAACATATGGTGTGCAAAGACTAGTTGTTCAGCACTGCACCTACGTAACTTCCATAAACCAACTACTTTTGCTACCAGTGAAGTGTTTTGTTCAGATCTGTGTCAAAAAATCTGTATATATTACTATGGCATATTTGTAATTTACCTTCTCATGAAGTATAAAATTAAATTGTGTTTTAAGCTTAAAAATAATTAAGCCATTAATTGTTCACTCTAGAAATAATGTAATAAATGTAGCTTTATTTATATAACAAAACAAATATAAAAATATTAGAGAATGTTGCAAAATTAGTCCAAATTAGACAAAATTCAGCAAAAAATCTTAATTTTCCTTTGAAGGTTCACGTAGAAAAATGCTTTCCCTATTATCAGAGTGCTGTGGCTTCGTCTATAGGATAACAAGTCCGTTAGTTGAGAATGACTGCAGAGCCCATTATATCAACGAAGGCCTGCTGTATGCTCAGCAGAATACAAGGTGGTCGCGTTGGGGGACCTGTGGCCCACATCAGAGGACACAAGAAAAGAGAGAAGCATGAACCAAGGGTCGCAGTTTAGAAGTGTTACACATAGAGATGAGAATAACTGAAGAAGGACAATAATAACAGGCAAGTTCTGTTATTTCGTGTCCAACCAAAAGGACATGTAGAACAGGAAGCTTAATTGGCATAGCTGAGCACCTCCTCTCTAGACAGTTCAGATTTTGTAATCTGAATGCTAGAACAGGATGCGCAAACACTTTGGATCCTTCTCTGTATTAAGCCTGCAATGTCACATAGAGCTGAATTGTATCCTATTCTATCATTTCTGTCTGTGAATTTAGCATCTCCAGAAGCTCCCATTTTTAGTGCTGTCGTTAGATATATAAGTCAATGTTTGTGAAAATTGGTCATAAATACAAACAAACTAATGAAGGCTGAACTGAAAGACTCTGATTTAAACTCGTCCTATATAGACTCAAGGTCTGCAGAAGCAGCAAAAAAAGGATAAGCTAGCATGGTGATTCTCCTCAGATCTCTAACAGAAACAATGTCAAACATCATCACTTCAAAATATCTGAAATCACAATGAATCAGATCAGAGTGATCCACAAAATAGCCCTGACTGCTGATGCCAATATGTAGGAAGCCATACTCATCACATTAACTAAGCAACACACACAAAAAAAACCACTATAATAAGTGTAGGAACACATTAAAAAGTTGCCAAAGGCAAGAATGAGACAGAAAATGTCTACATAATTGTCATGCTGCATGTTATACCTACACAGGGGTAAGATTTTTGGTACCCAGATTTGTTCCTTTTCAAAATAAATTGGCTTATTTTCCACTACCAGTAACACTGAAATAGGGTTTAATGTTCCAGAGACCCCACAGTCAATTTGGTTTATCAAAACTGCAGTATTGCTTTATTTTATACAAGGAGCAATGGTAAAGTTGGAAGCATATTTGCATTTAACCACATGTACATTCAAAGATGAAACTGTCACAATACATCAGTGTTAACTCCCCACTGACATAAATGATTATTTTAGAAATCTGAACTTTTCTAGCTACAACATATGTACAATTGGGCACTTTTCAAGTGACCATGATCATGGCTAAACAGTCATTCTGTATGTAATACTACTTTATGTGCAAGTTAAGGATGCCACCAAATGCACATTATTTTATGCTGGCTCCTGTGTCTTGTAATTTATTAAGATATACACTTCCATTTTATATTCAGATTCATACCCTTTCTATTCCATCCTCATTTACAATCATTAAATATTTCCTGTGAT
The DNA here is from genome assembly GCF_009819795.1 of Aythya fuligula. Taxonomy (NCBI): domain Eukaryota; kingdom Metazoa; phylum Chordata; class Aves; order Anseriformes; family Anatidae; genus Aythya; species Aythya fuligula. Next base: position 42,165,325 of record NC_045559.1, read on the forward strand.
TTTATCCCTGCAGGTAAAAACCCTTAGTTTTACATTACATGCCTTCTTCCCTATTTCTACAAAACTGCAACTCCTAAGTGGTCTTGCAGTCAAAGAAGCTAGGTAGAATATATATATATTCTATATACACACACACATATATATACACACATACCTTACATATGAAAGAATATGTATATATAAAACAGTGAAAAGAATAATTTATATAAAACAAAGCACACGTGAAATACCTAGGTTGAAACCCTACAAAACTAGTTCTAGATAGATTTAACAGCAAAGAATATAGACCTTTCCAAGTTCTGTAACAGGTCTATAAGCAAGCATTAATACCAGTTCCAAGTATACATGCACATATGTGCGTGTGTACACACACACACATATACACACATATATATATTTATGTATGTAGGTTAGACTTTAGAGCACTGTTAGCACCAGGAAGGCAGAAATGCTGTCACAAATGTTCGAAGTGTGGTCACTCTTCAGGACAACACAAAGTCCCCTGTTCTCCAGAGGGCAGTCAAACCACTGCAAAGCGGAGTCCTAGGAAGTTTCTCACCTTACATGGTGCCTCCCTCAACCAATATATTGCTTGAATCACCACAGAGAGACCAGTCTTCTGAAAAACCTTTAGCCAATCCAGTAACTGGCATAAACATGTAGCAGGAATGCTTGAAAAATAGGTTTTCCCTAGCAACTGAAATTCAGTATTTTAAAATAGCCTGGATTATCCCTTTGGAAGCTAACAGCTACACTGTGGGAACATCTCCTTTCTTCTCAGGCTTGTAACAACAGTGCCATAGATATTCTACTGTAAGCTTTATAAAATATGTAAACTACACTGAAATTTTCAATTAATTGTGCCATTTAGTTCAGGTTACCAATGCTGATTTTACAATTGGGCTGTTCAAAATAATTACATTTGAAAAAAGAATAAAAATTAATGTTGAACCTGCACTATAAAAATGTACATAAAAACTTATAACAATATATTATCATTAACATAAAAGGGAGGTTTTACAAGATAATTCTTTTTCTGAATTATGTCAGTTTTACAAAGAACTACAGCCAATCAATATAGCATGCCAGTAAAGTCAAACGTATCAAAAACTACCCAAAGAATTTAGGCTGAGGTACATGCCAGAAGTGACTCTCCAGCAAGAATTAACAGTATTCTTAAAGAAAAAAAAAAAAAGAACTGTGCTTTTTTCCAAACTAATTAAAATAGACAAAAAATATTCATATCTATCTAATTCCGAGTCTTTTATGTGCTAGCTATAAGAACTATCAATTAAAATTAAGTTAACAGCAATAAATAATTGAATCAAAGCCTTTGTTGAATCTACAGTCTGCTTCTATGTATTAGCACCCATCTCTTATTTTCTGTATATCGTGTCACCACTTTCTTTTCAACATTTCCTTTGGGCATTAAACAGGTTTAAGCGTACAAATTAAATCATGACAAAGCCTGAAGCAATTCTTGTCTACTATTACGTTATGTAAATCTGTTTTAGAGATATAAAATCAATGCTACAAAAAAGTAATGTAGGAGGAAGACTTTTAAGAGAGAGTAAGATGGCCAGAAGTAATGGAGATGCAGGTCCCTAGCACGCCCCTCACAAAGGCTCTGTCTTCACAAACTGACATCATCCTTCAGCGTATGATGTAACTCAGACTACACCATCCCTCTTCTTGTATTTAAGAGTTTTGGGATAGTAATGCATGTCTATCAGATTCAGGACAATGAGTCAACAACATCTGAATGTTCTCCCATCTGTGGAATGGGAAAACCTGAAATTTTCAAAAACCCTGGAAAAACCACTAGAGGATTGCAAAATGGGAAATAGCAATGTAAGGAGGTAAAAAGGATCAGAGAAAAATGAATCAGAGAAAAATGAATCCATATGCTTCTTTAGAGGCCAGTCCCTCTTGCAAAGATGTCACTGCTAGCATTGCCCTAGCCATTTTATAGAAGTAAAGTGGACATATTTAGGATATATGTTTTAAAATGATACTATCAAAATTTGATACTTTTCCATTAACTGTTACATGAATGCTCACCTGCATGGTGCTCTCAGGAGGGCACACAAATTACCAGAGAGCTTAAAGTTTCCTGACTGGTTGTCAGACCTAAAATAGTTTAAGAATCCTTATCCTAACAAGTAGTTTCAGACATTTGGCATAGTAGAAGGGTGTTCGAAAGGTCAGAACTAGATGCAAAGGGTGGTTTATGTAACACGGTATAGTTGTTTACTCTTGTTTCAGTTATTCTAGGCTTTCAATGGAAAGGAGTTCCCTTTGGGCTGGATTCACTTCATGCTAACACTGACATCTGAGTCACCCTAAAAGTGCCTATTTCCCTCCCACGGTAATTTACTTCAGTACAGATGTCTTGCTTCAGACACAGTTTAAAGCTGGGATATAGCAGTCTACATCCCAGATGGACTGTATACCACCCATACTATCTGAACACCAGTTATATTCTGTTGAGGTGAGTGAATATAAGAATGCAACCAACACCTTAGTTCAGTGCTTCCAAGTTCTTTCTTCTCAAAAGGCTGGGATGACTTAAAATGCCTGGAACACAGCTTTAGCACTGTACATTGTATTGACAACCCTCTTTAAAAAATAATTGAATTTAAAGTTGCTAATTTAACATTTAGCATATTTAGTGTTCAACAGACAAAAACAGCTTTTCATATTCAAAATTACCTTGTCTATTTACTTCATTCTGAAGCAGCTCTTCCATTGCTTCTTCTTCAGCAATATCTAATGGAGTGTCTCCTTCACTATTTACAGCTCCTACATGTGCTCCTTGGCTAATTAAATACCTGCCAATAGAAAAACAAACTTTTTGGTAAACAAGAAGAGAACATGAACTTCAACATAATAAAGCTGATGTAAAAAATAGCAGCCACCAGGATATCACATGCAATGGATATATATACATACACATACAATTAATAGAAGCAACCGTATTTGGTATAAGCAAAAAAAAACCCTCATGACTACCCTACAATCCCTGAATACCTGTACATCTTTTTATCATACTACCCATTTACATGAATAGAACTTCAGTTTGCCGCAAGGATTTCCAATCATATTTAAATACACACTTACATGAACTGAAAGAAGAAAATGGTTAGGTGATGAACAAAAGCAAACATACAAACAATGGCTGAAACACCAACACTCATGAGCTCCACATATTAAGCCACTCTTCCTAAAGCATCCATATTTAGTGGCACATCATCTTTCTATAATCATTCTTTCTATACCCATATATTCCTTGGAATGATGACTCTTAGTCTCTAAGCCAGGTTCATAAATTTAATAAAACGAAAATCACCTCTGGTCCAAAGTATTCCCAAAGTTAGCTTTTGTTGGGGAAATGAGAGAGAGAGGAAGCAACAGTACTTTGCACTCTATTCAAGTCCCACGTGTCTAACTGGTTTGTTATTGGAAGTACTGCTATCTTAGGATGCAACAACCTGGACTCAGTGGAATTGATTTCTGAATTTCATATTAAGTCAAATGGATGGATTCCAACAATAAATCAAGAAAGGATTAAGTTATTTCACAGTTTTAAACCATAAGCCTATGAAACTACTGAGAACCTACTGCATAAAATGTAGTCAGCTTCTAAGAAGAAATGAACAATACAGAACAGTCTTACACTTTCCGGCCAAAACATTTCTATTTCCCTAACAAATTAAACTGTTTGAGCCACAATAGCACTCAGTAAAAGCATGACATTACAAACACACCTTCTGTCCTACAGAGCTTAATTTACACCTTCCATATATTTGAGGGAAAAAAATAAAAGGAAATACTCAGACCTGAAGAACTAGTTCCCCACTTGGTAACAGGTATCGGAAATCAAAAGTGCTTTTTTAGCCTCACTATGGTGGAATGTCAAATTATGCAGAAATCAATCACAAAATTAATCCACCACTCATACAAATAATTGAAAATATTTCTATTTAACTACTGCCAGCTATTAATGACAGATTCCAGATCCAGGATAATTTTTTCCTTATCTTTATTCAACAACTTGGAGCTTCAAGTATCCTCCTCCTCTTTTTTTTCTGATGTATGATTTTAACAGCACTTGTTATTAAACCTCTGCAATTAAGTCAAGAAAAGGTAATGACTGACAGGCCACAAAATGGAAATGAATTCCCAGAAGTGTAACTGTATCTTCTGGGACACATACCATCAGTTGACACTACTAGCTTTGATGCTGGTATGTTGTGCTGTTTTTATTCTATTCCTCTTGAAAGAGCATAGCTGTGACTCTTAACCTCTCTTGAGCTTAAAGAATTAACTTCTGCTTGAATGAAAAATTAATTCAAAGTAACTAAATTTCTCAACAACACTAGTTCCACTGTTTTGAGAGTTACACAGCATTTCAGGTTACACATCAGATAATTGCTATACAGGGTATTTGCTGAACAGGCAAAAAAAACGGGAAACCTAACTTTCTAGCAATGTCAAAACTTTGGACTCAAAAACAAAGTCAACCACCAACAATAATATCCTTATAAAAAAAAATCCCAAGTCAGCATTCAGGTACTTTTTAATTTCCTTTTTCTAAAATAAACATAAAATTGGTTCTTATAAAAAGTGATTTTACCTGTTTCTACCTAATGCCTGGAGGGAAAAAATAAGCTACTTTTGCAAGGAAAATACGTACCTTATTGAAGTGGTTGTATTTTGTTCAACCTGTTCATTCAGTTCTAGACATATAGATAAAAGGATACAGTGCGTAAGATACAGGGCATAAGACTACTCCTGATAAAAGGAGCAAGCAGTGCATAAGAAAGTGCAGGGAATGAACAAAAGGCTATAGTAATACCTCAGAAAGTTATTTAGCCATGTGAACAACTTCATGGTTTTTACTTTAAAGTAAAATCCAAAAATAAAGCACCTTACACATCAAAATGAGACCAGCCAAGTTGGAGGATCAGTAGGGCTGGAGAAGTGGAGCTACTGAGTTCCCCTTTGCATGTGCTTACAGGGTTTTGGTTTTACTGGGTCAGAAAAGGAAGAACCATCTGATGAAGAAATGAATTGGTGAACCTGCTCCAAATTCACATTTGAATTGAAGGGATGGAAGAAGTAGGAGAAAGCTGACTTGCTGGGGAAATGAGAATATCTCTGTGGTGATGGTCCCTTCTCAGCCTTCCCTTGGCCACTCCATCCAGGGATCCCCCCTGCTACCCACACTGCAGGGATGAATAATGAAATTGGAATACCCAGTCTAAAAAAATACTCAAATGCCAACTCTTCTGAAGAAACCTTCTAAACCTGCTAATGAAAACAAATGTTTGTTCTGTTTTTCACGCCATTCAGTAACAGATGTCCCTAACCTGAACAAGTTTATGCATTTGTTTATTTTCCTTTACAGTAATAATAGTTTCAGCAAAGCAATGACAAGGTTCAGATGGTGCATGAAGTTACCCTGGTGCCTACAGGATGGTAGCTTTAATTAGGAAACCTGGCACTGCCACGGGAAGGGAGCACAATCATTTCAGATGTGTAGGTGGCCTGGCTCTGCATCATGTACAGAAAACAGACTTGGTAAGTGAGATCAAGAACGATGCTCCATGTTTTTAAGGCATAGCTGAGCAAAACTCAGTACAAAAACAGCCCTACAAATCAGAAGATTTATTTTTTAAATCACTTTCCAACTGAACTGTACTTCAAGCTGAATGTTAATTAAAATATTATGACTTTGAATATGGGCATATTTGACATTTCAGTTATTCCAGTACCATATAACTGAAATTTTCAGATGCAACAACATATTATTTTGTGTAGGTATGTATGCATATTTAAAAAGTTATCCACGTTTCAAAATGAAAGCAAAAAATTGCTTTTTAAAAGCTTTATCAAATAGTTATTACTTTCAAATTGAAATTTCACCTTTCTAAAGTAAGTAAGCAAAATATAACTTTAATTTCCTCGGCTGATACGTAATCGATACATCCACATGGTATACAGTGAAAAAGAATCTGGAACAGTGCAACAAAAGTCTAAAACTGTGGCCTTTGATACCAAGTCCAGAAAGAGGCGCTTTATGCAAAGTAGGATGCAATAGAAAAGTTTTTTTAAAAAAAAGGACCCCCACAGTCACCCACTTATAAAATATTTTGGAATGGCACTTAAATTTGCATCTTTTGTAATTTGTTTGTTGTGCTATAGCTATGTTCAACAGACAGCTATAAAAGAATAATTCAGGAAAATATGGCAATTTATACAATATTCTGGTAGGTGCTCATTCAAAATATAAGTAAATGAGAAGAGAACAGTAGTTTGATCCATATCATGCTTATTTAGGGGGACAAAGCTTTCAAGTGTAGATATTCAATTTACAGCACCTATTTTAGATACCGCTGTGGTCCAAGTATAAAGAAGCACAAGCATCCTACAAATACCAGGGAAGACAAGAGCAGGAAAACAAAATTGTCCCTGACACTTTTACCCTGAAGTTTCCACGATAAGTGTTATGCAGTCTGGGTAAGGCTGGAAGAACAAGTTTGCTTTTGTGATAGCACTGCCTTAGGAAGGTGAAAATACTTCTACCTGAAATCTCTGTTTTAGGAATCGTTGCTACATATTCCTCAATAACTATAGAAGTATAAGCTAATGAGTTAATAAGTTAATGACCTTGAAAAAAAAAAAGATGAAGTGTTTATTTAAAATCACTATTATGTAACAGAGACTCCTATCACATTATGAGAAGTACATTTTAACTTTTTTTATAAAGAGATGGGATCTCGGTATCCCTGAGACAATAAATAATAACTCTCTGAGATTACTGTATGAAAGTCAGTGAGTCCTTACCGAAACTAAGTTCAGGAACTGCAAGTTAAAAATCTTACCCTGCAACTTGGCCTACAGTCTGAATAAAAATAAAAGGAATAATCATCTTCAATTGATGATTCTTTAGGTTGAAAATTTATTAACAAAATGCACATAGAGACACAAAGTAAGCTGAGAGGAAGATGCCTCTCTGAAGACAGTACATACAAACTCAGTTATTTAGGAAGCATTTCCTTCTGAATCTCAAACTTTGGATTTTCTGAACTTCTTCAGTTGCAACCAGCTTGCTATGCTCAGAAAGTATTTTAATATTATTTACTTCGGCAAAAGAAAGGGGCATTCATTTACATTCAAACCTTGTCCCAGTTCACCATATCTGGAAACAAGTTTGTGAAGTAATTAGGGATATAATTAACTTTAAGTACTTGCTGAACCTGAAGGTCACAAAAACCATGGCATGCAAGAGGCAGGGCAGAGACGTGGCTCCTGAACTGATTCAGTTCATTACAACTGCTTGCTGGACTCACCAGGAGCTCAGCAGCAGAAATGAGCACTGCCTGCTGCCTCGTCAGACCACTGGACAGGATCCTCTAACCCCAAAAATGTGAGGAGAGGGACCCTCCTAAAACATCTCTTATATTTGAAATAAGCAAGTCTAGGTTGGCCTTGCAGGGAAACAAGATTTAATGCTAGTGGGGCACCAACCAACAGCACAACTGATCTCCTGAGCTTTTAACTAATTACCCATTTCAGATAAGCCCAGCTGTTTGTTTTTTTTTTCTTCTTCTTTTTTTTTTTTTTTTTAAATCCAAAGGTGGTGGAGTTCAAGTTAATTCCACAAGAGCCTTAACTGAATGATACCGTGGAGCCAAAGATGGAAAAAGTGTCACCGTGTTCACAGCAGCTGTACAATCATTTGCAGGCACAAACAAACCAAACATCTGCCCCTGAGTTCACAGGAGGTAAAAACAAATTAAAAAGTTGCAAATCTTTGGAATATATATTTTATTTGCCTTCTTTTAGCACAGCTTGCCAATTTATTTTGCTGTATTTTTTGAATAACGTCTCAAAAAACTTTTAAAAGCACATCCTTGTAAATCATTCAAATTACTACTAAAAAGACATCAAAATCTGGCCAAACAATCAGACTTTCAAGCCACATCTAACAAGTTGAAACTATACAATTTTAATATTGCTCTTTATTTTTAAGTTAAAGTACACTAAAACTGTAACTCCTGATCCTTTTGAGACCTTCTATTGGTTGGAGTGTCTGGGAATATTTCTTCATGTAACCCCTACCAGAAGAGTTTCACTTCAAATTTAAATTCTTGACAGCACTGTTATTAACTCAGACCAAAGTGGAAATGCTACCTCAAGCTGCCTAGCCCTTCTCAAAACCATTTCTGGTTTGTTTAGCTTTTTGTTTTGTTAAATTTACAGCAAAAATATATAATACGTAAGGCAGCAAAGCAGTAACTACCTGTACACAACCTGGGTAACAAGATATCGAGAGATAGGATCACAGACTCTACCTGATTCTTGCACCGTTCAGGTGCACTGCTCAACATAATCACTCAGAACAACAGATTAAAGACAGGCCTTTTAAAATTTAAAACCAAAACACAACTTAAATCATACAAAATTGAAGCAAATACCCAACATGAGGCAAGTGCCTCACAGCTGTCACTACAGAGCCAAGTTCTCATTGCCCCTTGAGGTGACACAGGCCAGGCAGCAGGCCGCTCTGCACAGCCGGGGCCTCTTCACTCTCTCCAGTGACCACCTACAAATAATTTCCCCTTTTCCCCTCTCTATACAGATGAAACACTCCTGCAGTTGCCTTTTCTCCTGAGATGTATTAATCTGATGTATTTAATGTATCAAATGTATTAAAGAAGAAAATGAAGGCTCCGTGTTAAATACTGGAACCAAAACCACACACATTTCATTGGGCCTAGAATACTTTGTGCTGAATGATTTGAAGACTGATGTAGAAGAAATCAAGTGGCCTGAGAAACAAGTCAAGTTCACAGGAAGTCTTACTCAGGAACTTTGCAAACTGCCATCTTATGCTGTCAGCCACCGCTGTGTCTCAACCTGCTGTCTCTGAACATTCAGGATCAAGTTGAAGCAGACTTAAGGAGACAGGCCACAATGAAGCCATTTAAGCTACTATTTAACCATAATAAAACTCAGGAATTTTTAAGGTTATGCTTCTTTGTAAATTCTAGAAGATTCTCGATCACATCTTTTTCATTTGGGAGAAAAGAAGCTGCAGCACTTCCTGAAGAGGACTGTTCCCCTAAGAGCACTATGATCAGCGAGCACCTACACAAAGCACCAGGTTAAATAAGGACAATTAGGATTATTTGGCAAAACTAGATAATTATTTCTCCTGAAATGCATGAGTGAAAGATTTTTAGACAGCAGATATATCAATCAGAGATATCAGGTGAATTTATGTTTTCTTCTTGCAAACTACAAAAATTAAGAATTTCAAGTGGGTAGAAGCATTTTTTTTAAATAAGTAAGAAATGGGAAATTGGAAAATGAAAAAGAAATGGGAAACAGATGACCAAAATTGTTTAAGAAAACAGCAAGTGACAATTTCTTTTCATTTTTCACTAGTCGAATCCAAGTTTCAGAGTACGTTTTTTCTAAATTATGGACCAATTTGAAAAGATTTTTATATCTTTCACTATGCAAGAGACAGAAGCAAATCCAGCTTGTTCTGATTCTCCCTCTTGAAGCTGTTGTGAAAGCGCCTTGAACAGCTACGCACCTTTGCTTCAAAATTACCAAATACTCCCAAAGCTAACCAAGTAGTATGTCACGGAGATGAGAAAAAAAAATCCACTCAGCAAACAGCTCTTTCTATTGATTCTAAGTAATATATATGCATACTAATACATTTATGAAGACAGTACTCCAAAATGTACCAAACCAACATTGAGCTCTCCCTGCACGTAGGTGGCTGTCCCTAGCCCCCACTGTAGCTGGCACACCCAAGGAAGCGCAGTAACTAGAATCACATCTGTTTTCCTTTTCGGTATGCAGGAACATGGAAGAAACAGTGTAAATATCTAAACAGAAACTGGTTATTCTTAGTCCTGAGTTCCAAGTAACCTATGAAAAAAGCCAGCAATAAGCTCTAGAAATACTTGTACGTAGGTGGCTACCTAAATATTAACTGCACAAAGATGGAACAGTAAAAATTCCTACCCGCAGCAAAAGAAAAGCAACTAAGCCTGCATATTTTATTGTATCCATATAGAGGAAAGACATACGAGGGGTGGCAGAGCAGTGTTTAGGTGAAAGTAAACAGTAACTGAGACGAGGGAAGTAGGAAACATGAAGAAAGCTATATAGGGAAACATGCTAGAACATATTCCTCCCCCCCCTAAAAAAAAATGGAGCCTGGTACTGACAGAATGAATACAGTGCAAAAACTTTAGTCAAACAGAAAGTAAAACAAAAAAGTATTTTTAAAGAGCATATTGAATGTTAATTTCATTATGCTCTCTGTGAACAAGTGTTTCCCCTCTTTATTTTGAAGTCTTTGAAAATTAAGCCACACTTTTTATGCTAGCTAATGAGGCATGCTGATTTTTCAAGCTTGGGCATATGAAATTTTATAGCAAATACTTTCAAAATTAGCATGATTTTTTAAACAAAACAAAGCAAAAAAAAAAAATCAACCAAGTTTTAAGCTATCAGAACAACATGTTTTGAAGTCTAACATTCTCAAAAGATACGAGAAACAATGAAACATAATAACATATGTCAGCAAAAATACATGCGGTTTTTCAACCACAGATAACTGGTTTTCTGATTTTTTTCTCCAGAAATACTGTTTGTTATCTAAATTTGATTATTTTTCTTGTATTCTATTGTGCAAAAATGAAGGTTAATTTTGACAAATATCTTGCCCCTTCAAAAGAGTACAGTAACTTTAACTCATGATGCTCTCTGTGCTCAGGATGCTTTCCTGTAGTAAATTTGCAAGCATTTATGGTGTTCTAAGGAAGTGTCACCAAGGTGAGTATCTAGGACTGAGTTATACTGGTTGAAAAGAGCCAACAACAGCATGGAAGCAGAAGAGGAGGAGGAAGAAGGAAATGTTGCTGCTGCCCACTCTGCTCAACTAACTGCTCACCAGAAAGAGGTCATCACACAGCTAGCGTGCATCATCCCTCCTGCCTTGAGCTAAAAGTAGCATTGCTAGATTTGACTACAGTAGCACCACAGATACTGATTTTTAGCTGCTTCTTTTTATTATAGCAGAAATTATGAGGACAGACTTAAGCTGACAACCTTATTTTCCTCCAACAGTGATGTGTTGGCATGTACATCAAAGAAATTTAAACCAAGACCAATTCTGAAAACCCCTTTTACTGCACTTAAATAGATATTAGCACGGATATAATCACTACACCATAGAACTTATCTTGTTTATAATTATTTTATGCAATAATATAGTGACCAAACCTCTATATGGAGCAACATTACCTTCATAGTACAGCTTTTAGCATCACCCAGAAGTACTATATGCAGTCTGAGCCCTCACTAAGTATCAGCAATCTGCAATGCATAGCAGCTGTGCACCTGCCCTTTGAATTCCTTGAAAAAAATTGTGTCCAAAAGAAACTTATTCTTTATACAAAAATTTGGTGAGTAGTACCTCATCTGCAATTAAGAGGTGCTGATAATTATAATTCCCTTTTTATACTTTTATCTTGTCAGACCCACTGTTTATAAACAAAATTGCATTTCTGTATCTTCATATCTGAACTGTATCCAAGAAACTCCACTCTCACTAATGCACAGCAGCCTCGTATCTCTACAGACACCACACTATATTTACACAGATTTCAAAAGAATTCAAGCAGCTTTTATCCTGCCCCAGTAAGGGATAAGAAGACTAGAAAAATACACACAGATTAAGATCACTTGCACTCGAATGACGTAGCTTAGGATATCCAACAAGAGGCACAGCTGTAAGAAAGGGTAAGTAAGTGCACAAATTGCGTTAGTGTCATTAGAAAGTGCACTGGATGTTGCAGAAGAGGGTCAAACTCACAGCAGAGTAAACATTAATTTAAAAGCTGAAAGAAAATGAGGTGCAAGAAGTGACAACCTACACCACACCCATGTTTTCTCCAAGAAAACCACATTCAAAACCAACACCTTTCCATATTTATCACTCAGCTGCTCATATTTAATTAACTTCACAAGTCGTAGTTAAGGTATCTATTACAAATTGTTCTTGGGATACCAATAAAACCTATGCTGTGTGATAAACAAGTAAGATCTTTCCTATGCATATAACATCTCAAAGCAGGATGTTTTTTTAGACACCACCCACCATTTTAAATTACTTTTCAGACAAAAAAAAAGAGTGCTCTGAGCTTTACACTGGCCATCAGTCCCTTGACTTTTCATTTGACCCAATGAACAGCTAAAGCATATTATAAGAAAAAAGATACCTTCTACTAAATCATATAGCCTTGAAGAAGGTATTTCCAAACTTAAAAATCTGTTAGATTTACTTCTGAAACAACAGAACTGCAACATACAATATTATCAAATACTATGGGGCACAAGTGGAGATGCATTCAGTGAGCCAAGCTGAAGAAGGCAGCTCCAGAGCACCAGAGCTCAGCCTTTCTTCACAAGAGAGGTGCTCCAGCCCCTTGATCATCTTTGTGGCCTCCTCTGGACTTGCTCCAGTCAGTCCATGTCCTTCCTGTGCTGGAGGCCCCAGAGCTGAGCGCAGGGCTCCAGGTGGGGTCTCAGGAAAGCAGAGCAGGAGGAAAGCCCTCTCCCTCACCCTGCTGCCCACGCTGCTTTTGGTGCAGCCCAGGACAAGGTTGCCTTTCTGAGCAGCAGGCACACATTGCTGGCTCATGTTGAGCTTTTCATCAACCAACACCCCCAGGGCCTTCTCTTCAGGGCTGCTCTCAATCCATTTCCCACCCAGCCTGTATTTGTGCTTGGGATTGCCCCAGCCCAGCTGCAGGACCTTGCACTTGGCCTTGTTGAACCTCACGAGGTTCACACAGGCCCACCTCTCAGGCCTGCACAGGTCCCTCTGGATGCCATCCCTGTCCTCCTGCACGTCAACCACACCACACAGCTTGGTGGCATTGGCAAACTTGCTGAGGGTGCACCCAATCCCATTGACTGTGTCACTGAGAAAGATATCAAACAGCACTGGGCCCAACACAGAGCCCTGAGGAACACCACTTTTAATTCTGCTCTTCCGGTTAGCCTTTCCTTGTGTTCTTCCAAGTAGCATCTTGTATCCGTATGAAACCGTTCACTCACCATGTAGCACTTCTATCACTCCAAACTCCGAATCAGTTTGCACAGTTTGCATGCGGTTTACATCAGACCACCAACATCACTGGCACACACAAATCAAAACTTCCTATTATCCTCCAAAGATCCATTTCTGGACATACCACTAGTAATATCACTTCATGCTCTGTTAATTAAGTCCGTAACTGAGAAGAAATCTAATGGAGAAGGGAACCATTCCCAAAAGTTTTTGTCAGTCTGCTTTGCCTAAATAATATCCTCCTCCTCTAGGATTACAATGGGTTACAGTAAAGGAGTTGATATTAAAAACTTTCCCGTAAGTAATTGCTCCAGATGATTAAGTCAGCAAACCTTAGAGAGAAATATATTAGAAACAACTGCTCTGAAAGCTATTTTGTGGCACCACCACTCTTGTATATTGCAGAAGAACATTCAACAGCACCAGCTGGTTCAGGCTTATGACGTGGGGGAACAAGGAGAGGACTCCATCTCAGCACAGACAGTGCTCCGCAGGCAGGCTTCTGATCAGAGGTACAAGCTATGTCTGAAAAGCAGCCCAGACATTTTTTTTTTTACTGCCCGCATATTTGTGCCAACTGCTGCTGGCAAGCCAGATCAGCTCACTGATCCAAAAGAGAATAAGTCCTCCCAAACCCCCCAAGGCTAGTCTTACACTAATAGTTACCACGCTGCTGGGTGATCATTAGGTACTGTAAGAGGGGGGGGGGGTAAGAGTCCCGAGCCTGTGGAGGGGGGGAAAGCGGGGAGAGAAAGGAATGTTTGCCCATTTCTGCAGCAGCCTCAAGTTAGATCACACTGGGTGTGTTGTGAAACTGCCCTGAATCCCCTTCACTAGGTGCTGCCGGAGGAGCACTGGGACCAAGCTGGAAGAGGCAGGAGCCACTATCACCCACCCCAGATGGCAGTCCCCACAGGGCAGTTAGTAGGTCAAGTAAAGCACCTGTCACTGAGCACTGATGTATTCAGCTGCAGGTTTGCAGGTCTGTCTCACTCGCTGCATGCATGACAGCAATCACTCACGTAGTCTTAATGGGTTGTTACTAAAATAGAGAGATCTCGGGTCACTGGCTTGCAGAGGTTTCAGCAAACACGTCTGGCTGGCTTCACTTACAGGTGGCTGGAGCCCGGAGAAACGGATGGGCGGCAGCAACAAGGCAGTGGCCACACAAAAGCTTTTTCAAGTGAGCTTGACATACTGGGGCAAGGAGGGGAGACAACACAGGAAACTCTGCGCCCTTTTATATTCTTTAAATAATGAGGCTGTCCAAACCACACATAGTACTCAAAATATGAGCAAAAGGTTATCTTCATGTTCTGTTTTTTTTTTTTTTTTTTTTTTTTTTTTCCCTTCTCTCTGCCCTTATACTTCTTAACAAGGGATCAGCATTTTTGCTGAAGAATTAGTATCTTAGGAGGTGCACAACGTTACCAGATTTTCAGGAATTTAAACCATCAATGGCAATCTGGGAAGCAAGAAGCGGATCTTGCAGCACTTGAATTCTGTGATCTAGTTATGAAGAAAGAGCATTAGAAACATCATAGCAGTAATGTCTTTGGAAACAAACACAATTACAGAGTCATTCCTCGACTGGACTCCATCTAGACTACAAAGGTATGATTCACCTGCGGCTTTATTAACTAGATTTCATACATCCGTTCTGCAGAGCCCAGAAGAAAATGAATAGATGATCTCTGTAAGGTGCTGGAAACAATTTATATTAACTTCAAAGTGCTAGGAAGACTTTGAAAGTTTGCAGTATTTTGGGAATACTTATTAGCAAGCACAGATTACAAATGATTGAGGAAGCATGGCCATTAAGTGCTGGCAGAGAGTCACATTTGCTAATTACACCAGAGGGCCATGGAAATGGGTAGCCACTGGCTGCCATTGAGAGGGAAAACATTTCATCATACATTTAAGCAAGATCGTGGCAATTTTGCGTATTTCAAACTGATGAGTTTTGAGTTTTAGCATTTAAAGAAAGAAATTTTAGGGAATTCAGAAAAATCTAATATAGATGAAAATTAAGTACAAACAGGAAAAAGGTTACTGTGAACCAAACATTTCTTTCACACAACTTGACAACAAGGAAGGAAATATAGGGGCATTATTTGATGATTTCAAGTTCATCCCAGCGTTGTACATTGAGTTGTATGACACTCCTCAGTTCAAGAAGCATAAGCTATCTGTGAAGTTTCTAATACAGGAAAGCACATTATCTACTGGGTACTAATATCTATCATGATAAACAATATTCATTATAAAAACCCTATTCTTACCTCGAGACATCTCCCTCCCCCTCTTTTTCTGCACAAAAGTGTAACTGTCAGTTGAAGAACTGAATTTTGTGTTATTTTTGAGAAAAACACATTTCTTACATTTCCTGAAAGATGCACTTTCTTCCATTCTGGTGAAAATGAAAGGACATTCGCATTTAAGTAGTAAAACTATACGATTGCCTCTGAATACTCACAAGCAAACTCAAAACACATCAGCTACACACAACCAGGCATGGTACACAACCACAAGAAAACGTATTCTTAACACATACTCTTTCAAAACCAAAGAAATTTATGCCATTTCAGATTTATTTTACATTAATCTGGTACAATACAAAGCATTGTAAAGAGCAAGCAATTTAATATTCTGTTTCTTAAATGCCAATTTGAACTGCTTATTGCTAATCCACTACATTTTTTTGCTTTCTAAAGAGGAATTTGATTATTCCCCAACACTGAAATAACATACAGGCTTTTAAACTGAAGAGGAAATCTATCACATAAAACAATTCTTTACATCGACCCATCCAGTTTTACTAGATGAGTTAATGTTTCAGTAACAGCTAACTGTAAGGGTCCTAACTGTTAAATACCATCTTAATGCATACACAAAATTTCTGTTAAAAGTGCTTCTGCACTGAAATTTATTTCCGTATAACTATAATTTTTCAAAGCATTTGATGCTGATATTTTAATTTATACTAACGCATTGAAGGAAAAAAAAAAAGCACTAAAAAAAAAAAACTCCATATAAAGCTTTCTGTTTATGAAAAAACAGAAACAAATGGAAGGAGAATATTCTAGACATCTAGACAAAATCCACCTTTCTTGGCAATGTTGAATAACTTTAAACCATTCATTCTACAATTACTTGTAAGCTAATTTGTATGAACATAAAACAGATGAACATATAACTTAACGGGGAAATTCTAAAATCAAACTATTCAAAGAACTCCCGATAAGCTGAAGCAGTCCCAGCATTTGGAGATCTCAGAAACACCAGAAAGAAAAGAGCAGTTGCCTTCCATGGCAGAGTATTTGCTTATACAGCACAACCCTCCATCTGCAACCAGTTAATAACTTGTCCCACACTAAACTACATTATCTTGCTGTATTTCTACATGGGTAACCTCTTGCTGTATTTCACCTGAGGCAGGTTTCTACACAGCTAACACTTCCTAAATGCCTTTTTTAAAGGAGATGGGAAGCACAGACAAGAGAAGATGTCAGGATGAAGGTTCCAAAGAAGCTGCCAACTGAAATGGGCGGGGGATGCTGCTGGGAGAAAGTGCCACAGAATGGGAGGATGTGGTGAAGGATGCCAGGGACAGTTCTGCCCACTGTTCTTGCCCATTGGCGAGAGTGCAGTGACCCAAAGCAAAGGCAACAGCAATCCCTAACTCACTGGGGCCATGCTACAAATTCATGCAGCCCATTAGCTGTAGCCCATGCAACGGGACTAGAGCCGTTCAGCCGCATGGCTGAAGGGATGGCTCCCTGAGACATCTAGGTGTTTGTTTTTTAGTGAGAAGCTCCCTATCACATCTCCTGTACATACATATCCCTACACACATATCCTGTACTTCCCCCAGATCTCCAATACGCGGGTGCACTCACTCAGGAACACCCAAGCAGCAGCAGGGAATATTTACGAGGAATGTGTGCATTGGGAGTGAGAGATGATCAGGTGTTCAGTGAAAGCACAGAGATGGGAAAGCTCCTGCATGGATCAAATAGGCATACACAATTCCCTATTAACCGGAGAGTGATTCTCAGTCATTCCCATTTACTGTACATAATAGGAGATGGTTGCTAGTAGCAAATGGATGGAACGTGTAGAAAGACCATCTGAACTGTAAGGTGAGGGGGCACTGATTCAATTATAGAGCTGTCTGAACAGAAACCTTTCTCACTCTATAAGTGCATTATCCATCCCAATATAATCCTGCAGAAGTCACGTGAACATCAGGAGAAACGATTAACATTTAATGACTCACGTGTGTGTGTGTGTGTGTGTGTTCTGAAAGCAGGAGGGTTTCACACCCTATTAACAGATCTGCAAACTTCAAAATCTTGGTTTTATTTCATAGACTAGCCCTGGGGATCATGCAAGAGATTACACGCAATGTTAAGAGAACAACTGCTTTCCTTCCTCCATTTTCTTCCCTCCCTTAAGCCTAGGAAGTGATGCACGCACATAAACAAAGAATACTAAGGTTGCAAAGGTATACATATTTCGAAGACAGACATAGAGCTAGAGGGTCACTAAATTACCTCATGAACAAAGAAATGCCCTTCATAGCAGAAAAGATCCCCATTTTCTAGCTCTGATGTTTACATACGATTTTAGACTTTGAGAAATGAAATCCTGAAAAAATGAAAGTATGCTGTACTATGCTACATTTTTCTTATGAGTTGTAAAAATGTAAGCATTGTTATTCCCTTACTCTTCTATTCCCTGACTCTTCTCTTTTGCACCTTGGAAGAAAACAGGAAATGTGAACAGAAGCCATTCTGCACAAAAATGCCAGTCCATATCATGAAGGACAGAGATATGTCATGCTGTAATTTTTTCAGAACTTTAAGTACAATCCATGTAATTTATCCAAAAGTAAATGCACCTTTCCATGAACCAGAAAATTCAGTTCTAAAACTGCTATGTACCAGATTCATCCACAGCCACAGCCACGCAAACCACACCTTTATGCTTTCCAGGAAAGGTGTTTTCTCATTGAAACTGATGCTGATGCTGAACCCAATGTGCACTATGGGCCAAATAAAAACCAAATTTCTAATGTCTGCTAATTTCTTTCATCAGCCTCTCCTCCTTCTTCATGTTTTGCCTGAGCTGCAAACTGTTGTTAATTTTGTGACTTATTTGAAGCTGAGCTCGTTCCTGGAAAAGCAGTTAGAAGAAAATCTAAGCTCTACGGGCCTCACCAGATCTAAATAATGCTCCATTCAGGTCAGGTTACCCCTCCCTCTGCTCTATGTGGAAATCAGTTTCAAGAGCTTATCCTTAAAACTCCTCACATCTTAGAAACACTGAACTTCCAACAGCTTAGAGGTCCTACATCCCACAGAACTATGCTTCAATAACCTTACTTCTTTAAAGGACATCTAGGGAAGGTATGCAAACCTTCCTGTCCTGTCACAGACTGAGAGAATAAAAAACATGACAACCTTCAAAACTATTCTTGATTTCAGATACATGGGTCAAAAGTGAAAAATGTTCTTGTGGACAAGGGAATACATTCATCTTTCTTCCCTGAACATCTGCCTATTGTAGGCTGCAATGCCAAATGAAGAACATGTACTCAACATTTTCCTATTATGGAAAAATAATAGTATATTCCTAGGATAGTAGAGTTTTACCTCTACTATACTGAAGAAAGGCGTATATTATCTCGGTTTGTAGGGAAATTCTTGTCATAGTATGGCCAACAAGTCAACACTTCCAACATGCATGCAAGAGAGATTACAGTATCTGCATAGTGTAGAAAAGCAGATTACACAAGTTAGCAGTCACACTGTCCCAATTCACAAGGATACACAAAGCACTCCAGTCTCTGAAAACTAAAAAATAAAATTTTCCCTGTGAAAGCGGCAAAAAAAGCTTCTCCTTTCCCTTCAAAACTTGTTTGAAACAATCAAGCCTCTCAAACTTGCAGGACAGAACACCAATCAACCATCCCCTAAACTAAAAATTTCCATCTTTTGCCACTGTAAGTAGTCCTCTAGCATTACTGCTTGATAGAACCCTACCTTATACTTATTTCATCTGAGTCTTACACCGGGTCAGACATCACACAATGTTTAGCAGAATTAGTGAAGTCTGTGTATTTCTGAAGGGTCTTTGGAAAGGTGCTGCTACTCTCTTTACTGCAAGAACATCGTTTTGAACAAAATATGCCACCCATTTTCTCAGATCAATTGGTACAGGTTACGACATAAAACTTCTCGAAAAAATGGATTTTCGTGCA
Source organism: Aythya fuligula (assembly GCF_009819795.1). Taxonomy (NCBI): domain Eukaryota; kingdom Metazoa; phylum Chordata; class Aves; order Anseriformes; family Anatidae; genus Aythya; species Aythya fuligula. The sequence goes on from NC_045559.1 coordinate 42,184,758, forward strand.
TCTTCAAAGGCCCTCCACAGGCTTAAAAGATAATACAAAAATCACTCATAGAATTCAGCATCAAAGAAACTTTAACTAATAACAGGCATCTAACTTCAACTGTAAGATTTTGGTTTATGTCCATAGCAGATATCCCCAGTTCACACCACACCTGAAAAACAGAAATTTCAAGACTGCAGATATAATTGCACTATCAATCTCCTGTATGTAGACTTATCCTGGGGTAATATTTCAGACTACAAATATAATCTAAATTTGAACTTTCTCCCCATAGCAACATTTCTAAAAAAGAAAAATATTTCTGATAAATCGTGTGACAGTCGTGAACAGTCTTAAATGTGTACATCTTATGCAATGCACAAATAGCTATACACACGGTACACTTCATAACCAAAACACAATAAAATGCAATATAAAAGCATTCTCTCTGACTGCATGTCCCAGGGGCAACCGAAAAGACAATTTATGAATGCTATTTGCTTCTCATACCCCTCCAACAATATATTAGCAAAATAGCAAAATACAGGTATTTCAAATATAGAAGAAAAAGCCTTACTCTGCTATATCAAGATATCCACAGGAAGCAGCTGCATGTAGAGGTATCCAGCCTTCATTATCTGGTTGATTAATATTTGCTCCATTTTCCACCAGAAACTTAACCATATCTACGTTATCATCTATACAAGCCTGTAAAAAAAAAGAAAGAAAGAAGTTCACATTAAAGCTGTTCTACAATAATACACATGTTTAAGTAACATATTTAGGATAAAAATAAGTATTTTCAGGTATGATGCAGGAGTGAGGTTTATTTGTTGGGGTTTGACAGCAAGACAGGAATATTTTGAGAAAAAAGCAATAGTTGCCACAGATTTGTCAAAAAATCCTTAAACAAAAGAATTCAGAGTTTAACAAAACCAATAATTATGATTTCCTCAGGTAAATTTGCTCTATTTTTCTGAAAACCCATTTACAGTCACCAGTACAACCTTATTCTCCTGTACAAAGGGGTTCCCCTTGTAAAGCCCCCAGACCCTAGCTCCATCCCAAGTCCAGCTAACCAACTGGATGCTACAATTGCCAACAGGATCACCATGCCATGGAGCAGAATTGTTGTAACCAAGAGATGGGGAGCAGTTTTGAAAACAATATCATAACATGGTTTTAATTACGACATAGAGGAGACTAAGGAGCGTGCAAGGGGATGCGAGGCCGCACTTCAGCAATACCCTGCTGTTTTCTACTGCAGCGTGCTCTATACCACCATACATCTTGCAACAGCCTATTAATCACTGTACTTATGAACTTACTTGAGTATCACTTCAGCACATGGTAAAAATACTATCGTTTGTGCACATACTACCATCTTCTGTGCACATATCCTAATTACCAAGGCAGCAGTGCTGCACGGATGCAGACCTACTGCCGCTCTCCAGATCCCCATCGCCTGGCTGCTATTTTGTCTTTCTTCTCTGTGTTTGAGTATTTTTCTCACAGGGTGCTCAGTGTGTTTTCTTGCCAACTTCCATACTGCTGCCCTTAAAAGGGCAGAGCAACACAGAGAAAAGTCCCTCTGCATTTCAGGACGGCAAGGACTCAAAACAGCTAGACCCCACAAGACTGGCATTAATTTTTTTTAGCTTAATAAATCAACAATACTACAAAACCAGAAGGCTGAAATGGGAACTGCTATTTCCAGGCTCCTAAATCCTTCTAGAGAATTATTCCTCTAATAAAAATGCAGCTAAGGTGTAAATTTTACTTTTTAGAACAGTTCTACAGAAACAAATACTGAAAATTATATATTGTTGTACTATTGCAGAACCCACAAAGTTCCTTATTTAATCATCTGTGCTTTCCAAGATGAATCCTGAAGCTTTCCTCCATTCTGTAGTGCTGAGGAAACAGTTACAGTGTAACGGAGCCGTATTGCTGGCCTGTTTAATCAGCCCAGCAAAAACAGCAAGGAATTATCCCTCTTTGACCCCATTTGCTGTAGCAGGGTATGAACTTTAAGGCTTTGTTTAGAATGCAACACAGAACTGTTTTAACAACCAGCCTCATCTGGACTTGTTCATCCATGCACTTTCAGCTGGGCTGTAACTAGACTGCAGTAGACAGCTTGCTTTATTTGTTCTTCAATTAAAAACAAAAATACACTTGTGTGTGTAAACATAACATAAACCTGAGTCCCCTTCCTACCTTTCCAGGTATTCTAGAAAAGTGCCTTCTTAAAAGATTTTAGAAATCATCTTTTTAGCCATTTCCATCCCTATAATCAGCAATTCTTTTAATAACTGATGTACTAAGCTACTCCAACAATAAAGACTACCGGTTCCTCTAGCATACTGTCTTCCATTTCTCCCACTTACCATCAGTGTACAACGTTTACATGGTAATAACAAGCTCTTAAAAAAATAATTGCCTCTCTTTGCAAATCGTTTTGTTACTTAGAGGAAAAGGAACTAAAGGCAAGATGTCGTAACAGTTCAGGAAGAGAAGAAATTCAAGAAACACTGATGTTTACACTTAACAGAAGCAGTAACCCAACCATGTTTCACACATGCAATACGCCTAGTTTCTCTGGCAAAAATACCATATGCCTGACCACTGATATCCTATGTATATTATAATATCCACCAGGTAATCATATGCAAAATATGCTTTTATCAGAAAAACTTAGAATTTCCTGAGGACTTTTAATACTACATTCCGGTATGCTACATGCTCATGTATGTTCCGACCCTCCAAATGCATAATATATGAAAAGGGTATCTTAAAATTGATTAGCACTATTAAAAAAAAGCCAGGCCATCTGTTAGTGACACAACCTATCACAGAACAAACCTTGCCCGTTTTTCAATTATACGTAAGAAAAACTGGCAAGACATACTCATAAAAATACTGTTGCTAAGTGAATCAAAAGCTTACATATGCAGCACATTAAAAGACATATGACTAAGTGGCTAAAAATATTTGACCAAATTTGGGCAGTTTATTGTGCCATATATGGCAAGAACCAGCAGAGCTCAGATCCCCTTCTAATGTATTATCACAGATTGCACACCCATGACAAGCAAAGATAAACAATCAGCAAGATTATATATGTTGGGATGAGAGAAGAAGAGCTATTAAGATAATAAAAGAATTTACTTGTATGTGCAAATGGGCACTGCTGGTGATCTGTGAACATCTGTGAAGTTTAAATCACGTTTCTCACACCCGATTATACAATCTGAGAAACAGTTAGAACAATTTTGTTAGTGGACAACAGGAGCCACAGAAGCTGAAGTTGATGAAATGGCAGACGGTTGTGTAATTTAAAAATCCATCGCATTTGAGACTCTTTAAACAAAGATTACTTGAAAGTAAATCTTGTACCTGGAAATCTGTATCAGAAACCCACTGAGACATCCAAGAAGGCTATTACCTATTTTAAGGTGAAGAAAAGCAAATGTAATTTGTAATTGATCTCATTGCTGAAGAACGAGGATAGAGTGTGCCCTATTTCCCCTTGTCCCCTTTTTCCCTTTCATAGCATCAGAGGTGTTTGAGGGACCCAAGAGCCCTCATCACTTGCCATATGAAAGACAACTTTGATGAATGCCGAGAAACAAATGGTATAAAGGAAATTTTATCTCATTGTTTTTCCATTTCTACTCCGATTGTCGTTGTGTTATCTTCCCAGTCACTTCTAAAAGCAGTATTTATCAAGTGCCAGGAGAGCCTCTATTGTTAGAGACTGACATCTCAACCCCAAAAGGAAAGCTTTTCAGAGCCGCACGATAAACTTAAAGCAACAGCCTCAGAAAAGTCTGCCCTTCTAAACCTCAGGAGGCCGTAACCTGAATATCATTAAAACAGAAAAAGCCACAAACAGGCCACTTGCAATTAAGAGGAGTTCTGCTGACATGCAATGGGGCCAGAGCGCTGCTGCCTCCTCCCCGCTCCCCATGCTGCCTCGCTTCCTCACCCCAAATCGGGCAGAAACGTGGCGTTTCCCAAGCCAAACCTGACGGGAATTAGCCAGCGGACCCCCAGACGAACAAGAGCTGGACCACGGACCGGCAAAGAGCAACAGCTCGCTGCTCTCTGGCAAACGCACCCAGGTAGGTCCGGCTCGTCCCTGCAACAAGGTGCCCATGTTTTGGACTTCTCCTAGAAATACTTCCTGACCACTCAATAGGGAATAACCAGAGGCCCACTGAACACGCTGGATTTTAGCTGTTTCCAACATGACTTCATATCCCAATGCAAGCGGCACGTGCTCGGGCTGGCTCTCCTTACTATCAGGTGTTAAGGACAGAGGTGAAGGGTAGCTGTAAGTTAGTCTGTAATCTTAAAAATAGATAGCTTTAAAAGAGGTATCTGGGGTGTCCGGCCCCTCAGTGAGCAACCACCCTAAGGATTCAGTAGACAGGGCTCCTTCCCCACAGCAACGAGAAAACAAGCGTGCTTTTAAAGAAAAGAAAACCCACAGAAATCTTGTAGGGAAAGAGACAAGCAATCAGCTAGAGAGACCACCTCTGTCTCACATCCATGCAGCAAAGCACACTTCATTCCTCCTCATTTGCCCTTAGTATGGACAGGATTCAGAAACCATCAACACAGAGCAATATAGAGACATAAAGGTCTAAACAAGCCAAACACTTTGAATTCCCGTGGAAATGCAGGAAACAGAAGAAAGACCTCATGCAACGGCCTGTAGAATAGTTATCCCTTCCCTTGATTTACCTAGTGAACCAAGTCCAATGAGTCCATTGCAACTAAGCAGGATGTTAACGTCTTTGTTAATATACCCAAGAATTAAATTAGGGGAGAGCATCCACATCCAGCAGTAGAGATGCTCAGAAGAGGCTCCTGATCTTCCCCCTCAGCTGCTGGTTGCACACCACACCTGGACCATGGGGCTAACATACTTTGCTGAACTGGATCTCGAGTGCATCAGAAAGGCGATTAGAATTTAAAATTAAATAAAATAAGAAAAGGACTGTAATAAACTATTATCTTTATTGGATTAAAACTGCATGATTTGTTCTGATTATATTAAAATGCTTTTTATATTCAGGGAAGGCGCGCTCTGAAATTCATCTTCACGCCCTAATTCCACTACCAGAGAAACAAGACTTTGCTTTACTGTGAAATTTCACCCATTAAAAGCCCGGTGTCAAGGCTTGTTTCAAACCGAGACTTTTCTAAGAACACATTTCTCAATTTCAACCAGAATTTCTACCACTCGTTTTTTGATTTTTTGCCACTGTGAGGAAAGGGTTTTGGTAGACAGAGGAAATGAAGGTTCGCTAGTCACGCTGTTTATGAGCATCTTCTATTCGTCTTCAACTCTCCTTGGGAAATAAAAGAATTAGCTTTCCACATTGCAATTCTTAATTTTTTTTCTTTCAATAAGCCACTAACTGTGGAGGTACAAGAAGAAATTTGGTGAAAAGATACAAAGCAAGCTTGAGTAACACTTCCCACCTTTGGCAGGTCACATATTTATGCTTCATGTTAATTAAGAACACAGCATAAGAAAGTGAAGCAGCATTAAGATGCATGAAATGAAATCATAAGTTGTATCTAACTCTCCAGCTAGTGCTTTGAGGTAACCTGGCAGTTATAACCACAAAAACAAAGGAGGAATACTTTTTTTGTACTTGAAATTTAGCTGTGGGTCATTAATTCAATGTTTTTGTTCAAACCATAACAGCTGAAGAGCCCAATATTAGTAATGACAATGTCCTAACGCTCACTGAATATTTGGGAATACTTCCAGCATAAAGGGTAACAAGAATGACCAGCAAATTAGGTCATAAATTATTACTGATTATTGCACTTATTTAAGGAATCGCTCTAAATGCAGGCATTTTACACTTGCTGGCTATTCTTTCTAACAAAATACAATACACACAGGGTAGAAGGGCTGCTGTTGCTGTTCACATGTACAGTAAGAAACAGGGCAGGTTTGGTGTTGTAACAGAACTTCAGGCACTAATCTACTATTAAGGATGACAAGTGTTGCTCAATTATGAAATTAAGTATAATCTTTCCAGCGTTCATTTAGCCAACCCACAAGTTATAGCTTATATTTTTCAGTAAGCTGGGATAATACCGGATATCTCCACATACTGACAAAACACAGTTTTTACGATTACGTATTTTATTTTTAATTGTGTTTACTAGTAAAAACGGAAGAGTTTACCTGCAAGTATTCTTGATTAATAATAATATATTTTTTTGGCAACACTAGCCTTATTTTGTTGAACTTTTGTGCATGTGTGCATGATGCATCTGTTATTTTCAGTTAACAAAGGCCTACTACTTTAAATCCTGGAGGGCTGATATATACAAACTTGTTAAAATGATAGTTGCCATATTAAATAACCCAAGAAACCATTTAAAAAGCATTGCTTCTGAAGTTTTGGCAGTTTGAAATTAATTGTTCGTATTTTCCTCACCCCAGAATATGAGTCAATTTTGGCACAAATTTCATTAGCAAACCCATTTAACCCACTGCAGAGCAGCAAACTATTCTCAGGAGAAATTTCTTGGAAACCTTTCGCTTCTAACTGTAGAAAACGAGGGTCCTTCCAGACACCTGCAAAAGCAGGTGGAGAAGACACTCTCTCAAGGAGAAAACATTAATTGAGGCTGATGCAATCTTTCGTGTCCATTCATGTCTTATGGGGAAGGCATGCAGAGACTATTGAAACAAAGCATCCATTAAGCATCATTACTTAAATCAAATGCTGTATAACTGTCAAGCATTGACAAAAACAGACAAATCACTCCAGAATGCAAACTTCTGTAGCTATTAATTCCACCTCATGTAAACACCCTGTCATATACAAGAGCATATCCCAACAGACGCTCACTTAGATTATACGTGCATTCAAAGAGGTGCACATACCAGGAGCTATGTAAAACTGATCACTGCTTAGGGCAAATATCCAGTAAGAACATACTTTCATTTCTATGCTGACTACAGTTTTGCCCCAATTTCTCTGAATTACTATACAAATTACTTGCACTGCAGGTTTGCCAGTTTGCAGTTTACAGTTAGCATATACCTATAATTTAATGAAGGGTACAATTCACGAAAAACACTAAAATCTGTGGCTGACTGACACAATCTACATGTCGGAAAACTAATTTCATAGGGATTTCCCACTATTTAAAACCTATTGGATGCTTACACGTGGTTCTTAATCTGAACTGTAATAGAATACATATATTCGGGTGGTGGTAGTGTGTTTCAAGTAGATAGAGATGCAATTATTCTTGTCCTCTAGCCTCCTGCTGAGATAAGTAAGGGGAACGGGAGAGTTGGCCGCAACTTGTTATCTGCTATAACCAGAGTTACTTCCATTCCTGCTAGGAATCCCACTAGCTATGGATCAGGGCTTTCCTATTTTTGTTCAAAAAATAAATAAAATACTGGCCGCCTAATATTACATGCAAATCTTCTTTCAAATAACTGTTTGTTTTCTTGTTTCAGCCGCATGCAAATCTGTTTTCAAGGACACTTGAAATTCTCACAGTAGAGATTATCAGTAAAAACTACCATGCTAATACCATTCTAAACATATTAAGCTTTATTGACATTCATGTATTTCAACCCAAAGAAAAACCTCAAGACAACTTGCCAACAACAACAACCAAAAAAAGAAAAAGGCATGACAAAATAAATGAACAAACATGGAAATGAGATGTCATGGAAAAAATGCTAGCTTCTAAAATTGTTTTAGAGGAGATACTGATACTCCAGCAGATATATTTGGCTGAAAGCACTTTTGTCTCCTGGCTCGGTATTTTGAAATTAACCTGGTGACGATACAGGATACAAAGGAAACTATGAAACAACCTTTGCCTAAACTTCACCCAAATCAGGCTCTCCCTTGGTTCCAAATGGTACTGTTCCTTCTCATTTCTTTCAATTTAAAAATAAAACCAGTATGTTCTGCAGAACAACATTTGCTTTTAGAAATAGATTCAGACTTATTATCAGCTTTATAATCACAGTGCAGGTGAAAAAGCATGAGTTCACTGACAGAAACGGAGCAATGAAGATCTAATTGACAGTATGGTATTACAGCTAATGTGATGTGCGACTGAACCCTAAAGGCTTAGGTATTTGTATGTACAAATTACGTATGACAGATGCTCATTTGTTATACACGTTGGTGAAAGCATTCATTCAGCAGCACCAAATCTGTGAGTGTCAGAAGCTGGGAGTTCAACCCCGAAGTGACTTTCAGGCAACAGAAATTGCTGCCTGAACAGAAAGCCACCACGCAGGTGGCCTTCCCACTCTTGCGACCCCTGGCTTTGCAGTTTGCTTTCTGGGACCATTTCAACAATGTTGGCTGATGCACTGTGCTCCGTGTGGCACACACACCACAGCACTCCACACCCACCTCCTGACAGGTACAGAAGCAGCCTTTATTAGGTTTAAAATATGTTTCTTGAATTAGAATTTAACAAAAATCCCACACTGTAAGAATACAGTGCCACTGTGCAGCTCTGTTTTTATTAAGCATTTATTGTTATTGTCTTGGCAGATAGTGTTAGCTCTCATGATAGAAATCTGGTAACACAATCTGTAAACATTAAATTTGAGAAGGAAAAGGCTGAGTCACATAGTGTATTTATTTATGTCCCAGACAAATTTAAGAATATGCCAATCATATTTCAAATTCTTCAGTTTTTCACCAGTAAAGACAATCTTCTTTTAGCATACTGGCAACTAAACGAGCTCAAGTGCCAAAGCAGCTTTTCAGTTTAAAATGCCTCGCATTCTGATATCCTCTAATACACTTTCTTAACCAAATTAATCATCTAACAAAACAAAAAGGCATCAAGAAAACTTGCTAGAAGAATCCATTTTTTTAAATAAACAGGTTTGTTTGCTTTCGTGTTTCTTGGATCTAAGTTAAGCCACATGTGCCAAGTTTCCCTTGTTACCATTGTGTCTATCACCTCCATAAAGCTCCGAGTTCTTCAGTGTGGTGGAAAGACAGAAAGAAAGCAAAACTGACTGCCTTTAGGAGCTACGGCCATGATCCATAGGCCACCTGGCATCTAGATCTTTTGCTTCTGCATGACCTCAGTGGGTTTTTCATTGCTTTCTACTTTTAGCAAAGTGAAGTGACACAACTGAGTAGAATAGAAGCTGCATGAAATTTCATAAAAGCAATAAGTCTACATCTCACGATGGAAAATAAAAAAAACATGCTCAGATGTTGATTGGGCATACCAAGGTAAACATTCATGCTCACTTTTCTTGCCCCTTTAACAGAAGAAACCATGATTACAGTTACGAAAAGGTAGTAAGACACTCAAATTTGAGAATACAACTGGCATCTATGCATGCTTCCTCCAGTTAACATCTGCCACATGTGGTTTTGTCCCCATCTTTATATGAAATACTAGAAGTAAAACCATATTTTTAATAAGCTGGCTTAACTGGTATTGTTCAGCCCCGCCCCTCTTAGAGAAATCTATGTAAATAAAGAACTAATTTCTATAATCTGATTTAGCATAATATATAAAACAAGCACCCTCTCCAGTGAGATTTATATATATTTTATGCATAAATAAAGAAATAAAGTAATCACTTTGCACCTGGATGAAAACAAGAATTAAATGAGAAGTGAGTAAAAGTGGCATTTTGGATTGCTTAAAATTATCTTAAATGTGTCAAATATATTAAAGTTTATCAAAACTGCTTTTGCATGTAAAACTCATTAAACAAAGCTAGCACTGCATATAAATAGGAAGCGTAACTAATTGTTTCTCATCATTCCTATTTTTAGGGAAAGAATATATTGCCACGCCTAATTTCTAATCCCAGACTGGCAAAAGAAAAGCTACCTTTCTACAATATTAATCCCGGCAATTTTTTCAATTTATGATCAAACTTCTAAAGCATTGAATAGGCTGAATAAATTAGAGTTTTCTGTTCTTCAAAAACACTTCTAAGTCCTGAATTTGACTCAGGCTGCAAGTCAGCTGGTGCCAAATGAAAGCAGAGCACCCCAAGTGTTGCTAAAATTCTAGCAGAAAAGCAAGGACTGTTGAAGTAATAAAAAAAAAATGGAGTTTTAGTGAAGTTATCTGAAAGTTTTTTTGGCAAACTTACTACAGTAAGAAGCTGATCTTTCTGAAAACTGTAATTTTTCACAGAGACTTTGTTCAGGCAATAACACGATGACAGGCCTTCCACATCTTGTCCCCTCAACATCAGCAGGTACCAGGTAAGAGCCTTTGTCAGGTGTAAGAGCTGCTCAGGGCAGCCCTAGCCCCAAAGCATGCCAGCACCCACGTGCCAATAAACCTCTAGATTCTGGCAGCATTTTAAATACCTAAAGACAGCACAGTACGTTTTACACTCATCTGTAATGCATACCCATTTCAACTACAATAAGAAAAAACAAGCAGCAGCTCTTCTGTTTTCCCTTACAGAATACACTGGCTGTCGTACACACTCATTTATACATAACTACATTTTTAAAATAGCCCAATTAATTTCTGACTTGAGAAATATATATGTTCATTGTAATACCTCAGTAAACTGGGACTTGGTCTGCATTTCTCATCTGTTGAAAGACTGAAGGTATTACTTGGGAGCACCACAGGCACAGACAACGTTAACTGTCAAATTGATAAATTTGTGGTCAGGTAATTTCATTTTCCATATTGTATATAGACAGCATCATTTTGAACAGCCTGCCCAAAGCCTTTTTTCTAAATTAATCAGCTGAAAAAAACATCGTTGTGATCCCCAAAAGGTAAGGTACTTCCAACAGACAAACACCACCTAGACTCAAATCTTCTGCATGGATAAGATCAACTCAAACTACACCTGAAGCCAAAATTCAAGTCAGACTAGGCACTCCAGGAATCTGTTCGAAGTTAAATAAGGGTGTTCTCGTGCTGTGCCGCAGCTAAATTTGCTAAACAATCTTCTAAAATAGCTTACATGAAATACATCGCAATGTTTTAGTATAGTTAACAAAAATGTTTGTATAAGCAAATAAGGAGATGAGTATCAAATGTACTATAATCTTTATTAAGAATAATGAAAAAGTGCATTCAACACTCATCTCTGTTTCTTTCAAAGGCTAGTTACGCAGCTGTTCATCCACACAGATATGGTTTGCAACTTCTAAAAAAGGCATTTTTGCCACAGTGTAACTTAATACCCTAATTTCAATAGGCCAGCCCCATCATGCAACCTACTGCGCAGATCTTCCCTGGCTGCAACAAGGTTGAAGCTCCACACTCGCCCCTGTGTGCTCCCCCCAGCCCGGCAGGATCCGCCATCCTCCTCCAACCCGTATCTGCCCAAAGCCGTAACCGGCACGGGAAAACAGCCTGGGGTGCTTCTTAGCAGATGATATATAATGACTCATCTCCTGCCACAAACTTAAGACTACATCCACTTTGTGAACCTCCCCTCTCCCAAGAAAGCACAACAGAAGCACCAACTTTGACATCTGACTGCCTCAGGTGTAGAGGAAGAGGAAGTACCTTGGTACACTTGCCCCACTATAAACTCGTTGTGACATTAATGAACAAACTGCAGGTAAACACGAGTGCCTAGGAAACCACCTACGTCTCAATGACACTAAAAAATGGACAGGAAGACAACAGTCCACATGTGAAATAATCTAAATTTAAAGATTAACCCACCTGCAAAAGGAGACACCACCAGATATATACATACATGACACCTCAAAAGAGGAAGAAGAGACTCCTTTTTTTTTCTTTTCTGTTTTAAATGTGTATCACATGGATGAGAAGCCATTATTCTACAAGAAAGAGCAATTTATGAGGAAAGTACACTAGTGCCATTATAGCCAAGCAATGGCAGCAATTAAAATAAAAAAATAACAAATAAAAATTTGAAAATCACTATAAAAATTGAAAGGGTATAAATCAATATAAATTGTAAGCAATTGGCAGCAGTAATTTGGAAAGAAGACCTATGAACATCAACGAAAAAACAGCTGGCAGGGACAGAAATACTGAGCCATTTTGTAAGTGTATTAATAATGGGGGAAAACCTACCAGTGATGTAGGGCATATATGTGAATGATACGGGGTGAGAGAATTGGTCAACAAATATCTCTATTTCATGTTTTGAAAGAAGCAAAAAGTTTAATTTGTATTGCATAATGATGATTATATACCTACCATTCTACTAGTAAAAAAAAAAATAAATGCTAAAAACCCACAAATAACCGTGTACCTCAATAGGCCTTGGTAATATGAATCACAAGCATGCTTAGGCAGCTCTCTAGCCACTGTTCAAGAACTTAGGGCAGCTTCAAGTCTGCTGATACTTATTTAAACAGATCTTGAAATACCTGGGACACAGCAAAGGACTGTTACACTGCACCAGCACCACAAAGCAGGAACATGGATGGATAAACGAGTTAGCCTGTCAGCCATACTAGATAGAAGAATTAGAAACAAAACCAAAAAAATCAGCATGATTTTTCAAGATAACTGACGTCCATTAGGCTTATTACCATGCCATTGCTTACACTGCTTCAAAGGCTTGCTTAGCTTCACCAATGCTACCACTGCTTTTTGGCACCACACAGCTGGACTTGACCACCACTGAAGGACCCCAACTGACATTCCTAAAACCTGGGGCACCAGCAGACATAATTTTGAACCAGCTTGGGTCCACTGAGGCTTTTTAAGCCTGTAGCCTTGCCAGGTGAAAGCTGACCCCACACAGGAAAACTGTCTCTGTTCATGGATGTTCAGGAAAGCTCATTAGTGTTCATGCAGCAAAGACACCTGAGGTGCTGAACCCGAAGAGGCTTCCCTGTCAGAGGACACCTTTAAGCATGTCCCACAAATTGGAATTAAACAGATGCCTCAATTTTTTTAGCCATTGTAGCCCCTCACCACAGCAAGCAGCAGAACCTAACTGCATGGTTTTGGCACACAATGCATGAAAAGCCAGCAGAAAGGGGATGTTTCTGAGAAGCAGTTCTTTAGACTGCATCTGCAACCAGTGTTATTGTGCATCTACTAACAGCACAAGAGGGAAAAGCAAACCCTTCTTCAGCTCCGTGCATATTCTGATGCAGGAGGAAAAAAAGCCACATACTGACTTTTGGTAACTGTATTAAGAAAGGCATGGTACTACGAATATTCCAGCCTTTGGTCAGTATGTTAAGAAAGCAGCTTCTTTTTCTGCCAGTTGGTGCGTGTGCCCCCCTGCTGACACCACCTCATGCCGGGCAGCTGTTTGTGTGCTGCTCCACAGCCACCGCTGCCACCGCTTGCTTGTGCAGTACGTCTGCAGCACCTCACGTGGCAGGACTTAAGGACTCTCCAGGTCACAGCTGTTGTCACTGCCTATTTTGTGTGACATGTACTGCCTGGAGAAGTAGCGCCTGCCATCCCTGAATTCTCTGACAACTCCACCACACTTCCTTCAGAGATCTTCCTATTTAAGGAGAGAGATGTGGGGAGGGGAGTAGCAAACAACTACTCTCTCTTCCCCCCCCACCAACACGTTCTATTTGTGCAGTACCAAATGCCTGGGGAAGAGCTTAGGAACAGGGAAAGGACACAGCTTTATTTTCCCCATCTGCAGAGCCTTAGGTCCTCACCAACCAGCACAAGGAATTCAAAGATCCATACACGTGGTCAGGCGGTTTGCCTCTGCCTGCTCAGTCCCACGTGCCAGGCTTTGGAAGCACAGACATCAGTTTCAAGGAGAAAAGGCACTGAAGAAAATTGCTAGAAAATCAAAGGACGTCTTAAAACGGGCACAGTACTACTACTCACTCCTTCAGCAATGATGTCACTTTGCAGGAAGCTTTCACCTGAGTCACAGGGACACACAGGTATTTCTTCCTGTGCCTTTAACAACACATGATGTCACTATTAAGAAGTTAGTAAAAGATAACGTTGGTAAAAGTTATTGTAGAGAAATACTGACAAAAGCAAGAACTTCATAAAATTATTCTAATTGAGCTTGTAGGATCTTCTTCCCCTGCTACATTCGGTTTTAGGTAGTTATCCAAAAATGGCATCCCAGCTGATAATAACTAAGCCCTCACGTGGAAATTCTGCATTAGCATCTCTGCCCTTCAGCAGATGACAGAGTTTCAAAGTACGTATAAAATATCATTCCTATTGAAAATTTTTCTTCTCTGTGTTTCAAGATGAGTTTTAAGCAATATTCTGTTCTCTGCAGGAGGTAGTGTTATAAAACTAGCAAACCCTAACCTCTTGGAGCTAACAAATGCTATCCACCCAGGGCACGATCCTGCAAGAGCTCACTGTTGACAAACAGGGAGGTCCCAGGCTCCCTCCTCATTCTCAACTGCACACTCCCAGAAGCATTTGTCAGCCTCTCCATTAGCCAATTGAGCTCACCAACATGGCAGAAACAACCCTTTCTCCTCCCCCACCCACTAAAAAAAAACACACAACAAACACAACAACAGGAAAGGAAACAGCAAGGTGGGAGGAAGAAGCAAGAGCACGCCCTTTTCAAGGCAGTAAGCCTATGACCTCAGTTGCACCTGGAGCCGCAGCCACCTCTGACTGCTCATTCTCGTGACCAATTTTGGAGAAAAGGTTAAAAGTCTACATGTCAGATTATGTAGTAAGTCATCGGTGCTGACTGCTGACTTCTGAGAGACCACTGACACCTCTAAATGCGGGACACAGAACACGCTGCCCTTCCCTTTACCAGTACTGTGTTGGCTTGAGAGAGATGACTAGGTCCTAACTAGGACCCCCGAGTCCACCGTTTACCTGACCCTGGCAGCGTGCACATCATCACAAAATTAATCATAAACGCTCTGAAGTCTGCTTCTTGTACATCAGGCTGCTTGTTAAAGATTATAATTATCAAAGAGCACAAAAATGAAAGCCTGGTTTAAAAGCACATTTGCTTCAAGTTTAGTCAAAGAAATGGGACTGACTTTACTGATTGCATTTCTCTTGCAAATACGTGAGAACAAGAGCTAAAGTAAAAAGGGGGGAGAAATGCAAAGAATGACACAGATTTGATTATATGGAGAAAGCTGCCTGAGAACAGGGAAAGCCCCTGTGCTGCAGAGCTTGGGGACAGTGGGGACAGAGCGGCAGCAAGGGCAGGACAGGCTCAGACAGGGCCGACTTGCAAGCCTCCCATCCAGACAAGCTGACAAAGGCCCACCTGGCTTCCTCTGCTATTCCATCATCCACCACTCCTGCTGCAAACCAACAGCTCCTGCTACACAAACTGTTTTTAGGCTGGGTCCTCAATTCAGCCTCAGGAGCTATCAAGCCATCTGGCTCAGGCCTACGCTCCAAATACCTCAAAGCACACAGCAAGAAACTGCCTCCGTGTTAATCAGAAAACTGAAACTCGCCCCTGACGTGCCAGGGGACTACCTCTGCTGCCTGGAGCTTGCTTTTTCTCCTCCGTGGTGCACATCTCCACAAGAATTCCTGGAGGGGAAAGCTGTTCTGCCACTTAATTTACAACATTAAATTAGCCAAAACGTGCTTAAGCTTTATGCTTCTCTAAGGACTTATATTAAATATCGTTTATGCACAGACCTATATATAAGCAATAATAAGGCCAACCAGCCAAATACTCCAGGAGTAGGAAATGCTTTAATTAATGCTGCCTAAGCCCAATCAACTGGCCCCACAAGCATGACCCATGCACAGTCCTACGTGACCACTACTTCCCTGTGGCCAAAGGATCTTGCTTCATTCAGTCCATGAGATTATCAGTGCTTCCTTAATGTGAAGCTATTCAAAACTTTGGATTTTTCTTCACTGTTGAGTGTTTGGCCTGTGCTACTCAGATCTTGTTCCAGACAGAAGTCATTTTCTCATGGGCTCTTCTGCATACCAGCGCTTATCTCCATTTAGGTACATAAGCAGTATTTTTGTAAAATCTCTGGCACAAAAGTATGTTACCATTTTACAGATGGCAAACAGACAGAAAGGTCATCATAAATAGTATCCCCTGCTTCAACCATACACTTTGAAATAGCACTGAACAGAGATTTTAGGATATAAACCACCTCATATGTTTGAAGACGTTTCCTTTTGTTATATTCACAGGCACACAAGTACATCGTTTCTACAAGCCTTCCTGCAGTCTCCTACTCCATATACCATTTTCTTTTTTTTTCCCCCACTGATAAAGCAGAAGTTTCTCACACAACAGCATCTTTAATCAGTTGGTCTGAATTATCCCAAGAGCAAATCCTCCATACAGGTTCTATAAGCCAGGTATGATGACAATAAATTAGAGCATTAAGAGATTAATGTGTTTAAGTCCAAGCAGATATTTCACAAGTAGCATTAACTTAACTACCTGATATCCAGTACACCACCACCCAAGTTCCATTATTTCAGTGCTCCAGGTACCATCCGTTCTTTCCTGCTTCCTTTTCCACATCACCATTTAATTTTCCCAACTCTTGGTTCATGTTGACAGCCAGCCCACATCTGACAGCTCCCTTTTGCCTCCACTCTTGTGACTCACTTGTACATCCCTACGCTGTGTCTCCATCTGATGGCTTCTTCCTCTGTGCCACTGGAGGCAAAGTGGTCACAGCACAGATAGTACCAGTGTATCTCTAGAAGAATTTTGGAAGTCTATAGCAACCTGACATCTGTACTGCTTCTGTGATCTGAACTATCATATTCAAAAGTAACTTAAATATATCACTGTACAGTGCTACAGTCTCTTTAGGTCTTGGTAAATTCTCTTGGATATCAGTTTTTCTCTGAAGCACTGTTCTCCTCTGGTGGATCTAAAAATATTTGGAAAAAAAAATTCTTCCAAAAAATACTAATACTCTCCATCATGCTGGAATATTAAAAACATGTATCCATCCAGCAAGACTTTCTCTTTGTTTCTCTCAGCCTCATTAAGTATAAAAACATCCAGCTGTCATTCTGCAGCTACAACTGCCAGAACATCTTGTTGTGGTGGCAAACCCAACATTGACTAGCGTAAGAAAAAAGGCAGTATCATCCTTCCTTACAGTTCTTAACTACTAGTAGTTAACTACTAATAAGAATTAACAAATAGTAAGAGAACAGCCTTTGCAGAGACCCATGTTGTTGATCAAAGGCATGGACTATCTGCCATGAAAAGAACTCAATAGGCCAGGCCTCTTCAGCCTCGAACAAGATTTCTTCAATGACCATGTAATAGATGGCTACAAATCATGAATTATACAGAGACAGCAAGCAGCAATCAGCTGTTCACCCTTCTCCTAGGACAAGGAGTAGAAGTCATTATACCAAGCCAGTGAGAGCCGGGACCAAAAGCCATTAAAAAACAAAAGCTGCTTTTTGAAAGCTGATTGGAATGCCCCGTATCAGCAGAAGCAGAGATGACTTATTACTGAGCTCAGTAGATTGGCCTTTCCTTTTAACACAAATCAGGCACTGGAACTATGTGATTAACTGAAAGAGTCCTAAAGGCCTTAGGCAGCCTGGATATAAAAAAAAAACCACTCTTCACTACAAGTCAAGTGAATACTGTAATACTTTCACAGCTCGATCTCCTCATCTCAGGAGGTAAGTAATAAAGTGCCCCGTTTTTCCCCTCTGTGATAGCACACGTCGTTGTTTCATTAATATTCCAAATTGAGGTGCTGACACTCTTGCATCTTCAATTTATTACGCTTCTTGTAAAACAGGATTCTGCATATCTGGAGAAAGAGATGTGATTATGTGCAGTCTCTCATTCAGGAGGGTTTTCTAAAGTATAGGTATGTAAGTTACCACAGGAGAATTACAGCAAAGCGTACGTGCGCCCTAATACTTGCGAGTAAATACAGGGTAGCTCACACCTCACTGCAAACGCAGTCATTTTCAATGAGTGGTGCCACCATACTTGGATGCTTTTTCCAGAGGAACCTGAACCAGATCTCTCTGAAGCAATAGCTTCATATGCAAACCTGCACAAACGCTTATTTGAAGCATTAGCATCTATTCAGGCAGCTAACAAATAGGTCAAACGCATGGAAAAAAGGGATGCCGGATCGGGTCGCCTACCTTTGTTTGTAACAGCTAGAAGAAATTATCTATCACCAGTTTACAGCAAGCTGGGGTGAAGGCACAACAGCTTATCTGAGAGCAAAAGTTCAGCACGCAACAAAGCGTGACTATCAATGCATTACCAGTCTTTATTAAAATAGTGTTAAATCTTCGGTATACAGCCACTGCCACAAAAGGAATTTCTTCCACTGGCTACATAGGCTCTTGCCACACTTTTAGTTTTAATAATTAGCTACTGTGCTACTGAAGGAGGCCAAGAAAGAGGGTATTATGGACAAAGCCAAAGCCAGCTGGGCTGTGTTTTTTTTTGTTGGATGGCTGCCTTCGTTTCCCTGAAACACTACAAAGCGAGTTGACCATATAAGGCACTGGGATTCCCATGGAAAATGCTTACACAAATCAGATCCATACCGTCTTTTTAGCCTGTATGTCACGGTTAATGCGAACGCTTGCCCTACATTTTTAAAAGATACTTCAGGATTAAATCGTAGGTATATAGCGTTACTTCTGCTTTAGCCGAGTTTATGTAAATAGCCTTCCAGAAGAATCCACAGCATAACATTCATCTGAACGCATTTCTTCTGGCAGTATTAGCCCAGATCAATTTCAAAATTGCAGGCAGCATTAATAAGCACAACATCGCTGATTTTGGTGCAAACAAGAAGTGCCAGAAGAGCCTAATTCACAATTTAGGGGGCTAACAGCGAACGAATCTCCCTGCCAACCGCTGGCTGCAGCCCGCATTTATCAGAGGCAGCAACTTGCTGCATGGAAAGATTATTTGTAGCCTAGATTCCAACGAGAATAACTCTAACAAGCAAGGGCTTATAAGGAGATGGTAATACAGAGTCTACAGAGAAAGGGCAGGGAGAACTGGAGAAAGCACCATTCTTGAACAGGCGGGGGGTGAGAGACAGGCTGCGGGGAAGGGAAGGGAAGGGAAGGGAAGGGAAGGGAAGGGAAGGGAAGGGAAGGGAAGGGAAGGGAAGGGAAGGGAAGGGAAGGGAAGGGAAGGGAAGGGAAGGGAAGGGAAGGGAAGGGAAGGGAAGGGAAGGGAAGGGAAGGGAAGGGAAGGGAAGGGAAGGGAAGGGAAGGGAAGGGAAGGGAAGGGAAGGGAAGGGAAGGGAAGGGAAGGGAAGGGAAGGGAAGGGAAGGGAATCTTTTGAGTCAATGCAAGGAAAATGTTGAGAATCTCAAAGAAGGGACGGTAAAGAAATACATGAGGACTTTAGAGTTAGGGCAGACAAACACAGGAATACAAAAAGCCTTAGAGCTGTGTGCCTGCATGACAACTGGGTCTTCGGAAGTCTAGGATATATTATTTTCGAAGGAATCAAGCACTCAGATGTTGGGAAGCAACACTTCTAACACGGTATCAAAATTAGCAGAAAACTCTGCCACTCCTCTTGTATCCCATTTTCACTTACTTTTTGTATTTATTAAAAGTTGGGGGATTTTTTTTCTTTTTAGGTATAGAATTTCACAATATGGATGAATGCTTTATGAGAACTTAATTTTGCCAGGATGTTGTACAATGTGGCGAACAAATGCCCAAACCTCACAGTATTCTGTACAGCAGACAACCCGCGCTGGTAAATTAACTAGGACGTTTGCATCTGCTATAACTGGGACTAGAAAATAATTCTTCAATAAACACAAAGTCGGTTGGCTCATAAGGACAAAAAATGCGCCTGTAGTTTAATACAATCTAAACAAAACTATTCCTTCCAATAAATGCCAGCTGCTGACAAGCCTAGCTGCCTTCTTGCAGTTCACAGAACATCCTCCATAACCTAGCATCGAGACTAACCTCTCTAGTTTTATTAAAAAGAATATTCAGCAGTTTTTGAAACCAGCCCTGCTTCCTTATTACTATATGGACTGCTGACCAACTGACTGTATGACACAGGCTTGCGTGGCATGACGTTGGGAGTTGGTACTTCCAGTACAGTACTATCCATCTAAAAACTCCCTTCTCCTACTGGAGATGGGAAATTTTAGACTATCGTCATGCCGTCCATCATGGGAATGAGATATGTTCAGTGAAACAACGTGCATAAATACTAAGCAGTGTCAGTCAGCAACAATTCTATTAATTACCCAAAATGTAAATGTTTCTTCCATTACATACAGCTTATGCTATCCACAGCTGTTTGGGGATTCCCTCTGCCACAATCCAACTGTTTACA
The DNA here is from genome assembly GCF_009819795.1 of Aythya fuligula. NCBI lineage: Eukaryota > Metazoa > Chordata > Aves > Anseriformes > Anatidae > Aythya > Aythya fuligula. Next base: position 42,204,998 of record NC_045559.1, read on the forward strand.
AACTGAATAACTATGTCACCAACCTCTTAGCTACTATTTCAATCGCATCAAAGAATATGCAAAATGTCAGGTAGTGCACTCAACTTCATATATCCTTCATAAAAATACAGGGGGTTCAATTTAACCATTCTCATTCCATTGTCTACAAAACTATCTGAGTTTTTCCCATATGCACACTGGAAAATTTAGCTATCAGCACACAACCACCACTTGCTCTAACGCCTCACCACTCTATCACAGCACCACAGCACCCCTACATAGAGCAATTCCTGGGCCAAAAACTAAAGTAAACTTCAAATGTTTATTTTAAATTACACATCCCCTAGGATCCTCCTGATTTTTCTTTCTAATTTTCTGAGGAAAAGAGGAAGACTATGTTACTGCTTACCTCAATGTCTGAATTTTAAATAATCTGTACCTCGCATTTTTCGTTAAGGTGACTGCCAAAAGACAGGGTTCTGATTTGGAAAAGCAAAAGCACTCACAGAAGGATAAACCTATTCTAACTACAATGCTGATTTATGCTTGCATCCATAACCAGAATACAACAGCCATAATTTATAAACGTGAACAACTCTCTCCTCATTGAGAATTTTAGACAATATTTAGAGGACAGGCCTCTAAATATTGTAAGAACATGAGTTTGTTTTTTTGTTCTTGTTTTTTTGTTTTGTTTTGTTTTGTTTTCCTACAATGCAAATAAACATATTCTGAATGGGATGGGCCGACAAAACAAAAAGGTAATTTAAAGGAACAGTCCTCAAGATCTGGAATAGAACAGAAAAGTAGCAAGATGCAGAAATCCACTAGTCTCTATTCCCTTAAGAAATTTATTTAAAAACAGGGACACCTTTCAGGGACGGGTGATGTTGTTGGGGTGTCTTTTCATAGTCACTAAATATAAAATGATGCCTACTACAGAAATTTCTGTTTAGATATTTTTCCTATCAAACTAAACAAACATATACATATATATCTCCTGTAGATGCCTTTTCTATTCCAGATGAAGGGCTGAGTTACTAAGAAAAATCTGAAAAATCGGTTGAATCCAGATGTTCCACTTTTCTCTTCCTGGATGAACTTGGGAGTTTCTGTGCATAAGTGAAGAGTAACTAACCACATCGCACCATTTCACACTTACTATGTTCAGTACTGAAGTTCAGCTAAGAAACTAAGGTTATCCTGGACCAGTAAAGACAGAGAAATGAACGCAGTGAAAAATTTCTGGGTCAGATCTCTACCAACTTTTATTTCTCAGTTTTGTCTCACAAAACAGTAAGTATGATGTTAAAGACAGCCTAAAATCTCATAGTCACTAAGATTCATGTAACGAGCAGGATAGGCAATACCCCCAGTTAGAAAAAGTAGCAGAAGAAGTAGCGTGTAGCCAAACAGGACCCATAATCACTTTTATTACGGAACTTTAAGTATGTATGTGACCACGGTATAAATACAGACATGAAGTGGAGAGATGCCAACTGCATTTCTGTGTAAGATGAAATTTCAGTCTGCTGTTAAATTTCGCCACAAAGCTAACCACCTTTGAAACCTATGTGCCACACAAGGAATCAGAGCCTTTTCTGTGCAAGTCTAGAATTCACTTGGCTAGTGCTCCCCCAAATTAAAAAGATCACTTAAGGAGGTCTAAAGTTTTTAGATTTATACAATTTTATCCACCGAGGAGAGCTATGACTCCATTTCTCCATGTCTTATCATTGGGTTGTCCTAAGCAGTAATTTAATGGACTGCTCAATTAGTTCTTAATACCAGCGTTTTGGGAATTACTGCATTCCTATTGCTAACTTGTCTACCACGTGATTTGCCAAGCAGACAAACTTCTCTCCGTAGAGTAAATGAGCGCAGAAACCTACAGGGGCTGCCAAAAAGTACTGTGCTTAACTAGGCATTTAGTCTATAATAATGACAGCACGGAAGTTCAGTGTATCCACATCCCAACCTACCTAAAGTAAATGCACATGGTTCAGAAAAAGGTACTTCAGATAACTACAGTAGCTACAACTGCATTCCTGCTCTGTAGGATATTAATTTGCTAAAAGCATGTTTTATGTGGCCTTGGACTCAAAAATCCACATACCCTTGCAGCTTGAGATACATGGACTCTCCTTACAAGTTTCATCTGAGGAAGTGTGCTCTCATTCAGTTTCTGTGGGCACCCCAGACAGGGTATCCTCTGGGGCAGCTGGTATCACAAACACTTGTCTGGAAGTACTGCATGCAGTATGGAGACACTTCCAGAACCCATCAAAGGTATTCTCAAAAAGTCCTGCACTTTTTATACATAATATATTTTAACTATATATTTGATATATAGTAACATGTTAACATTGCGGTAGTATAGCGTTAAAATGCTGTTGGCCTTAGGAAAGGCACAGAAAATACTTCCTGTTCAGCTGAGGACTCACCCTTGTTACACTGAATTAGGTTTAACTGAAAACCACAGCACAACCGTAGCGTGCTGCAGACATCTGAACGCTATGACCATGGAAGGTCAAAGTCCCCTGCAATGTGGTAGCAAGCAAGCGGAAGAGGAAAATGAGATAGCATGTGAGATTTTATCTTTCCCAGTCAGTCTAGTCCATAGACTACTTCATTCTCATAGGAACAATGAATGCCTTAGACCATACAGGTTGATGAAGCAGCTAAGTACTTAAATGTCCTAAGTTAGTCTGGTGTACAAGGAGGGGGGTTCTACGCAGACAATAGCTGATGCTACACGGTCACTCTGGACCTCCTTGTCCTGTCACCAGCAGTCACTGCCTTCAGATTTTACAATCGCAGAATGAGTGAATCGGTGAGTATCTCACCCCTTTCCCCTCCCGCTGCCTAGGAACTGAGAAGAGGGCAATTGCCTACCAGCAGAATTTAGGCCAGCAGTCTTCATGATCACTTAGGAAAAGAATGGAAATTCAGGTCAGGGCAAAACAAAAGCATACACCCTTGTTAGTTTAATGAGTGACAATCTAGAATGTCTTAGGCCTTGTAAGGTGACAAAGAGTAATATGCACTCCTCTTTCAAAACCCGATCTTGATCACATGCTGGGGCACTCCTTCCTCATCCTCACGGATCTTGCGAAGGCACATCTCGCACAACTGGAGAGGACGGTTGTGAAAGATGATGTTGCAGAATGCAACCGCCACTTTCTGAGGTCACAGTGAAGAAGGATTTAGATTCAGGCTAGTTGAATCCAAACCCAACTCAACAATCTTCTGACCACGAAGCTTTCAGTAACTTTGTGATCACTCCCTGTTATCTTCGTACAACATGACACTGTTGAATATTCATCAATACAATAATGTGTACATATTTGCACTAAAATCAATGTAGGCGTAGAGTTTCAGAAGAACAGACTGACTTAAGATGGTTGTAAGAATCAATTCTCTCTTCACAGCCCTAATGAAAAGCAACAGGTCATCTGGGACACCAGTGATGGCACCCTTATTAATGAGATGGTGAATGAAGAAATGGAGCTGTGTTGGGTCACTCAAAGTTCTCACACGAAGAAGACAAAAGCAAAAACAGTGAGTGGTGAGACAGAAGGCACTCTACCACCTTCCTGTTCTAGAGGTTTGAGTTTAACCACACTAAGCAGTGTGCATACTTACGGAACAGACCAGACAAAAAAAAAAAAAAAAAAAAAAAAAAAAGAAAGAAAAAAAGATAAAACAGCACTTTGATACTGTCTGCAGTAAAACAGGTTTAAGTATTACCATAGATGGTTCCCTTCACTAAGCAATGTATTTAGTTAAAGCAGATGCAAAGTGGGCTTAGATAAGAGTTGTTTACTGCATTTAGAGATGGGGAAAATAATGCATTTGCAAACTGGGAAGTTACTACCACGAGCTACATTAAAATTATACCTATAGCTTTGAAGAATCAAGAAACTAGAATGTATGAATTTACATGTGAGCATTGACAAAAGAGTGCTCCAATTCTACCAAGAAATTGCTGTAGCTTAGCCCTGGCTGAGGAAACCTTATGGATGATTTTTTTTAAAGCTACGGAAAGCACTTCCAGGTGCAGATGCAAGATTCAGTTTTTGGGTCTATGTTCCCTCCTGAATGCAGCAGGAGCCTGTAAAGAGTTCCCAACAAATTAATCATTGTCTCAAACAAGTACCGATAATTGAGGTTTTTGGATGAAGCTGTCACACTTGGAGTAACATTGTTCTTAGACTAATGACATGAAGGGCCTGGAACACAAGTCCTATGAGGAGCAGCTGAGGGAACTGAGGTTGTTTAGTCTGGAGAAGAGGAGGCTCAGGGAAGACCTTCCTGCTCTCTACAACTACCTGAAAGGAAGGTGTGGGGAGCTGGGGATCAGCCTCTTCTCACAGGTAACTAGTGATAGGACTAGAGGGAATGGCCTTAAGTTGCACCAGGGGAGGTTCAGGCTGGAAATTATGAGACATTTCTTCTCAGAAATAGGCATTGGGACAGGTTGTCCAGGGAGGTGGTAGAGTCGCCATCCCTGGGGGTGTTCAAGGAAAGGCTGGGTGTCATGCTCAGAGACACGGTTTAGTGGGTGACATTGGTGGTACGGGGATGGTTGGACCAGATGATCTTGGAGGTCTTTTCCAACCTTAATAATTCTGTGATTCTAAGTGTAATTTGAACCAGTTTTATCATGGGACAAGACAAAGAGGATGAATTCTAATAATTCTCCCGGTAGCTTAAGCCATCTCAGTCATGACGGTAGACTTATCTCTAATAAGACTAAAAACACTGCTAGACTTCACCTTTGTAGGCACTGGCCAAGTTAACACAAAGCCCTTGCTCTGGAGCCTCACTGTTCTTACGCTGAAAGCTAATGCTATCTGCAGAGTGTGCCTATGCACACTTGGGCCTTGAGACACCTTTATTATATAGACATCTTTCACACAGCAGAAGCCAACATCACAGATTGGATGTGGGAAGGTAAAAGCAGTGTAAGACTGAAAATTATCACACTAAGACAGTGATTATGAAGCTTTAAGAGTAAGTTGTGCTTAATTTTCACTTCCTCTTGGGAAACCAGGTAGCCAAGCCAGTTTCCTTTTGAAACTCATGAGTATACCATAAAAAGAGGAGCTTGCTCCTCTAAGTTCCCATGTTACAAGTGTGTTTAAGGAGTAACTTTAAGGAATAACAAACAAAGTGTCTATAAAATAAATGTCTACCTAATTGCAACACACGTTACAACACAAGTTCCAGGTATTGCTTTGGCAGATACCTGCTACGTGCACAGCAGCATAGTAATATTCAGCTGTGTCATGCTCTATGTAGTTAAAGCAGAATATTCTAGTAGCTACTTTTAGTTCGGGCAAAGGTACAGTTAAGGCAGGAATCCATGGAAACAAGCATGTTATTGTTGATTTGATTAATGCTGTTCTTTGGGAAAGATGTCTATGAACTAACCCCACTCAACTATGAAGTAATGAATCCTTAATTACAGCAATCTTCTCTATTAATGCTTAACATTTAAAATTAACCTGTACTTGAGGTCTTGAACTGAGAGGTCTAAAGGAAGGTTAAAGGCAGAACTACACTACATGATTTGTCTTGCTCTGAAGGAAAGCATATTTTCTCATCTGAGATTTATTTGATCTCCATCTCAAAACCCTAGCACATAGGCACAGAACCTGAGAAACTGAACAGGCGATAGCTCTCATCCCATCAGCAACCTCCTCATCACTCCTAAGCACGTGCTTCATGACACAGCAAGTGGAAGATGAGCACACTCGCCCTGTCCTTATTCTTCAAGTGATATTGTGAAGTGTGCAGCATGAGTTTCCTCTGTTAAATTGTGCCTTAATCTCAGCTGATGGCACTTGCTTGAAATAAAGCAGCAATTGACCACTTCTAGAATATCAAAGTGTGAAACCTTCTCAGCAAAACTGGGAAGTTTTGGTAAAAGTGATACAGGAACCCTTACTGAGGTAGTTGGGGAACTGGACAGAGAATAAACTGATCTACAACCTACATGTCTGAGAACAGTTTATGAAGCGCTTCTGTTGTAAGGATTACTGCGTATTTGCCTTTTAGCTAATTTCTGTTTCCAACTCGTACTGAGTCATTTTTTCCATTACTGCAAGCTACTTTGTTTTTATTGGATGCTTTCAGTCTAAGCATGTTCAGAACATCACATCTTCAAAATTATGGTTAAAAGCAAGATAAAATTTGCCAAAATTAGCAATTAAAATGAGCCTGAAGTAACCAGTATGGCTATGTACTTTAAAAAAGATTTCTGTACAACACTTGAAATACAAATTTAAACAGTTCCTTCAAGTAATTCATAGTAACAATTTTACTACCTTGTCGATGGATGTTTGAGACCCAACATTGTTTCATCACCAGGTAAAATCATACCATCACAGTGGCTAAAAGGTGATCAACTCAACAGTTTTAATTTCTTACTTAGGATCTTGGCTTTACATAAATGAAGCTAAATAAAGACTACAGACTGTATGATCTGCTGCTTCGTAGTACTACAAATAAGACTTCTGAACAGCAAAATGGTATTTTTTCTTTAATAGCTATTGCATTAAGCATAAGAAAACACCATTACAAAAAAAAGTTTACAGCATCTGATAACTTCATACAGTTGTGAGAATTTATGCTAGTTTTCACAGAAAATACATTTTAAAACTTATAATTATTCCTTAAGGCAGTCTTGCTACACCTACCCAACTACTCAGTTTCAATTCATCAAGTACAAAAAAAAACAAAACCAAAAACAAACAGCAGTACTTGAACAGCTGACAACTTATGCTTATTACACTTCGCCACAATTTGCAGGTAGAGATACAAAGTAAGTACAACCCACATTTAATAGTATAAGTCAAAAAATTGTTTTCCTTCAACTTGAATCTGACATAAAATTATACTAGCTTGCATTTTTTTTTTCATATTTGATTATATTAATCCACTCCAGATGTCTTCTATTATAGAGAACCGTAGAGCAGGAGCCATGTCTTCAGAGGTCTGTACAGAGTCCAGCAGAAGTGAAGTCACTGTCATTAGGAACTTCTGCTCACTCTGTATGTCAGGCAGATCACGGGCTAAGAACGATTTAATAGTTAACATAGCTTCCTGGTGTCGGTATCACTGTAACACCAAGGAGTTACAGCCATGGACCAGGATCAGGATGTGGATGAAATATATCCACATTCATGGGGCTATTCAAGTTTTCTGGAAAAGGCTTCCTGCCTCAAAATCCAGAAGTCTGTTCGAGTATAGCAAGAACAAGAGTGTCTCCAAAATGGAACAGAAAAAAAAAAGGATGATTATTATTAGCACACCAAAGGTCTTGAACTCCATAAACAATACTGTGGACAAACTATCTAGGGCATCTGAATTTCTGCATCCACTTCTAAGAATGACTATTCAGCACAGACAGGCTGAACTATGTTTTAATTAAAAAGATACTGCTGTTCAAACTGACTTATCATCAAGTCAGAGACTCCGTTTTTTTTATTTAACCTATTTACTATTTTTTAAACCTATTTACACAGTTGTCATTTTCTAGACAGAAGTCAAAAGCCACAATCTTTCTTTTGAAAAAATTAAGCCTCAGCCTTGAATAATCAAAAAGACAATCTAAGGCATAGTCTTCTGGAATATCTAGAACGATGCTGCAGGATAACCAATTTATGAATTTAATACTCACTTACACAGAACTGAGAAGTGAAGGACTGGATTTTACACTGTTGCTTTGCAGAACAAAGAATGCTTTGGTGTAGTGAGATTTATTATTCTTCTCACATCACACCTTTCATTCCATACACTGTTGTTGTTCCTCCTTTCTTCTAGTTCCTCCATTCTGCACTTCCTACACCGTGCTTTTCAGGAACTATGACCACTTAATGAGTGCATGTTCTACCCAGTGGGAAGATACCTACCTAGCTGCCAAAGAAACAGACTCCTGGGCTTGTGAACAGGCTGAGTGGAGACACGCCCTTCTCAACGGGGTGACACCCACATACTCACACTCAGACTAGAGAGAGCCCCCTTGCTTGGTCTTGCTGGAACAGGACACATTGCACCACAAGCTACAGAGGTCAGTAAAATACCAACTAGCGGTCTATAACTGTCTACTGCAAGTACATAGTTACGAGAAGACAATCTTACTGCTTTTTGTAACCTTGAGAAAACAAGAGGCCACCCAGAATACAGCAGGAAACAGAACAACCAGTACCCAACTGCAGCAAATACCTAGCCTCCACATATTTGTGTCCCACGGCCAGGGACCTGCGGAAGCTGGAACTCCTTGGACCTCCTTAAAGTAAAAAAAAATATATAAAGATTAAAAGGTAACTTCTGAGATAAACAGACAGCCCTCCTCCCATTTTTACTGCACCTAAGAATACCCAGAGTAAGCAAATACCCTCCAGATACTTGAATGGTAAAAGCACTGAAGAGTACAGCCTTCCACTAGGTACTCAAAAGTGTGTGTGTGTGGGGGGGGGTCCTAAAGATGCTTTGCATTAAGAACAGCCCACCTCATAAGAGAAGGCAGTATCACATTCACAGTACCTACTCCTTGAGCTGAATCGAGAAACCCACACAAGGGCAGCTCCTTGTTGACGAGGCCCAGCAGAAAACATTCCCCCTTCAAAAGAAATTTTGAGCAAGCCACAGCTCTGCTTCATCTTTCAGCTTCTCAGTAATCCTCCAAAACAGCACTTTCTATCAAAATTAGTTACTAGCCTGACCTGCCTATTGGGAAAGATCCCAGCTATCCTGCACATGCCATTATATTAGTTCTGTTTTTTTTCAATCCCAAGGCACAACTTCAAGAGCCTGCTATCTTTAAAGGCAAGGTCGGAACACAGCTACAAGGTTTGACAGATTGCAGTTACAGGTTGCATCACTTTTCTTCCAATTTACGTAGGACATTTGGGAACATGTAAGCATACCCATTTGGTAGTTTGCCTGAGTATCTTCCCAGCTCTACTTTTGCTTAGAAGTCAGAGTCATCAAAAACAAAACCTGAAGTAGTACTAGCAGCAAGCCTCCACCAAAACCTGAAACATCCAGCAAGCTTTCCCATAGGACTAACCTCAGGTGGTTTTATAAGTTTAACTCAATAGTTCCCTGAGAACAGCACAGACCACTACCAACAGTGGTAGCACAATTTCATCCAGGTTCTCTTTAATTTCCAAAGCTGAGACAAAAAAAGAAAAAAGGCAGTAAGCCTTCCATCTAGGCAAGACCATTTAGACTGAATTACAGTGGAGCACAGACTCATGGAAGCAGCGTTCATAAATATGCTGCTTCTCACATGTTTTTATAATAGTCCTTTCTGCTCAGGAGTTCCATACCAGCCTCTCAGACTGCAGGTCACCAGTCACCACTGCATGCATAGGAAAACACGTGCACACAAAGCTGTCAAACTATTCCAGTTTCATGCCAGTCAGTCTGAAAAAGATGATTAAAGGCTAAGAAATAAAAAAAGTTCCCCGAAACAGCAGCCACAGAGGTGAAGGGTGAGGGTGGATAATGAGGGCTTGGTATCTAGAGGAAGAAAAGGAGTAAAAATAGTTAGGGAGAGAAGGAATTATGAGAAAATGACTTTTAAAAAACAAAACTTTAAATATTAGGCAGTGTCCTCATACAACTACTATCTCGCTTCATGGAAGAGATCTTTAAGATACAGAAGGAAGCAGTAGCAAATGATGGAATCAACTGCTGTTGTTGAACACGAGTAATGTTATGAATTTGCCTCAGTATTTGTCTCCTGGAATTCACAGCTGCTTGGCTCCGATTTCCAACTGCAAAATGAATAATTTCCATTTTAGGAGACCAACTTGAAGGAGGTCAAAGCAATCCAGCTATCCTTGATTACACATCACAATTGGTTACAACCTGATGGATCTGCTTGTACTGGTACATGCACAAAAACAAACTTCAAAGCAAGTGTACTAGATCTTCATCAGCTGAAGCAGTAGTACTAAGTTTTACTAGAGATTCTGCTACTACTGGACAACGTCACATCTGCTTCTGGCAGTTTTAGAAGTAGTGCTGGATGAAGTTAAAAAAACTAACAATCCCATGTAAAAGTACTGGTGAATAAACATCTTGATTTCACAACATCCAAAGACTTCTCCTCTATCTTCAAATTCAATAAGATGTACAACTCAACATATGTTTGCTGATTAGCAAGCACAGAATCTCTCTCCCCTTCCCAAACTCTTGGGTTTAGAAGAACTCAGAAGATTCCTGGCTTATCACCTTTAGTGGAAGTACAGAGTGTTATAATTCTTTCATATTATGCCAGTAGTTAAAACAATGCAAAAAAAATCACAATTCTTTCATTTAAGTGGCATGTATATCAAAGTCATGGTAGAACCCAGCACAAATTTAGGACAAAGTTAAAGCTTGCTAATTTGAATGCTTTTCTAAACAGAAAAAGTTACTGTTAACATGGTCACTTGAAGCCCCAAGCTTAAGAAGAATGTTGTCAACATTTATTACATTAAAGATACAAGATTCAGAGACATAAAGCCAGAATTTTAACTATTTGTTTTACAGCTGAGAAGTGTTACCAACCAGCTAAGCACCTGTACTGTTGGGTAATCAAGGCAGCCAAAAATATTAGTAAAAACAGTATTAAGGTTTACTAACAACATGGAGATATTGCAACCACTTCACAATCCAGAGGCTCTAGCATACACCTGCCTATTCAATCCTGTACTTGCAATGCCACAGCAGTTGAAAAACTACACAATGTGGAAGTGTCTCCTCCTAATAGCTACAAAAAGCCACTCTGAATGTTAAGAATTACTAGCCATGCATGCAGCTTGCATTTGAAGTGGGAGGGAAGAAAAGCCATACACACCATAACCACCATATATATGCTACCATTCTTTGGCCTAGAAATTAAAAATTCTCTAGCCAGAAGAGATCAATTAGAAACTCATACTCCAAACAACTCTAAAACTAGGTAAGTAACCAAAGCATTACTAGTTTGTTCTTATCTAGCACCTCTTAATTTCTTGTAAAGGACACCAAATGTAACTTTTGTTCTCTGTAGTTGCTACTAGCTACAGCATCTTCTGCAACATGTTTCCATTGAGCTTCACTTCGTATTTTAACTTCTATAGCATTCACCATAATCAGTCCAATCTGACATTTTGCTGTCTCATTCAGCAAGATGCAGCACTCCCCTTTGATTCTTGCTTTTGTGGACATGAGCTGTGAGAGCCAAAGGGAACAGCAGTAGCTGATAACTAGTCAAAAGCCTCAAGATAAACATGCCTGAGAATACACATTCAAAAACAAGATAGGAAAGTAGCCAGAACTACTGGATCAGCTGCAGAAATGTATGTCTTGCTGGCTGAAGAAAGGATTCTTCTGGCATGATTGAGCAGTCTCTTTGGCCAATAACTTGCTGCCTAATTATAGTTCTCAGTTTGACATCGTGCCAACCCAAAGGTGCAATTTTACAAATCAAGGGTTGTTCTCATCCCTCCCACCCCCTCTAAAGCAGATGGGTCAGACAAATTGTCCTTCCTCAGTTATTCCAACAGGCTACCAACAGCCTGCTGCTCACCTTTCATGTGTCAGCATGATCTTATAAGCAAGAAGTTCCCTTCATTCAACATCTTCTAAGTTGGCCACAATATTATTTTTGTAGGACTGAAGTGTTTTAGGAGAGAGGGGAAATTGTTTTCTTCCAAGAGACCGACCACTTTTGGCAATGTTCACCAGAGTGGCTAAGCTTTTTTCCAAGCACTGTTTTCTCATGGAGTCATGCTCTGCCAGCTGATAAAACAGTCACAAGTATCTGGAACTTCAAGGCTTGTATTCAGAAAACAAGGAAGCCATGGAAAAGCCAAAACACCATGCTGTACCAAAGCAGGCAGATTATCTGCATCTTGTAAGAATTTAAAGAGATTTACATGTGATCGTTAAAGCCAGAGCCTTACTAAAATTGGCCTTCACCCAGAAGTATTTGAGATTAAGGCAGCAACCAGCCTACCAGAGTCATCAATATTCTCAGTGAATCAAGACTCCCTGAAAGCATCAGAGGCATTTCATGATCTACACAAAGACAGTGACAAAAGCAAGAGTTCAAGTTCTTTGGTTCATGCATGTGACTTTATAAGTGGTTCACATCCCTTTCCTCACATTTTGTCACTCTGTGCATTAAGCTAAGTCAAAAACACGCTAGAGAAACTTACAGTGAAAGCAAGTAGAGCCTAAGTCATGATCTTGGGTATCCTCTTGAAGTCAAGTCATATCCTGCATCTCAGTTGTATGTATCAGTTGCTGATATCACCAAAGGAAGTAAACAAACCAGCAACAGACTTTTCTTGGAGCAAGAAAACAAAGTAGGGCACATGTCGTGTTTCAATAAGCACCAGCTCCTTGCCCAATGCTATGCAGATGCAGACTTGAATTGAGTTTGGTTTTATACCTCAAAAGCACAGCCAATACTCAGTAAACATCACTAGCTGTTTTGGTTGCTTTGTTGCGTTATAACTTCTCATGTGTCAAGATCCAGGTTCCACAACACAAGGAGACAGGAAAAGAGAAAAAGGAGCAGTTTATCTAGATTAAAAAAAAAAGAAAGAAATTGCATCTCTGACGTTGTTTTATCTTATGATCAGGGTAATTAATATTCTCTACCCTCTCTTGCTCTGTGCCCACCTTTGTCTAGTTTGAAGGATTTCTTCCAAGAGCAGCTTATGCAACTGCAGGATGTAGTACGGGACTCATGAATCACAGGTAGCTACAAGTAAGTTACAAGAGTATATGAAAACAGCAGTTTACTACTCATTAAGTGAAATGCAGTTTTACAGTCTATCGTGTGAGCTTCAATGAATATTTGAAGCTAAATTTTAGGCCACTTATTTTAAAAAAAAAAATGAAGGTTCTGGCTTAATGTTTAAAGGGGTTTTACTACCTAAACAATATTTACAGTTGAAGCTGCCACACAACAGTCCAAGTCAGTGAAACGTGCTATTATGTTTTTAAACTCTGTATAAACAAACACCTTCCACTTATTAACAGAATGTAAAGCACATGCATGTTATCTAATACATTATCAGCAGTAGTGGAACATGACAAGGCAAAACAGGGAGAAAAGTTAAATGAGAGAATTTTCTTATCTAATATTATTTTCTGCAGATAATTAGAGAAGAGTTGAAAATCCTCAAAATCCAAGAGGGGACAAATTAAGACACCAAAGGCAGCCATGAGTAAATGCTTACCTTTGTGTACAGTAACAAGCTAACAGCTACAGAGACAAAGTCCCCGGAGGAACTCCAACAGAGGGGAAATTACACATCAGCTCTTTTAAGCAAACACTTGAGTCATATCTGTGTAGTTGATGATAAACTATGTCACTGATGACTCTGTGACTCTGAAGTCAACAAAACTTCTTATTAGAAAGTTACTTTTAAGTCCTGTTGGTAGGACTTTTACTGGAATCCCCCATAGCTTGCACACCTCTACATTTAGCCACATTTAGGTATATGCAGTATTTTGCAAAAAGCTTAAATAGAAAAACATGTCTGGTTAGACTATCATATAAGCCTTTCCACACCAGAACTTCCCAATTTGTGCTTTAATCCAGCATTTACACCTGACATGACAGATCACATCCTCTAAAAGAATACTGAACAGTTAATAGCATCAAAAGAACTTTTAAAAACCACCATCTTCATCAATCTAGTACTTTGTTTTAGTAGGCTCTTTGACTTATGAAAACTTTACCAAAACCCAAACTGAGGTTGACACCCAGCACCTGACTTTCCCTCAGGAACTGCCCCACACGCATCCAGGAGGACTTGCCCATTTCCACATTCCTTATGCCAGAGGATCTGCTAAGTCAAGCTCCAAAAAGCTACAGTAACATCAATTCTCACAAGTAGGTTTCTTACATTCACTATGAATAAACTACAGAACTTCACCCAGCACACCTTCCTCATTTTGAGATGCAATTGCTTTCCTCTGTTGCACTGACCAAGGAAATGAGCATCTTCCCAGCTTACTGCAGCATTCCTGCCTTGGTGACAGAAGGGACAATTGTACTAGCATCAAGAAACACTCAGTTACCAGTAGGTAACTGTACCAGTAGGATTAGTGAATTTCAGTAGAGAAACCTATAATCTTAGGCAGAATTCGGAATGTTCTGAAAAATCAGTTTTATCTAATGGCTCTTTGCATAAGGGACTGACAAACACTGTATCCTCTTCAACACGACCCTGACTTCATATATACTAAACTTCAATTGGTAGATACAAAATAAGCCCATTACTTGACCAGTTGTAGTACTACAATCATTGTAACAAATATAACCAGGTCATGAGTGTGGTAGCTGCTAATTATGTTTCACACTTTGCATTACTTTCATGAATTGTGAACCAAAAATGCTGATTAAGAAGCCAGAACTCCAGTAGTCATTTTACCAAAGCACTGCCTTACACTCAAAACTATATCTGATATTTTTACTAGTCTTCAGTAAAGCTTGTTCAGGGTGGTAGTTTTTCTTGCAGGGAGAAGGGAAATGACATGTTTGAGCATGAAGTTCTTACTGAAGGTAATATGACATTCAAATACTTCACGGGAGCCTCTAGCCTTAAACAAAACCAAAACCAACAAACTAAACCTGAATACTAGCTAACCTGTAACTAGCAAGAAGATAAATCAAGCAGTCCTTCTCAGGCATGTTAAGACAGTACCACACAATCACCTGGCACGCAAAGCCTACAGTGCTTATTTTCTATCTATCCTTCTCCAAACTTTATCTCCATCCTATATGGAGTGTACTATACATATATGTGTAGAGCTATCAATACAGTATAATTTGGCTCCAGGGACTGAGAGGGAAAATCTGTTTAAGAACTGCTAAAGTCCACTCAACATATCTAAGGTGGTTTTGTTTTTGCAAGTATAAAAGGCAGCATCTCAAGCTGCCACAGATTAATTGTGACAAAAAAGGCAAAGGGACAGCTGGATTGAAATGGGGTTTCCCTCCCAGTGACATAAATAACTTATCTTGCATGTTCTCCCTCATGAAAAAGGAACGAGCTACATTTAACATGCTAATTCTTACATAAAGAAACAGAAATAGCCTAACATCTACTGCACTACCCTGTAAACAGGGTATCTGACACTAAATATTTTTCCTAGTTAATGGTTGCAAACCAGCTACAATTAGCACCATGTGAAACTTAATTCCCCCTATGGGGGGACACGGGAAAAACTTCTGGTCCATATTTATTTAATGTAACCTCATCATAAGACTGAGGTCTTTAATACCACATAGACACCAGAACAGCACATTGACTCCAAACTCAGCCTTATGAAATGCGATTATCTTTGCTATTCATTAGTGCAAAGCTAGCCCATTAGCAAGGAATTAGTCAGGAATTACTAATTTTAAGTGAAAGACAGCTACATACTGAGGTTAGCACCAGGATAATCTAATTCAAGAACAACGCTCAAGAGCAAATTAGGGAAAGGGTAAAATTCCCCCAGATCTCTCATCCGATTTTCAGCAGCCAGAACCAGAAAAGCAAGTACTACCTCTTCTTAACAGGAATTCCTACACAGAAACTGTGAGAGGTTGCTTGTGTTTCCATGCTTCACATCAGTACCTACAGCTGTATCCAGCACCTGTATGCATTGCCAAAGCACGAATTTCTCAGGACAGCCTCTTCCTGGATCCCAACCGCAGCTCCTTGGAGATCTTTCTTTCCACAAACTATTATGACCTACAAATGATTTTAGGTTTTTCCTCCTAGTTTTACATTTGTTATATTTACACCTGGAATTATTTATATAATAACAAGAAAAAAATATCTTATTCTAGAAGCAGGAAGTAGCCAAAGAAACTGATGTTACACACAGATTGTTCTTACAAAAAGAAAGCATTGAGCTATTTTCCACAGAGTGCCAGACAAAGAGCACAGTCCTTGTGAACAAAAAAAAAAAAGGAATTATCATTAGGGCCTAAAATAATTCCAGTTGCTGAACAAGGTAGAGTAGTTAAGTTTAGTAATCTTCCTAAAAACATTGTTTTATACGGTTTGATGGAAGCAACTTAACAACAGGAGTCCCAGTTTAGATGAGAGGCACAATACTACCATTCTGATCTCACTCTTTACTGAGTAAAACCTAAGGCAATTCTCAACAAATTAGACACCTGAAATACCATGCCAGACTGATTTGGAAACATCTCCAAAAAAAAAAAAAAAGACATGTACTGAGATTTAAAAAAGCAAACAACTTTTGAACTTGCTTTGCTAACTAGATTAAGTAAAGCTACACCTGTAACAGCAATAATCAGGGTTACTTACAGTTTATAGAACCATCACAGGGAAGGCAGTTGAAATGCAGACCAATCAAGAAGATGCTACCAATAGCTTTGGGTTGTTTTAGTTCTGGCATTTGGATGAGAGAACAGGCAGGTACTTTTAAAAACTCTCCCTGATTTCATTAAGGTTACTCATGTAATTAACCCTACTCATTCAAGCATAATTGCATATATTTATAAACAAAGCTTTTGTTAAAAGTTGGCCTGATATCCACTGTAACTAAAAATAACAATTCACTTCAACAATGGAAGTATAGGTTTTAAACCAAGAATGCTGTAGCAAGTTTCAGGACATTAAGCCAAACATTTCAGAGCCAGAAGTCCTAGATGGTATTTTGGTTTCCAAAGGGGCCCACAAGGATCCCAAATTTGACAGAGGAATGCAGCTTGTCAGCATAGGCTTCATCCACTTTTAAGTATTTCAGAAGGTAGCACTGACCACACGTACAGCAGTGTACATGAACAGTCAGAGTTCACCTTTGTTGCCAAATGAAGACACTTGTTTTGCCTTGGAAAGGTACTCAATTCAAGTATGAAGTTTTAAGAAAAAAAAAATGTTAGGCAAGTCCTTCCTGTAAGTTTGAAGCAAAATCTGATAATGAACAGTTTTTGTGTTGCTAGTTTATCTTAGCCATTTTGTGTAAGAATCCAAAAAACTAACAGGTAAATAAGTCACACAAACATTTCAGAGCCACAACACAAGGCTAAGACTTGTATACAGTTTCCTGATGTAGAAAAAAATCAAACACTCAAGTGTGTATAGAAGATGCTTGGCTTCCTCTTCCAGGATCACGATCAGGACAATAAAAACAACAACAGTAAAAGCAAACAAACACCCCCAGAATTAAAACTTGAGTTGTAACCACTCCTGGCTGGCCAACTGATTGCTTCAAAGCAAACTGCCTCAATTTGCACTCAAGACCATGCATTACAACCATAACCTAGGAAAAATAAATAGAAGCATATTTCAGACTGACTTTAAGAAAATAATCCATGAAACTTGGCCCTGACAGAAAGTTTTAAAGCTGGAACTGTCTCTAACAACCATTGCTTACAGATATTTTGGTATTATAATAGATGGTTTTATGCTGGTTTTAGACAAAACGTAAAGCTGATGTTTGTGTGAAGTTACACTCATACCAGAATCATTTACTTGCAACCTTGAGAACAAACCTATTGATATTTCCACGCTTGGGCCCAAAATAAGACTGTATTGGCTGGTCAAGTTTTTTTGTTTTTTCCCCCCAGGGGGTGTTTCACCATCTTAAACTCAACTTCACTCTTCATTTAGAGTAGCAGACCTTTGGAAGCCATTACTCTAAGAAACATATTCATAGAATTGTATCACAGAATAACTTGGGTTGGAAGGGACATTTAAGATCACCCAGTTCCAACTCCATGCCATGGGCAGGGTCACCTTCCACTAGATCAGTGGATGTCAATGGGCTAAGTGCTAACACAGTTCATGCAAAAAAAGGAAACAATCTTGTTCAAAAACTTCATCGCACTGTTAATCGAATCTTTGACTACTGATTCACAAAAACATTTGCAGGATAAGCACAGTGGTTGAATTAGTGCTCTAGCAGAAAACAGAAGCCAGGTACCAGGTCTTGTCAAAACAAAGCATGAAAAAAAAAAAAATCCTCAAGTACTTCACCCTACAAGTACCCTGATCATCTTTTGTCTTCTTATTCTATCCTTATCCTCTTGAAGCTACTAGAAAGGAAACAGCTGAGGAATGCCGCCACTCTTATGCCATGCTTTCCATTGACTGTCATTTCAGGAATGCGTATAGGAAAGTAAAGCAGCTTGGAATGTCTCCACCCACCCAGCAGCATCAGGAGCTGCCCAGCTCACCAGCAGCTCCATAGCCTTGCAGCTGCATCCCAGTTTACACTCCTGTGGTCATCCAGATCAATATAGATAGATAAATTGTTAAGAACTGATGTAGTAGTTGTTACGTAAGTGTTCTCATATGCTGCGCTTTCTACATGGCATATAGTATGCATTGGTAGTATGGCAGTAATGACGTAGAGCTCCCAATTTCTTGGTTGCAACAAGTCCCAGAAGTATGTACTCGTGCTATAGTCATCCAGAAATACCACCACACTTGTACATCAAATGTATTTGAATTTGGGGATAAATTGAAGCTTGGTTTTTGAGAGAATTGCAGTGACTATCTTACTAGCCCAAGTAAGATGAGAGAGAGCGAGTGCAAGCATGCATAAAGGCATAAACAAGTACAGGACTGGCCAAGAGCCTGTCAAGCCATCTGTTCCAACTTAAGTTTAGCATGTACCCTTAAGCCTGGAATACAGAGATGTGACTTAAGACTTACAACTGAGGAGCTGCTAATGATCTACACTGGCTAGTTCTGTCTGCTAACCTCAGATCTAGCTAATAAATTGAAAATTAGTAATTTGGTAAGCAGCAACCAAATGGTAATCGAGAAGCTTGCTACTATGATGCCAAGATCAAGAAGGCCTCAAACCAAGCATGCTCACATCAGTTTTATTCACACTTATAATTGCACTTATTATCTACTCTTAAAAGCTGCTTTTGATGATTTATCATGAAAAGAATGTTCTAAGATACTGAACATATGCCAGAATGCACACAAAACCATGGATAAAGCTTGAGTGTAAAGGCACTATTAATGCCACAGTGAAATTCACAGCTAGAGACCAGCAGAAGTTGTTCCTGAGCATCAGTGTCAGCAAACACTAAAGCCTTATCATCTGAACGTGTCCTTACACTGAACGCAGAACTCTTCGTACATGACTCAATAAATGTCAAACAAGGAAATCTGCTTTAAACGCTTCATTACTATGCGCTAGAGTTCATTTGAATTTTCTATT
Source organism: Aythya fuligula (assembly GCF_009819795.1). Taxonomy (NCBI): domain Eukaryota; kingdom Metazoa; phylum Chordata; class Aves; order Anseriformes; family Anatidae; genus Aythya; species Aythya fuligula. The sequence continues at coordinate 42,224,180 of NC_045559.1, forward strand.
TATGCATATTACCCATAGTGATGAAAACTGTTACAAAACCAGAAATGAAAACCCTGGGTTTAGACTTGACAGAGTTTAAAGAGACCAAGAGACACTTGGAGATAACAAACCTAAAAAGGCAGGAAGATTGCCACTGATTTTCTGCTTGGTATTACAGAAGTAACAATTACTTCAAAAGCAGCATTTAAAATTTCCACTACTATACTTAAAGTATATTGTGAAGAATTACATCTTTTCTCTCCTCTTGCCTCCATTTCAAAGGGTAAAAAAAAAAATCTTAGATGACATGATCATTAGAAAGCTAACAAGTACATATTGTAGAATCTGAACCTAGCTACTGTAACTATGGAGAGACAGATCTATGGCCCACACAAGAACCGACTCCAATTACAAAGGGGATTTTAAACAAATATGCCTCTGTAGTCTAATCACCAAGTGAAGTCAAAATTACACTTATTTCAGGACTCATTTTTTGCTATGCTTTGTTGTACAGCTCGAGAATTAAACAAGTCAGGATAACATAATACAAGCTCAACAAATGACTCCAAAATTCTCACTTGTGTATCATCTACAAGAGCTTCTGGGGGCTGCGTGGGTGGGAAGCTGTTCCCCCTCCAGAGAGGGGGAGGTTTAGACATCAGGTTCATCGCCATGCACAAAGCCTTTCTGTGCAAAAGGAAGTTCTCCTACTTGATAATCTCAAAAAAATGAACAGGTTTACCATACACAGCAGTATTTCCACTCCCTGAAAGAAGCAGTGCAGAAGTCATAGCTGGGAGGTTACTAAGATAGCTTTGAGCTATTTCTATACCTTCCTTATCCTTGGATGATGGGTGCTGCTGCTATGATGCAAACACCCTGGAGATTTAAGACTGCAGCAACCTGTTCTTTGCTCTTATGACTTGACGTGCTCTGCATGCTGTGGCCCCAGCTCAAATACATGACCTGTGTTATCATTTGTCAAAAAGGATTCCGGCAGTGCAGCCTTAATACCCTCCATCCAGACCTAAGGCAGAGAGATCCAGTGCTGGTCAAATTTATGTCCCTTTTTCACCTTCTGTTTGAAAGGATGTCATAACAAAGATGACATTGATGCCTACTGTAATGATACCCTTTACCACGTCAGGTACTGTGACGATACCGCCAGGAATCCTGACAGAATTTTTCCTATAAACTACCAGGAAGCTTCCTTCAAGGAAGCTACTTCTTACTCACAAAATAAAACCCAAGCACAGGACTCACAGGATATAGTAGGTCAGTGGTAACAGTGAATAGTTTGGATCACTTGTGAATAGTTTCTCAGCATCTCCTCTACTACTGATGGACCAATGCAGAGCACTATAACAGTGGCATCAATAAGAGTTTCTATTCAACCCTGCATACTAATCAGGCCTCTAAACTGTTGTAAAATTATAAAGTTGACTATTTAACCTGCTTTATATGTACACTTAGTACTCGAAGAGTTACAGAAAAACACTGAAATTTTGCAACAGAAAGAGGGAACAGCCTTTGGGAGACTTTGCTTAATTAAACTCTACTTGTCCTGAAACAAAAGGTGCACACGCTCTTCATTATGCATTAGGAACTTCTCTTGCTGTTCAGCCTTCAGCAGTGACAACACCTGGAGAACACAATGCCCCCTACGCACCAATAGCCAAAACCCTGTCCTTGTGCTCCCCAAGCAGAGCACCGACCAGGCCTGAGAGACATCTTCTACGCTCTGTAGTGGCACGAGACTGCAGCACCCGCCTCCCTCATGCAGACGGAAGGAGTGCAAACAGCAAGCCACCACCTCCTAGATCTGCGAAGCCTCAAAGGAAGAAGGCAGCTGAGAAGAAAGCCACACGAGTTGTCAAGGCCTGATCCCAGCTGCCTGCTGTATCAGGAGCACGCAGGTACTCACTCTGCAGAGCAGGCCTGCGCTCCCCAGGGAGCTGCACGCGCAGGAAGCGCGGCCTTCCAGGAACCCGGGCACATCCCAGCCCCTCCCCAGCACACGCAGCCTTCCCACGCTGCTGCCCAGAAAGGGTGGGCTCCTCTTTCCTGTACGAAGCTCTGTGCAGCTTTTAGGCCAGCCACTTGCAGTCACTCAGCAGCAAGTCCCAGCCGGGGCGAGCCAAACGCTTCCCCTTGCGTGGAGGGCAAGGGAAGAGCATGCAAACCCCGAGGAAGGATAGGTGCTTTGCTTTAAACAGTACAGAATTGAATCCCCCTTTTGGTAAGTATGCCCCATAAGGTTTCACTGAAAAACACAGTCTTTTCTTATTTCAGAATATGCCACTTTTCCCCTCTCTGCAGCAGCCATTAATCTGGGAGGCCACAGCTCACCTCTGGGCCCTGTTTTTCTCCAGTCCAATTGTTACTGCAGATAAGACAAGCTGCACTATCTGTACGCTGCATCTCAGCCTGTGTGACAGCTGTCTGGGAATGCACTATTTAACAACATTATCAACTTAGCCTCCAAGTTAATCGAACAGACCTCTGATTTCAAGTTAGACCTCATAAATTTATAAAGGTTTTCTGGTCTCACACACATAATATGTATATAACTTAAGATACTGCAACAGGATGCATAAAAATATCCTGCTGCAATATGCTACACTATGTACATCCTCCCATAGATGGATTAATTGCATATCCACTTTTGTCTTTTTTTTTTTTTGCTGAAGGCCTAAGCTGGATGTATGCTGAAACAAGTTCTTAAACTAAGAAAACAACGTCCAAATCCAACATTATATACAGGAATAAAAATCACTATCTAACAACAGGGTTTTTCCACAGTTCAAGATTTAACTCAAAGCAACTTAATTGATATGCCCTCAGCTATAATGCACTCAAGTCTGCAGTGAAATAAAATGAAATCACTCACTAACATTGATGAGAGATGAATGAAATGCCTGCATATACCCTCCCTCTTCCTCCTCTGAGCAAAACCAACCCAATTGTATTTTTCCCCCACCATGCACAGTAAGGAAAATAATTCTACACAGAGCTTTCTGAAGGTAATGACATCTTACCCCACTGAAATGGGAAGTTCAGCTAATTACTTCAGTAGCAAAGCTTGATGCTCCATTAAAGACAAGATCTGAAGCTCATCAGAATTTCAGGATTAATAGTACTTCCCCCTCAGCATTTCCAACCACCCGGGGTGTGGGAAAAAAAAAAAACAAAAACTACACAGCTTAGGCCTTTTCCTATAACTGTTATATATAACTGGGGAAAAAACAAAGGCCAAATAGGAAGAGAATTAAACATTTCATATACTGTCAGACACGCGTTTGTTCTTAATAATTGCGGAAGAAAAGTTAGACGCAAGACAAAAACCTACCCAAACAAGGTAGAGTCACTTTGTCTTTGTGGACAAGTTTATTCCTGTGAAGCAGTAAAACCTACAGGGAATCTGACAAACAAAAAAAACTAACAACAATGCAACAGCAGCCATGGCAGTCTTAAACACAACAGACTTCAACATTATTGACATTTGTCACTCTTCCTGACAGTTCTGACTGAGTAGTTGCGAAGAGTTTCCTTTGGGAACAGATAAAGCTTTGTTCTATTCTGCAGCCAAATCTGATTAAATGAATCAATGCTATAGGCTGCATAATGTACAATTTGCACCTTTTATATGGCATACTAGAGAAAACATATTGATGATAATAAAGTGAAACCATAACAAAATGGTTGCGGGCAAGGATTTGTTGTTATGTCTGCCCCCCTCCACACCTTTTTTAAAAAAATATAAGATGCCTGGACTGCCTCAAGAGGATTATCGTTTCACAACTGATCTTCTTATTTGCGTTTAATATCATAAGACCAGAAAAGGCTCTTTGGTATCACTAAGAGCAGGAGAGTGAGCAAGAGTTTTAACAGCAATGTAAATCTTTACCTCTGTTCTCTTAGACTTCACCCTTCCCAACTGCAAACTGACTACAGGTAGAAAGAAGGGGAGAATAACTCCCAAGAAATTTTGCTGCAAGCTTTGCTGCCCACAGCATCAAACATTTTGAAAACGCTATCTAAATGCCATAGAGAAAAGCAGCACCATTCGTCTCAGGGAGTTAAACCAAACGTCATCCTTCCCTACCAATCACCGGCCCACAGTAACTCGCAGACCCATCGACCTAACCAGTTAAGGAATGACTTCCAATACAGAGCTCCCCCCATGCACAAAGCAATCATAACTTGATTCAAAAAGAATAAATACAAAAAAAAAAAAAGCAACACACTCTGAAAGTGACAGGGTAGCCTGGAGTCAGGTAAGCCTGCTGCAGTAACATTGTGACAGAGTTAACCACAACATGCAGTCATTCTTCCAGTTCAGTTCACAACTGAAAGTAAACCAGCCCTTTCCACAGCCAAATGAGAGATGACTTACATACAGGAAACAGGGCAGAAAGTAGTAGAAAATTACATCTTATGTTCAGAATTTGGCTCTGTCCTTTCTTACTTCGTTACTGTGGGGCAGCTAACGCTTGGAGAAATTCACATCCTCAAAAAATCTTTATGGGGCGGATAAGATGCACTGAATTCGCCACCTAATTTTTGAGAAAAGCACGACATAACCGTGTCCTCACCTAACCGTTTGGGGAAGGTTTCTGCTTGATCAACCTACATCTCATCCGTTCTCCTTTTGCTTGAAAAAGTGAACAACTGCTAAACTCAGGAACAAGAAGCCAGCCTGTCAAAGACTATGTTTTTTTTGCTTTTTGGACACCCAGTGAACGTAATATCACGTCGAAGCTCTTGGCCTTCTAGAGAAAGAAAAACTATTCAGGCAAACCCGCATTATCTCCGGATTGCCACAGCCTTTCCTTATTTGGCTAACGTTTTGAGATTCCAATCAGACTGCTATGAACTTCAACATGCACAAAGCATCCATTTTGAGGAAACTTCACAGCCAGTTTCCCTTCCATTCCCCCCCCCCTCTGCCCCGAGCGCGAGTTCCCTCCGGGCAGCGCCCCCCACGCCCCGCACCCCCCCTCCTTTTTATTTCCCCCCCCTCCCCTCGCCGCAGCCCCACGGCAGAACAAAGCCATCCGGATTCCTTCGGGCTGCTCCCAGCGAGCGGCCCGAGTAGCCCCGCTCGGCTCCCACACTGCGGCAGGAGCCATGGCTACGGGCAGGAGCCCTCCCGGCACGGTTACAGCAGGAAGCCGCCCCCGGGACCCCGGCCCCATAGGAAGAAGGGGAGGGGAAGGGGGGCGAGACCCCCTCGGGGGAGGCCGCCCCAGCGCTGCGGCCCCCCGGGGGGGGGCACCTGCCCCGTCCCCTGTTCTCCAGCCTCGGGAGGGCCCGGCCGCTGCCCCCTGCCCCGTGTCCCGTCCCCCCCCCCGCCCGCACGGACCTGGTGGAGCGCCGTGAGCCCGTCCACATTGGCGTAGTTGATGTCGGCGCCGCGCTCCAGCAGCCGCAGCACCTCCTCCGTGTCGCCGCTGGAGCAGGCGGCCAGGAAGACGGCGCCGTCGTCGAACTTCACCTTGGTCTTCTTGCGCTTCACCACGGGCGGCTCCAGGTCGGTCTCGGAGCCGATCCAGCGCTTGAGCTGCTCGTTCCGCTTCTGCTTGGCGTCCGCCATCTTCATGCCCCGCTCCCGCCGGGCCCCCTTGGCGGTCGCGGCGCGGCGGATAGGCTTTATACCGCCACGATCCCACAGCGCACCGCGGCCCGCGCTCGCCCTCGCTCGCTCGCGCACCCACCCAGCCGGAGGGCGCGGAGCGGGAGGGAGCCGGAGGGGAGGGGCGGGGCGGCGCCGCCGGCCTCCTTAGCATAATCCCGCGAGATTTCAGCGCTGGGGCAGGGTGGGGGAGAGGAGGAGAAGGGGAGGGGAGCGCGCGGGGCGCGGCCAGTGGCGTCATGGCCGGGGGTGGGGAGGAAGGGGCCTAGAGCCCCCCTCTTCTGGTGGTGTTAAACGAGTTAGAACACACACACACGCCCCATTTGAAGGTGCAGACCCTAAAGTGTACTTCCTCAAGACACACAGCTTTCAGGAAGCGAGCCATGCCGTGCAGTTAGTGCCCTTCCCGGTGCACAGCGTGTTTTCCTGACTGTAAACAATACACGTTTTCGCTTAAATTGAGGCATCTCTGGGGATAAAACGTGGTTTTAATCTCACTGGGAACAAAAAAAATAAAGTTTTAATTTCAAGTAATTACAGGAAGCAAAGTATAGCTTGAAAGGGTCACCAAAACCTCACGCTCTTCGAATTTTGCATGGTTTGTTCTTTCCTTAATTATAATGTCTCCTTCTTTTGTTACGGTGGGCGGCCACAGAGCCCGCTCTGCCTTCTTATTTCCGTTTTTATCCATAAGAATGTCAGTGGCATTGCACAAGAAGTGATGGTTCAGGTTACATACCTTTAGCAGTGTGTTCTCACTGGTGCTCTGCACAGCAGATTATCAACTGCAACTGTTTCAGTGGTATTGCTCCCACAGTGGTGTGTGACCTGCAGCCCACCGAAAATTTGCAGGAGCAACACAATTGTGGGTGTTTGAAAGACAGTACCTGGTAGGCAAGACAAGAGATTTGCCTAAGAAAGTCTTGCAGTCTAAATAGGTGGATGAACAATGACTTGGCATCTAATTAATACATTCCCATTGATGACCCATGTGTCTACTCAAACATACAGTTTAGGTTCCTGGACCTGATTGTGCATAATCCCCTTCAGAAGTTGTCTTTGTAATGTTTTTTACTCACACGGGTAATTGAGTGGTGCCCAACATGCACAGTTACCAGCCTGCAGCTTGGCTGCAACTCCTGACTTGTGGCAAAGGAGAGGATCTGTGCGGCATCCAGCTGCATACTGTGGTCTTGTCCTCTTGGGCATCCTTCCCTGGAGACAGACTCTCAATCCAATAACATTCTGTAAGGAAAGTACCTTCCCACAAAAACGAATGAATGTCCTCTGTCCCCAGGTGTCTCCAGTATTGTGGGTGTACCCTCCCCAGTGCCCTGCAGAACTCTTTCCCTCTGAACCAGCTCAATCAGCTGTCTGAAAATTTGGCTCTTCAGAGAAACCACATACCTGAAGAATGTAGTACACTGATTTCAGCAAGGATTTAACTCAAGAATCAAGTGCTTTACTGACAGCAAAGTAATTCTAGGCAAACTGATAGGTATTTACTTGAAATGCCATCTCAGGAATTTCATTGGTAGGGAGCGTTTTTTTAGGTTTCCATCTGGGCTCCTGTGCCCACTCCTTGAATTTTTTCCTCATGCTCAGCTTTTTCTTTCTGGTCATGGGTCCTAAGGAGCTCCTTAAACTCACTGTCCTTGGCTTGCTAGGGAAATGCAGAGGTTTTCCAGCTCAGAAAGGATGTCCCTTTCTGTTCTTAAGTAACATACAGTCTGCTTTTAAAGACCATGTCTAATAACTTCCTCTTGATTCCTGTCTCCAGGGCATTTTTCACGGATTCATCTCCAGCTTCACAGAGAACTTTGACAAATATCTTTTCTTACACTGCAGCTATTGGGATATTCTACATTCTTGACTTCATTTTTTCTTGACTTTTTCATTTTCTTTTCTTTTTTGGTTGTACCTCATTATTTGGGAGTTATGTCATGTTTGAGCCTTTTAACACACCCCACAAGCAATGTATGATTCATCCGTGCAGCTGGTTTAAATTCAGATGTTCTGTGTATATGGGGTATATGTGCCTTTCCCAGATACCTGTGTGCTCTGTAGTAAATTATTTTAATTGTACCTTGAATGTGATTTAGCAAACATATGATCTTTCTTAAATAAAAAAGTATATAGCTGTCACTCATGTACATTCATTCATCTCTACAGTTGTCCCCATTTTCTGTATCCAACAAAATTAAGCCACACTTCAGACCAAGAATGATAAGAAAAATAATAATAATTCTTAACGCATGTTCTTATTTTTCTTCCTTATTTTTCCTTTTTCATATAAGCTTATAATTTCATAAAAGCTTATATTTCCAATAGTAAAGGCATACTGGGCCTACTCAGTCATACCAGTTTGATGTCATTTGTTATCAGTGTAAAATCAGAATACCCGAGAGGAGATGAGACCCTCTACAGCTTCTAATTCAGTACTAATTAAGATGAACACATACAATTGAGATAAATATAGACAAGTACCTTTCTGCAGAAAAGTACTTGTATAGACATATAGACATATATGTCTATATTCTACAGAATATAGAATATATAGACATATTCTGTAGAAAGGTACTTGTATAGACAAAGGTATAGAGGTATAGACAAGGTACAGACAAATACTTTCTGCAGAAATCTAGTGAAATTCATCTGTACAGAGTCCAGGCCCAAACCCTGTATATTAAGGCTCACTTTGAAGACCATGTTAATATTGAGTATAAAATTTTCCCTGAAACAGGCATTACTGGTTGGTTTGATTACAAAACAATGTCACAAAATGGCATTAGATCACTGTGTAAGCGTGTGTGTGTGTTTACGACAATATCAGTGTGCTGATAAGAGTCACCATTTTAGGCACATGATCTGTGTCCAACATAAGGGTACACCAAGTAGACCTAGTTTTACCAAGCTGTTTTGATATGTCCCTAGCAGACTATTTTCTGTAAAATCCTTTGTATGTATATACATAGCACTAAAAGTGATTGAATGTATAATTTTCCACATATGAATAGTAACACTGAATTCACTAGGCATACCTTTCTCTTGAGATAACTGTGTAAATACTTGCAGAGATGGCATCTATGCATGTATATATTTGCAGTTAGTTTAATGACAGGCTCCAAATGATCAACAAAGTGATTTAACACTTGGATTTTTATCAGTGTGTTTTCTGGTTTTCCATTTTCTCTTAAAAGAATTGCAGGCATTGTTCAAAGCTAATTCCTGCAGTCTTCTGTACAACAGAAGTACACAGATGAAGTTTTTGCACTGCCCGAAATAGTCAGCTTCTGGGATGTAGAATTTTTCTTCTGACCTCCTAAGGATAATTGTTGAATTGTCTTTCATCTCAAACAGCAACAGACACATTGTGGCTTCTAAAAATTTTGTCCTAATGTTTTTCTCTCCCCAGTGAAGAAAACTAATATATCAAAGTTAATTTAATCAACTCCAGCTCTGGAAAAAATGAATAATTTGAAGGGACAGTGACAAATACTGTATATATTGACATAAAACTTCCTGATAATTCTTCCAGAATTTTATAAAGAATAACAGATTTTAAAATGAGAAATGGGATAAGAAAATATAGAAGCCTTTTTCATCATGAAAAGGCCATAATAGAGATACTTATCATAAGAATAAGACATTTCTTTCATATTTTTTGATAGTCGTATTCATTTCTATAAATATGTTGTATTCTCTTCTCTGATTGTGTGACAAACCCACACAAGTAACAGTGAAAACTCTCATCCATTCTTTATCCAGAAAAAAAGAGATAGAAAGAGTATGCACAAAGTGCTATCAAAGTTTTGAAGTGAGTTATGTAAGAGGCAGACTTCTCATTCTTTGGTTTCTTTCAGTTCAGACTAAGGTTCTTCCCAGAAATGTCATATTTCAAGGTGGTTTAGTTTTTAATGCTGCATAATCCTGAGTCACCAAAACCAGAACTAAAACTACCATAGCAACCTAGGCACGTATTTATAGGCTGTGCAGTTCTGAATCAGATTTGCAATGGTGTATTCTCCCAGCATCTTCAGTAAGCTTTATACAGATTGCCATCTTAATATTCTTGGATGGCAATGCAAGCTAACATTTAAACTTGATTCACATACAGATTCTCTGACATTCTTCTACTTGTACCCATCTGTTAAACTGGCATGCACTCTACTGACAATTTCAATAGTGTATGGGTTAAGCTAAAAATAGTTGTTTTGGTTAGTAAAGAGTAACACCATGCCCTTTAGAAATGGGGAAATATGCTTATTTATAAAATTGACTTTAGAAAACCATTCTTACTTTCAGTTGTATTTAAGTTTTGCCTTGTCACTCCGTGAAAAATATCAAGATTGAACTGTATTTTGTTTAACAGAAATAGAGGCACTCCATTTCTTTGTGGTCCCTGCAGTCCTGGGAATTCTGCACATATGTAAGTGCAGACCTCTTGTTAGACAGTGCTGTGACAATTGTCCATTTTGGCCTTGTGCTGTTGAGAACAAGTACCTTAGCTTTATTCTAATGTAAAAAATGCCACATAATCTTACATGTACGTCTGCTTTTACCAATCTCTGGTAAGCTGGCAACATGTTTCTTTTCCACTGTTCTGTGCGGTTTGAGTCAAGGAGCGTGACACTGAAATGCACAATTTAAATACTTGGGGGAAGGGAATGACCTGTCACTCTGAAATGCATGCAAGATGTTCCCTGGGAGCTGCATTCTGAACATATCACAGCTGAGAAACGTACTTCAGGGCTGCAGGAGGACGCTTTGGATAAAGAGAAATGAAAGACATCCAAGTCTAGCTTCTCACAATGCAAATATACGTACACTAAAGGGTTATTGACAGTTGCGACACTTAGATTTCTGCCTTTGTGCTACTGGAAGGCATGTGACTTTCCTTTTTAGATACTCGTCTTGGTATGTGAAAGTGTCCTTTCTCAAACTGTATGTTTAAAAATACTAAAATCTCAGTTTGGGCAAAATTGGCTTGGCTTGGATTTTGGGCATCTATGAGTATGCCCTGCTGGTCATGGTGCCTACAGGCTCTATTTTTGTGAGCCAGCAGAGCATATGACATAACTGCGCACTCACATCATGACTAGTCTTAGCAATGTAGTAACATAAGTAACACACCTATATCAGTGACAAAAATAAAAATGTCTCCCTTTGGCTTCTTCAGGAAGCCATTAAAAGGAAAACCAATTGCTTTTCTTTAAAAGAGAAGTGGCTGATAGCACTGTGATGCTTTTTTACAAGGGTATTCATAATAACTATAAGAATATTCATGATAACTATAAGAATATTCATAATAACTTTTTTCTCTAAATACAACAGAGAGCAAAAGTGGTTTTCTTCTCAGAAGTCACTTTTTCTAGTAGTTCAGTGTCCTAATAAACACTTCCACTATTGTTTTTTCCCCCTTTGTTTATTATTAGCCCTGTGTTTGCTATGTAGAGTTACTTCTGTAGGTAACTCCTCAGGCTACAGCTTCACTAATCAGACTTCATCCTAAGTCATCAAGTGACTTCTGTGGTGACCTCCTATTGTTCCTTAGCACGAGTTTACAAAGAAATTGACTTGCTTTATCCTGTCAGTTTAAAAGAAGGGTGACTTAACTGTGACAATTAATCTGACACAACATTAATCTGTGGCAACCATTAATGTAACACTAAGGTACTCCAGAAGCTTTAACTTCAATATTGTGAATACAGAGAAGCGTGCTTCCAAACCTTTTAATATGTCTTCCTGTTCAACAGGTTTATGATTTTCAACTCCCATCTGATAAAATTAATTTTCTTACCTATTCCCAAAATGGATTGCTGGCCTGCAACTCCCCCATTCAGTCATCATGGTAACTTCAAAGGCCTGATTGAGATGGGACCCATAACAATATTTTTCTCTAGCAGATGCTTGAAGTAACTCAAAACCAGCTTCTTCCCACCAAAACATTATTTAGTCACTTAGTATAAGAAGAGAAAAAGGTCATAACCTCTAGATCTTGTCCAAAATTTATTACTTTCCTAGACATTCTGGATTTATGACACAGACTTCTATTTGCTGAAAGAGAAAGCATCTCTTCCCAGCATTTTCTCAGTCTCTTCTTTAGAGACTGAGGCTAAGTTTCTCCAATTAGCTGAGGCATCCAGGCAAGTTACTGCCAGGACAAGGGCCAGTCCTTCACCCTTTGTACTGCCCTCTCCCTACTCCCAGAGGCACAGACACTGTTTCCAGCCTTTCCGCAGGCTTTGGTGTTCATTTGACACCACAGTGAGCGGTCAACACTGGCAGACTTTTTACTTTTTGGCTTGGTTAGTTTCCAGATGCTCTAGAAAATTGAATAGACTTGTAAAAGAGTCACAGAAGCTTTCCAGAAAAGATGTGAGTTTGTGGCCAGGACTGGAGAAAGACAGAGCTGCTCTTCTCAGAAGCAGGGAGACATTCAGTAGGCTCGACCATCACATGAAATATAACCCACAGTTCTAGCTGTGAACTTTGTTATTTTTCCTGGGAAGGGTTTTGTTTGTTTGTTTTTGTTTTTGTTTGGTTTGGTTTGGTGTTCTTTAGTCCTAGGTTTTGTCTTGTGTAAAGTAAATCTGCAAGCTGGAGTAAGGCGAGAGAGCACAGGCGAGTCAGTTCTTTTGCCCAGCATTATGTCTTCTCAGTGGAGGTGATGTACGTGGGAGGGCTTCGCTTCCTGTTTCCTTCTGAGAGCTGCCAAATAGGATTTTGTACAAACACGATGAGTGGAGGGCTAGAAAATTTTCATATTAAATGATAAAACTAATGTTCTCATTCTTGACAGTCTTCATTTTAAACTGAACTCTCAGTCGTGGGAGTACAGCAACAGAAAGCCAGGACCCCAGCCGAGATTCACCCCAGAGACAGAGACAGGCGATTCCGAGGTTCATCTCCCATGTCCTCCTGCCCCTTCCTCCCAGGCGTGTTTGTGTCCCGGTCACTTCCCTGTGAGCACTACTGGTGTAGCTACTTTTTTATAACTAGGAAAGAGTCATAGGGTACTTTTACTTCAAGCACTAAGTCAGATCTAAAGCTCTGAGATTGCTAAGATCAGACACCTGGCTCCAGGTTGCATTAAGTATTCCTTGATTTGTGTTTTTATTTATGTGCATTTTGTTGCTCTCTCCTTCTGATGGAACTCAAGAAAGTAAAGGCTGGTCCTCTGAAAGTTTTGCATTATGCTTATTTTAAGACAGATAGATAATTATGTATTATGAATTGCTACTATTTAAGCCAGATTAATAGGAATACAATGAACTTTCTAATTGTGTGATTAATTACAGTTTACTGATATGATTTTAAAGTTAAATTGTTTTAACTCTTTTGATTATTAACATTTTAATTATTTCTTTATGACTGTGTCCTAATGAGCAGAATAACTAACAAGAAGTTAGAACATTTCTCGCTCTGCATCTCAGTCTTGATTTTACATGGAATAAATAACTCCAAGTTCTTAATTTTCCATTCCTGACCTCATTTTGTATTTAAACCTCAGGAGCTGAATAAAGTATGTTGATCACAGTAATTAGATTCTTTCCACTCCCAGTCCTCACAATTTAAGGTTTAAAACATTTAAGTTAAAGCCTTAATAAAGATATAAAAGCTGCAGGTAAAGCCCCCAGTGCTACAGCTTCTTTTGCAGTGGGGTTTTTGATTGAGCAAGGAGTGCTCAGAAAACCCACAAATACTTTATGTTTTAGAAAACAATACACTTATTTCTTTGATAAAATGTCTGTGCTACAGTTTTGTGGGTTCTCATATTTCAAAAACTTATTTTTATGTATAATTTTAAAAATAGGTGTAATATTAAATCTTAGGATCTTGCTAAAATCGTAGTGTCACTCCCAGGAAAATAAATGTCAAACAATTACTGCAAAATGAGAAGGGTCTGCCATACTCTCTCATCATTTTGCATTTAGATAAGATTGGAGAAGACGGGCAAATACTATAGAAAAGGAAAGACTGTAAAAAATAATAGCTTAAAGTACCTTTCTGATGTCTGCTTCCTGTAAAAAATAACTAATCCATATCAAAAATTCATAATCTGTCCCTGCTTTTCTGTATCACATATTTAGGAACATCTTTACTTTCAAAGAGTCATCAGGCAGTTCCCTGCACAAAATGGGAATATCCTGCAACCACATCCCGCAATATCATCACCATCATATTACACTCACACTTCTCTGCAGCAGCATAAGCACACTGAAAAATGTATTTCTTAATGTTTTACACCAAAAATATATGCAGATTTAATATACATTTATTCTAGAAATATAGTAATTTCATAGATGATACATATATAGGTCACGTTAGATGCTTGCTCCAGCTAGCGAAAGTATAGATGCCTTAGTTTATATCTATTTAAATTGGTCAAGGCTAGATTTGGGAACTTCTGCTCTTTTCAGTGAGTTTATACAAGCTGCCACTAATGTCCCACTGAAACCCACTGCAGCTACTTATACAAGTAAATGATTTCCAGTATAAGTATAGGTTCCAAAATCTGAAATTTAATTATATGTTAACTTATTGTGGGGTTATACACCACACAGACAATTTACAGCCCGGCTGTTTATTCAGATTAGGCATATTATGGCAGATTGGGAGTTGCATTCCCTTATTATATAACATTCCCACAGCTTTGCACTTCGGCTTTGATAAGGAGATGAAAATCAGGCCTCAAAGCAACAATTACACTACATGGTCCTCACACATAGAGAGATAAAACTAAATATAACATAAAGAATGCCATTTGCCCATACAGTGCTAAATGAGCTCCATACCATAATCAAAACATAGTTAAACAAAAACACGCAGTTACCTAGAAACAAAGGCACAAAAGTCTGTCTCTATCACATGCCTGAAAGTGTTTATGGTCAGATCCTGCCACTGTTGCTCACATTGTACAGCCCTTGTGAGCAGCCCCATTGAACCACTAGGGCATTGGAAATGATTTGGAAGTCAATAAATGCTTCATAGCTTTTAAAACTGCCCTGAAATGTGCACTGTTTAGATCCAACATTTGCTTTATTGCTTCCAGAATACAGGAACGTTTGTTAGGCTTGCGTTACCTGGCATGGGTACAAGCTATAGCAGCATGGAGCTCAGCCTAAGCTGCAGAAGTCCGGTAGCCTAAATCAAACCCGCAGTAGCCGACACTAGTTTCCACTGAGCTTTATGCAACCCAAGCATGCTGCTACCAGGAGCTGCACTGGTTAGTTTTAAGGTAGCTCAAGCACATTTTTGTGGTGTACTCTGACCCTGTTGAGGTTTCATCTGTTGATGTGGAAGTTACACAGGATCAAACCAACAGCTGGTGTGAATGTATTGGATGGAGGCCTGAACTTCAAATTTTAGTACTTCAGGTCAAAGATTTGATTTGGGGCTGAAAATGCTTCTCCCATTCTCAAAATGAAAACAAATGCTCAAAACAGCAAAAAGCAATCCAAAGAATGGGACACTGAGAGAACTGTCTTCCCTTACCCTGTAGCTCCTACATCTTACCCAAATGTTTTGAAACACAATTTCTATGCTTCAGCTGAGTTGCACAGTGAACATAGACAGTGTTTTCAGGTAAGCTAAGAACAGCTTTTAGATGAGATGAGACAAGTTTAGTAGAGATCTTTCTGCTTTCGCCTCTGTCCCACACAGAAGATTTCTATCTCCCTATGTGTCATGAAGGATGCCGCTCAACATCTGGGCAAACACTGAGACATCTATACATTCTGTCTCTATTCAGCATTTACATTTACTCTGTGCCCTAAAAGTTAGTATCAGTTACTACAGGTTTTTATAGGTTTATATATATAATTGAACAAGTATAGGCAGAGATGGTTTCATTTTTTTTCTGTGCTCCACGTTGGCGGTGTGTCTTTTCTGGAAATAAACATGCTCTTCCTTTCAGGCTCTGTGGGTATAGAGCTTCCAGACCAGAGTTAGCTTGTTTCTGCCCAGCTTGGAGCTGTATTGGAACAAGCTGCTGTCTGCCTGCACCTGTCCGTGTAGACTGTTGTGACGGGACAAGGGTGTTGCACGCCTCATAGTGAGGCCCCAGGCTGAAGTCTGGGTGGAGGCAGGAGCCAGGTGATGTAATTAAGGCAATCTGAAATCAAGAACCAGAGACATATAATACTCATTAGCCTAACAGAGCAAGGCAAGAATATGGTCAGAAGTAGGGTTTGGCAGCAAGAAGCCAGGGAGTTTGTATGCACTTTGACAAGAACACAGCCAAACTTCAGATGCCGTCAGGGCAGCAGAAGTGCAGGTCTTAATGTGAGGGCCAGGGGAAGGAGCACACGGAGCAGGAACAAGGACAGATAGCTCAGGCCAGAACTATGACTATGCAGGCAGCAGGCGTGAGCTGGGTCCTGGAACTGCGAAACCAAAGACAACAACATAGACCAGGCCTAGAGGCAAGGCAGAGAACAGAGTTCAAGCCTCTGTGCTTATTCCGGGGAAATCATTTGTGCACACACCTATCTACCGACATCTAAGGACATCTGTCTGCTGGCTGTAACAGCTGTTTTGGAAGCCAGGTCCACCTCCTGAGGGCATGGCACACAATGACTGGCCTCTTGAGGGATGAGTCTTCCTTAGCTAGCTGTTGCATAGTCATACCTAGAAGGGACTGCATTTATTAATTCTAGCAAAGTTAGAGAAGGATTGTAAGGAAACTTGTGAAGCATTTGTTTCCATGCAATATTAATCAATATAATGAGGTGCAATCATGTAATCAGTCCCTCTGCGACCTATAAGGCCTACTAGGTATGCATATATTTATATCTATATGTGCTAGGTAAGCATGTAATTATTAAGGACTCTACTTCAATGCAAGCAGGAGCCTTAATTTTCTAGGGAATGAAAGGCTGCAATAAACAGTGGAACTGGGTATTTCAGTACCTGTAGGGCTGATGATGGTGCAAGAAGATAGGTTAGCTTTCTGGCATGTGTGTCAGTCAGTACAATAAAGTATTTTGATGCAGAGGCATGCACATCTTTTCAGTGTCTGTGAAATGATTGGCATGAACATGAATATTGGAATCACAGAATCATAGAATGAGATGAATGCTTATATAGGTTAATGCTATATAAATTATGATATTTAGATTAATCTAACCAAAGGGATACACCAACAATTCTGTCCATGTTGCCCATTGCTCTTGTGCAGTGCAACAGAACTGGATAAGAGCCTTTTTTGCTTGGTGCATCTGCTTCTAGCTGGAAAACAGTGAAGATTACATGCAAGTGCGAGAAGTTGGGCTTCTGCCAAAATGCCATTTGACATGATGCCAGTTTTTGGTCCTTCAAAAACAAAAAGCTTTTGGCCTTTACCATTTAGGCACTGCACCAGTTCATTCCCAGCTTACCCTTAGACTTGCAAACTATTAGTAAAACTAATTACTCAGCAATGAGATAGGATTTTCAGGGTGGGATGTTCTTACATAACTGTAAATGTAAATGAGAAAGCTAAAGTAAAAAAAATTAGCCAGCATGCTGAACTATCCACATTTGCTTATTTCTGTCAAATACCTTCCTCAAACAGAATTTTCTTCTGGATTTGTTGACAGTTTATCCCAGGGGGAAAAAAATAAAATAAAAATTCTTTGATATTAAATAGGAAATGAAAAAGGCAATATTATCCCTTATATTATGTTTAGGATATGTATCCAACTTATCCAACTCAAACATAAGGTTTCCAGTGCCATGTTCTTTGGATGAGTTTATTGTGTTCTGGTAAACAAACTGCAGTTTTGTATTATCCTTGCTCTAGCTGAATGGTTTGGGAGCTTTACTTTTTGAAGCAGGCGCTCTTCTGTTTGCTGTTTAGCAGGTAGTTTAAAAAGTAAATTTTTATAAAGCTTTAGGATTATTTTCCTCTGGCTCCACAAGGTAAAATTCTAGTGCATCACATTTAAGAATCACATGGGTTTCTCATGAAATAACCACATTTAAAAAAAAATCCATGCTATATAATAATCACTTTTTTCCCATCATTTTTAATGCATTAAAATACATTTATTCACTATTTTAATGCACTGTTACGTTCTAGAGGTCCTAATTCAATTGCCAATAGGTTATATTGCTATGCCTTAGGGTGTGTTTCCATTGCCTGAGTTCAGTTATCTAAGTTAGCTGATCAGGGTTGTCCTCTGGAAGGATCTTTGTCTTTCAGGTGACTACAGAATAAAAGAAGATTGCTCTCCGAAGATGGGTAACTGAAGTTTGTCAGTGTTAAGATCCCCCACTGCGCACTCATTTAAATGAGCAAAACGTGAGTGCAAAGTGGACTGAAAGGACTGAGTTCTGTTACATTTTATTTGCATGCCTGTAAATGGCTGGACAGGGAATTGAGCTGTTTCAATTCCATCTCAGCCTGTAAAGACTCTCATTGAATGTATGCAGCTTAGATGAGCAAAGGAGGCAGAATCCAAAGTGAAACTTACCCCACAGAACCTGTAAGAAGCAATTGTTCACAGCTTTCACTGTTGATCCATGCTTTGTAGATCTGTTTTGGAAATGTGTGTTGACACAGAACCTGAATCCCTGCTCAGTACTCAGTAGTCAGCTCCACACTACTAGGTCCCTTCCAACTAATCTGTTCTATTCTAAATATTATTTGTAGGCTTCAGTATGCTTTGTGCATTGCTAGATGTTAGTGTCACGATCACGTCTACATTACTAAGTAACTCAGTGCAACAGCAGCAGATCAGCAGCTGGAGATGGCTGGCTCCAAGTTCTACATTTGTATGTTTTATGTATGGGCATTATACCTCAGATCAGATTTACTGTGATGTTTGAACTATTTCTAGGTTTGTATTGTGGTTGGTCCCTATCACAGATGTGGTTCATAGTCCTTATGCCCTAATTAGGCTTGGAGCAAAGTAGATACACTTTTGAAGTGAAGATTACTCTTTCATTTCCCCCAGAGAGAAGATATTTTGTATGCACCAAAACCACTCTGCAAAACAAACAAGCTTATAGTAAGTGGGGATGATGACTTCAAAACTTCACTGCTATTCTCAACAGAAACACTGCTGTAGATACAGTTCTGAAGACTGCTTACTGAGACTGTTCCTGCTGCACTGCAAAACAATGGCCAGGTTGTCCACAGGATCAGTACTGCTGCCCTTAATTAAAATACAAATCACATTAGTGCACGTCTGGGTGATGAACGACATCACTGCCATTTCAGCACTGCTAACACTTCCATTTAGAACCGTGGAAAACAACTGGAACATTGCATTTTTCACTTTATTTTGATATGTGATATTTGACTGTATTTTGTGGATATAAGCCAGCTATTGTGGGTCTTATATGCAGGAAGACGAATTTACTTTTCATATAAAGAACTGAAGATAGATGCTTGCTTTCATTTTTTTTTTTAATTTTTTTTTTAAAGCAAGATGACATTACAGAAGCTACTGTGCATATGTGAACAATATTAGTCTAAAGGCTTGTATTTCATTAAATATGCTCCTAATAAATCACCCTTAGTCTTCTTACATTTTTAGTGTTTCGAGAACAATTTGCCGCTGTCCCAAGGCATGAACTTTTCAGTCTGACAATGAGAGCATTTAATTTCAGCTCACTTTAAATAGATTCTTCCAGCTCAGAATGAAGAGGCCTGGCAGCAAAAGTATACGTTAATGCCATAGTGATGAATGATTTAAAATATGTTATTTAACTTGGCTACTAATAAAAGTTATTTTCCTGTAACTTTAACATTTCAATGTAAATAATAAAAATGGTCTTTTTTCAGCCTCTGTAATATTTGATAGCTGCTTTGCTGAAGCTAACATGTCTATCAAGTTCTTGGGAAGAGACTTGAAAATTCAGGTTATAATATATTAACTCAAAAGCTCTGTTAAAAAAAAAAAAAAAAGGCAATTTACTGAGAACTTCTAATGAATAGTAACAAAAGTAAAATGGAAGAATGGAAGACACACAAAAAGGTTAATTTTAAAATAATTTGAGTTAGTAGTATACAGTATATACACTTTATGAAGTTTTAGAAAATCAAGTGTGAACTAAGATAACCCAGACTGGCAAAAAGTATTTACAAACAACATCCATATGATAAATATAATTTAGGAACTGTTCAGAAGTACTGGGAATGTTGTAAAATGAATCACAGTCTAGTTTTCTACTCCACACTTACTATAGATAATATGTGTTTGGGGGGGTGTGGTAGGAGAAATGCTGCTTTTGCTGGAAGTCAGTGTCCTAAACCTGTAAATATCCAAATGCATAGTACATAGTAGAATAGAAAGATCCTGCTTTAGACTGAAATATGCTGTACTGCATGGGGATGCTTGCTCACTGCAGAGATTTGGATATTTCTCTTTAACAGGCAGCTACTGAAGGATTTTTGTTGTCCTTGGTGTAATAAAGCCTTTCCAGCACTCCAAAGATGACACGTGTTTCAGAGGTGTCTGTTAAGGATCAAGTCATCGGCTAAAAATGAGATAAAAAGAAACTACCACTGAAGAGGTATTGTATATGCCATTAGTGCAGAGAAGCCTCAGTTGGTTCCATAGAGTTATAGCAATAGTGACTCAAAGTGATTCAGCAATTGCTGTTTCACAATAAGCAAAGATTAAGGAAAATAAAATAATAAGAAAGAAAGAAAGAAAGAAAGAAAGAAAGAAAGAAAGAAAGAAAGCAAGCCATTATTTGAGCTGGCTCCTACAGATTTAAATTTTAGCAACTATTCCAGATGGATTTGTGGTATTCAGTCTGGTTCTATTGGATGATGGAGACTCAAATTAGAGAAGAATGCAAGAACTGCTTTTTAGTTGCCTTGTCTTCACTGATAATTAGTGTGGACTTTGTATTTACCCTGAAAGCCAGACATAATCACTCTTTCGACTCATCCCTCTGATGCTGAGTCTTCCAGCCTGGCCACTCTGCTAAACAGGGACATGAGCTATATTCTGCCTTTTCTTGTTTCATAAACCAGAATGGCTCCCAGGCATTCAGGGACTTAAAGAAAGGCAAGGAAAAAATTCTCTCTGACTTGAGCTGTGGAAGGAGATCCTGAGCAGTGGCTATAGAATCTAAGATATGAAAACAGATTTCCTGATAGATGAAATTAATATACCAGAGTGTAAGCTGTAGACTGCAAGCAGTAGAAGCAGAAAGAGATCTTGTCAATACGATTGTCAGCAGCCTGTCTGCATGCATAATGATAGTTTCTGTGATACAGTGATGAGTAAAGATTGGCATATTTTAGAAGATGTCTTCAGAATAATGATGAAGACTATTAACATTTAGCAAATCCAAAGTTATTACTGTTAAATATAGGTAGCCAAGGTTGAGCCACCATGATTTTATCAGTAGAACCACCCCTGTTTTGGCATTTACTTCCACATTGCAATGTGAAATCTGGTTGTTAAAATCTCAAATGTATGCTTATCAAATAAAACTAGCTGATGTATATTCACTTTTGATCCTTTTCCATTAGTGTATCCCTGGATGCTGCATTAATCCTCAGTGGAAGCAGTCCTCTGCCAGCAATGCCTATGTTCCCACAGTTACAGTCTTGAACTCTGTGGCCTGAAGTCACAGTAATTACATCTCAAAGCCCTCCTATCCCTCCATTATAGTACCCAGTGTGTTTATATATATCTCTTCCCTGGTACTTCCACCTCTAAAGCACAGAGGTATGACTTGGTGCAGATCTAAAAGAAAAACTCAATTCAAAGCCTAGTTCCTTGACTTTCTTGTGGAAGGAGCCCTCAATTTCTCAGTCTATGTAGAGAAGAATTGGTTATGAGATTGGCTGCAGAACAACCCCAAGAGTAAAGATGAAACTCTGGCAGAATTATCACTGTGAGATATCCCACAGAACAAACACAGCCCATTTCAGCTTATTCTAGTATGGCTTTGGCATCCTGACAAGCAAAATATCAGCCAGAATCACAAGTATTATCAGTTATCTCATCACTATCAACATCCATCAGTCCACTGGTCATGTCCTTCACATACTCGTTTCACTGGGATTTGTTGAGCTGTCCTGAATGAGCAACCTAAACCACATTAAATAATTCTAAGAATATCGTTATGGAAAAGTTGGAAGGTTTTTCTCATTTACATGTTTCTCATCAGATAATTCTCAGTGTTCTTTCTGTTCTATACTTGAACAGCTAGTATGGGAACTTAATCAGAAGAAAAAAGAAAAAAAGAGGACATGGTCTCTTTTTTATTAAATTTAAGAGTGTGGAGGCTAGCACATTGGACACTAAGGAGTGGACTGAGTATCTTTTTAAGAGAGGGCAGGAGATCCAGAAGGCGGTTCAGCAAGTAGACAAGATGTTTTGCAGCCCTTCAGATACCAAAAGAATGTATTAGGATGCAGAAGAACCTGAGACATACTTGCAGGAACTACTGTACTGTATGGATGGTTTTGTGGTCTAGGTTACAGCCATCTTCTGCCTCACGGTAATATATTATGGCCAAACTAGGTCTTTCACTTGACCACAGTGTGCATTAAGGGGAATTATACGCTAATATGTGATTCATATAAGAAAGGTCAGCACCTTGAACTCTCTTTCTCATAGTTTAAATCTTCATAGAAGCATCTCCATTTATTATTATTTCCTATGTGGATCATGATTTAATTTGTCTTTCAAAACTGACATATTCATTTAAAATCAACACTACAAGTCTATATGCAAGCCAACTACCACAACACAACTTAGCAACTTAGCACAAAGCAGATATTCCTCTGATTCTGACATACTGTCAAAGTATGCCCTTAAGGCCTCCTTCAGGTGTGCATCTCTACTGTCTGCTCTGATAATTACCTTTGTGTCTGGCAGTTCTTAATCAGCAAATGTACTTCTGTCCCTACCCCCTTTTCTGGTAACATTTTCCTTCCTACTTTACAAATATTCTCTGAAATGCAACATTCAAACATCAGAACAAAACATTTTTGTCTTACTTAGACAATCAAATTCTGAGGCATTTCCAGCATCAGTCTTTAAATACGTGTTAAACAGTCATTTTGTGTGGCAATGCAAAATGCTCGGGTGATGCTCATATTCTTTTTTATATCCATGATGAACAGGAAAATAGTTGTTTCCTCAGAAAGCTGTTAGACTGGCAGCAACACCAATGTTAATATGGCAGTCTGGGAAGATGGAGTTAGAACTTGCAAAAAGACTATAAAAAAATCCTCTCTGAACATAGTCCTCCCTGATCAGCTGTGTTCACACTAATATGATATGTCCCTGATGATCTAGTAACATTTTCTCAACTGTGGCAAGTTAGCTCTTTCTTTTCATTGGCAAAGTAGAGAAGATGCTGTGGGTGGCAAAGTGTTTATATTATTTCTCTCTAAAGCTCAGACTGGGAGGAAATTGCATTGTGTTCCTTTGTTATTTTCCCTCTATTGCCAATGGTCACGATAAGATGCAGCAAGGCATACTCAGTAGCTTTGCAGCCTTGGATCTTTCAGATTCCACATAGCTGTTAAAACACATACTGTAGCCTTCAGCAGTGCAAGTGTTGTCTCTTTTTCCTCAAAAAAATCTCTCATCATTCAGTGGATGTTGGAGGGCTGGAGCTGAAATCTCCAAGAGAGCTGTCTTCCATAGCCCCTCTCCTCCAGGTGATCATCAACACTTGTACAACAGTTTAGCCTCACCTCTCATTACTTGTTTCACAAGCTCTGTAGCTTTCCTTTACCAAATGTAGACATTATTTTGATGCTCATAGCATTCAGGATCTAATTTATTGTCCACCCCAGTTATTCTCACTGCTCTACAACCAGGTATTTTAGTAACTGATGAAATTCTGCAAATCAAAACCAAACCAAAACAACAATGCTCCCCCTTCCCCACCCAAAAAAACAACAAACAGCAAAAACAAACAAACAAATGCAAACCAAATTGATGCTCTGTGTCTCATATTCAAAACCATATATTGACTGGTTTACCATCTGTATTTCTATGCAAGTTAAGCAAGAGAATGAATTGTAGCAGGAAAAAGATTACATATATTACAGAGAAGATATAAACAATAGGCACAAGAAGAGAAGATTAGAGGAAATATAGGCCAGGAACTTTCCACCACAAGGCCCACAGCCCTGAAGAAGGGTTTCTGGAGTCCCAGGACACCGCTGAGCCATCTCACCGGGCGGTGCCGCAGCAGGCAGTGTGCTGAGGGGCTGTGGGACACGTTGCACTGGGAAGGCCAACCCCAGCAAAAGCCCCGAGTGCTGACCCCATCCACCCAAACTGCCGTGCTGCCAGCTGCGTGCCAAAAGGGACACCGGCAGGTAAACATCCTCCTGCTGACATGGCCCTGAATACTTGAAAATAGGCCAACTATGCGTAGCTGCTGTGTGTCTGAGAACCTGTGCTCTGCCATAGTGAAGAGAAGTGTTAAAACAAGTACTTTCCTGCAGTATTCATATGGTTTCTCTCCAAAGTGCATCTGCAACTGCAGCTTGCTCATACACGCAGCGTTGGCCTGGTAGGCCTCAGGGCAGAGCGAAGGTTGTGTTCCTGAAGTGGATGTGTTTCACCTTTGTACTTCCTACATTTTAGAAGCGTGAGTTTCTGCCATTTTAATGATTCATTTCCTACTTCTTAGAGAGGTAATTCCCACAATAGAGGTACATTGCTCAGGGAGTGTTCTTCTCCCTGGCAAAGACTTCTTAAGCTGCCACTGACTGTCCCAAGTGGCAGGTGCAGTCCAGCTTCACCACCTAATGTTAATTTTTATATGGCTTGAGATTTTTTTGTATGTGCCGAGTCTGAAGCATATGTGATCAGAATGGAAATGGAGCCAGTCTGAGCTCAAATGTGCTTAAGAACATGGTAGCAAAACCAGTGATTTTTAAACACATATGTTGAGGGAGATTATAATTCTTTAAGTCAACCTAATGTCGGTCACTTATATTCCTACAGCATTAGCTACAGCAAATGTCAAGAGCAACAGAAAACAGAAAACAGGAGAGTTCTTTATTTAGTTCAAAATTCCTGTCTTTAAACAGTAAGCACCATTCTGTTTTTACAGAGATATCAGAGCAGTGGTGCTAGTCTGAAGAGAATACACTCAGACCACAAAATGCCATCTTTAAGAGGAATTGAAGTCTTCTGAAAGCATTTAAATTATATCAATTTAAAATTGCAGCAGAAACATTCGTAACTCAAGATGATCTTTGTAAAACATTAGAATACCAACATACTTTACAATGCTTGTCCTGTAGTTAAGCAAAGTTTATGACTTTTAACCAAAAAAAAAAAAAAAAAAAAAAAAAAAGAAAAGAAAAAGCCCATTTGCAGGACACCTTCTGCTTGTAGAGGCAAATGTGGCAGCCATTATGCACTTAGCATTAATCACACACTGTTTTAATACTACTTCTGCTAAAGACTGGGATGTTGGCCGAGGCATTGGGGTTATTCCCCTATTCTTTCCAAAATATCCCCTGAAACCCTAGGTCAGTGTCTTGCTTGAGAGATGAAGCCACTGATCATTCAGCCTTCTGTCTGCAGCAACAGATGTGAGCTCGGGCTGCACCATTAGATCTGGACACCACCTTTCTGCCAGGGGGCAAAGGGGCAGCAGCCCATGGCTGCTGGGGCTGCCCAGAAGTCCTGCCTGCATGCTCAGTGCCATCCTGTGATCCCCAGGACATTTTACTGAGCTCTATTCTTTATGGACCATGTCTGCCCATCCTTATACTGAATCAAGACAAGAAGAGTTTTTTGAAAGGTTAAAGACAGTGCTTCACTGTAAGCCATATGTTAAGGACCGATGAAATGAATAAATAAGTCAGAGTTAATCAAAGGGGAGGAATCAAATTTAGAGTGGATGTAGATGAAAATAAATTAGTCTTTGTTATTTTAAAATCATAAAACACAAACAAAATTCATTCCTGAATGAATGAATGAGCAATGTTTTGGTACATGATTAGTGCAGCAACAAACTCTAAGAAATGAAAGGAATAACAATTTTTCCGTATTGGTGCCTAAAAAATACCTGCTTCTGATATTATATAAAGGCTCTATGGATACTTTGTATATTTAGGATTTAAAATCCCTTCTATCTTATCCATTTCTAAAGTTTTGTTTTCCAAGGGTATCCATCTATTTAGATTTTTTTTTTCAGTTGACATCAACAGAAAGTAAAAAGATTGTTCAACCTACATAAATAAATGTATCATAAGATAAATGTATGGAACAGAAAAAACAGGAAGATAGATAGGATGTAGGGAAGGAGAAGGGATGTGGACACACAAACACCCCATGAGTATACCTGAAGAGAATGAATGAAGCTGGGTGCATCAGTAGGCCCTAGCAAACAGTAAATTGATAGATTTCAAAAATATGGTTAGGAATTGTGAGATAGAATATCCATAAAAGAAAATCTTTTTAAACTCTTAGATTTGCATGTAGGGGCAAATGTTTTCCCCAGAGCACAATCTGAACAGACCAAAGATGTGCAGGTGTCAGGGTGGGGCTGCAACAATAATCCCTCAGGGTCTCTGTGTGTCTGTTCCATAAATACTAGACTGGGGTTTTAGGATTAAAGCTGGTTAAAAACTTCCATTGAGTTCACCTGAAGTGAAAATGTCCCCTTGGCAGAGGGACTTCTGTGAGAAGGATCCATTTTTTATTGATTTTTTTAAAACAGAGTTTCAAAGGTACTTTTAGCTAAAAAACATTTCCTGACCATCTTCGCTCAGGAATCTGCATGGCTGCAGGCTGCCTGTGCAAGACAGAGTGACCTTTAGAGCAACATAGTCCCGGCATGAGCTGTTTCCCACCCCCTTCTGCTACAAAAAAGCCCTGTCTGAGACAATGACAGTGCAAGTCTGTCTTAACTCTGGTTGGCACCTTGAGCTTAGATCTGTGGAGAATGCTGATTTGAATTTGAGCTATTATCCAGAGTTAGACCCCAGATTACCTTGTTCTTCCTGCTGCTTTAACCCATTAGCAGCTGTTAGCAATGTACTTCTTGGCCCCAAGAGACAGAGGGAATGACAAGTTACCACCTCAGTGATTTCATGATCCTGTTTCAATCACGTAATTGAGTACAAGGAAAATTAACATTAGGAAAGCACTTAATATGTTTACAGGCATCTTCTAATACAGTTTTGGCATGGAAACAAGGAGAAGCCAACATCTTATAACCAGCTCTTTGCTTACATAAATGAAGTTACTAAAAATTGGGAACTACTGCTTTAATATGACATTGAATGGTTATTCCTGCTGACCCTCCCCTTTTGGAATATAAATCTGTGTTAGAGCCATGTGGCAATACTTTTCTTTGCCACACATCTGTTCTAGAGTTTTCCTCTTCCTGGAGGTTTCTTCCTACCAGTAACCCTCCTTTTCTGAAGGACACGACTGGATCTTCTACCCAGAAATTTACCTGAATGGTAGATGAGGGGGGAATTAATTCCCCTGCAGAAAGCAACAAAGTTATTTAGTACAATAATGTAAGTAGTAGTTTAAACGCTATGAGGAAACTTGGAAGTAACAGCAAGGCATCAAGAAACTGAACTCATGTTTTCCTGTAGCACTACCGAGGGCAGTGGATTCCCCTCAGATTTATGCTTCAGCTTTATGCTCTCATATGAGCAGCCTGATTTCACTTAAAGATAACAGTCATATCCCTGATAAATATACATGAACAAAGAAGTTTCATAATAAAGATCGCATGCAGGTAGCCCTGCCCCTCTGTGAGAGCACAGATCTTAGATGAAGCTGTAGAGGAATGCACAAAGTTAACAGCCTTGCTCTCAGTATTATAGGCCATCCCAGAGCAAGGTCAGACTCACAGTTATGCATTAGTATGATTTGTTATGAAAAGTGGCATTTAAATATTTAAATGTACCAGGTCCTATGTGTTTAATTTCATTGTTTAATCGTTGCATAGTTTCCCAACTAAGTAGTAGCTGGCACAGAGCAGTGGGCTGCTCTTTATTTATGCACTTCTGCAGCTTTCCAGAGCAGTTCAGTGATGGTGAGGCATTTCGGCTATACATTATTCCTTTTTTGCTCTTGAAAGTTTACATCAAGATATATAGGATATTAGCAAGCTTTTCTTCTGTGGAAAATGGTTAAAAAAAAAACAGCGTCCCTGTATATATTCAGCAGTTCCTATACAGAAATCTTTGCCCTTTTAGAGAGCAGCTATGAATCCATGCATAATGTATCATGCCAAGAGTGAAACACAGGGTAGATGTATATGCTACTGATAATAGCAGGAGTTGCGTATATATAAAAGCCTTGCAGCATGTTAGAAGTGCACTTTGAGGCATTTATACAATGTTTAACAGGTTGTAGCTACTGTATAGAATAATCAACTACAGCAAAAACCATAGATGGCATCCTAGCTGTCTCACTGTATACGCTAACAAACCTTTCTAATGTCACATGTTTTATACAAAGTAGGCATCCTCACTGAAGGAATGGGATTGCCTGCTAAGGTCTGTAACTATGCTGATGTCCAATTTAAACACACAGACAACTGAACAATTGAGACCAAAATGCAAAACTAGAATTGTTTATATTGGTTTGCTGAGCACAAAAAGCGTAATAAAGTGAAGTCATAGATGCTCCCACATTCACATTTACTATGATGTTTACAAAAAAAAGTCCCAAACTGGAGGGATGTAAAGGCCAAAATAAATGGAGACAGAGGGGAAAGACAAAACAGGATTCAAGACAGAGAAGAGAAAAGAAAGGATGTCAAACATCATAATGCAAACATGCAACAAGCATTGGAAGTAAGATACTAGCAAAACAGTGCAGCTGGGCTTCAAATATTTATTCAGATATTTATTTCTATTCTTTCCCTACATGCCCAGAAGGAGACTGTTCAACAGGCCTACTTCTGATGGAGCTGGGGCAATGCAGGGTGTGTGTTTCCTTGTGTTTGCAGGTGTAGGTTTCTGTATGTGTACTGATTCCCCTGAAAAAAGCTCCTAAGCAAGCCTCCTTTTCTCCCAAGAGGATTACTCTAGCTTCCCAGAGAAAAATCTGAAAAAAACAACCCACCCTGAAATCCAACCCCCCTTGTGCCTTGTGTTTTGGATAACTGTTCATTAGCATTGTGGTGCATGCTAAATTTACTCTTGCAGCATTGGCATTTGCTCATCTTAGGACTGTTGCATGCACTTGGTTAATAAAAGGGATATTTTAAAAATCAATGGATTAATTATTTCAAATGTGCTCCTAAAACTTACAAAAAGTTATATTGCAATTCTATCTACAGCATTCCCTTAGTTTATGTCACCACAAAAGCCCCCACAAAGAATTAACAGCATCTTATGCACAGTTCACATAAGGACAAGTCCTTTTTTTCCCTCCCAGTGAATCCTTGATTGCACTGTAAGTAATGCAGTCTGCTGCATAGTTTTCTATAAACTGCCTGCACAGGCACAAGGTTTGGGTAGGTCCAGGGGCTTGTTTTCCCTCAAAAGTTGTGGGTTTGTTAGTTGATACAAGCCAGATTAAAGCAGAGGTAAGACTGTCCACAAAGGTGTCAATTAAAAAAATCTTGACTACAATTTGTTGTTAAACTGGTATGTATCTTGACTGAACTGGTCTCCAGCTTTGGCTGTGTGAGAGAGTGTTTACGCAGATGGAGAATTCTCTGCAAAGCTGCGCACACGGGAATTTCCATCCATATTAAAGGCATATACAAACTTACATGGAATGAAATTTATTTTTTTCTCTGGGAAGATGGAGCTGCTGCTGTGAGTGCACAGGGACATGGTTACAGCTGCATCAGACACATGTGCAGATGGTACTGATGGGGACACATTCTCCCCCTACTTCTGTGAGAAATGTATACCTAATAAATGCACCTATGTGTATAGACGTGGATAATGAAATAGATGTTAAACTTTTTTTATTATTAATTTATTAATTGATTGATTGATTTTTAACAGGTTGCTGTTAAACATCTTACAAACTATGCTTGTAACTGGTATATTCAGCTATTGTGAAGACAAACTTTGTTTTGGCAGCAGCCTGTTCTCTGCCAAAACAACTCAAGTGAGTAATTAAAAGTATATGGTCACAGAAAACAATGTACTCCTCCCTGAAGTCAGTAAAATGATGCTTCATTACTATCTATGTCTTGTTCTCTTCAAAAACAGAATAAAAAGCACTAATACAATCCAACTCTCCAGCAGCTGGTGACCCAGCAGTCGCTATGTCCTGCAAGGATTGGCCCTGGAACATTCTTTCAGACACGGAGAGCTCTGCTTTAGATTAGATTGCCCAGCCCTGAAGCTCACAGCAAGCCCTACTGAAAACAATTAAGTAATTTATACTTAGAAGCAACCGTGACCTTAGCCAGACAAATACCTTCCCATTATTAGGACAAAAGAGACAGCATGTTATTTAGCTTTCACTGGTATTATCTACTATACTGGTATTTTTAAAATGATGGGGAATCAACTAAAAAATGATATGCTGTCTAGCAACAAAGAAAACAGACACAAACAAAAGAGAAATGGAGCGATAATTCTACTTCTGATATCATATATTTCTACCTTCAGGTAAGCTCAGTAAAACTAAAACAACAAACTAGTTAAAATGAACTGGAAAATTAACCTCCAAACAGTGAATTGATACCAGGGCCCTGGGTCAGTCCAAATGGGTGTTTTATTTCAATTTCAGAAGCATCTGAGATTCATTAAGTTCTTCTAGGGATATTTAACTTTATAATTCAATCTTTTAAATTTAATCATTAACTTACAGAACAAACAACCATTATTTTCCCCTTCAGACATTTCTTCCCTTGAAGAAAAAGAGTTTAACTTTTCAGTTTTCTTTAAACTCCATTGTGAAAACCGCTTAACCCCAAAACAGGGATATCCTGATGAAGTATATGGCTTTTTGCAAAATTTAGTAGTAGTATATAAATATATTAGTTATGCCATGATAATATGCTAAATGGCATAATAAAGCTACTACTAATAATGTTGACATAAACAAATTCTACATTTAACTTTGCAGCATATGAACAGGAAAAAAAATATAATGAAAGAAAGGAGAAAAGGACTATGGTAAACAAACAAACAAACAAACAATATATCAGCTAAGATCCACTGAAGTCAGTGGTGGTTGTAGCCATACTTTTAAGAGAACAATGTCAAGGCTTAACTCACTGGCCAAATGTAGTGACCAGTCATCCTCCCCACTTGCTGGTGTGCTCCTGGAGATACCCATATGCTATGTTTGAAGAAAACCATCAGCTACGCCCCATGCTTTAAACTATACTTGAACCACCTCCAAGTGCCTGTCTGCCATTGCAGTGGCAGCACAAGGTCACTGCTGGACAGATGGGGTGGTTGAGGTTGACACCTCGGTGTGGTCCCAACACGTGCTGACTGCTGCAGCTCCAGGTGGGATTGCTGGGCAGGCTGAACTCGGGTCTGTGAGGATGGCGTGAGCTCACCGGGCAGGATCTTGGCTTTCTCTGGATTGCAGAAAGCTCCTGAGACAAAGGAGAGACAAAGTAAAAATATGTTAAATGTTGTCCTCAGCAAGGAGTGGATTTGAGATAGAACCCTGTTGGGTGAGGCGGCATGGTGCCAGCGCGGCCTTCCTGCGGACCTCAGGGAAGCGGCCATTTTGAAGATACCCTGAGCTCTGGAAGCGCATGTGGGACCTCTCCACCTTCCCTGGTCGCACACATTCACATGTATGCATGCAGGAAACAGGAAAAATATTCCAAAAAGCAGCAAGGAAGAAATCTTTTTCACATTTTCACTGCGACTTCATTAGGGGTGGAGTGAGCTTGTACAACAGGAGCACTGGAGGAGACTCGGTCTTTAATTCTGGAGCATGCCCAGCATATGAAGTGAGCAGGGTTAGCTCCTGCACTTTCATTAGTGCAGGAGTTTTGATCTGCACTGTCATTGTAACAGTTCCACCTCTCTGGGTTTTTCTAGGATTGAACTAGAACTGAACTGTCTGAAGGAGACCATTCAGACTAAGGGGAATGTTCAGTGCTCATACCACACAACTCTCACCTGCTGAATTTGGACTTAACCAAGGCTTAGCCTGCACTTCAAGTTTTAGAAAAAGAAGTGGCAAGGGATGCTAATCACCTCATATACATATATATGTGTGTGTGTGTATTATTTTATTTTTTATTTTTTTTTCGGAGAACCTTAGAATTTATCTCATGGACCTAGTCTTAGGAATTCATTATGCTTAAAGAAATTCAAGACAGCATAAAATCACATTTTCACACATGGTGATGTTTCATTTCCTTCATCTGTATGTTGTGACAACACACACATCTACAACGTACAGACTTGGTGAAAAGGTGTCAAGAAAATGGCACAGACATCTAAATAGATATTCAAAGAATTAAAAAGAATTCAAAAAATGTAAATAAGATGTCACTGACCGTAACTTCTTTGAAATTCCTTATTTTCCAAGGCCTTGTTAGCAGCTATGTAATCACCATATTAAATGAAACAAAATAAATTATTAGTGTCCAGCCTATTAAGAATATTACTGATGCCATATCTAAAGCAGCAGTGACAGATGTCTAACCCTTGTAGCCACCTAAGCAACAGTAAGGAGAAGAACTTTGAAAACTTACCATTGTCTTTGAGTGAAAAATATATTTGACCTATGAAAGTGATTGAGTTGCAAGACCATGCCAGAAGTAATTGGTGAACAATGTAATTTGTTGTACCACTCATACTTGTGGTGTGGGATTTGTCATCCCTGTACAACAACACCCTGAAATCGGAACTAAATCCATGACTGTTGTACAGTTTACCCCGAGCCTTGAAGTTCCCAATTTGCCTCCTGCAACTTCTAGGACAGTTGCTGAAAGCAAGAGCTATCAGAGCACTGGAGATGAACCGTGAAATTCAAATGATGAATTAAAAGATACAGCAGTGATGTTAGCAACTTCCTTTCTCTAGTGAAGGAAACTATAGTCTGTCTGCTCTACTGCATTGTGATAGAAGCTAATGACCTATGTCATGCTGTTGCAAGCAACTAGCATAACTAACAAACGGGAATCATCTGAGACAGTTAAGAGGTGGATCATGTGCATGTTTCCAATTTCACCAGTCTGTTGTAATCTAACATGCTTTTACAGCATCATTTTCATACATATAAAATACATATGACTTTTCAATCATGTTATTTACTTTCCAAAGTAACTCATAACACATCATTTTCAGATAGGCAGCCTAACCAGGTCACTAACTGATAAGGTTCATATATATCTTTACTGAATTTAGCAAATATTTAAGCAAAAATATAGCCTTTTTTTTTTTTTTTTTTTTTCTAGCTGCTGAACTAGAGATATTGCAAAGTCTACTAGCTCGAAAATGAAAATAAGAGGAAGTATGCAATAGTCCATATTGTAGTAATAGTCCATATCTAAAGTAAAATCTAATTTTGCTTTTGCCATAAGAAAATGAGTTTTTAGCAAAAGCAAGCCCAAATAAGAGACATCCCAGTCAATCTCTGCGCATCCTGAGAGGATAACAAAGCAAGAAGTAAGGAGTAGTAGCCCCTAAGGAATTGTCAAGAATAATTTGTCTATCTAATTTCCTTTTATAACAAGGTAATGGGCCTTGTACCCTGAAGACTGAGCCAGTGAAGTAGAAAATAAATTCATCAGAAGAACATAAGAGGAATAATGAGGCTTGGTCAGACCAAAGGTTCTGTATCCTGTCTCTGACAATGGCGAAGGCACTTGTTTATGGAAGAATATAAAAACATGGCAAACACATAGTGATGCATCCTTGGTATATTCTTAATTTTTCCACTACTTTGTGGCTTAGGGATTACATAGGCAAGAGGTGATCTCTTTATTTTTTCATTTCTTTTTTTTTGTTTGTTTGTTTGCTTGCATTTTGCAGAAACGTATCCAATTGTTCTTTGAATTCATCTAATCCTTTGGCATCTACAATACCCCGTTGTAGATTGTGTGAAAAAGTATTTCCTTTAGTCTTCTTCGTATCTCGTGTTTTGAATCCTCCTTGTTTCTTGCATTATGGTGAATGATAGTTCTATGCTCAGTTTCTCCAAACCACTCATGGTTATATAGATTATTGTATTCAACCCCAGCATCTTGCATCTTTTTTTTTTTTTTTTTTTTTTTAAACCTAACCGGTTTCTTCCTGTATAGAAACTGTTCAATACCTTTCATCTTTCTTTTGGGTCAGCATGTAACTGTTCCCATTCTAAAATATTCTTCCTGAAATACAAGAAGACCATTTAAGAGGTGGATGCACCATGGATTTAAAATATAACATAACAGCATTTTATTTGTTTATTTTTTTAGCTTCCTTTCCTTGATTTCCTCTTCTGCCCTCATTTGCCTGACTGCCACTGAGCTGTGTTTTCATAGAACCATGTAATATAACTCCCAGACCCCTAGAGATTGCTAAGCCATAATATGGGGTCACTGTGCATATGAACTGTCCTTCTATGTGTGCATCATTCTGCATTTATTAACATCATCTACCATTTTATTATCCAAGAATACAGTATCACTATATCTTTTGCAACTCTTTGCTGATTGTTTTTTCTTTTACTGCCCTGAATAATTTTAGTCTGCAAACTTCATTACCATATTTGCTTCCCTTTTCAAGGTCACATATAAATGTTTCACAACAGAAGTCCTAGCACAGATCCCTGTGGAAAACCATTGGTGATCCTCCTCCCCCCCCTCCATTGTGAAAACTGGGCGTTTATTTCTAATCAGTTTCCTATCTTCTAACCAGTTACATAGGATATAGAGAGTTTAGTTTTTTTAAGAGATTTTGGTGAGGAAAATTACATTTTGTAACAAATTTGAGACCCTCCTAGACACATACAGAGCGAGGCCTTCAGGGAACACTAAAAAGCTTCTGAGGCAAGAATTCACTCTGTGAAGGTTGTTATATTTGTCCATATGCCTGTTAGCTTTGTTCTAATGATTGTTCTAGTGAAGGAAGAATTTTGACAGAACTTTAATTGTTGGGTTGCACTTTTAGGACACTGAACAATTTATTTAAAGGAAGAGCTAATGGAGAGATAATCATGACTAGTAATCTATTTTCCATACAAAAAAATATGAAAAAAAAAAAAAAGAGAGAGAGAGAGACTGCATAAATTCAACTACTCATCTTCTGTTATCATCTGAAACTAAGTAATATGGCAAAATTAAATTTTCTGGAGGTACATTTGCCTATACTGTCTTCAGCTACTAGATATCTTTGAATATTATCAAGCAATGAGGAAACCCCATTATCTGAATTACAGTGTGTTCATTTTCCTACCATTCTCAAAAATACTTGCTAAGAAAAGTTATTAAAGAAGACACATCTGACTGAATATTAAAGCCTTAATTTATGAAAAGGTAAATGATGTTCACTTAGTGCTCTATACAAAAAATAAAATAAAATAAAATAAAATAAAATAAAATAAAATAAAATAAAATAAAATAAAATAAAATAAAATTTGGGGGGAGGAGTCCATGCTAGGTTTACTTTTTTTTTTTTTTTTTTTTTTTTTTCTTTCTTTCCAATGGAGCTAGACTTTCTGATGTGAGCTACTGACAAGTACTCACTTAATCCCTTCGGGTTATTAGCAATCAATTCTCCAAATGCAAAGTGCAGCCCAGCACTCTCTGAGGTCAGTAGAGAGACTGCTGTTAAATTCAAAAAGGTTTTGAACCAATTAATGCAAAAAATAAGTCACAATATGCTGTCTGCACTAGGATAGATTTGGATTTGAATTCCTCAGTCTGTGTTTGGAATGAAAAGACCATAGGCTTCCATTACGTGAATGGCTTCCACCAGCACAAAATTCAACAGCAGCAAAGGATTCCTGTAATCTGTTTTCAGGGGACTAAAGAGTCTTAAAGGCTAAATTTTGTTCTGGTATGGTCATAAATGATCATATAATACACAAAGGATATAGCAGGTTTTGTGTATTTCCTAATAATTGCTGTTAAACTGCCTGATCCTAAATGTGATTATATCCGCATCTACATCTTCTAAGACTTCATGATGCCTACAGTCGTAGTTAAAGCAGTACATTACCTAAATAGGCATCACATTGCTCACCGCTTAAATTTAGCCATTTCTGGGATAATATCTGGCAAGTAGTTAAAAGGCTACACAAAAATTTAGAGTAGGAAATAAATAGCAGGTCCATTAGAAGAGATAGCACCTCGAACGGCACACTGCCTCCTAGCAACTGGCCTGAGAATTTGTTTAATAATGAGTCAGAAGAAAGGGTCCAATATACACCAACACTGCTTTCCATGGCGCTGCATATTTTTCTTGGAGGATTTCCAGCTAAGCACAGGCTTAGCTCAACCTTGCTCAGCTCAGGAGCAGCGAAGAAGGCATAGGTCATTATGATAGCAATTCAGGATAAATTTGTAAAAATATAATACCTTTCTCTGCTGTTTACCTCAGTCAAATGGCAACACCTCTGACACTGTTTATCTCTGCCTTAACTAAAGTCAAGAACTGATAAAATATTTTCTTTCTCTATTACGTTAGTAATGTTGATGGATTGGGGGACGCAATGAAAGTGCAACAATGCTCCTTCCCAAAAAACCATGCAATAGTTTAGAAAGAAAAATATTTCTGAAAGCCATTGCTATGTTACACTAAAAATCAGCAGGTTTAATCGAGACAGGATTGCTTTCAATGATTTTGATATGCAAAATGCATAAAATGAATATGATACATATTTCTAATTCATTTTTCTTACATTTATTTCCTGTGCCTGTTTCTGTGATCAGATCTTACACTTATCACTGGAATTTCACAGAAAATGCTGTAACAGCATTTAAATATGGAGGTGATGAGTCCCATCAGCAGCTCTTGCTACTGCATAAAGAATAAACATTACTACATACTGTAAACATTATGAAACACAAAATTATAAAACATGATAATAAATGCTGTAATAAACACCATTCTTAATTTTTAAAATTGTATATACCTTGTACCAAAAATAAAGCAAGAATAATATGCCATATTGGAGCATTATTTACCATTCTATATTCTTTACAAATCCAAACCTAAGAAATGGTAGAGCATCTGAAATCTGCAGCTTTATTGAGAAGTGAGTACTTGAGAGATCTATGGAATACAGTCAAATCTTCAAATCTGTCATGCAATTGGAAATTTTCACTTGGTCTCCTCACTGCAGAGCACCAGCAATGATTGTCCTCTGAATAGAGCCTTCTTAGCAGCCAAGAAGACAAAGCTGGATCATGTATCCTAACAACACCCCACCTCAACGCAGGAGTTTCCATATCACAAGTATGTCAGCCACTTCAGTGAGGCTATCTGTGGAGTAATACAGTTCATGTGGTGTGTAAATACAGGATGATATGGCCCTCTGTTCAGCTACAGAAAAGAGCCAATCAAATGGAAAACAGGAATCTAATAAACAACCTCCTCAACATTCTCTTTATGAGGCTTAATACACAATATTCAGGTCCCAGGGGAGGCACCAACTAAACTCTCAAAAGAAATCACGTTGTTATCACATAGCTTGTTTGTTGTGGCAAGCGAGCAGATGCTAGTCAACAACCAGAATAATAAGGCTTTGATATAATTATCTGATACAGACCTGCACGAGACATAAGGAATGCTGAAAAGGTGGTTTACCACAGATTCAGTCCAGGGATACAAAGAGAAATCTGAGGTTTTTGTTCCAGAGCTCTAGTAAATTCATTGTGCACCATGCATTTGGGGTTATTTAGACTTACATGACTTACTGTTGGAGTGTTTGTATATATGTTAGTTTATAATGTCACCTTCCATGATGAAAATATTTTGCAGCAACTGTTTTAACATCATACTGTGTCAACCTTAGTGGGGATCTGATGGCTTAGTTTCCAGCCAGTCTGCTTTCCTGGAGGGTTTTCTGCTTGGAAAGTGTTTCCTGCTTGGAAATGCCCACTACAGTGAAGGTATAGGTCGAGAACATCCTCTTAGATTACAGGAAACCCCAAAATAGAGCTTTTTCCTAATGTAGCGTTCCCTAATGGGAACGCTACAAGGTAGATTTAGCTACACTATTCCTATTCCTATTATTGCGCTAATGCCTCCTGAAACAGGCATTAGGTTTTTGGTGTCTGCTAGTCAAATATTAAACAAAAGAAAAAAGGACATTATTGAAGGTGCAAGTTGCCCAACCAACATTTGAGGCATATTTGGTGACAGTACACTCACATAGATTAAATTAGGTCTTTAGGTTGGTTCAGGTTCGTAAGAGGAACATTTCAGCTCATATAATCATGCAGGGATCAAACCTAGCTCTTAGTTCTCTGCTGGTTAATGGAATAAATGGCATGAGGGCACAAGACTCCAAAGTAAATGGGAACACCAGTATCACAGTGTACATTAGTAAGTTCCTGTAGTCTCTGCATTTGTGGGGGACATTTTGAAGATCAGTTCTCTGACCTCTGTGTCAGAGAATATTCAAGTCAGTTACTATTCCCAAAATTGCACTTAAAGTCTTCAGCAAACTGTTGATTATAAACAATGGTCTGAGGAGATATGACTCTCTTTGACTTCATTATAAAGTGAGCAGGTTCATAGTTTATAGCTGAAGTTTGATCCTGACTAGCAAAAAGATGTAAATGTGAATTACTCTTTAATCTTGTTGGTTCCCCAGCAGCACAATTATTTTGATCACCTGACCAAAAGTGGGAGAAGAGTCTCATATACAAAAGTGTGAATTATCTCATATGTTCCTGGAGAAGATTAACACAGAAACAAAGAGAAGCAAACTGTACTTAAAAACTATTTGGTACTACACTTAATAAGTGGCATGCCTTAAAATAGATCCTTGTCATTTTCCATTAATTTTCTTAAATTGGAAACAGCAGACAAAAATTAAAAAAATATATAAATTAGCCCAAACTAGGCATATAATTTTCCTCAAAGAGGGTGGTTCTGTTCAAACTCGAGAAGCCTGGCACCATTATTGACTGTTAGAAAAACATATTGCGTTGGGAGGATGGGTTCCTTAGAACTGTGAAGTATCCACACAACCCTCCGGGCTCATTTGTTTACTTATTTGGATAGTTCTGTTTACGGCCATGCAGCAAAAGCCCTAAATAAAAAGCAACATATGTAGTCAATCGTATACAACATTAAAATCAAACAGATGTATACAAAATACATCTTACAAACTTAATACAAACTTAAACATATATAATCACCTTTACCAAACACAACAAATAACAGGAGATACAATCCAGGCTAGAATTATCTGGCCCAGTTAAATTATAAAGTATAGCAGCTTCAGATTTATTTAAACTAATTACAAAGGTGATGATATAATATGCCTGTGATGCTGCTGTCAGTAAAGATAGCTTTTGCAATAATAAATATAACTTTTCTTTCTTGTTCCTCTCTTTCATTTTTTAAATGTGAGGTAGCGAAGAGTAAATAATTTCTCTAGGTAATACACAGCTTGTGGAAAAACTTGGTTTACTTCTCTGATGCTGGCATAACATAATAATAAGTAAATGTTATTATGCAAAGTATGTTGTTAAATTAATTGTTT
This sequence comes from Aythya fuligula, assembly GCF_009819795.1. Classification (NCBI taxonomy): domain Eukaryota; kingdom Metazoa; phylum Chordata; class Aves; order Anseriformes; family Anatidae; genus Aythya; species Aythya fuligula. Next base: position 42,263,345 of record NC_045559.1, read on the forward strand.
CTGCCACGAGAAAAAAAAAATAAAACCTGCTTAAATGAGAGAAATACTACCCATCCTATTTCTTCAATAACATATGCAATAATATAAAAGGTTTTGATTTGACAAAATGAAGAATAAAAAAATTCACACCTGTGAATACTGGTAAATGTCTAAACAGGAATGCATCTTAAAGGCCCAGATCCCTTAGATTATGGAGACCTTTCCTTAGTTTTATGCTAGTGTCTGCTTTGGGACTGCACAACAACTGTACTGAATGCCTAGGAAGCTAAAAAGAGTTGCCTTGATTTGTATGGTACCAAGATAGTTTGTCTAGACTGTAAAACCTGCACTAATCTAACTAAATTTACAGCGTTTGCCTAGTTACAAACAGAAAGTCCTTATGAACATGTTCAGAAGGCTGAAACCACGCAAAAGCCAGTTATGTTTGTATCAATAAATTACCATATAAAGCTAAACTAAAATTTGGTTTGGTCAGAACCCTATCCACTCCAGTAAAACAGTATGAAGCAAATTATCATCCCCCAGTTAGGTGATCCCTAACTGGTTGAGCAATCCTTGTCAGTAGCATACAAAGTAAATCACTCATGATTTGTTTAAACAAATGCATTTGCTTTGCGTTGAAACATATCAGGGATACATGGTTTCAACTCCTCTCCTGCAGATGTGACCTAAATCGTAAAAACCCTATAAACCTTGTTAAACCATCACGATCCTTCCAGCGATTCTGCAGTGTTTGTCATTTGAATACACGGCCTGAGATGCCAACCTCCTACCCAGGTAGGTTTGAGCCAGCTTGAATCTAAGTTTTGTTTTCATCCTGTAAAAACAAGGAGAGGTTACAGAGCTGTCACTGGGATATGAAGTTTCCAAAATATGAGGCTGCCCATGCATGCTGTCAACAATCAGACCCACGTAAGCATTTAATTTACAATCACGAACAAAGAATATGCCGTGAGGTGCAAAACTGAATCTCTCTCCTGGTTGTGCAAGCTGCTGACAGTTCAGAGGAAATCCAGATGCATTTGCATGGAGTAAACTTCTGTAAACATGTTCTGCACTCCAGCAAAGAAATAAATGTCAAGGTAAGCTTGGCAAGCAACAAAAAAGGATGAGTCATATTTCTCCAGTTTCATTCCAAAGATGCTATCTTTTACCTTCCTCAGTCCTGTAGTCACAAGACTGACAGTGTTTCTGCTCCTTTATGGGAAACAGTATTCAAACACTGCGGGTAAATGATTTAGTGGAGCCCCATAGTCATTTTTCACACATACTTTGTTTTCATTACCAAAATCTGGAAGGAATAAGTTTCCATATGCAGCGATCGATGTGAAATTACCTATCTAAAATGTTTATAAGTCACTCCTCATCCATTCTTGCAGTTGATGTATTTACATTGAAATATATAAGATGAAGTCATTTTATGAAAGATTTGTCAAGTAATTAATGTAAAATGCTATTGCAGATTTTGCAAAAGAAACTGAGGTGGCATCCCTAAGACTGGGCTTCCAAGCAGTCATTAGATTAGGGGTGTTTAAGTTCAGATTAACCACGTTGACATGCCTTGGAAACTTGTTTTCAAGAGTGCTATGCATTGTAATTTTCAATTAACATTAACAGGGTCTATATACATCTACTGCATCTGAAATTCAGGCCAAGTACTCAGAAATTAAGGAATTGGGAAGGAAAGGCCACTTTGGAAAAGATCTGCACAAGATTACATGTGATGTCTAGGACACAGCCCAGAACTAAACTCTGTCCCATAGTCTCAGACCAGAGAATTAACAGAGTAATTATTGTTCCTGCTAATGCTACTGATTAGCAAGTCCTTTCCTAACACCGACGGTTAAAAGATGAATAAAAAGTACTTTCTGTCTAGCTCATCCCTATTCCCTACAGGTTTGCTAATCTGACTGTGCCTAATTAACATTATTTTTTTTCCCAGAATGCTTGACTATTTTCACTTTGGTGAACAAAAGTCAGTACATGATACAAATATTATGTATCCTTGAAAATGCAGTGGAAATGTTCTAATGACTTTGTGTTACTCTGCATGATTAGCATTGCAGAACACAGCCATGCTCTTTTTTTTTTTTTTTTTTTTTTTGGTAAATTTCTATCTAACAGAGATAATAAAATCTGGATTATAAAACCATTTGTGATCTGTTGAATTCATCATATTTCTACGCATATCAACTCAAGATGAAATAAGTTTAATATATACAAAGCTCAGCATTTACAAAGGAGTTGGAAGTTAGGCTTTAAGGACTTTATTCATGCTTACGTACATCGATATGCATGCTGATGCATAGAGAAGACATTTATTTGGGTGCCAGTGAACAACACCATGACTATTTTAAAAAGCAAAGTCACCACATTTTCATTCAGTTCTGCCTAATGTCATTAGCTAAGCGCAAGAAAGAGCAGTATCCAGAAAATCCATTCTGAAACCTTACAACAATTATCTCTAACAGAACAATAGAAACATTTCTAAGACATGCATCTTGCTGTTATTGTTTTATAAACCTCTCAAAAGCAGGTTTCTGTATTTTTAAGATATTTCTGGTTCCTCTTAGTTATGAAGAAATCAGAAAGAGTTCTTACAGCACGGGCTCTGGAAGCTTAAGTTTTGCCATTTCCAGGCTACAGAAATAAGCACAGATGTGCAGGAGAGAAACACTAAAAGCAAGAGAGATGCAAGGCTGGTTCATGGAAGCTCTGACCTTTTCTGTGTGGTGGATTCATTCAGCTTTGCTTTAACCACATTTAGTGATGTGATTCCCCCAGCTGTGCCGGTGCACATCCCTTGTCACTGGGGTGGCAGGAGTACAGCTGAGGAAGCTATCTGCCCCTCTGTGAGAGCAGCCAAGCAAGATCTTCCTTTACACCCCCTGTCCCAGCTCAGCTCTCACATATCTCTCCCTTTGCATTTCCATGTGTCAATGCTGTCACTTACCTGCTTCCTGCTACTTTCTCATGGTATCTTTATCTTTGTTTTTTCAACATTGGAAGAAAAAGATTAAAGTTAAACCTGTCAAACGATACGCATAGTCATGCATATTATGCTCTGTAACAACAAGATGTATTTACTGTGTCCTCCCACTGTACCTTTTCCCCTGTTACTGAGCCTCAGATCAGAGTTTCAAGGTGAAATTCATCTCTCCTGAATTCAGACATCAGCCCCTGAGCCAGTCTCTTGTGGGTCTGATGTATGATCATGGAAAGAAATAGGTGCTTAGAAACATGATTCATCCCCTGTGTTTTAGATCCCCGCGTGATGAAACGTGCATTTTAGAAGACCCTCTTTCTTTCTGCTGATAATAAGGGTAGCCCAGAAGATTCGCTCAACCACAGATAGCCCTGTTTCAGATAGTTACATTTGGTCAGACAGGTCCTAGTAATACTTAGGAGGCTATGTCAATTATTTTGTGTTTTTCTGACTCCTAGAAACTGTGAAATTTCCAATTCTACATGTAGAGTACAGTGGCAAGTTGTTCTGACATAGGACTGCAACACTTTAATTGTCCTACCACATATGGACTGGAAGAAGCCAAAGAGAATTAGAAACTGGGTGACAGATGAAAACCACAATTTCAGCTGTAAGAAAAATGAATATTTAGAATTGGCAGTACTAAATAACCCTTTACTTATGAAGGTTTTTCCATACAATTGCTGTTTGCAAGTGTGCAATTCATATGTTATAAATAAAATAAAGTTTCAACAAAATCCGAATCAACAGAAACTGTAACCCCCAACATGATCTTGTAAAAATACCCTTTTACACTACAGGTTTGGCTTGATGCTTTAGATATTACGGCTGCCACTCTTTAACTGGTTTCTAGACATGAAAGATTGGATTTATGGCCCTACAAGCATGGAGGTGAGGAATCATAAGAAAAATAAGCACATTGATTCACATGAAAAGTATGTGCCAAATAAAGCCTTAAATCATTTTATGTAGCCTGTCACTCAAACATATTTGACTGTCATCCAAATTGTTGGAATTGTCTTTCATACTGAAAAAAAATCTGTTTATTTTTAGGCTAATTGGAAAAACAACAGATTATCTTTAAATTAATGAATAAGTCAACTTGTTTTTATAAGCTTAGTAATATTTTCCATTGTCACTCCCTCCTTAACACCTATCTTTATTGCCTAATCATTCACATACTTTATCTTTTTGCATTTAGATGAGTCATGAAGAGCACATTACGATGATAAATATATCATCTGCTTCCTCTTAGTGTTAACTCAGCTGCATGATTCACGCCGTAAACCTATTTTACTCATTCTATCCTTTGTTGTTCATAACCTTGACTGTTCACATCAACAGTATTGTTAGAATCACGTTCTTACTTAAAAACTAACATAAAGGTGTTATCTGCTTTGCATATAATAAATTCAGTCTGGCACTTATATATATATATATATATATATATAAATATATATATATATATAAATTCTTCTATGGTAACTATTCACATGAAATAAATGTAATTGTAATGCAAGCTGAAGAAGATAGCCTTATACATGAAGGTGGTATTTCTGCATTGTGGTGCTATCTAACTGCTTTGTTTGATTTAATTAATTTTTGTAAAAGATGTTTTCTTTTACAGCTTAGACCACTGTTTGAAGCTCAGCTGGGACTGCTTCCCAGTGATGTGTTACAAAATTGATGCACCCCCTGTGTGGGGCCCACACAGAATCCCACTCAGGGCTTTCTTGCCTGACCCCAAGGGCTACACTTAAATTCACAACATCCCTGAAACCCAGAGTACATACCTTGCTTCTCTGAATTCATGTGAGTAACAAATGAATTTGTAATAGTTCTTAGACTGTAATGTTTGATGATCCCGACTGAGAGCAATTACATGTGTCATTAAAGCAACATGTAGCTGATATGAAACGTTCTAAAGATAGTAATACAGTCTTACGTGTCTGTGTGACTGAGGAGCAAGGTAACATAAGCTCTTCCTTAATAGGAAGTTATTAGAAAACTAAAAAAAAGGCAGCACAGCACAAGTTGTTTTCTGAACAATTCTCTCTGAGCAATAGGAGGCTCCATCTTGAAATTAAATTGCTGGTTCACCCGGTTCATGAGCCTGGAGGTCAAAGGCGCACAGGACAATTAAAAGTCACTGGCTAATGATGAGGTGGAGAGCAAATTGAGAGATCTTCTGGAAGTGAACATAAGGACACACACCTGCTGTAGGAGTCTCTGGATGCAAAAAGAACATTTTTCAGTTTTCAGGCTCCCAGCCTTAGAAAAAGACAAAGAAGTATGGAGGTGGTTTTTTTTTTTTTTTTTTTTTTTTTTTTTTTTGTTTTTTAACTCCTGAAATCAAAAAAAATTAAATAAAAGTGTTCCCTCTTCCCTCTTCCCACCCAGCAATACCCAATAACCAGTGGTCTGTCTTTCCATTCAGGGCTGAATGTATGCCAGATTTATTTGGAAGGGGCTTTGCAGGAGTGTGATGTGGGAGTATGTGTGTGAAGGAGACTGGAAAACTTCTTTAGCTGGCTTATCCCTGGTAAATTTTTATCTGTTGCTTCGAAGGATCAAGAGCTACTGAATACAAATCTGCTATGGTTTGCACTGAATAGCCCTAGCCCAGTTCTTGGTCCAGCCCTATACCAGGAAATTGTGTGGCAAATTGGCCAAAGGATGTATTTTTCACTGATGCAAATGAAAATCTTGCTATTGACTTCAGTGGGTCAACTAAAGCTCCTGCTTGAACTTGCTTTTAAAATGCCTTGACCATGGATCTTTGAACTCCTTTGGTAGCCATTTCATTCCAGACATTTAAACAGCAATTAAACTCAAATTTCCATTTTCATTCAAGGATGAAAGTCAGAGTAAGTTTTTACATAACTCATATTTCCATGGTTAATTTTAATATGCAGATTAAACAAAACAAAAATAATAAAAAAAAATGATGTGATACTAGAAAAGTTCCTTTCCTTGGAAATCGCCTCACCAGCCTTTCCCCCATCCACTCATTTGGTGGCAGGCTGCAGGCCACCTGCCCTCTCCAGGTGGGATTTCAACATCCTCCCACCCACAGCCCTGCCTCCTCCGGTGCTCAACAGCATCTCCCCAGCAGGTCCAACTGGCTCTGACATCTGCAAGAGCCCTTCAGAAGCTGGGTCCAGGAAATAAAACACGGTGACTGAAAGAGGCTTCTCCCAAGAAAAACAGGACATACATAGGAGCAGTATCACACTTGAGGAGGAAAACGTTCAACGTCCTTCTGTGTTCTGTGTCTACAGTCTGCTCTCGCCAAACTCATCTGATGAAGAAACAAGTTGACACTGGAAACATTCCACTGACCACCGTGCTTCACGTACTGCGTGTGGCACATCAGCACAGGAGGACTCCCTGTTTCTAAAATTGAGCTGTCTCTTTATTAACAGATTCACTTACCAGGACACTGAGCCAGCAAATCAGATGCACACAGCTCGCCTTTCTGTGCTGCCTTCAAGCTCTGCCTTCCTGCAACATGTGCTTTTCTCTCCAAGGTCAGAGCAGGTAATTTAGTGTGTAAGTCCCTGCAGGTGGCTGACTATCTACTTTCATGCTGTTTATTGCACTGGTAATCTGTGAAGAGCTCTTAAAATGATTTATTTATGCTATGACAAAGGCACATGTAATATTCAAAAAGATAATGAAGTGTCTCCCAAGATTTCTATAGTTGATTTTAAAACTGCTTAGAAATCTACTTGTTTTGTGTTTCATCTCATTATTATTTGAAACAGATGAATTATTCTAGAATTTATAGTCACACAGTAATCAGAAAAGTATTAATGAATACAGATAATACTTTTCAAAATAGTATATGTATATATAGAAATTCCTACTTATTTTGTGTGTTTTAAAATTATTCACATTAAATATGAATTGCCTTATCTGAAGACATAATCAAGGGATTTCTTTTTCTTATGAGCAGTGACTATTATCTTGATTCAGGAAGTAAATTAAATACTTCAGAATATAGACTATCTTTCCAAATATAGAAAAAAATGGGTGGGACAAATATTTGCTGCATCTTATATTACTTGCAAGGAGTAGTAGCTTTCCTTGTGTCATTGCAAACGATATAAACGTGTTATTGCTTGCTTGCTGGCATACAGGCTAGAAATAAACTTATTATCTATTTAATATATTCTCTTCCTACTAGATCTCAGGTTTCTATCCAATTGTTTAAAGAGTTACTCTTAACTTTCATGCTGTGAGTTAAATCTCAGCCCCACAAAGATCAGTGGGAGCTTTGCCATTAAATTAATTGGGACCAGGAATTCACACAATCAGTATTTTTTGGAGAAGACCTTAAATACTGTGTTAAAAATCAAATGAGAGAAATCTCAACCTACAAATATGTATGGCATTCATTTCTATCCTAATGTTAAATGACTTAAGTCAATACCCAGAGGCAGTTAAATCAAGCTTGGTTAGAGCTTTTACTTTCAGCTAAAAATTCAGCAACTCACATCCAGAATAGATTTTGTTTTCACTAAGACAGAAACAGACTCCAGATATTTAGCCTGTGACATAGCTATGATAGTTATTTTAGACCATGCATCAGTCTACAGTCGATGGCTTAAGCTGTCAATGTCAAAGTCTTAAGGTTGTCTTAGAAGTCCTTCTTACTGTGCTGGAAAATACATACAGGTCTGTGGAAGGCACAGCATGCAGGCATGTTTCCTGACAAAACAAGCAAATACCTTAGCCAAGGATTTCTGTCTTAAAAAGCTGTCGCTTCAATGACAGCTGAGCAGTAGTGCCCTTCCAGCTGAAGAAATTCAGTTGCCCCTTGACAGCATGAGTATTAGTAACTTCTTAATATACAACAGCGTTTTGAATTTGGAAATTACATCAGTGATACTATAGCCTTTATGTACCACCCAATAATATGCAACATTTTCACGGATGCTAGCCTCCCAACCATTTGGCTTTCAATTGGAGCAGGAGGAAAATACTACAAACACACTACCTAAAAATACAGCCTTGCCATTTCTGCGAAAACCTCAATACAAGCGCAAACTGGGATCATCAGAGTGAGGACGAGAGTGTTCAGTGCAGCACCCAGGCTGTGCAAACACGGCATTGAGCCAACTTTATTTTCTCCTGGTTGGAAGCCTGTCAGGGCCAGTGTATAGCAGGGTTTAAAGGCTAGTGTAGATGCCAGCAGTCTCAAAGGGCTATTTGAGTAGCCAGGATTATTGGGGCATAAAGGAACCACAAAGCCCCTGCTCTCTGACTGCCATGTGCCAATATCACGCAGCGAGGGAGCGACAGGAGATGCTTCCAGCAGATAAAGATTTTGTTTTTCCAAGGGAATCTCTTCGTAACCAGCTCCTGTGGGATCCCAGACTCATGCAGATATGCCTCAGTTTACCAGGGCAATGGTTCTGTAGTTTTGGGGAGACAGCTGAAGTGCTGCAGATTGCATTTTAAAGACGTGATGCTGACAAATTAAGTTCAAAGTCTTAGCAGGGCCCTTCCAAATGGCAGCTCTCCAGGGCTAGACAGTTATAGCAGTAAGTTCTATAAATCTTTTCAGAAGCTCCTTGGGCTTCAAATACTTCCAACATTTCATCATACCCTTTAAACAGGGAAAATTGCCCAATCCCTTTTTGGAGACCAGCATAATTATACTCTTGGAAAATAATAATAATAATAAAGTTTAAAAACCAGAGCACTGTAGTTCACACCACATGATAGAATTAGTTAATTCACACAGTAAATACTGGCAAAAATGTTAATACAATGGCTGTCTTAGATGCAGTCCTGAAAATGTATGTTGATGCAAAGAAGTGCAAAAAGAGCTTTTAAGAGATTTGTTTGGGGCTTTTCATTGTAGCTTGGGAGAAGTTTAATTCCAGATATAAAACTTCTGTCAAGCTATTGTACATATCTCACACTGCAATGTGCATTTCGTAATTTAAACATGTCCCATACAAAACCAACTGGACAAAACTCTTGTGTTTCTTTCAATCTATTGCTTTTTCCTACTTCATATTTGCTTGCTACAGCTGTCCAGGTTAATTAGCATTTCTGAATATTTTGGAGGAAATACATGTGAATGCAAGTGTCAGAGAACTCCCTTCTCTTCTTCTACAGCAATAAAGCTGATCAAATTATTACAGCTAAATGCCTACAGGAGAGCTCACAGGACAGTATAAGCTATGTATCTGCAATTGGCTAACTCCCTGAACAATTCAAATACAGCATCACTTCTTTAAAAATGAAAACTCTTGTGTGAATTTGCACTTTACAATAACACTCTAAAGAAGACTTCCTTTTCTTCTGTTGTGACTGAAGTAATCTTGGTAAAATTTAGCATCCATCCTCACATGCTGTGTGTTTTTCTTACAATTTTTTCTCAGACAAGCATAAAACAAAATAAATCAGCTAGAACCTAGGACAGTTTTACATGGCTTCAAAAGAAAAAAATAATCAAACTAAAGAAGATTTAAAAAAAGAAAGGAAATAATGATCTGACAAATTGAAAAAATGTGATGCACTGCATTTGGACCCTGTTATATTTCAGACTCTCACAATACCTTCACTTGGCAAGACATTAATCATTCTTCATTTATTTTTTACACTGATGGATGATGAAGGTGATTTTGGTGTTCACAAAATACTCTAATTAAATTAATTCATCTGACACAAAGTGCTGTCCTATTCTTACATGAAAAATGGGAGACAGATTTAGTGCCATTTATATCATCTTAATTGAATACTCACATAAATGAGTTGCTGGATTTGTGCCAAAATTTCAGGAAGGTAGAGACCACAAAAAGAGTAAACCCAGAGGAATGCTGGACATGTAAGACTTTTCCTCAAGTGTATGTTGTTGACAGTTCATAATTTCAGGTCAAGCAAATTCTTCTCTGGATTTCCTCTTATGGGTGCGATCTAAAAGAGAAACTTTGGGGTAATGAAGAAGAGAAACAACTTATCTGGGTATAAACGGGTAGTAACTGGAAGAAACTCATAGGCATGGCTGCGATGCTGGTGTGTTTGCCATTTCAGCACTAGACGGTAGGACTGATGAAGCCAAAAGGCCAGCAGAGGTAAGGCCATTCCAGGCAAGTATATGCAAGCCAGAGGATGGAGCTGGGGAAGAAGACATCTCTATGAAGCAACAACTTCTCACAGGGAGAAGAGCAGCAGTAGCAAAGAGTGGTGCCAAACCTGAAGAGATCAAATCGCCTCAATTTCAACAAGTGGCTAATTACACACACACACACACACACACACACACATATATATATACAGTCAGTAAAGAAATTGTATATTCTCCTGTGAATTAAAAAATGCATACTTTCAACAAAATCTCAGCAAGGCTTGCATAGCACCTTAAAAAAAACAAAGCCTATATTTAAATGAGGAATACTCACAGAGCCAAGGTACATGGACTGTGAGGAAAAAGGAGCTTAGCCTGTTACAGTACTTAAATACTGAATCATTTCCAGTATTCTGTGCCAGATAATCATTCAAATGTAAGTTGTACCAGTATGATCTGATACATCAAGAAACAAGCAAGTTACATCAGTAGTCTTGATCTTATCTGAACACAAAACCTGTCTCTTTTTTTTTGTGTGTTCACTGTATCATTTCCCAAAGTTTTTTTTCTCATGTTCCCTTCTCAGATGAACTGCTCCATTCATTGTCTGCTAATTCCTCTATACAATTAACATGCCCCAGTATAATTCCTTTAGTTCATTGTTTGCTGCCTGAGTGCAACCCCAGAATTTGTTTAGTTGTCCTTCTAGTAGCCTGAAGGCTATTTCAGTCACTAAGAGAGTGATTCGATTGCTTAACTTAGGTACCTGATGCTATTTGAGAAGCTCTGGGGTATCTAAGCCACCCATCAGAGACTGATAACACAGGATCTGTGGGAGTCCTACACACTTGGCAGGTAGAGATGAGGATGGGTGACCTTTGCTTCATTTGAAGTTATGCAAGATGCCTATATTTGGGTAGCTGAACTGAGCCTCAACAGCTGATTCTTATGTGTATTATTGTACTTTTCAGTTTAACTATAAACCAATGTTTTCATGCCTAATGCTGTAAATTTCTTCTTGCAATCTGTTTTCTGAATAGCAATTAACAGGTAATTATACTCTACTTCATCTTTAGCTCATGTATGGGAAACTCAAGTACTGGGAGTTAGAATAACATTCAGAAATAATCTGTTATTTACACATTTATTCATTTACCGTATTTAACATGCATCATTCAGTTTCTAAGCTTGGCTTTCTGTATCCATAGAAACTGAAGAACACTAAAAATGGCATCACTTATTTCCTTTTTTGTTTACTGATCTTGAAAAGATTTTCTGAATCTGCAGTGCTGTATCGTATCTCATGGGTATTGTTTACAATCTACTTTTATGTCAAGTGCTGTATATGACTTAAAAAACATATAACATACTTCATATTTTAGCAATAAAACTGCATTGTGGTTCATTGTGGTACTATTCTTTCATGTCATTGCATTAAAAAAAAATTGCCCTCCTTGGTTATTCTGTCCACCCTATGAGTAGATGTTTTGTGCGTTCCTGTTCCATAGTTTTATCATTTTTCATAGCTTGCTACATACCTTTCTTGACTGCTACTGAGAATGATGTTTGCAGGAGGAAATAGATGGTAAAGACCTGATGTTAGAAAAATACTTGGCACCTCAAAGCAGTTCCTATGGCAACTGAGGCCTACAGTGGTACTAGAACATCTATGAATCCTTATGTCATTTTTAAATATGGTGTTTTTGCAAGTGCAGTTAATTTTGAAAATACCACATCATACCAATTTTTCTCTGTTAAATTTCAGAGACATACATGAACATATGTTCAGTGTTTCTAGAAGCGGACTTCTTTTGATACCGTGTCATTAGATGACAATTGTCATACCATATTACTGCCAGATTTACAAAATTTAATCCTGTTAATATTAAAAAAGGGAGAGAGTGGTCAAACACGTTCAAGTATTTTATCTTGAATGATTTATTTATTTATTTATTTTTAATGAAGCATGGTTGTAACTATACCTAAGACTAAAAACTCCTTATTCTTCTTCACTGCCTTGTTAGTATATAAATACATACCCAGTTAAAAAATTAACTGTGTATGTATTTCCTGTGTGAGTTGCCTCCACTTTCTGAAACAGTCCCTGGACTAGGTCAGAAAACAGTGGTCTTGCCCAGGAGCCTGAGGTGAATCTTGAGATTTGTTGCTGGTGCTGGAGTTTGCCTGGCCAAGGTCACCCCTCTGGCTAGGGCTGAGCTTGAGCTTCTGCACATCCCTGGTACTAGCATCCAGCCTGCCCTGCTTCTGGGTCCCACCTGGGGCAGAAGGGATAAAACAGGGACAGTAGGGTAGTCAGTGGAAAGTGATTTGTCTTACAGGCTGGGTGAAGGGAATTTTCCACATTAATTCATCTCTAGAAGTGTATTTCCTCTTGTTCTCATGAGAATTGCTTTTTTTTTTCTACAGAAGTTTCTCTTATGCTTCAATTGGTTTCTTGTTCCAGGCTGTTTCCAACTCAACAGTTGACTACAGAAATTTAACATTCAAATTCTTCTGTCAGGGAGATACAGGAGCAAGAGTCTTGTCAGAAAAATGAATATCCATGCAATGGGTTTCATGATACAATGTTTTTTAAAGTAATAATTGCTTTCCAGTGTTCTTTCTCAGCCATTGTGTCTTTTGTGCTTTCCCCTAGGATGGTCTTTTAATAATATAATGCAAATACAGCAAAGTAATTGAAGAATCTATTATCGTATATCATTAGGATCCTTAAAAAGATATTTCAGGTTGTGTTTATGTCCTGCTTCCTACCTGAGCCTAGGTGGGGGACTACAGTCACCTCTACTGTGATCAAAGAAGTCATGTGCATACCATTCTTCACTGTATACTGCACAGAAAGGGGCCTGGATTAGTGTCTCTCACAGAACCTTCACTGCTTTTAGATTATATTTTTATTACAAGTTGTTTTCCTTCTATAGTCCTCATTTAGCATGACACAGAAGAAAGCGTAATCGTCCGGGAGATTTGTCTGGAAGTAGAGAAGTAGAAGACACCAGGTGACATCCTTTTCCACCACAGGCACTGCATCAGATATATGTCTCCACATAAAAAGATAAAGGTCTTATAATTCAAGATTTTGTTCTATAAGTGTAAAGCAAAAGTGACATCCAGTGGTCTGCAAATCCAGACTGTTTGGAGTTCATATTACAAAAGCACTGCAGAATGTTTCAAAGAAAATTTCATCTTCTTTGCTGACTTCTGTGAATTTGTTATACAAATTATATATTTTTTATATATTCAAAAGAGACTTCATTAGTCTCTTTTATAAAGTTATAATTTGACTTAAAAAATGAAATCATAATGCTAAAATTGTGAACAAATTTGGTGTGAACATATAAGGTCCTCAACTGTAGTAAATAAAACATTTCAAATTTGCATGGAAGTCAAAAAGGAGAAAGATTAACTTTACAAAGACTTGAATGCTTCATTCTTGACACAAAATTTATGCAATATTTTGGAATAGTTTTCTAAAGTTACTTTAACACAAATGTAGACATTTTGTAGGAAATTTTTTAAATGTGAGTAAATAATGAGCCTGTTTAGCCTTCTGGCTAAACATTTCCCAGACTATTCTGCAAAGTAAACCAACAGTTCTGAGCAAAACTGGGCTAGCCACTCATACAAATGCCACGATGGGAGGGAACATAACCCCCCACATGAAAGAGTTAAGAGCATCGATAGCCTGAAATCAGGGCACACAGAGATGCACTAGACAATGACATTTTGCACACCAAAACTATTTTGTACTCTGTGCTTCTGTACTGCCTTCTTAACCAAGACTGATTTCAGATAGATAAACCTGCCCTTATAACTCTGCTAATGCATTTCTGTCCAGAACTGCTGAAAGGGTTTTTATTCTATGAAGAGCCCAGAGCTTTCAACTGCTGGACTTCTGCCTTTTGATACTCAAGGCTATCATTACACAGAGTAAATTTCAGAAAATAAATGGGAGAAGACAAAAAAAATAAAAGCAATCCCATCACTCTCCACTTGTGATTCAGATGTACCTAAATAAATAGGCCTTTCTGTATTCAATAAATTTTAATAATAGTTGAAGAAAAATTAGTAGAACACTAACTTTTTTGACTTTTCAGGGCAAGAGTGGCTCCCATCCTGACTCAGGGATAATGGGACTGAGGTGGTACTGACTCTTCTACTGCCACCACTGCAGTTACATCTGCTGGACTAGAGGTACATTTCATAAGGGGTTGGTACTTTTCCAATTAAAAAATAACTAAATAACAGATCCCTGTCCGTTTGATGTACCAATCAGGCAACTCTGTAATCAACCTTTCTGCAGATGGACATTCTTGTTTGGGTGACTTTCATTTGCAGCACAAAGCTAAAAGAGGAAAGAGAGTTTAACTAGGACACAGCCACCAAATTTGGCAGTGTTCCCTTTGAATATTTTTCTAAGGATTTTGTCCATATGAGTTCTGAGAGCAAATGCCAAATGACATGCAGGAGAAAAAGATTAAGCTGATAAAACTGCAGCAGCTTTTTCCTACTATTTTGGCTGTCTGTGGTACACAAATTACATTTTTTTTTTCTTGATTAAAATGAAAGGAAGTAAAAGTAGGTACTAGCCTTCCTTTTAATTAAACTGATTAAAATAGACCATCTGCATGTCTTTCCTTTTTATTTCATATTTCACTAGCCAAATGGGATCCCAAAAGCACTATGTTGCAAGATAGGATATCTCTAATGAGATAGCAATTTTTTTTGCAGGTATCTGCTCATTTTATCTGGACGCCGTATTGTTAATAGTCTCCTCTGCCCAGGCAGCTGTGCCTGTGACAGCAGAACAACATGTTCCCTCCAGTACAGCCTGTGGAGTTATTTCATGTCCGACAAGAGATAAAATGTAAGCTACTTAAAAGGAACCTCCAAATCACCCTGTAAAAGGAAACTGCAGAGAGACAGGCTGCTGGCAAGAAGAGAGATCAAAGGGCTATGTTAAGGACTTATAGACCATATTTCTCTTTCATCGGGCCAGATTATGCAACCTGCCAGGTGCAGAATACTTGCAGTTTCTAAGGGGTGAGCAAATATTGCAGATATGCGTGGAGTGAATACCTTCATTTCAATGACACACTCGGAAAACAAAGTCATTTTGCATGGAGGTCAGGATGTGGAGGGAACAGGTGCCAGACGCAGATATTTCAGATGGTTCTTCCACACTTTGTAGCAGGCGAGGGAAAAGATTTAATCTTCATTGTTACAGGGGTCGGTGGATATTTCCCTTCCCTGTTTAGCTAATATTTACTAAAAAGGGAGGGGGACAACCTGGTAATATATTTTTCAGTTTAAGTATTCCTGCAGAGCAGGGCTGTGGGGAGCTGGAGCCAGGCCCTCCTGTGGCCTTGCTGAGGCCATGGCAGACAGGCCCAGGGCTGATGCGGGGTCCTGGGCCTGGGGCACGTGGGGGAACCGTGAGGCAAGGAACAGAGACACGGCAGGGGGTGCCCTCCTGGCCCTGATGCCTCTTAAGGGTGGGTTTAAATGGAGAAAGCCACTCATCCCACCCTAAAGCAGATTAATGGTTTCCACTGGGTGCCTAACTTTCAGTCAGCTACATTCACATGAGGTTAATCCCCCACAGCAGATCTTGGCTTAGTCAGTCTAATGCTTCAGGACGAATTTTATCAGGCTTCATTCTCACTAGCAGATTTGGGAATCTTAAAACTTAAGTGCTTATGTTTTCTTTCCTCCAGCCCTTTGTCACTTGTGTGACTCGTGTGAGCCATCTGGTAGCAGATGTCCTTTGAGGAGAGTTTGGCTGCAAAAAGGCATTAAACACTTTGGCCTTCTCAGCATCTTCTGTTTATATCTTTCCTCCCCTCAGAGCAGCAGACCAAAGCTTTCTCAGCCTTCCTCTTACCAGTAGTGCAATTACAGAAGGATTTCCTGTTACTCCTTACAGTCACAGCCTTTCTGCTTTTCTCCTCCATAACAGTGTGTTACTTTTACTGTTGCATCTATGGTGGCTTTTTAAGCTGCCGTCTTCTGCATCTGGATGGGTAGCAGAACCTTCCCCAGCAGTGGCTTGCTTATCCAGCCTCTGTTCTCCCAGCCTATTTGTTTCCCTGTGGCTTTACCTATCACCCTTTGGGGATGGTGAAATCTGCTTTTTTGAGTATCTATTGCCTCATACTTTTCCTCTTTTCACAAAATAGTGAACTCCACAACTACAGAAGCAGAAGGCTGCTCCCATCATGACCTCTACACTTGTTGAACAGTTAACGCCATTGTAATATTTTTCCAAATACTTGAAGTACTTCATTACCAACAAGTCCTTTGGATGTAGAAATATAAAAACATTCAGAAATCAAAATTAACTTCACAGAAGTTAATTCTATTAACTTTCAGAATAGAAAAGGTTCTTGCTTTTAAGTTTTTAAAAATGTAAGTCACCCTTGGTACAGTAGACTCAGTTCAAAGATAAAGGTAAATACAAATCTTAGATCTTTTGTTCTAATTGAGCGAGCTGTTGGAAATGTGAAAACTGTACACAGCTTTTTAATACATTTTGTACTTAATTAAACTCTTTTTTTTTCCCTAAAAAATAAATAATAATTTAAATCTATAGGATCTCAACTGCAGTCCAATGAAACCAATGGATAATTATTTGCATTTGCTGATGGGTTTTCACTGTGTCTGAGGTATGGAGCAAGATTCAATGTACAATGCTCTATCTTTTATGTTAAATCTCAATGAACAAATTTGAGAGGGATAATTTTATTTCTTGCTTATATACATAATACTATTATCTTCATGATTACCATGTCATATTTTATTGGTTTTACAAGAAGCATAGAGTATTCCTAAAAAACACAACACATTATTAATGATCTTGAACACAGATCTTGTAAAATATAGACTAAAATACCACTCTAAAGTAAAAATAATATTTTCTTGACATTGTCTTTAGCTTCGCTGTCTTTCTGAGTAATTTATACTGCTTTAAAGTGTTAACAAACAAATAAATGTTATGATAAATTACCAAAATACTGATGCAATTCTTTACAAGCACAGTTCAGTGCTAGGAACATAAGAAAAAAGAAAGAAGGCAAGAAGGCAGGAAAAAAAGAAAGAAAGACGAAGAGAGAAAGAGAGAAAGAAGGTAGAGCGGTGTTTTGTCTTATTTATTTTTCTTTCTTTGCACAAAGTGCAAAACCCTAAAAAGCTGTTTAGAAAAGGAGACAAAGCACTATTTTATCTCCTGCTCTTCATTTTCTCAGTAGTAGCAAAACAAGGATAACAAAAGTTTGAGCTAACATCCCCAAAGCTCTAAACAAAATTTGGGTGAGTATTTCTAAGTGAAAAAGCATGCATGTCAAAATGAATCTTTTGATGAAATGAAAGTATATCTGTATTTTTATGAAAATAAGACCTTTGAAAAAAAAAAAAAAAAAAGACCAGAACCAAAAGATTATTTCTAATAATCCAGGGAATACTTTGCAAATGAAGCTTGTACCATTCTGGACAAAGCTGGGACAATGTATGGTCCTGGGATGCCAAAAAGAATGTTTTATCCTTCATTGGAAATAGACACTGTATTTATAAAGGAGAACTAACAGGTTGATAAGGATTTTGCTCAGAAAGTGATGAAGTGTTTGAGAGAGGTGTGCATATTTCAGCAGATCTTGATTTAAAGCAGATCAAAATCTTTGGCTGAGCAGCCCAGCACCTAACCACACACAAGCTGAGGAAGCTGCATGCCGCATGGGTACTGTGTGTGTTAGCATTCCAGCTCCTGCTCCCAGACAAAAGCAGCCTTCATTTAAACTGAGAGGTATTGAGTAACAAGCCTCTGCATAGCACAACAAACTGAACACAACTGTCTCAAGTGAGACTCTATTAAAGCATGGGAAATTTGCCACCTCCCCAAGATTTATCATTTTAATTGGAACAAGACAGATTCCATCAATGATGACTGAACAGAGCATCAAGAAGTATTTTTTCTTTAGCAGCTGTTATTATGCAGGAGAGACAGAGAGCTGAAGTTGGGGCAGAAACCCTTTTCAGTGTAAACAGATAGCCATCTAATCTGTAGAAGACGGGCAGGAGAAGAAGGGAAACAGGATCTTTCAGATATAATTAATACTGAAAAAGCAAAATAATGTCTTTTCCAAAGACCTTATATGGCCACATCAAGCTTTGGTTACCTTTTACAAATCTTTCTGTTAGTACTTCAGTAACTTCCAATTCTTGTTGGCATATTTGAACAAGAGTCTTCAAAGATTCATTCTTTGACCTTCCCAGGTGCTGTTCTTTTAGAGTTTCTTTTTATAAGCAGTAAGTTAAGTAGGGATCAAAGAGGACCACCATCAAGAAGAAAAAAACAGTATGCCTTGTTATATATATGGTATTTTCATGTTGCTAAATTAAAGTAATTCAATATTGCACCCTCGAGATTGATATAAGAGACCACAACAATTAAGTTTAAGGTTATAATTTTAATCATAGATGAAGCTTAATGGCCATTTTTTCCAATGTCTCATAGTCTTTGTGGAAATTACATATTATTGAGCAGAGCAGCACAGTACTTAAAGCAGGTTAACTTTTAATGCAATCCTGTTTTCTGCTATCCAAAAGATCTCTAATAACCCACTGTTTACTAAACTGAAGATCACTATTCCATTCTCTGAATACATACTGATTTCAGAGCAGACAATATAAGATTAAGGACCTAGCCATCGGAGTGCAATAAAACAAAACAAAACAAAATATGTCTGGAACATAGGCTTCCACTTCAGGACACAGGGACATGGACATGTAGAGGTAATCTAAAAAATATTTATCAAACATTCATCTTGAAATCCACCATAGAACAGCAATGGTCAGCAACGACTGAAAGACAAATAATAAAAAATAAAATAAAATCACAAGATGACTGTGCTACTGTGATCCACGTCTGAATACAGTGATCAGTTTTGGATAGCAGTGGTAGAAAAATCTTAGAGATGAGCGATACATATGACCATTTGAGAACATTTTATGGATCAAAATTTTCACCTTGAGAACACATGAAGAAGACATGCTAGGGACCTACAAGAACATGCTTGGGATCAAGAACAGAATAATGACTCATTATTTCATAGAATCATAGAAGAGCTTGGGTTGGAGGGAACCTTAAACATTACCTAGTTCCAACCCCGCTGGCATAGGCAGAGATGCCACACCCTAGATCAGGTTGCCCAGGGCCTCATCCATCCTGGTCTTGAATGCCTCCAGGGATGAGGCATCCACAACCTCTCTGGGCAACCTGTTCCAGTGCCTCACCAGCTTCTGAGGGAAGAATTTCCTCCTAATCTCTAATCTAAATCTCTCCTCTTTTAGTTTAAAACCATTCCCCTTTGTCCTGTCATTATCCAATTGAGCAAAGAGTCTCTCTCAGTCTTTTTTATAAGTTCCCTTTAAGTACTAAAATGTTGCAGTGAGGTCCCACCAGAGCTTTCTCTTCTTTAGGCTGAACAGCCCCAGCTCTCTCAGCCTTTCTTCATAGGAGAAGAAATTTCTTTATTACAATAACAGACACCCAATGAAATTGGTAGACAGCAAACTGAAAACAAAATGAGTTTTCATTGTTGTTTTACTTAATGTAAAGTAATTGAACTGTAGAAATTATAAGTCAAAGTACAAATAAATTTAAAAGAGGTGTGATGAATTCAGGGAGTGGTGATCCAAAGCTGCCTACTAAACAGGATAATCCATGTGCAGTTTCCACTGGAGGAAGAGCTAATTGCTAGCTTTTCACTGGATAAGTGAGAAAAGAAAGAAAGAAAGAAGTGTATTGGTTCATGTGCTTATCCTTCCCCCCTCCCCCCCCCCCTTTTTTTTTTTTTGTCTCAAGCAACCACTGTTGGAAATAGGATACTGAGATACTTCATTAGCTACACATGACTTGAAAATAAGAAATAAAATGAAGGCATTTAAATCACTACAGAAAAAAAAAAAACATAAAACAAAAAACATTTGTATTTTCATTACAGTAAGGACTCTTGCACAATTAATCTGACAAGCAGTCATTTTTGAGTGATGCACCATGTCTACATCTCATATCCTTCATTGTCAATCATTAGTAGGTTAGTGCAAAAAAGAGTATGTTTTAGTTCTCAAAGCTAAACTTGTTCCCATGTCCTCATTAATTGTAAAAGCATAATGAAGACTGATTCAATGCAACAAATGGGTTTTGATTAAATAACGTCATACAGAAACACCAGACAAGCCAAAACACCATCTTGCAGAGTTGTATTCCCCTCCAGTCCTGGTAGAGATTGAAACTATCTGTGTAATATATCATAATTAAATCAATTTCTGCTAATCACTTCAGCAAAAATACTCAGTCCGTGGTAAGTAGTAGGCTAAAGGGTAGGATGCTGACAGTTGCTGTCATGGGTTTGCAGGAGTACAATGCAGGAAATTGCCAGACCTCCCTTTTTCACATCTCCCAATGCACAAGGGACTGAAAAGAGGTATAGTTTTCCCATGGAAATAATAAATAAAAACAAAAACAAACTTAAATTCTCCTACTCATGAAACTTAAATTCTCACTGCCTCCTACACTTTCCTGTGAGTTAAAATGCCAGTTTCATCCTGACCGGCTCTTGGCTTCTCGCAGTTACCCACTGTCAGCTCCGAAATCTGCAGCATATTAAAAAACACAAGCTGAGGACAGCCCAAAGTAAAGTGAATTAAATGATGATAAATATTGCAAGCAATACAATTATAACTCAGTAAAGCCATACCCTTTCTATTCACTTCTTTAGTAGAATTTCTACTTTGAGATACCAGAGGGGAAAACAAAAAAAAAAAAGAAAAGGTCAGGGAGAATTTAGATAAAAATATAATGCACCTTGGTTTGAGCATTTATGATCTTCTAAAAACCTAGCTCCACAAACTGCATGCAAGTGTAACATGGTTCAAGAGAAAAGCAGAATAAAAATAAAAATCTATCATATCAGCCAATCTCTATTTCAGGAAGTGATGCAAACACAGTCCGCAGCGAAGTTGTACCTCCCAAAATATTCTGCCACCCACAACATTGTGTAACTTTCTTCTAACATGAAACAAAGTTGTGCTTAGCTACTGTCAGCACCAGCTAATTGCACCACATGTAACCTCACCAAACGTTAAAAAACAACTAACAGATGATGTTATTTCCCTCCCTCTTCAAAATCGTGTCTGATTAAGCTCGTGTTACAAAGCCCTACTATATCAGAAACACACCCTGCAGCTCCTGGTAGGAAAGCTGCCTGCTCCGCACTTCACTGAAGGGAAGGGAAAGGTTGATTTGCTCAAGAGCTGTTAGTGTTCGTGATCCTGCTTCTTTTGCACTGCTGGTGCTTCTCTAATTTTAACTCTGTTGTTTTTGTTTCATTTCTCTTATTTTTCTCACCCATCAGCTAGTTTTCTTTTTATTCCTGTCTAGCCACAATTTCCAAAACTGAATAAACAACGGAAACGTATGGTCAAGTGACAAAACTCAACACCTGACACTTAATTTGAGGCAACACTTAGTCGCAACTGACAAATGGTTCTATTGCATCATTTTTAATTTGTCTACCGCCACAGTAAGCTTCGCATATAGTATCCAACTGCTTTACCTTAAAACTGGTACTTATTTTCAATATGCCTCTACACAAACTGCTTCCCTGGCAGAGTGATGGCTGCCTCGAAACTCTTGTACCGGAGAGGTGGGCCTACAACCAGGCACAGAGCTGGGGGCTACTTATCCTGCTCTTGGGACAGCCATTTTGTGTTTTTCGGTTGCCCCACGGCTGCGAGGCCGCAGCTTCCCACCGCTGCTGCAGCGGTTCATCTGCTCTTGCTTTCTCGCTGAGCGGGGCTGGTGGCAGGAAGCCACAACTGCTCTGTGTGTTTATCTCTCCCCATCTCGCAGCCCTGCCAGAGCAAGGCTATTTGGATAGCAAGAGGCTATGGTAACCAAGCAGCCACAAAATCTAAAAAGGACGTTTCCCACTGACACTGCTAAGAGTAACTGCAAAACAAGTTTTGTAACACAACAAATATATATGTATACACGTATATATATATATCTAAACGTGAATGAAGTGAGAAAAAGCAATAGCAGCTTTTGAGTAGTTGCTTTACTTACATAATCTTAAAATAAATCTTCCTGCTTTAGAATAAAAATCTGCTTTTCCTAGGGACTGGGTGTGACTGACAAGGATATCAGCAGCAACTTCAAATTTCAACATCTCCAAAGTTCATCTTGAGCCCTCATGCCTTTACATGGCTAGTTCAGGCCCCTCTCTCTAGCAAGGAGCTCCCATTCCCTTGGGTAATCACCAGATGATGACCTTCACGAAGCAGCCAGAGCCACTGGACCCTTCTGGCCTGTTTAACACCTACGCTCTGGAAGAGGCATTTCGATCAAACACCACTGGGCAGTTACAGAAGACTTGTCAGGGGCAGGCTCATGGTGTGAGCTCCACACCTAGGTCCCAGCCTTCCCAAAGTATTTTGGTCTGTGGTAGCCTGCAGGGTCAGAAGCAGGCTTGCAGCACAGGCCAGGACCTGCAGGCACCATGGGGCAGCCTGAGCTCTCAGTTCCCTTATTTTCATTTATTAAACAAACAACGCTGCTGACTGCAAAAGGCTCCAAGTAGGACTAACAAATGGTCATGAGACAACAAAAAGGGCATTTCAAAGGTGAAAGGGGTATGCTGGCGTTCCTGCAGTGGTGAACTCCTGCTGCTGCGCACACGACTGCCCTCCTCAGCCCTGCAGCCCATGTGGCCAGGGGCCAACCATGGGGCTTGCACAGCTCGGGGTCTGCTCTGAGGAGGTGTTTGTGCATACATGGCTGTTTCAGTTGATGGGTGAGATTTCCTGGCTGCCTTTTACCACTTCAGTGGTGCAGAGCAGTCATAAAGTTTAATTGCCCAATTAAGCAGGGTTTACAGTTGCTTTGCATTGCTAGAGTGCCACAGTGCAGATTGAATAAACCAGGGAATCAGTCCCATATATTATTATTATTTTTTTTTTTGATCAGGAAAAAAACACATGGGCTAAAGTAACTTAAATAGAGAGGTGGGTTTAGCTTGGAGTGAAAGGTATGGATTTGAGCATTGTGGGACAAGTTGAAAGCGAAGATCCCTGATCTCTCCTGTTGTGGTTGCAGCACAGCCAGGAGGAAGCAATGGGTGCACAAGCACAGTGCCTTAAGGGCTGTGGGATGGGGAGGGAGGAGCACAGACTGAAGGTGGCTCCCAAATGAAGAGAAACAACTTTTTAGGAGGGAGTCATGGGAAAAGGCAACAAACAAACAAACAGAAACCAAAACCCAACCCAGCACACAGGCAGCAATGACACTTTTCAAATGGAGACTTTAAGGGGGAGTGGCATTCAGTGAAAGCCACAACAGATTATGGCTCAGCCAGCCCCAGCCCACAGCTCTGCCTCCCACCACCTGCCTGTTCTCCAGGTCCCTCTCCCATCTCTACACCCACTTCTCGTGGGTTCCTGCTTCTTTCCAAGCCTCCTGGCTGGGGGGGTGATGCCAAATGCATAAGCCCAAGTACAACGAACTCTTTAGGAAACTGGAGGCCTCTAGAGAAAATTTGACTAGACATAAATAGCACAGTTACCTAAATACTAGTAGGCACCTCAGTAAAAATGGCTTCATAATTTCAAGAAAGCTGCTTCACTACTGTCAGGCTAATATATATTTATATCATTTATTTAACTTAGCAGGTTGCTGACAATGTAAGCTATCGGCTAGAGCAGAATTTCTCCAGCTGCCCATTACAGCTACCAGAGGATGAGCCATGGGAATGTTCAAAAGGCCAGAAACTCACAAAAAATGATCAGTTCACAATATCTTATATTGTACTGCCAGGACTTTAAGGCATAAGCATTCTTCTTGACATGTAGGTAGTATCCAGGGCTTGCAGGATTTTCAGAAAAAGAAAAATCAAAAAGAAAACTTGCAAAAAAAAACAAACACAAAGAAAGGAGAGGAGAGGAGAGGAGAGGAGAGGAGAGGAGAGGAGAGGAGAGGAGAGGAGAGGAGAGGAGAGGAGAGGAGAGGAGAGGAGAGGAGAGGAGAGGAGAGGAGAGGAGAGGAGAGGAGAGGAGAGGAGAGGAGAGGAGAGGAGAGGAGAGGAAAGGGAAGGGAAGGGAAGGGAAGGGAAGGGAAGGGAAGGGAAGGGAAGGAAAGGAAAGGAAAGGAAAGGAAAGGAAAGGAAAGGAAAGGAAAGGAAAGGAAAGGAAAGGAAAGGAAAGGAAAGGAAAGGAAAGGAAAGGAAAGGAAAGGAAAGGAAAGGAAAGGAAAGGAAAGGAAAGGAAAGGAAAGGAAAGGAAAGGAAAGGAAAGGAAAGGAAAGGAAAGGAAAGGAAAGGAAAGGAAAGGAAAGGAAAGGAAAGGAACACTGCACTGGAGCAATAAAAAAAGCAAATGTGGAACCTAAGTTAATAAAGGAAAATATTGAACATTAGAAAGCTTGAATTTTTTTATAACCTTTATGAAGATTTTACAAATGTTGCAGTTTTGTATAGGTCCCAAGCAACATAATGCACACTATTATATGCTTGTTAGGGACCTGAGGGCTCCCATGATCCCTGAAACCACTGCCCAGACTCCCTTGGGGTTCCCCTGCCATGATCCAGGACCCCATTTCAGCCCCCAGGCCATCTGCCTGTCCCCACCTGAGCTATGTAGCTCCTGCAGCCCTGTCTCTGGCCTTATCTCTTGCATGGACCCTGGACCTTCTTCACCTCTTGCCGTGTCTGGGGCTGAGGGACCCTGTTACCAGCCCCAGCTGAGCCCCCATGGGGTGATGCCCATTTAGGGGAGCACTGCAAGTGCTGGCTCGCCCTCAGCTCCCAGCTCATCCCACTGTGACAAGCAGGCCCCCTCCTGCTGCTCCCAGACACAGGTTATTTGAAGGTTGTTGTGTTTTGGATCCTCTTCAAGCACATTTAGTGCAAACACACTTCTGTTTAATATGCCCACCATGTCAAGATGGGGTTTGAGGTGTAGATTTCCCTAGGGGGTGATGGAAAAGTTGAGGGAGCTTTCGCCCCATTGTAGTTGGTAGTAACACCAACCTCTCAGCTGCAGCTGAGAAGCCATGCAGCTTCCCAGTTTCTCCCTTCCCATCCCCTGCCACCCAAATGGATTTAGATCAGTGTTGAGACTGCTCCAGAGTTGTCACAACACTCTGGTAAAGTAACAAGACAAAGGGAAAAAGAATAAGGAGAGAAATAGCAGGAGTTGCAAGAAGGGGAGAGATGGAAAGCATCCACATGCTTGTGGTGTGGGAAACAGATATATAGGCGATGGGCTGAAAAAAAAAGCCATCCTACTGTGTTTTTCAGTTATGTTGTGTTTAATAAGAACTCAGTAATAACCACTTGCATAGGATCCCAAGATGACAGGAGCTGCAAAGGTGAGACTTGGAGTATAACTTCCCCAGCCTTCAGGTTACCAATGGCCTCGCTTCATTCTGTTAGATTGTGCTTTTCACAAATACGGCACAGTGACTGGGCTGGAAGTTCTCTCCAATTCTATTAGAATTTAAAATGAGCTTAAAGGGAATCCAAAACTGTTAATTTTAAAGCTTAGGAGTGGGAAGTGCTGAATAGGTCTGCTAAAGCACATGGAGACATCCACTTCAAGTAAGCTGATTTAAAATCTGGCATAAATTAGAAGGGTCTTGAGGTATGATCACTAGAAAGTTATGCAACAGTCACATGTAAAACCATCAGCTGGTCCTTGTGATCTGGTTCGAGTGATATGAGCCAGCACTGCAAAAGATCTAAACTTTGTCTGATCCAAACTCTCTGTCCAGTCTTTCCTCTTGAGAGTTAATGCAGGAGTAGCAGAAAGAAAGTGCCTTTAGTCACTGCTCTCTTGTTGTCAGAACAGAACAGACTGTAAAGCAGTTGTTTCTTTTTGATGTTTGGGAAAGAATAACTAAATATATTCTTTAGAGCAGAGTTATATTGTTTAGGGCAGAGCTACCTATTGAACAGTTGTCACATCACTACTTACTACACACATACTTTGAAATCCAAAGATGCAGAGGTTAACAGCTTCAACTAGGAAACTAAAGAATTTTGTGCATGGCAAACACTCAGCAGAGAAGTCTGCACTGATGTTGCTTTATAGAAAGCAAGATTTCAGTTGCTAGGGTTTCCAAAAGGCCACATTTTGTAAGGAAGCAATAATGACACTGAATTAAAATTAAATCAGGAAGACTGACAGGGACTGTGCAGCTTCTGATGCCGAAGGCAAGGCTCTGTGCATGGTCAGTCAGAACTGTTGGTTAGTTTGCTTAAGTCCTTGTATTCAGAGGATTGGATAACAGCATAAAGGAAACTCATGCATGTACACACATGGAGATGAAAGAAGATGGAACTTTTTTCTTTTTGCACAAATGGTGGTTCAACTCTTTGTGCTGTTGAAAGGCAAGCAACCTGTCAAACTCTTTGAGATACTACTAACTGCAAAAAATTCTCTTTGTCGTGATAAATCAATATATCACATTTGAATATTTTGTTGAAGCATGCATAAATTCATCTCTATTAAATGTGAATTGTATGAATGGTATTTTAAAAATTGATGTAATATAGAAAATCTCATGTATTCTATTCTTTTTACTTAAAAGATTTAAACAACAAAAGCATTTGAAAGATTTGAAAGATTTGAGATCTGTTGCTGTTTATGGATAAAAAAATACTGATATCAGCTCCATATGATATGTCAGAAATTCATAATTATTACCAAACTGATTTAGAATGATGAAAGATTGTGAAAAGTTTTGTTGATAGCTTATCTATCTGTATGCTTAAACAGGATTTCAACTAAAGCCTGAAACATAAAATGTCACTGACCATGGAATGGAATTACATGGTAGAGATAATATGAGACTTTTTTGTCAAAATACTTTGACTCTTAAAACAAACAGCCAGCAGCTGAATCCAGAACGCACAATAAACAGACTCAAAGAGCTTTTAACTCCATTCTTAACAAAAAAAAAAAAAAAAAAAAAAAAAAAAAAAAAAAAAAAGGAAAGAAAAGAGAAAAGAGAAAAGCCAGAGAGAGTATTAAAATTCAGAGTATTAAAAAGTAACAAAGAATGACAATTCAGAGTATCTTTAATCCAATGGATTAAATCCTTTTGGTCCTTAATGTCGTACTGCATTTGTCCTGTATTGTCTGTGAGATACTTATACGCTTTTACTTCCTACCAAGTAATGGATATGCTAGAACTGAGAGGGCTACTCCACTTGATACAGGGAGCATGTTGGACATAAAATAAATGTTCCAAACACTTCCAATGAACAGAAGTCCTATATTCAAAAGTTACAGATATTATAAAAGTCGATTCTAATTAATTTTCAATTAGAAGAATCCATGTCATTTGCAGGCTCCTGATTTACTGAAAGGGAGGTGTTTTTTTTCCTTTGGGAGTTGGGCACCTAAATGTCACAAACATTTTACACATTTTTGACACCTGGGGTTCATTTCTGAGGTAACTACTAATTTCTCTGCTATATAAAATCGCCATAGTTTGTATTTCAGTACTTTGTATTTTCAGTACTTACATTACTCTCCAAACTCCACTTGACAAGACTTTACAAGCTTGTATCAACAGTGTCTTCTACTGGGTAAGACCACATGCAATGCTAATCAGGGTGGAAAGATTGTTGCTAATTGTTCTGAGTAATGCCTTTGTTTGTTGCTATGTAGTTAATACACCTTATTTTTATTCTTCATTAAAAAAAAAAAAAAAAAAGTGCTTGACCTGTGGAAGTGAAACAGTGTCTAAGGTGCCAGTGCTGGCGCTATCATTCCTATGATGTTTATTTTGGAAAGATAATACTTTCCAGTAAAAATTATGAAGTGGTCGTTGTAATGTCTGTATCAGCTTGACACATTTGCTACCAGTAAAAAAGAAAACTGCTCTGTATTTTCTGAATTTCAACAACTCTACTGAGAAGCTATAACACTTAACAAACAATTTTGTAAAGCCAATAGCTGAGCAAGAATATGGATAAAATGAAATTTCAGCAAAACTGACATCTGGATTGAATATAAGTGTAAATAGGAACAGAGTCCGGAACAGAACTCCGTTGAAGATGTGTTAAAACATTTATGTGTGATCCTTCATAAGGAATGGATGGAAAAAGTCTGTCTATTGTTTTTAAACTACATTAAGAAAGTCACCAAAGCAATTTCTTACTTCTCAATTGGTTGATTCTAATAGATGCATCACTATATGCCACACCTACATGAGACTGTGGAAATACATTTTCCAAAAATACTTTTATCAAGCATCAATAAGAAGTAGGATCAGCAAGAGAGAAAGAAAAAAAATGGTCTAAAAGCTCCTGTGAAATTATGACATATATATAGACTAGACACTCAAAAAAGAGCCCTGCTAAGACAATATAGATCATCAGCTGCCTGTGACTACTGTGTTGCTGGATGCTACTGTCTAAGCAGTAGAGCTAGCATCAGGTTTATAACCTAACATATTCACTTTATATTGAAATAATCTAGAATCAACCTATTGTTTGCCATTTGTCAGAAAACTGGCCTCCACCTGACAGATAACTGTTTTTTGGAGTGGCTGGAGCACATCTGAGTAAGTAGAGATGAAAATTTACAAAACAGGACATTTCAAGACACCTTGAGGTTTTAACTGGTTTAGATGGAGCAGCTTTTAGAAGTGAACGAAAAATAGGTTTGCCTAGATTTTATGGTTAAGACAAATGTACTATCTGTGTTTATAGCAAAACTAAAGATAAAGGTCTGGAAGGTCAGTTTGGCTAGTTTCAAGGCTGTTTTTCTGTCCCTTTCACGGATACTGAAAAGGAGAGTTATTTCGTAGCAGACACCCATCAAATTCTTTCAGTAACAGACTATTATCTCACTCTTACTTTCCTCTATAGTAGGTCAACTTCTGTGATACTTTTCACCTTCCTTAGACTCTAAACTCTTCTGAACAAGGTCTGTATCTTCCTAAATAATTTTAAAACACTTGCCAAAAGCTGGTCATAATCCTCACTAAAGTCTTTGGAGACGACTACAGTAAAAAGAAGCAACACCACCTCAAGAGCAGCCAATGAGGACCCCAATGACGTAATTATGATGATATTTCTATTGAAAAGACAACTGTCTACTTGATGAAACTTAAAGTTGTATGAATGGTCCAGTCCATCACCATTTGCCATGTATATAACTCTTCTACTTTGTGTGTGAAACCTTCTCTAGAAGAACAAAGTACCTCACTAAATGTGAACTTTGCCTGCATAAATAAAACCATCTGGTTTGCTGTCTGACCATCTGGTTTGTCTAAAGTTTATAGTCTCCTGAGTGTTATTCACAGGCCCACATATGATCAAGCCTCCAAAGACATTTTTATTTGGTAAAAGCTTTCCCACAGCACTTTATTTTTTCTATTTGTTTTTGATCTTGTAAAAAAAAAAAAAGTCATTTTAATACGTGTGTTGTAATACTGCATGTGTTTGTGTTTCTGTGAACTGCTTGTAGTTCTGCTAGTGGGTAGATATTACAGGCTAGATTCCCTTGGGAACAGGGGAGGAACGTACTGCAGAAGAGAAACTTGGAGATAGCAGTTCCTAAGACTTCTTAACCACTATCCCTGAACAAAATGCTAGCTTAGGGTGGACAGCTCACTTAAAATGCATCGGCTATTAACATGTGACTAGATATCGAGAACCGAACTGTCTCAGCTCAAGAGCTACAGCTGGCAGCAGGTAACCAACACCTTGTCAGATCTACACCAGGCAGGGAGTCTGCTGGCTTTGATGATTCCAAGACTCCTAGCAGCATGCAGTGTCCAGATAACCCACCAGTTTTCATCCCTGTGTGAATAAAATGAATAATTGCGCTCCCTTAATACTACAAGCTGAACGGTCACTACGTTTCTGCTTGCTCTCTCTGCTTCATAAACACAAGATTTTCCATACAGAGCCTTTACAAAGCCTTGCCAAAAGGGTTCATTCTCCTTCAGAGTTCAACTGCTCCCGTTTCTGGAGAAAATGCCTCAGTTCTCCGCAGGTCAGTAAGTATACAACAGTTCATAAGCTCTGATACTTCTGCCTTATCTGCCCTCTTACCACAGGCAATGGAAAATGTTTCACTTGAAACAACAAACAGATTCAAAATCAGAAATAGAAATGACCTAAGTAAAGATTAATATAACTTAACAGAATCTACCTCGTTCTGTTCTAAGCCATCACTGATGTTTCAGCAGATTAAGCCTATGCATAATTAACTGTATTTACACAATCACTAACAATAATCACACCTTTTCATCTACCTAGAATACATATTCTCTATGCGTTACATCTAAAGTGAGATTTAAGATTAAATGTAGACATACACCATGGAGTGTGATCATGTATTTGTAATGTGAACATAACTAAAGCAACTGGGGCAAGAAGTCTGTATTTTGAAAATGTGCAAAATAGATGTCCTTTTCTATAGTCACTCTTCCCTGAATTCCTTCAACACAGAAAAACAGAAAGGATGTCAACAGGCCTGTGGAAGCTAAGACCCAGGACAATTCCTCTCTCTGCAGAAGAGTTGAGAGAGGGCAGCTGGATCCCACTGGACCCTGCTGTGTTTAGTTTCTAAAAAAGGGAACTAAAATGAGAGTCAGCCTCCAGGGGCAGCAAAATACAGCAGGAAGCTTGGAGATGCAACTCTGTTCTATAAAAATAAATTGTTTCATGTACGTGATTCTATTTACTTGTTAGTTTATTTGTGTAGCTTGGGGGTACTGGGTTGTTTCCCAGTCAGCTTCTTACAACTCTAATTCCTGTTGATATATAAAAGTGTGAGTGTATAACCTCAAGCACATACTTAAGTGCAGCTTCTGTGGATGTACAAAAGAATTTAATAATTCTAATTTACTGTCAATAAATTCCACTAAAGCTTTGTAGACTTTAAGAGAGATCATACATAGACAATGTCATATTCCAAACGTAAGGCCTTGACTTTTAGACTTTGGCCTTGAATATATCGACATGTTCTAAAATAAGCAGTGAATACACTACTGCTTTTCAGCTAAACAATGTTAATTGAATATATGCATTTTCCATCTATTGTAAATGGGACACATGTTATAAGTTTAATTCACATATCAGATGCTAGCAACAAGTCAGGCACCACAGCTGAAACAGTGCCTTAGTGACTGTCTATATGTTCAGATCCAAGATGGGCTTTGTTTCAAACTTTGTTTATTGTACCGAAACAGCTTTCCTATTCATTCAAAACTAAAGTCAAGACAATCACTAGTAGTCATTTTTCCCAAGTAGCAATGCTGAGTGGGTCCCGAGTGATCTATTGAACTGGTAATTATTTACATGCAGTAAGTTTTAGTTTTAATATGCTTGTCACTTGTCAACTTCTACATTAAAAATTGTCTTGAGTTTTCAATCTCAGTGTGCCATAAATGTTTATAATCTGTGAATGGGAGTCAGTATTCTTACCAGTCAGGATAATGCTTATCCTATTTTCCAGAGCTTCTGATACAGAGCTTCCTTAGAGAAAAATAATTAAACTAAACTAAAAACAAACAAACAAACAAACAAATAAATAAATAAAAGAAAATAGGAAAAAAAAAAAAAAAGCTTTTGATTTTAAATATTTTCTTAGAAAATAATATTTATTAATATGAAAATCTTGTGTGTTCCTTATTTGTTTTCAGAACACTATTTCCAAGAGCTGGGAAGATTTGTTTTCTGGCAAGCATCAAACATTTTTCCATTGGTCACAGCATTCTTGTACTAATTGAGTTTAGAAAACTCTTCAGCTGCTGCTTGGATGAACATGATCTGTGAAAAGCAAGCATCAGAAATAATGGGATCCATTAGCTAATTATACTTTATCATCAAACATGCATCAGTTGCAAAATATAATATGAGAACTGTACTCTGGTCCCCAGATCTTTCAGATTGTATGAACTGCCATAAAAAAAAAAACAAAAACAAAAAAACAAACAAACAAACAAAAAAAACTTTTTTCCCAAAATACTTCATATTTCTCAGTTAAGGAGACCACTGATTTTCAGAATGTATAAATCTGTACCAGACATAATCCTTCTGAAACTTATATTGATGATTTTGCTGTCTGAAGCAAAAACTGTGGAGAACATGCTATATTTATTTCAACACTTATCATGCATGCAATATCCCTGGTTAAAACTATCCATTCTAATGGGAAAAAACAACAACAACAACAAAAACACCAACACTACAATATACAATTCAACTGCAAACTGGGACATTGGATAGAGGGCATGAATGTGATTACAGACTACATAGAATAAATATTTCTTTGTGTTTCCCTTAAATGCTCCTTTATTTCTACAATTTTATTTTATTTTATATTATTTATACTCCTATGACATAGGAGTAACTGACCATATTTTGCTGTAGTTCTCACCTTTCTAGTAATATTTTGGATATTACACGAGGAAGACAATTTCCCTAGTTCTCACGCTTATTTTCCACGGAGAAAACTTACATGTACCTTCTTTCTTTTAAATATGAGGAAATTTAGAGTCACAATACAGGTGGCCTTGTTAACATATTGACCTTGACTCTTTGTTGCCTTAACGCAGAAATATGTGGCTACTGTAAGTGCAAGTTAAAATACTGTCCTCCTGGAATGTTTACCTTTTGAACTTATATATGAATTTGACTTAGAAGACGACAAGGTCCAAGTGGAGAGCCAACATCATGATTTCACATAGAAGTCCAATCACTTAATACTTGAAAGTAACTACAATCTTATTTAAAGTGTAAAAAGCTAAAATCTTCAGTATGTTTACTCCTGTGCGAGGACACCAAATAAAATCTCCATTAGCATTCAGGTAATTAACATATATGAATCTGAGGTGCATGAGTTGCACTACTTCAGCCTCACAGTACCGGTGGATAGTGGATTGACACCCAGGTTGTATACTGCAGTTTTCCACGTGCTCCACCCTGGCCAAATTCCAAACAAACAGACGCAATGCTGCTCTGGTCAGCCCAGCTCATGGACTCTGCTCGGGCCACCCTTGCCCATCCCTTGCTATTCCCTTCTTTTCTCCTCCCCATGGAGCCCTGTTACTTACACAACCTTTGTGCACAGTGAGGAAACAACCGGAGACAAGCTGTATTCCCCCGTTGTGCTACATCCTGCAAGGAGCTCTTTTCAGCAGACTGTCAGAGCAGAAGAACCTGTGCCTGGTCTGTGGGAGGACTGTTGGTCTTATGCTACATCTCATGCCCACAATGAGGTCAGAGAAGCTCCAGTAGAGGAGGTCAGTCATCGAGAGACTTTCAATCCTTTAAAGCCTCACTAAAATCCTATGTAAAAGATCTAATAGTAGCAGTAGGATACTTGTTGGTATAAAAATACACAAGATATCATCTGTTAGTACAATGCAGAATCACTGTGAAATCAAGGACATAGACTGCAGCCAAATTCAAATATTTTTCCTCCTATTAGGAAATAATAAAAATGCCTTGGCAAGACGGGTTCAAGCCTTCCGACTTTCTCTTGAAATGCTCGTTCTGGTAAAAGTGTCTTACCAGCAAATACACTTTAATTTCTGTTGGCCTTAGCTTTTGCATACTGTGTGCCTCTTCGCACCTGTGCAAAGGAAAGTAAAAAAGGGTGCTAAACAAGTGCCTGACATTCCACAGGTATAATTATTTTACAAGTATAAAGGAAGTGAAAACAAGAGTCTGTAGGGGGTGCTTGGAGGTACTTATGATTTTATTATTTTTTTTTAATGTTAGAGATATGTTACAATTTTAGAGTGTCCTGTGCTCACTAGTTAAGTAGGGATATTGTTAGTGCTTGGACTTTTTTCAGAAGTATAGTACCTTACCTGAAATTCCCCCCCTCTCCTCCCTTTTAGAGTCTTTCTTCTCAGTACTTTGGTGTATGGTGGTATTTATGATCTAATTCTCTCTTCCCACAATGCAGTGTAATTCCTGCAGTAGGTACTTAGGAAATATGTCTTGGTTCCTATTCCTATTATTATGCTAGAAAGCAAAGGAAGTAAGCAGCACAAAGCATTTAACCTTTTTGTTTGTTTGTTTCTAGACTATGCTACCAATATACGCCGGTTAACTTATTTTTGTAATGGAAAGGTATATATTTGTAGACACATTACCAGCTTTGTAAACAGACTTCTGGGATTAATGTTTTTTTTTAGTTCTAGGTAGAATGTACAGCAGACTAATACCCAAATGAGGATGAATTTTACAGGACCTAAGAAAGCATTCCTACAAAAGTTGAGCTTTATACAGCAGACATTTGAATCCCCCCCTGCCCACACACACACTTTTTAAAGGTGCATTTAGTATTAAAACATGGCTTTTCATTAGCAGACCTCAGATAATACCCACAAAAGGAACTGATTTAGATTTGCTTTCTGTTCCTTTAAAATACTGAACACCAAACAAAGCTCAGTTGGTAATGGCTCACCTTTGGGTTGATCATAAGTCTTAGCTGAACATTTTGGTCTACATGAGTACCTAGGTAATACATTTCCTTCTTCATCTGAATACAGGTTTTGTTATGTCTAATACCTCAGCTCCTGCAGCTGCTTTCATTATGCAAGTAAAAGATCTCTTATACAGAGCCACCTATTTTCACCAAATATGCACAAACTAAGTTGGTTTTGAAATTTCCATTCTTTGGTGAAAACTAACTGAAATTGGCCAACAAGCTGGCTACCATTTCCCTCCCCCCGATGATGGTGAAAGAATGGATGATAGATGTGTGTGACTGCAAAAACACTTTTCCTTAAGAAACGGCTTTAAAAAAAAACAGAACACCAACTTTTCAGGTCACATGTTGAAGCTTTGTACAATTGAGGGTTTGAGATGTGCTAAATCTTACATGCTCTGTACAGCACTATTCACTTGGAGAGAACTAATCACTCAAATTGCATAAAGCTAAGTGCTTGTTTAAATCCTCACATGACTGATGACTAATGTTCAGTATTTAAAATTCTGTCCAAAGACAGAAGAACCGATTGTTTCATTTGAGCAGTCAACTTTCACATTAATCACAGTAATCTAAATCTCTATTGTTTAAAATACCTAAGAAGCGTGACCTCGCTTAATTGATAGCTTCGGCTTTTGTCCTTCTGGAGAATTTTGCATACTGAATACAAACTGTAGAAGAAAAATATTACAGCCTGAAAATGACTTAAATTCTGTGTTTTATGACATAGTGAGAAGGAAAACGGAGATAAAAGGTCAATTTGACAATGCTCTGTGTGCTTGGATCCCTGAATGTAAGCAAAACTCTGATTTTAGACGTAATGGTTGGTGAGTATTTATGAGGGTACGAAGAACTGCCTGGACGTGACTCAGCGTGTGATGTGACTGCAGTGTACAAAGTTTAATGGTTTATGTTCTCCAGCATTTTAACAGATTTGGAGGACTAATAACGCTGCTTTTGCGTGTGGCTCACACTCGGCGCAGAAAGCGAGTGACTCCACCACACCCCTCCCAGGGCACGGTCTGCGCAGCTCCCCCCGGGGACAAATCCCCTCTGAACTGAGCGTTTTCACAAAGGAATTTTGTTTCTATTTCATATTTATTAAAAAAAAAACACCAGCGCCCCCCTCCCCCCCCCCCCCCCCAATGGCTGCCGTAAAGCACAGCCTGGCGGAGGCTTGGCGTTGCGTCGCGCGGCCGGAAGCGCGGCGCGCTTTGCGGCGGGGCCGCCCCTGAGGCGCGGCCGGGCGGCCCCGTGCGCCCTTTCCGCCGCGCCGCCGCCGACGCAGGGTGAGCGCTGCCGGGCTCCCCCCGCCGCCGGGCCCCGCTGTCCCCCCCCCGCTCCCCACAGCGCTAACCCCGCGCCCCTCTCTCTTGCAGGAGTCATCATGCCAGCCAAGGGGCCCCTGCAGAGCGTCCAGGTCTTCGGGAGGAAGGTGAGGGCCGCCCCCGCCGCCTCCCCCCCAGGACTAGGCCGCGGCCTCCGGGTGCTCGGCGCCCACCCGGGCCCTGCTTCGGGGTGGCGGAGCCCGGCGCGGTCCCGGGGGTGGTGCCCTGGAGCTGCCGTGCGGCAGGGTCGGCGCTGGAGAGGCCTGCTCAGCATCCACGTGTTGTGGGGCGGCGGGCCTGCCGGAGATGGTGCCGCCAGGGAGCAGGCCCAGCCCCGCCGGTTCAGGGAGCCTCATGGGGGCTCCCCGTAAAAGGGCCCCGATCATCTGCTGTGGTGCCCGGGAGTCGTGTTAAATAGATTGGGAAATAAAGCTTGCGCTGGGGGTTCCCATTGCCCCACAAGTCGTAGGTAGCAAGCTTTTATGAAGAATTAGGCCACAAAATTGCCGTTTTGATGAACGGATTGGGTATTTCTCCCACACTCAGATAAATATAATATTGTTAAGATGGTGCTGTAATACTCTAATATGTTGGAACGTAAGAAATGGTACTATCTTGTTTTTTGAGGGGTGCACGAAACTAAGATTTTAGATTGTTAAAGTTTCAGAAGGTTTCACTTTATGTTGCTATTGTGAAAAATGAACTGCTTCACTAACACGTGTTTGGACTTCTAGAAAACAGCAACTGCTGTTGCCCACTGCAAAAGAGGAAATGGCCTCATTAAGGTGAATGGAAGACCTCTGGAAATGATTGAACCCAGAACTCTGCAGTATAAAGTAAGCATCCGCCTAGCCTCCCTACCTGCTTGGATATTAAAATACCTTTATTCACTTAATCACTTGAGGATGGAAGAGTTGATTGCCTTATTGACAGTACTAAATATTTTTTGTGTGTAGAAATGTAAACACTGCAGAAAACGCAGAAAACTCCTGTCATAATTATGGTGTTGGTAGAGGGATTCTTGCTTAATTGGGTTAACATACCTTATTTACACTGTATAAGGTGACTTAACTTTGATACGTGCAAACATCCATATGTACACACAAAGAGTCTCAAGTGAGCATGAATGATACGAAGTGCTGTGGAACAAAATTATGTAAAATCAGTTACCATGCGTTTTGTTGTCAGAAGTATTTTCAGGAGATAATCAATTTTTTACATTGAAACAGGAAACTTCAAAGCTTCCTGTTCAAAAGATTCGTTAAAACTTAATAAAACGGTTGGTTGGCCTTTTCACAGAATCACAGAATTGTCTAGGTTGGAAGAGACCTCACATCATCGAGTCCAACCTTTTGAAACTTAAATAAAAAAACCAACAACTTAGTTTTACAGTAGTATTAGTAGATGTCAAAGAATGCTGCAAGAGATGTACAAGTCCAATTTACATGGGACACGTACTTGTAAAATTAAGGCTCTGCTTTTCAGAATGTTTAGTAACTTCACACTTCGTAAATGTGCTACAAGCTCTAGTCCTTGCAGTCTCTGATCACAAATTAACTTTTTTTATTGTGTTTTGTTTCCTAGCTGCTTGAACCTGTCCTGCTCCTGGGGAAGGAAAGATTTGCTGGTGTTGACATCAGAGTCCGTGTGAAGGGTGGTGGCCACGTAGCGCAAATCTATGGTAAGGCTTTCTGTGGAACCTTCTTTGTGGGATAGAAGAGGTCAAACCGCACATGTGAGAGGCCTGAGTTGAGAGTAGCAGCTTGTGCATCTCGGTTTCACTACTCATGCAGTTTTTTGCATGGGCATAGTGGTTATATTTTATTTGCAGAGTTGTAACATCTGGACTAAGTTGAACTAAGGAAATTTGTGAAATTGTGAGGAGATTTGAGGAATGGATCTTGCATGTTGCATCATGATAATTGGAAGTGTGCCTCTACGCAAAAATTTTTGGAAGGCAGAGAATGGGACTTACCATTAGAAATTGTCTTTAATCCTAAATTTTTAGGTTGTCCAGAATCATCTTTAATCTGACTTGCAGAGCTAGGTGGTGGTTCTTACAGAGTAGATTGAGAACATACCTGCATTAGATAGGGTTGCTCTTTACCTATGATAGATTTGTTTTGCTGTTGCAGTTTGGGTGTAGATCAGTGGAGTTGAAGCTGCTTAAAGAGCAGGAACATGTTTCAGTCTCTTAAGTAGATTGCATTAATTTTTCAGAAAATTCAGTTTTTCATCAAAACACTGATCCTAAACAAAATGTTTACAGTAACTCCCATAGCCCTGTTTTGAGGTCTGATGGGTACGTTACAGGCTTGTTTTACAGAGGAAAGCTGACGACTACGCATGCCATCCTGTTGTGCGTTTTGCCTCTATAGTATTTAAACTCACCAAAAACTTTTATTCTTGCTGAAAATTATAGACATGTTAGAGAGCTGTGTTTTTAAGGATTTGAAAATCATGCCTGGTAGAAGATAAACTGAAGTTTCTAAAGAAGGTGATCAGGACTGCCCATGTACCTTGGCTAGTTAGCAGTTGTTGAATCAGAAAATGAACTGTGGGTGGCCTCTTGGCACATGTTTCTTCAGATTTGCCAAAATAAAGGTCACATGGAGTATGTGGGAGGGGAGATGAAGGAGGGGAAGGACAATTTGGCAGAGAACAAGACAGCAAGTTTCTCAGATAATTGGCACTTTGTGTTTATTTTGAGTTTTAAATATATTTGCAATCCTTACTGATCCATCTTCTTTCTTAACAGCTATCCGTCAAGCTATTTCCAAAGCATTGGTGGCTTACTATCAAAAATGTGAGTTCGTTAGTTTGTTCGTGAGTTTTGTTTGTTATATTAGCCTTAAGTGGAAATGTATTACTTCTGATAGGTGTGAAAATGCCAAGATTTTGTTCCTTGTGAAGTTTCTAAAACTGAAATCTTTTTTTTTTCTAAACAGATGTTGATGAAGCTTCCAAGAAAGAGATCAAGGATATCCTAATCCAGTACGATAGGACTCTGCTGGTTGCAGATCCTCGCCGTTGTGAATCCAAGAAATTTGGAGGACCTGGAGCTCGTGCACGCTACCAGAAGTCTTACCGTTAAAATTGGTCAACAGTTATGTGACAGTCAATAAAAAATAAGAATTTGATAAATTCCGTGTTTATAAATTGTTTTTTTCCTGTATGGGTAGATAGATTTTCAGTTCAGATTGATTCACAAATCCATTGATATTAAAGTAAAATCAGAGGGCTTTCATCAGTTCTCTTTGATCCTTTCATGGTAAGTCTTGATAGACTTCAGGGTCTTGGGAAAGAAGAGCAATTTTCTGCTGTGGATGTATTTCAGAACATAAATTACCAGAACATAAAAGGCTTACATCCTTTTTTTTTTTTGGGGGGGGGGGCAGGGTGGCTGGTGGGGTGGGTACATGCAACAGCTTGTTGAAGTGGACTTTGCATTTCTGCTAAGTCTAAACAAATGCGGACCTTATCAGGGATCTGAATGGTCCTGGTGTTACGAGGGGAGATGAGTACCCTTGTTCTTCCCATGTGAAAATGTCTGTTAAAGCCTAGTTGCAGACAGCATGCAATGTGTAGG
The DNA here is from genome assembly GCF_009819795.1 of Aythya fuligula. Classification (NCBI taxonomy): domain Eukaryota; kingdom Metazoa; phylum Chordata; class Aves; order Anseriformes; family Anatidae; genus Aythya; species Aythya fuligula. Next base: position 42,302,869 of record NC_045559.1, read on the forward strand.
AGTGGGTCTGACTCCTAGCTGGTAATGCATATCTTACATGATCTTAGTATGCCATTCTAGAGTAATACTGCATTAAGTATCTCTGAATGCTTTGGGGTTGGCACTTAGTGTTCTTGCAAAGGAATTTTATTGCCATTATATATTAATGTGAAATAACCACTTTTTTAAAGTCCCAAATGTGGACATGGAATATTAAGTGACAGCACTGCATTTGCACGTACTGCTTATGTTGATGCATGCGTGAGGCAAATAATTCACCACCTTGAGGGCAACTCCCTCAGCATAGTCTAAAGTGTATATTCAGACACTATTTTAAAATTCCTATTTAAAGTTTACATCGTCAAAACCAAAGTAATTATATATGTTCATGTATGAAGAGAATGACCTCTTGCCCTACGAGCTGTTACCAGACAGTAAGAGGCAGTTTTCTGGATTAGTATGTCTAAATATAAGAAACTTTTGAAGTAAACACAACTTACTTTCAAAAATAGCTTTTTGTAATTGTAAAACATAAAAAAGGGCTTTGTTTTACAAAACACATTGGGGCTCACTTCATCTTTTGGCCATGTTTGCTCATTACAAACACAGGTGGATATAGACATGGAGAACTGTATCTAATGATAATAAAATCCATTTGGTAGCCAGACTGCTCATGTCATGAGCTAGGTGAGGTGATTGAAGTCCTTAGGGAAATACATGTGAAAAATTCAGAGCTGAAAATCTGACAGTAGTTTGGAAGAGCATAACTAGTGTGTGTGTTTATGAAACATAAAATGTTGGAGAAGTTCCAGTTTCTCATCTCTTGAAGCTTTGAGGATTTTCATTTTGGATGTGGTCTGATTAGGAAGAGGAAGAGTTAAGTTCTGAGTAAAACTTGGGATGTGTCAAGGCTGTTGGAAAGGCTAATTCTGTCCCTTGGAAGAGTTGTAAGTGATTGAATGAGACCTTGGAAATGAGCTGACCCCACAGGCATGAAAACAGCCCTATGCTGTTGTTTGCTGTTTGGAAACCAATCTGGAGAGGGACTGGAAGAAACATTGAGGACAAATCAACCAATAGCCTAGCTTCTGCCCTACTGCTCTCTTCTATCTGGATATTTTTTTTGTCTGCTGTATGCTTGTATGACAATACTGAAATTGTTATATGAGCATCTTGATACTCCAGATTTTTGTCCGGATTTCTATGAAATGTGGTATTTCTTCTCTCACTTAACTTTTTTATTTCAGTGTAAGTCTATACAAAGTTAAACTGACTTCCTTGAGTTGAGTTGGGGAACTGGAGATATAGCACGATATTGTCCTTTTGCTCTAGTTTAGGAAAACGATTATTCATAGATTTTTTTTTTTATATATATAATCATTGGCACTTGTTATCTTTTTGCCTTTTATGGATAAAGCTTTTATTTAAAGTACTCTCACTGAAGTGTAGTTACTCAGGAGTTAAACGTGTAACTTGAACAAATTCTTTCTGAAAAAGAATTCTCCATCCATCTCTCATTTTAGCTGTCAAGTGTCTGCCACAAAATCCTTCAATTCATGACCTGAATAGAAGTAGAAAACTTATTCAAACCTTTCACACTTTCATTGGAGGGGACTGTTGCCTATTCTATTGCCAATTGAAATACCAGGATTTTTTGTCTTATGCTAAATTAATGATATATTAAATCCCAGACACTTGCTGTCTCTTTGGCAAGATGAATAGTTTGCTTTCCTCAGTCCCTTCCTTCTGCATCCTCAGTGTGACCCATTTCTTGTTCAGCAAGTTGCTCAGAGTCTGTACCTTTTAAGAGTTGCTCACAAAGTACTCTGGCTCTTGGACTGCTGAGAACTCCAGTGTTCTGACTTGCAGCCTGGCTTTCTAAGGAAAAGATGCTATGTAGGGATAACTTCAAATTTGATTACTGAATTCCCATGAGTTTTGTGAAAACTGGCATCTTGATAGATGTTAATTAGTTTCAGCTGAGGAAAAATAAGCCTTTTAGTTGTTTGGCTCGTGTGGTGACTGACAAGCAATGGCTCACTCAGGGCTTAGGAAATGTGTACTAGCCTGCCAGTTGGCACATACGTACCTTATGCTGTGGCTTGTCCAAAACTGATTCTTGCTGAGCTCTTAGACCAGTCAGATGCAGGGGAAAAGGGGGGGATACAGAGTTCCTGGGATGTGAAACTCAGGGGCAGGGGAAACGGAATACCCAGTGCCAGTAACCTTAGAGGTGTTTTCACAGTTATGGGGAAACCTGATTTATCAGTTTTCTGCCCACAGAGCAGCTTGTAGCAACTGGGGGGTTTTGTTTTGTTGTTCTTTTATGGAAAGGCTGAAAATAAAACTTGCATTGCTACTAATATATCCAGAGATGATATCTGTGTGTTATTTCTTCAGACAAAAAGCTCTTAACATAATAAAAATGCTTTCTGAACTGAACTCTGATCCTATGAAAATGCCCTATTAATACTGGAGGGTGATGTCATTCCCACAAACTTGTTTTTTACATGAGAAATGTTTGCGGAATTGGACTAGTGTCTGCCTGGGTGGTGGAAGGCTGGAGATCTTTATTCTAAATGGTTGTTGGCCGATTAACCACTAGAGGGCTTAACTTCATTGCAGAAGGGTAATTAACATGAAGTTTTAAACGGAATATGTAAGGAGAAAACATTTTCATAAAAATCTTCCTTCCCCTTTTTCCTTTTCTTCTTTCCCCCTTTCCCTCCCTTTTCCTGATGTCAGTCAAGCTCTGATGATTAAGCATTTGCTCTGGCCAAGGACACCCTTCCACAAAGAAATAAAAACAATTTGATTTCAAGCCCATAGTGAGGTTTTTGAGCAGCTGTGGAGGTAGTTCTTGGAACAGAAGAAATGCCCCTAACCGTATCACCCAGCTCTTTCATGAGCTTCGCTGATATAAATTCTTAGGAAGATCAGGCACACACATTGGAATGTGTCCCCACTTTAACTATTCATTGAAAATACCATTGAATCATAGAATATCACGAGTTGGAAGGGACCCATAAGGATCATCGAGTCCAATTCCTGGCACCACACAGGTCTACCCAAAAATTCAAACCATGTGTCTAAGTGCACAGTCCAAACGCTTATTAAACTCTGACAGGCTTGGTGCAGTGACTGCTTCCCTGGGGAGCCTGTTCCAGTGTGTGACAACCCTCTCAGTGAAGAACCTCTTCCTGATGTCTAGCCTAAACCTCCCCTGTCACAGCTTGACAGTATTCCCGTGGGTCCTATCACTGGTGACTAAAGAGAATAGATCGGCGCCTGCCCCTTCACTCCCTTTCGTGAAGAATCTGTAGGCTGCGATGAGGCCTCCTCTCAGCCTCCTCTTTTCCAGGCAGAACAGGCCCAGTGACCTCAGTCTTCTCATACATCTTCCCCTCTAGGCCCTTCACCATCTTTGTAGCCCTTCTCTGGATGCTCTCTAATAATTTTACATCCTTTTTGTACTTTGGTGCCCCAAACTGCACACCGTGCTCAATTATCACTTCAATTAAGGCTGGAGTGTGAGCTCTAAAAAGTACCATGTTTTGTTACTGATGATAATGGATCCAAATCCAAAACAGGGCAAGCTTGAACCCAAGATAACTGAAGGCTGTTATTTCTTCAGCCGTTATTTATAATCATGATAAAATGCATAAGCTGTATATAAAATTAAGTCATCTCAAATGTTATGTTGGAAAATCTTGAGCAAATTTATTTTGATGGTAATAAGCAAATATTAGTGTTGAAAACTTCTGACTTAATTTTGAAAGAAAAATCTATAACTTGAAAAATGACACCAGATTTCTTTAAGTGTAGGCCAACGTGTGTTCTGTACTGTGTACTTTTTCTCACCAAAGTGATTATTTTCTAAGGTATTGTTTCTGATCACATTGTCCAGAAGTCCCAATCTGCGAGTATTCCACTACTTGTGTAGATAATTTGTCATTGCTTGAATATAATTTGATTCTTTTTTCTTTTTCTTTTTCTTTTTCTTTTTCTTTTTCTTTTTCTTTTTCTTTTTCTTTTTCTTTTTCTTTTTCTTTTTCTTTTTTTTTTTTTTCTCTCTTAATATAGTTCTATGAGCTACAGTTCAGTATACTTGGATGAATAATTCTTTTTCCTTATTAGCTAATGTCCTTCATGTGCTTGGGACTGTGCTATTTCCTACCCTGCCTTGAGCAGAGATATCCAGACCTAATGAAACCTATTGCTCTAACTCTTAAAAAGACCCTTTACAGCTGCAGAGGCTTGTTCTACTTTTAAGACATTAGAAGTCAAACAACAACGAAATACTAACACTGTATATTACCTCAACTTTACTATAGAAAAATTGAAATCAAACAAACAAACAATCATTTTAATGGCTTCTGTTAAATTAAAAGAGTTAATTTATATTAATGGAAAGTTTTATTATTTTTGATGCCACATATGAAACATGGTGTGAAATATCATCTTGAGGAGTGGAAGAATCCCAGATCAGATTTCTTACAAGAGTTTGAAATGTTTTCTACATCAGACATAGCTTCAGAGGAAAATAACTCAGAGACTGGTAATGGAAATTGGAAACTCTAATGCTGTATTGGGTTCATCTCAGCTTGACAGCAACCTCAAGGCATCATCCTCTAACAGGAGATTTATGAGAGCATGAAATGTTGATTAGCCCCTGCCACCTCCTACAGGGTAGGTGCCCCCATTAAATGTTTGCAATCTGTGACTATGACTACATTAGTGTGTTAATTTGGATAAGGAGCTCAATCCTTTTACTTCAGTCTGCAGACTGGAGTGGTTTGGGATCTTGTGGAGCAGATTAAAATAAGCTGGAAAATGCAGACTGGCTGCATATTCAGTGAGTGGGAGCAGCCTGGAATTAGTCAAAAGTAAAAACAAGGCAAAAATCTCCTTGAAATGTGAATTGTGTAAGTAAGTTTCCTTTAGGATTTACAGAATAATGAAACACAAGATGGACAGATAACCCATTTCAATGGCTGTTTGGTAAATATTTTGTGCATGTATGTATTTGTAGAAAACTGCATCCAGAGTCACTTAAATACAGTCAGTAATAAAACTTAAGAAATAGTGGAACTATAGTGTACTGTAATAAATTATATCAGTTTGCAATAATTGTCCTTAGGCCACCAGTGATCCTAAACCTGCATGGGTACTGCTGTGTGGACTTGTCTTTGACTATGGTTGAAAAGGTTGTGTGTTTTCCTTTGCCCTCTCTTCCAGTCCATCAGGGGAGAGGGGAAGAGAAAGGGCTAAAAGAGTTGATGGGAGAAATTTGTACCTGAGAGAGACACAAAACTTCTGAATTTTATTTTGTTCCACAACCACCTTGTGCAGAATGCTCCCAGCATCCTACAAAGTGCTAGGAGGAATGAAGTATAAGGCAAAAGATAGGCTTTGCAAATGAAAGTGAATTGCAGTAATTTCAATTACCGTTATATGTGTCATTAAAACTGCACTTTTTAATGATTCTATTAATGTTTAGAGTAAAGTGGGTAAGGTTTTTCCATTTTAATATATGTTCATGTTAAATTTTGGTTAATTTACACTTTTCCATTTTAATGAAAATTAGAAACAAAGCCCCTTGGCTCCGTTGACTTCTTTCTCCTTTTTGGTAGTATGAAAATTTCCAAACAAGTTTTTTAATGAAAGTGAAGTACAATTATCTTCTGGGAATTTTTATTTTGTGACAGGAGCAAACTATATACAAGAATGTATCTCAAATATTCTTAAGAATCCAAATGTGTTGTTTGATGGAATTTTGTGTCTCTCCTTTTGGAACAGATGAGGAACATTCATATGTTAATCTCTGAAATAATCTGGTTATATTTTATGCATTAACATAACTGGAGGTTCTTGCTAAATTTTTTCACTATAAGAAGCAAAGGGCAGAGATCAACGCAACCTGTAAAGCACACAAAGGTGTAATGACAACTGAAGGATCTCTCAAACCATCATGACATGGCAAAATTTCTTTCTGTCATTGTCTTCTGTGTTATAAAGGGCCGATTGAGCTCAACAGAGGAGTAATACTTGCAGGTCTAGCAAAAGTGTAACTAATACAGACTCTGCTGAGGAGTTACCATGCATTACTAATGAGAGACATGCAGCCGGAAAGTTGTATGCAACATTTGCAAAGCTCCTGAAGCTGTATGTATCTACCAAGCTTGATGTCTTCTTTTTTCCTTTTTGTGTTGTATTATTTCAAATAATGCATCCAACTGTTTATCTTTGAAAGGATTTAAACACACTGTAGGAATACGTAGTTATAAGATGCCATCATAATCAAAGCCATCAATTTGGATAAATTTCCTATTACCAAATTATACTGAAATGAACATTGTGGGAAAGCTGAATTTAATGATACCGTGGAGTATATTTTTGCTTTATTCACTGCTGTCCTCTTTGCAAGGTAAGAACTTTATTCCATTTCTGAAGAAATACTAACTTTTAAAATGAGTTCTCTAAATATTTTATTAATACAGCTCCTTCTTTTTCTATCATTATCAAACAATATTTTTAACCCTTCTTGGAATTCATGAAAGAATAACATAGGTTAAATAACCCATTTTACATATCTCCTTTCTCTCTGACAGGTGTTGAAGCTAAAATATAGCTCTTATTTTTTAAAAAGACACATTTTCTATGTCTGAATTTTGTTACAAAATAATTATAAAGGAACTATGTTTAAGTTTCTTTTATTTCTTGCCACTACTGTCAGATGAGTAAGCAGGTAATGAATTTCAACGAGGTATGACTTTATTTCATCAGACTGCACCTGCACTTTGTTTAAGCATTTTTGGAATGCTAGAATAAATAATTGCTCTTCTGGTTATAGAAACAATCCTATTTTTAACTGGTATATTCACTTCAGATGGGTCTTGCAGATAGTTTCTTTGCAGCCATTATGAAGATTTCTAAGATAATCTGAGAAAGAGTGTAACCTGATTACAATTGAATTTTGCAAGTAATATTCAGAAAATGATTACACCTAACTGCTGAAGGAGCTTGATTCTGGATAGCTCTGAGTATCCCTTGTACTTATAATTACCTTCCGTAATTTTATCAGATTTAGTCTGAGCCTCTGAACAACTAAGAACTCTTCTCTCTTTTTGGTGGTAGTATTTACCAGAGTTGAGACCATGGAAAACTGGGGTTGATAAGCCCTTGAAAGAATCAAGCTATCAGGAAGGAAAGCGTCTGTTGCTAGGTCCCTTAGGAAGAGAAAAAAGTTTATGTAAAAGTGCTCTGGAAAACTCAGGATCATTAGCTATTTTTTAAAGAATAAATTTCAGTAGTGTTGTTTGCCAAATGCAGAGTGAGTTTGTAGAAAAACATTTAACTTAATGACTTTTTAATCTACAGGATCTTATTGCAAGCTTTCTCTTTTGAGAAGAACTTCAAGGTAAGTTTTTATTCCATATTTGTCAAGTTCTACAAATAAAACAAAAACATATAAGACTTATCTGATATAGCATAAGTTAGAAAGTAAAATATAGCCTTGAATTTGACATGTAAGATGTCAAGTACATGTGCATTGGATGTAAAACACACTCTCAGAATGTTTACATCTCTTTTCAAAGAATTTACACAACAGGCATGGATCCTCTATTTGAAAAATGAAGGCACTTATGAAAAATGATACTTCTATGGTCTCAAGAAAGCTTAGTGGAATAATGGAATGAAACCAGGATGAGATCATTATTTTATGTCTGGAAAAATACATTAAATGAGTATCCTTCTACAATTTTAATTGCATGATAAAATCCTAGCTGCTATTTGAAGCACAGAAAACTAAGTGCTATACAGCCATAAAATAAACATTTTCAATACAAGTTTTCATGTAGAAGCTGAAATCCAAACAAAACCCAAACTAGGGAATGTTCCTGATCCCATTGAATTAAATGGGAACTATGCCATCGATGTTAGTAGAAGTGTCCAGTTGGACATAGCTTTGGATGTCTAGTGACCTCTGTATCTAGTGAGCACACATGCATATCAAATGATATGCCATCTTGGACTGTTGATAAAACTAAGTATGTTTTATAGCCTGTTGCCCTTGTTTCTAAACTTAATTGCAAATTTAAGTCAGCTATAGCTGGCAAGCCATCTTTTGCTATTTAAAGCCCTATCACAATATATTCAAATCATACTTGGGGGAACTTGCTGCCACACACACTGCCAGGTATCTATGAAACTGCTTTGCAATTTTGTATCCTGTCATAAAAGCTTATTTTGCCTGCTTACCTCTCCCTCATAAGACCTATGTACCTCCCTAATAAAGCATCCCATGTTTGAGAGCAGAGATTGGAGCACTATTGAATTCTGTAAAATGAGACCATGAAAAAAAATCACCATTTTAAATGTTAAGCCAAGAAAGACCTCTTTGATAAAGTGATGGTAATCAGAGAGAAACACTTCTCTCTTGGGAGCTGCTTATTCAGGCTGTTCCAGGGACCTTTGATTAAACAGGTTCCTTTTTGTTTTCTTCCAGAAATGAGTTTAATGCAACTCGACAGAAAAGAGATCTCTTAACAGCAGAGGTAGGTTATACCTCTGAAAGGGGGATGGTGGGGAAAGCCTCCCCCTTTTCTGCTCTGGGGCTTTGCTGATGTTACAATGGGGCCTTTGTAAGGAGCAAGGCTGTGGTAACAGGAGGACAGTGAGGAGGAGCTGCTGTTCCCTACCTGCTCACCTCCAGCCAAGACCCATGGCCTCACACATTCATTTGTTCTTGGCGAAACGCTCTCTGAATCACCCACCCTGATAGACTGACTGACGCATACCACGGGAAATAACACCATGGTTCTTCTGCCTTTTGTGAAGGCAAACAGAAAGCCCTAGAAAGCTGTTGGTGTTTGATGCAAAGCACAATGATGGCTGTAGACAAGGAGCCTGCATGTGGTGTGGTGATGGTGGCAGTTCCAGCCCAGGCCCGGGTCCTACCACTGCAGCCTAAGGTCTGTCCCTCCTCACTTCACACTCTGTACTGCTGCCTTATGCTGCACAAAGGTGATGTTTGACTAAAATTTAGTAGTATAAGGGGAAACTCATTCCCCTGTGGGTAGACATCTTGGGCTACAGAGCCCAAGCAGCTGTTATAGCCCTCTTCTACAGGGGCAGGCATGGAGCCCAAAGACTCTTCTCAGGGTCTTGCAGGCAGGCTGCAACAGAACCACAAATCATTTTCTCTATGTCCCTTGGAGAATTTTGTGTCTCCTCACCAAGTTAGAAGGTAGCCAGTATGAAATATAACACTGAGGTGAGTCATACCTCTTCTCCTCACTAGGAAGACACCTTCTGAGGGAAATGGGCTCTGGGAACTGATGGGGGTCCAGAGGTGTGCTCAATAGGAGAGCAAATAAGCTCTATCTCCCCAAAACAGCACAAAAGCAAAAAGCTTCTTTGCTGAGAGGCCTGGCTCAGGGTAACCAAGAGAGAATATGAAGAGGGGTGTTTTTGTGCAGGGGTGGTGGGGAACATCTCTGGCTAATGATGGACCCTGGAACAGCTTTCTGGTGAGCTGGTGAAGTCCATTTCAGATTGATTTTAGACAAATTGTGCTACTTGGGTGCATCAAAGTATTTCCAGTTGGAGGAGGGAAGTATTTATGTCACTGCATGAGGCATTGGTGGGACTTCACCTGAACCATTTACTGTACTGTTGTGTTTATGCCGAGATCCATTAGTTTAAGCTCCAGACATGGAGAAGTACTAGCAGAAGGAGTGAAGAAAGAGTATCTTGCAAATGAAGACTTAAACAAGTTGCTTTGCTCTGTTGTACTGCTGAAGGCTGGTGTTAGACGTGTGGGGAGCATGGAAGGGTAACTGCTTTCTTGTAATACAGCAGAGAGGGAATTTTTAAAAAACAAAGCAACAAAACAAAGCAGGAATGAAGAGCTATTTAAGAAAAAGGGCTAAGCTTTGTAAAACAAAAAGATTTTAAATGACCACGAATAAATGTACAGGGGAAATATTTAACTGCCCAGCACTTCATCCTGGTAAACTTCCCAACCGTACTTGTCGGGGCAAAAACCCCAGAGTGCTTGTCACGTGGAACTTGATTAGTTCTTGGAAGAGATGATGTGACGCGACAAACTGCAATAGCAGAGTGTTGGGTCAGATCCAGGACTTCCTTACAGTCCCAAGTCCCCCTGTTCCTATACAAGACAGGATGCAGATCAGGCAGATCTCTTCTCTCTCACCCCCCCCCCCCCCCCCCCTTTTTTGTTTGAGACCAGCTTAAATGAGTTCTGAAGGATCTCAAGGGGGATGTGAAATCCATCACAGTTGAAGTGGCCACAGTTAGATGACTGGGGAGTGGCACAGGGCATGAGTTAGGGGAGAAACATTTGGTATTTGACGGAAGCAAAAAAGGCAAGAGTCTTGTCTGAGCCCTCACTCTTCCTCCTGAATGTAAACACAAATCTCTCCCAGTGGAGCCCTGCTGGTTTGTTGCCTTTGGTGAAGCAGAAAACATGGAGAGGAGGCCAGCAGTGACCCCAGGGCACAGATGTATCCTTCCCTGTCCCCCAGAAACCATGCTTCCCTTCCCCACAGTGCCAGGTGCTGCAGTCACTGCCTTTCCTGCTAGTCTGGGCTGCCAATCACAGCACTTGAGGCCATGCCCTGTGCTGGACCAGCCACAAGTCTCTCTCCTGTGCTAAAATAACCCTCAAAGTCCTCACTCAACGCTGCTGCAAGTCCCTGGGCTCATAGTGGTGCATTCATAAAGCAGAAACACACTGATTTTCCTTTTGTGTTTCTGTCAGGTTCGAGCTGCCTCTCCTCAGTCACACCTGCACGGGACCTTGATGCGCAGCCCACCGGGAGGTCAGTGCTGCTCGTCCCAGGAGGAGATGCCCCTGAACACGCTGCCTTCCTGTTACTTTCCCATGTTGCCAGTGGTTTTGTCCCCTAAAAAAAAAAACAACACACTAACTCATTACTTCATTTTATCCATGTTAAATAGCATATGGTTCCCACTGAAATTAGACTTTCAAAATAATGATTTATGACCAAATCTGAACAGCTAATTAAGCTAATCCTTTGATTTTTTTTTTTTTTTTTAAAGTTTATTTCTAGTACAATTTTCTTACTACCACTTTTTCTGTCCTTGTGAGAGGATGTAATTTTGTCTGAGAGGCATGATCTGGTTATGTGTATGTACAGTTGTACCCAGACAATGAGCACAGGGTTACTCCTAGAGGGGTTCAGGCACTGTCCAAACACCTACAGCAGGTCCAAGTTATTTTGCAGAAATGTTTTTTGTATGCAACTGAACTTCAGTATCCTTGGAAAATATGTATGCCTGGGTAGGTGTGTTTTTCCATCTCAATGAATATATATAATTCATAGTTCATAGTTGTAACAGCAAAAAAGTTTTCCACATTAATGCTGTTCTATAAACAGTATTTTTGCCTTGTATTTTCAGGGTATCTGTGCATATTTGGAAAGCAATTCTTAAATGGGAAAAATTCAAAACTAAGCATTCAAAAGTAAGCTTTACTGTAAAGGTCTAGTTTTGTTCCCATTTAGCATCACTAGTAGCTTACAGTAGCTTCCATTAGGTGTGGAAGGGCCTATTTATTTCATTGCCTTCCTGCTTTCTGGAATGTTTTTTAAATCTCTGTAAGCAACTTTGTAAATGTTTGTATCTAGGGTTTTAATTCCTCCCCAACAAGGAAATCAACTATCTGCAAACCCTGAGATTTGAAATTTCCTTTCTCCTTCACTTTTGGGGAACTATGATTTAGACCCACCTCAGTGAATGGTTAGTAGACAGTGAAGTCTTAGCGTCCAAGCAGACCACATAACTCATTAATGAAACTGCATTTAGAAACAATTACTAATTATAACATAAAACAAGCCATTCCCATGGAATCTTAAGTCTCTGACTCCAGTCACCTCTTAAGCAGAAATAACCTTTTAAAAGTTTTAGCATGCGTGGAGGGTTATTTTTATCTGTTTTTGACTTTGTAAATTATGCATTCCAGACTGTTCATAAGCTGAATATACCCTTTGCTGTAAAGCCTTGGAGGGAGGAGTTGAACATATGCATAAATTGTGCTGAATTTGGACAATTAGAATAATCTGTGTCCTGTGTATTTCAAGATCAGGAGGACTGGGATTTGGTTTCTTTACATGGGAACTTGACCTTTTGTTTGCTGGGAGGAGGTTGACCTTTTGCTCCTTTGTTAGTGTACAAGTCTCAGACCAAAAGAGAACCTTGTCTTATAACCAAGAAACACAAAGGATAAATTTAAGTAAATGATAAAAACTGGAGATTTTTGTTGGTTAATTTTCTTAGCTAATACAGCTGCTAATGATTTTACAATAAACAAATTTAATGTGGGTCTCAATTTGTTTGCAGAATGCTGTATCTGCTAAAAGGCTGCTGTCCTTGCTTACAGGTTCATGTTCTCCAGACTGCCTTAATGGAGCAGGTTGCACAGAGGCAGGTGACTGTGATTGTCAGTTATTTCAGGCTCAAGGAAGCAGGTGCCAAATTGGTAAGTCTGGGACCAAAAGAGTCAAGTTTTGGGTTCAAGTAAGATTTAAGAGGAAAGTTTTTAAAACAATATTGTTAACAGCACTTTTATGATTCCTTTGTAGTAGGGATGTTATCCACTAGAAGACACGGGGGTTAAAATTATATGTTAGGGAAATATACAGAGCACCGTCACAAATGCCTACGTTTTAACATTTGGTGTATGGTGATTCACAGATGCCATAAGAAACAGATCACTGTCTAGTGTGTCAGCGGCTGGCCAGCTTTTTTATAGTTAACTGAACAACTAAAAAGTCACTGCATTTTTCTAGCAGTGACCTACTGCAAATAAAATAATTAACTCTTTCAATGCACTGGTTTCTGGAATCTCCTTTAGCAAGAATCATCTTTCTGGATCTTCAGTAGACTTTAATCTCTTGCTTCTACTTAGAATTAAAATGCCTCTACCAAAGCAAATCCAAAACTTGCAATGATTGCATGTGACTAAAACTGCATTCTAAATATTAAAAAAAAAAAAAAAAAAGAAAAAAAGTACTGACTTTAAATAAAGTTGAAGAAGTGAGGTTATCTTTCATCCTTGTTGTCCATTTTGTTTATAAGCTCTTATTTCCCTTCTAAGCATTTACTTCAGTGGACACCTTTGCCACCTGTCAATTTTTGAATACCATGCGTGCTTGTTGTAAACTCAGTGTGTTCTTTCCAGTTCCTAACACTGGTAAGGACCGAGATGGGATTTGCAAGTCATGGGGACAGTATCACTTTGAAACATTTGATGGCATCTACTACTACTTTCCGGGAAATTGCTCCTATATTTTTGCAAAAGACTGCGGTACTCCAGAACCCCAGTACACTGTTTGGGTAAGTATGTGAGCATACATTAGAAATAACATACTGCGTATACGTGTATTTCATAAGTAAAGTAAGTAGAGAGAAAATAAATAGATCAAACTGTAGCATTACTTACTTAAATACAAAACTATGCTGCTGGAAAATGTCTAAGCATGTTTGCAGCAACTCAAAACACCGATGAAATGATAATCAGCAGAGTCAGTATATTAAAAATAGTGTTTCTTACTCCCTCTCTCCTAAAAAGGATCTCTGTTCTCTCCTCTCTGGGAAATCCTGTGTAGCAAAATTGGGTCTTAAGGCAGACCTTGGAAACTTCAATAAACTTTAGCTGTCAGATTGTAGAAAAAAATTGAGTTGCCAAGTAAATTGAAAACAGCTGTTACCTGCCTGGTAGCTGGGCACCCAAGTGTACCAATCTCCAACTTGCAGCCATTGACATGCAAGGATGTGGAGCTACCTCCCCTGGCCCATGAAAAAGTTTGTCCCTGCTGTGGATTTGTGTTCTAATTTTGGATTACCCCTGTGTCATGCAGAGAAGGTTAACAGCTCAAAAGCCTTCATCTTGACCTATGTATAGGGGGCATTCTTTTTAGTAATTTCCTCAGATTTATGGGTATCCATGGTTAATGATTTTGAGATCAGGCAGAGTTCAAACCTATATCCTCTTTGAAGGAACGTGCCCTAACTACCAGGCTATAGGTTACTGTGGGCAGAGAACATAAGCTCATTATGGTATTTTTTTCAATGGTTGGGATTTGCTGCTGGTTGGGCAGGGGAGGGGGAACAAGAGAGGTCCTAACTGTAATGCAACCATGGTGGCCACAGTGATCACAGGGGCAAATCTAGGTTCTGATTCCTGCTCCAAGAACAAGTTTTCATTTATAAACATATGATTTCCTGTCCCCCCAAATACTAGCATCTTGAGAAGATTAATCTGCCCTTTCTACTCACTCAGATCATAGGCTGTTTCATCTACCTTCCATTATTTCATTTTAATTCTTTGTATGCAGCTATTATCTCTTAGGAGATTTCAGAAAATGCTATAGCAAACCCCGAGATTATATTAAAAATCTAGAATCTTTATTTCAGTGTATTCCAGTTGCTCTGGAAAGGGAGAAATTACCTTTCAGTTGCTGGAACAAATGCCATACTTTGTTAAAAACTTAAAATGTTTATTCAGAAAAGTCACAAGTAATGCTGAAGCAATACAGTCACAATCAGCTGGGCAGTGGAGAGCTGAAAGTCTTGCCAAGTGCTCACATTATGGTCCTTCTGGTTTTAATAATCCACCTCTCTAGAGCAGAATAAAACAAAAGACCTATTTTGATTTTCCTTGATTGTGTTTCTGTCTTAGGACAGGCTTACATAGAAACCATCTGTCAATACTAGTAACATTTATTATGTCTTTAATTATAACTTTCTTTATACACGTAAAAACCCTAATGCTTTTACTGGCTTGGTTTATTTCACTCAGAGAAGCAGTAACTGTTTTTCACTTCCAGCATTAACTGTCAACCTAGGAAGATTAGTTAGTGTATGTGTGAGTGCTGTATGTGTTTACCAATAAATCTTTTCTACAAAAGTGATAGCTCTAGTTACTAGTTACAGCCCCCATTACTATGCTGGCAAAATGTTTCACAGTTACTCATCTATTTAGCTTCACAGCACTGTCAAGTAAATTGGTAACATGGCTCAAATCCTTCTCGCAGAAAGCTGATGCACATGGTCAGAGGAGTCACGCTTGAGCTGTCTAAACTCTGTCTACATTTTAATTTAGGTAATGGTAGCTAAGATTCACAGCATATCCCCATGCCTCCTCAGTTGTTACTAAAACCAGCACATATGCTTTTGAAGCATAGTAGTCTAGAGCATCACACCAGTTTGGGTATTCCTGCTCCTCTGAGATTAGCATAGCATAGATTAGCGGGAGTTTTGCATAGGCCCTTGGACAAGGTATGTTCTTCAGACTCACCTAAGCTACTGTCAAAGTAATACAAAACTGTGTCGTAGTGATTAACTGGGTAAAGCATACACACAGAAAGTTGGAGACCTGCATTCTTATCATCAGTCAGAGTAAACCTGAACCAATGTTTTTCATGTCCTGAGAGTGCACCCTGGCCAACAAAAGCCCTGTTGTCTCTGGGGATACAGACAGACCTTCTATGACAGAGTGACGCGCTGGGTGGATGAGGGAAAGGCTGTGGATGTGGTCTACCTTGACTTCAGCAAGGCTTTTGACACCGTCTCCCACAGCATTCTCCTCAAGAAACTGGCTGCTCTTGGCTTGGACTGGCGCACGCTTCATTGGGTTAGAAACTGGCTGGATAGCCGGGCCCAAAGAGTCGTGGTGAATGGAGCCAAGTCCAGTTGGAGGCCAGTCACTAGTGGCGTCCCCCAGGGCTCGGTGCTGGGGCCGGTCCTCTTTAATATCTTCATCGATGATCTGGACGAGGGCATCGAGTGCACCCTCAGTAAGTTCGCAGATGACACCAAGTTAGGTGCGTGTGTCGATCTGCTCGAGGGTAGGAAAGCTCTGCAGGAGGATCTGGATAGGCTGCACCGATGGGCTGAGGTCAACTGCATGAAGTTTAACAAGGCCAAGTGCCGGGTCCTGCACCTGGGGCGCAATAACCCCAAGCAGAGCTACAGGCTGGGAGAGGAATGGTTGGAAAGCTGCCAGGCAGAGAAGGACCTGGGAGTGATGGTGGATAGTCGGCTGAATATGAGCCAGCAGTGTGCTCAGGTGGCCAAGAAGGCCAACGGCATCCTGGCTTGTATAAGAAACAGTGTGACCAGCAGGGCTAGGGAGGTGATCGTCCCCCTGTACTCAGCTCTGGTGAGGCCGCACCTCGAGTACTGTGTTCAGTTTTGGGCCCCTCGCTACAAGAAGGACATCGAGGTGCTTGAGCGGGTGCAGAGAAGGGCGACGAAGCTGGTGAGGGGCCTGGAGAACAAGTCCTACGAGGAGCGGCTGAGGGAGCTGGGCTTGTTCAGCCTGGAGAAGAGGAGGCTCAGGGGTGACCTTATCGCTCTTTTTAGGTACCTCAAGGGAGGCTGTAGCGAGGTGGGGGTTGGCCTGTTCTCCCACGTGCCTGGTGACAGGACGAGGGGGAATGGGCTTAAGTTGAGCCAGGGGAGTTTTAGGTTAGATGTTAGGAAGAACTTCTTCACTGAAAGGGTTGTGAGGCACTGGAACAGGCTGCCCAGGGAAGTGGTGGAGTCACCATCTCTGGAAGTCTTCAAAAGACGTTTAGATGTAGAGCTTAGGGATATGGTTTAGTGGAGGGCTGTTAGCGTTAGGTTGGAGGTTGGACTCGATGACCTTGAGGTCTCTTCCAACCTAGAAAATTCTGTGAAATTCTGTGAAATTACTACAAGGCAGGAGTCATGCTCTGCCATGGCTGATGACTGGGAATGGAAAGGAAGCCTGACTGCAAAGGTAGCATCCTTTCTGCAAACTATAAAAAGGATGCATGCTGGCATATCATGCCTATTCCAAGTTCTGATAAAACATTATTTTTGTTTTGAGATTACTTCATTGCCATAAATCTGTATGCACGCTAAGATAAGAATTACACATTTTTCTTTTCTAGAAGTACACATCTGGGATCTGTTTAACACCTCTAGTAGTGGGCAGTCATGGAAATTACATATTGCCAATAGTTGTGAGACCCTATTTTGCAGATCTCTCTCTGTCTGAGTGATGCTTTCTGTGCTGAAACTGGGGAAGCTGATGTCAGATTCAAGGCAACACCCTGACTCACTACCCTATCTATGTACAATGGGGACAGGCAGACTTTGGAAGAGCCTACACTTCTCCAATGACAATGCTGAGAAACTAATGCAAAATGGGTTTTAACAGATGTGTTTATGTTAGATGCCTGCAGTAATCTGTGGGAGCACTCCAAAATCTCAACAAATCCTGAGTGGTTCAGGAGGGCATGCTGGATCAGGTGGTGCCAGTCTCAGCTGGCTCGGAGAATGCTGGCACTATGCTGAGGTTTTGTATTGCACAGTAGTCCTTTCTAGACCTCTAGAAAATGAGCAGTAGGGGTGTCTCAGTGCAAGTAACAAGCTCCTACACTGGCAGTGATAAAACAGCACACTATGGTGTCTATGAAGTTCATCTGTGTAAACTACCTATTTCACACAGTGCTTAAGCCACTAACTTGTGATGCTTTGTGCTGTTAGGCACTTGCTCTATTTCTTAGTAGTACTGGGTAGTATGAACTTCTGTTTTTGCATATGTTTGTAAGTATGACCTTTTTACATTTTAAATATTTCTCTCTAAAACTCTTTCAGTGGTTCAGTGATTCAGAAAAATAAATTATCATATATGACTTTATGAAAACTTGCACGAAATTGTTGAGAACAAACATTTATTCTGTGTGTGTATTCTTCCCCTCTAAGGTTCATAACAGTCCTGACTGTTATGGTTCAGTATATTCTTGTCAGAGGTCAGTCAGCTTATTCTTTTCAAACCAAGAAGAAATAATTATTTCAGGACATGAAGTAAGAAAAGAAGGAAAAAGGTAAGTGTTCTAATGATGGTTTCAAATATTTTATTGCAGAATGACAATGTGAAGATGCTTTTGACATCAACCAGAGAAAATAACTTACTATATATTTTTACTGATCCCTGGATATTCTATATTGGGACTGATAGAGTGCTAGTGTGAGAAGATGTAATGCTGTTCATGTAATACGTGAATGAAGTGAATACGTGAATACATGAATGAGCATGTGCACCCCATGAGCCTTGTGTTCAACTTCTCAGCTCTGACATTGGGATTAACCATATAAATTTTGTATAGACAAGGTCTACATCACAATAATCTGGTTAATCTTTGGTGCATCCTGATAACATTTTGAACAAGGTAGTCTTTATTTATGCTTGGTGTGCAGCTATACTGAATTCAACACATAACCTTCATATAAATAAGCCTGAACTAATTGAATCAAAGATCTTAATTCTTCTGTGGCCCTTTTGGGCAAAACCTCCACATTTCTGAGGTACATCAAACCCTCAAATATACTTTTTTTTTTTTTTTTTTTTCTAAATAAATAAATGAGTACAAGGCTATCAACTATTTTTACTGTTAGATAAAGTGCAGAAAATTTCAAAGACTTGTAAAGATGTGGGTTTTTTTGTATCACTTTGAAGGTGATTAGATTAGATTACCTTTGATGTAACAATGCTATTAACATCTGAGACTGATGGCTACTGTGCCATCTGTCTTCACCACAACAGAGGCAATTTTTGAAGATTAGGACTAAATCGTACTGAAATATTATTTTCCAATGGTCAATGGCTGAAAGAGGAGGATATACTTTTTTTTGGTCAAGGGTATTTTCTGTACTGAAAGTTTCTTTATTGGCATACGTCTAATCTGATGATCCATCTTCTGCCCAGAAGGGCTTCTGGTGTTCACCACACCAGGAACACTGGTAGTAGTTTCACAGAGCTTCTTGTGCAACACAGCATGCTCATGAAGTCATGTGCTCTTTAATATACCTCTTCTGGTCTTTGAAAAGAAGATTCTTTCAGGCTTAGAATTAGTACAACCGATAGATGTATACAGTAGAAAAGCATTCACTTTTGATGATCAATACAGAGAAGCAAATAGAAAAGAACACGGTAAAAATGTAACAAAAAATCATAGAATCATTAAGGTTGGAAAAGACCTCCAAGAATATCTGGTCTAACCATCCCCCTACCACCAATGTCACCCACTAAACCACATCCCTAAGCATAATGTCCAACCTTTCCTTAAACACCCCCAGGGATGGTGACTCCACTGCCTCCCTGGGCAACCCACTCCAATGCTTAACTACTCTTTCTGAGAAGAAATGTCTCCTAATTTCTAACATGAACCTCTCCTGGTGCAACTTGAGGCCTTTAAGTGACTGTATACAACTGGAAAAAAGAGTGTAGTGAGTTAGAAGGTGATATTTTATGTGGTATTTTTCTATCACTAACTTCATCTCATCTGAGCTCTTTGAAGTAGGCTGTTTATTTTTGCAGATTAATGTTGCCTCAGACAGTTGGAAATGTTTTCGTTGAGAGATTGGCTGACTATATTCTGGTGAAAACTACCTTTGGTTTTTCTCTTGCTTGGGATGGAAACTCTGGTATTTATATTAAGCTGACAGAAGATCATAAAGGGAAACCTTGTGGCCTCTGTGGAAATTTTAATGGCAATAAATATGATGACCTGATACTGCAAAATAGTAAGTAAATAGCTTAGAAATGCACCCTTACCTTTGTTTAAACAGGTTCAATGTTCACTTTAAAACTATTATATAAAAAGACAGAGTCCTTATTTCAGTAGAAAATAGAATATTTCTACTCTTCAATGCCATTAAAAATGTTAAGGGGGAAAAAAAACAGTTCAAGAAAGTATTTATATGTATGCTTAAGCCTTTCTTGCTCAGCAAAGCACTCAGGGTATGTTTATCTTAGCTGATGAAAGTGCCTTCAAATTATAAATAAATAAACAAATGCTTGTGGTTTTCTCTATGTTTAAGGATGGAGGGAGAAGGAGCAAAAAGCCAAAATATTAATATTTGGAAAAAACACAATCTTGAGTCATTCGTTTACATTACCATCATAAAAATATGAGTTGAAATATGTAAATCGTTAAAGCTCTTTCCAGAAAGTTGCTCATATCTCTCTGTTGTTATGTTGTGCTATGGGTCTCTTACTACCCTGTAGGATTAGGAGTTGCCCAATGCTGTATCTGAGGAAGAGGTGATTTGCCAAGTTGATAAAGTGTTCTGTAGTCTTTGTAGTTCTATATAGGGAATATTCTATAGAGACTTTGTCCTACTCACGACTAATATGAAAAAAGAGCAAGCTTGGGAATATGAGAAATCCTTTACTTAGTCTGGTAGAAATAAAGATAGGACTGTCTTGTTTGTACTGTTAGTTACCGAGAAAATCAAGTCCCATGTCCCTGCAGATCGTTAAATCACAAAGGTTATCTCACAGTAACTGTTTTCCCTCCACTGTTTTGCACTATTCATTGTGGTTAATGGGTAGGAGGTTTTTGACTTTCTTACTAAGGGAAGAAGCAGACTACATATCTTCGCATAGTCTTTAAAAATCTTCCCAATATAAATTCCTCTTGTCTTCAACCATGACAAAAGTATGTTCCTTGTTTCATACATGAACTTCTGCACACCAGGGTATAGTATTTTTAATAATTAACTGAAAGGGTTGATCTAAAATAATGAATAAAAATGGACTTCAGAGAAGATTTACAATTCACATGAATTCATACAATCTCTTCAAAAGTAATAATTTCAGTGTCTTTAAATATATTTTATAAAAGATTTGAAGTAGGGCAGCTGTTAGCTTTCTTTATTTACAGAACCACATTTTTTTTTCTATTGTCACGTCTTTAGTATTTTTCATTGTCAGAAATGACAGCATTATTGCAGCGTACCATCCAGAGCACTGTGAATCACTTAAACCTTGAACCAGTTGTATAACATGGTGCCTTGATTCTGTGCAAATACAAAGCAAGAAGTTCTGCTATCTTCACAAGAATATATTGCTAATTAAAGTTGCTTCTAAGCAGCAACTTTTTTCTAAGTGTTTCAAAATGTCATTAATCACCCAGGATGATGATTTATCTCCCCCAACTAAACTACTCCCACAGTAGTGTAAGGGAATTTTGTACACCTATCCTGAGTCTTACAGTCAGAATGCCCTGTATTTGCATTGCTGCAAATAAAGAAGGTGCCGAGACATGTTATACTCCATTTCAAAGTATGTTTTTAAAAAATCAGCTCATTTTTTTGTTTCCTTAATCATCATCTTTAATGGTATCTTTGCATTGCTTTAATATATGAGACTGTATCTGAGCATAAAGCTATTACAAAGACAAATATTTTATTTTGTGGCAATTTTTTTTTAAGACTTAGAACTGATTTTTCAAGCTATTTTGAAATGAAAATAAAATATTTTAAAATGTGCTTGCAGAACCAGAATTATGTCAACAGGTTTACTTCTTGATAAAAACAAACAAACAAACAAACAAACAAAAAGCAACAGCCTTTTATGTTTGCAAAGTGTTTTCTGTGTAAAATGAGCTCTTTTGTCAGAGAGGAAGAAAAGTTTTAACTCTCCCTGCTTCTTAAGTAAATCAGATTGGTGGTTAGGGTAATAGCTTTGTTTATTTGTGGAGATCCAAGTACAAACATATGATTATTGTGTTTCGTGGTTTTCCACATTCTAGAGTGTCAAATTTTGTACTTGTCCTGGAAGAAGTTAGATTAAATTTTGGAAAATACAGCCCTGTGAAAACAAAACAATACAAAACAAACCGTAGCTGATTTCTTTCCAATATCCCATCTCCTAACCATGCATTGATATAGATACCCATAGTATAGATACTAATTACAGTAAGGCTCTTCAAAGTGGAGGCCATACACCCTTTTTATCATATCTAAGAACATACAGAAAATGTAATATTTATTTCTTGCTGCAAAAATATGGAAATTTGGGGTCTGTTCCTCTACTGCCAACTTTCTTGTATGTTTTTGTGTGTATGTTCTTTGCCTGTTACTGTGACTTCCAATTATGCATTACATTCATTCATTCATTCATTCATTCATTCATTCATTCATTCATTCATTCTCCCTTGCTCATGCTATGAAGAGAACTGGGCATGTAGCATTACGTTTGTCATAGGGCTTTTCTGCACTAGGGGAAAGGGAGTGAGATAATAGTGCTAACTGAGCTTTGTTAAATATGATGAAAGCTTTAAATTATTTTAAATAAATGCATTCTTTCTTAAGTATTCATTGCAGTCCTTCTTTGAATTTTTATTACAAAAATGTCAGTAATTGTATTAATTTTTTTTTGTTTGTTTCATTTAAATGTGGTATAAAATATCACTTGTAGTTAAAAAGGAAAAATAACCTTTTTCTACACTCCCATTACTCTGAACATATCTGTATCTGAAGTAATGAATATATTTTAAAACTTTCAGAAATTTCCAAGATACCTTTTGTGATTCTGTTGACAACCTTTTTTTCTGGGTGTTCTTTTCATGCAGTAGGTGAACATACAGAAGACATTGCTGAATTTGCAAATAGCTGGGCTGTGCAAACCCCAGATGATGCAGCTTGTGTACCTACTGCCTCAGATTTTTCCAGTCCTTGCTCAGCTGATGAAAAATCCACTGAGGTAAATTAATCATATAATGATTTTTTTTTTTTTTTCATCTTCACTGCATAGTGACAGTACAAGAATCTAGCCATATACACCATACTGAAAAAAAAAAAAAAAAAACACAACTCAAATTCATTGAGGCTTTGTGAAGATTCAGATCAGGACTGTTGCTAGGGAATATCTGAAGATCTTCTGAAGTTTAGCTTAAGAGTACAAATGTTCAGATAGGATGTGCCAAGTGGTACAAGTCCACTGGCAGAGCTCTTTGTTGCTGCATTATTCCTGGGTTCAGTTACCAGTTCTGGCATCTTACACCTCATTATTTTAGAAATTGTGAAATATTGCAGAAGTACCATATTCCTGGATTGACATGAAATGCTTTTTTTTTTTTTTTTTTTTTTCTTTCTGTTAGTTTTCACTTTGCCATCTAAGCTCTATGCAGGAGCAGTTTGCAATCAAGACACTGCAGAGAGGACAAATCTTAGGAAGTACAGTAAAGGAGACATAATAAAATGAGACTGTGAGATTCTCAGGTTTTAATGGGAATATAAGGGATCCTGGATTAGCTCAACAAATCAAAACAATTATGCTCATTCAGAAAGTATTTGCTAATTATTGTTTCCTGTTTCTCCTTAATGTGTAGGACATATTCTTCAAGTGCCAAATATTCCTACAGTTTCCTTTTTTCAGCTGTCATGAAAGCATAGATCCATATTCTTATATTTCTAGCTGTATGAATGATCTTTGCAGGTAAGAATGGAGTTCTTGTGTATTTATTTTTGATGCATGAAATGAATGCTCACTCTCTCTATTCAGACAAGAATTGAGCAGTACTGAGTGAAGTTAGTAGGAAATGAGTTAAAAGTGAAAGAGATGGGGTTTCGCTTAGTGGGTGATTTACTGTGGAACCAGAGGACGCGCAACCTTTGTCTCTGCCAAGGAATAGTTTGATTGCTAAAGATTTACATAGATTCAAGGAAAAACTAGACAAATGCTTGGGAAAGAAATCTGTGGAAAATCACTAATGATAGAAGAGAGAGCTGCTAACCACTCACACACAATATACCTATATCTGGAAGTCTTGAATCAAAAGTAGATGGCGATTGGGAAAATCTACTGGGGAAATGTCAATGATACTGGAAGAGTAGGTCCATTTGTCTGACACAGTTGTACTATTCTTCTGATAAAAATATAGCAGAGTAACCTTTCAACTACTAAGTCATTCAACTTAGTAGGCTTTTTTCAAAATTGTTTTATTTGTATAAATTAAGAGATGTTAAAAGAATTCAGCACTCACTGGCTTTGGTGGGAGTTATATTACCTCAGATGCTTGTGTTTTATGCAACTTGGTATTCTTTCCTTAGCTCCAGACTCCCATTTAGTTAATATCAGTTGTTCAAGCTAAACAAGTTCTCCAGAGCATAACTGAACAGAAAACTGAGCAATGTATAACTTCCTTTTAGAAAAGGTTTTATAACTAAGAAGTAATAGCAGATACTATGATGGCCTTCTCAGAGTATCATCGATTTAATCAAGAGCGTACAGAAAAATTCACAAGACTAAAAGTAAGAACCATTTAGAAGCATCCATTACAACTTTTTAGTTCATTTTCAATGAATTTTTGACTTTCTGTTTTGCTACCAAATCAGTATGGAAGAATATGGGTTTGTAAGCAGGTCTCCAAAGTGTGCTTCCTGAAGTTGATGATCTGTACATTGATTTTGCTAAGAGAAGAGCTGAGCTGCTACTTCATAATTCAGGAGTTTATTGTGCCTCTTCTTTAGCAAAAGAAGAATAATGAAAAGGAAATTTTCGAATGTGGCATTGAATCAGTGTCATGATGCTAAGGAGGATTTGATTTTTGTCAAATTGCATGTGTGTGTTGATATGAATTGTGTGAATGTTAAAAACCTTGAAGAAAGTTTCTGTGTCTGAGAACCTCATTAATTTAGGCTTATTTTGTTTATAAAAGAGACCTCTCTTCTTGTGTCTTAGTGTAAGTCTATAATGTTTCTTGTGGGGCCACTGTATATGCCAAGTATTCTTTTTATTAAGACCCATTTAATTGGATTAGGTAAGGAGAATTGGAAGAGATTCTGATCACTGTCATGAAGAATATAGTGCAGTTTGATTTGATAACGTGTTGAAAGCAGAATGCAAACACTATTTATTGTATTCTCAAGAACATTAATTTTGGAAGCTTGATCTTTTGTGCTGAAAGACAAACTCAGCTAATCTGTCCTGGTCATGCTTTACTAGAAATGTCTTGTTGTGACTAGTTCATTTTGTCATCAGGTTCACAGTGAGTGACAGGAGTTGTTGAACTTTCACGGTAAAAAAAAAATAGTGGTGTCTTGCCTTATGTGATTTGAATCTGAATAAAATTTGAGGTTACCTAAATATTGATGAATGTCTCTTTACTTGACCCTGACAAAAGTGCACTGTCTGGTTTCTTCTGTACAGACTAAGGTGGAGATAATGACTTTGTTCAAGGTTGCACTGTCTTGTAATTGTCTACAATAACTGGTTGATTATGCTTCTAGTGCCAAGCACTTCAGCACAAGGTCAGGAGGTTACCAACAGGGTTCTCCTCACCTAAGTTCAAGGACTAACTATAAATCAGAAACTTTAACTTGTTACTTGGCTCAGAATGTCTCTTATCAGTGTAGGACAGAGTTTCCATGTCATACAGGAAGGAGAGAGACCAAGACATAGATCTTGACGTCTTCATGACAAGGTCATGTTTCCCTTTCATCATAAGCATATATTTTTTTCTTATTTTGTAATAAATTACTATTTTTGTATTCAGTATAGTTTATCCTTCTTCACAGTATTTTCAATAAGTATGCCTCTAAAGCTGAGCAGCCTCAGCTGACTGAACTATCCTGAGCAGTGTTTGGTGGCAGAAATTTGTAGATGAGATTTGAGTTTGGTAATTGCTCCCTCGTTTTATCATTTCAGAGTGGATGATGATGAAACGTACTGCAGAGCCGTGACAGAGTACGCTCGAGCATGCTCTCATGCTGGGTCCCCTGTGAGGGATTGGAGGGACGATTTTCCTGCCTGTAGTAAGACTCTTTAATAAAGCATATCGTGTGAGCTTTGAAAAACCCCACATATCCGTTTCAAATAATTCCATCTTGACATTTGTTACTATTGGACTCAAACCTGATACCAAAGTAGATCATCCAGCTTCACTATTGCTGGTGAAAAATGAGGTAAATGATTTCCTAGAGGAATATTTTAATTACATTGTGATCTGATGCAGATCCATTCAAAATTCATGTTTATGCAGATTGCTTGAAACTTCATGTATGCTGATCATATTCTAGGGGGAAGAAAAAACATCTGTGGAGATCTGATGTTGCCCCTCTTCCCAGCTGACCTTTCAGCCTCTACTGGCTCTGTAACAGAATGAATACAGTGAATCCAGCTCCTTCTAGTCATCACCACCACCCATGAAATGCAGTTCAGTCTCATCCACAGAACTCTGAACTAGTTGAGATATGAACACATGTTCCCCTGTTACAGAAATTATAACTTCTAGTGGAGAAGTGATGTAAGAACTTGATAAATAGATTTTAATACTATGACGTTGTCATAGTATACTATGAAATACTAAAATACATAGAAATACTGTGATGAGAGATTTGTCACAGTTCATCTGCTACAGTTTCTCCAAACAAACACTGTACCTGATCTGAATAATTACCTATACCAGAAGTGTTGCACAACTGTTTGTTCAGATAAATAGGAGTTCTCCAGTATGGGAAGAGAAATTACACTAATGTGCAATGTAATAATGTTCTTTTTTTTTTTTTTCCTAGCTGAGACGTGTGAAGACAGCTTTGTACACCGTGATTGTATCAGTTGTTGTCCACCAACCTGCACCTTTGAAAAAGATTGTCTTGGCAGCAACTTGCACTGCTTAGATGGCTGTTACTGTCCAGATGGTAAGTACTGGTACTTTTAGGTGAAAAACATGTTTAAAGATACCATGCAGCATAATAATAAAGTTGTGTAAATAGACTATGCTTAAAGTTAAAACCAAAAAATATTGTAATTTCTGCTTTAGCTGTTGTTACTCTCACTGTGATTCTGCCTTTTGCTGTGTTCTAAACATTTATCTAGTCATTGTGGTTTAGGATGAAATATCAATTAAAACCTGGAGCCATAACTAATGCTCTCTACAATGAGGGATAGCATAAATTTAATCCACTTTATCTGAATGACTCCTAAACCTACTGAGGTTTTCTTTAAACAGAATGTATCTTACACTCTGTACAAGAAACCTTCTTTTGATCTGTACTAAACAAAAAGTAGGGACTGGACTATGAACAGTCCTATTCTGGGAGGATTGAAGATTATCTGTTCTCAGAATCTTTGTATTTTTGGCTCTACAGTTTTACACACTTCAGGCATATATTTTTCATAAAGCAACCATTCAGAGTGAAAACTGCTTTGAGAGAGCTATGTTGTTGATTGCTCTGGGCCATCTGCATTCACTAGGTGACTCTTCATGTTGGTCCCTGGCTAAGACTGATGAGCTCACCTTCTGGCATATTTGAGTATTTGAGTCAGATGGGGGAACAGCAGTGATCTGGAGTCCATTAACTTGTTTTTAATCTCAAATATAAACCTCCATCCCAATAGGTCTCATTATGGAAAATGGAACTTGTATCTCCGTGTCAAATTGTCCTTGTACTTATCATGGAACTGCCTTCTCTGTAGGCTCAAAAATTGAACAAGAATGTAGTAATTGGTATGTAAAAGCCTCATGTTTGTGTTTCCTCTGTCTGTGACTCTAGTCTGTAGTTAGTTTAACATGATAATCACACTTAAAATTTAAAGAATAGTTCGTGTTTATGCTTTACAGTCTGAGCTCTGTGTATCACCAAAATACACAGACTATTTTATGGAAACAGTGAATTCAAGACCTGTTAACTATCTCAAAGCTCCTCTTTTTGATAAATGTCAAAACAGTGAATTTCTGTGTTTTGTGATTTTTCTTTTTAGTATTTGCACTGGTGGCATTTGGAACTGTACTGATCATGATTGCCCAGGTATATATTTAAAGATTCCTTTCTCTCCTCAGTGAACATAAGAGATAAACTTTTCAAAAGACAACAGATTCAAATACAGTCTAAGAGTTTGGGATGTGATTTTAAGAAAGATTTAGCAGATGCATGCCCAGCAGCATTGGGCAAGCTGAGGCAAAGCTGTTAACTGTCTGACAGTACTAACTGTGCTTTTTCCTATTTGGTTCCATAACTCAGTGTGTTACATTCACCTTTTCTCTTCTATCTCTTACTTGCACTCTAAGTGCTTGGGGACAGGCACCTTATTCCACAGACCGGCACCACACTATCTGTACGGTGGGCCATGTTTAAGGATGTCCTCGCTTCTAGATGCTGCTGTAGTGCAGAGAACAAGAAGAGCATTATTCTAATGCTCAGAATGCTATCTTGTCTTCCTTGTAACAGCAGTTCATGTCTCGATCATCATCTTTAAAGATTGCATGCCTCTGTAATGAGTTACTCAAATATCTATTAGTCAAGTAGAGAAACTCCCTTGTCAGTTCTGTACTTTACACAAGATTATGCTATGAAACTTCTGAAAGATATATATATATATATACATATATATATATATATATTACAAATTAAGGAAACCCTTTTGAATGAAGTAGTAAACAAGACTTAGCTGGTGCTAAAAAAACCAACCAACCAACCAAACAAAAAACCTTAACAGGGTGGATCTGTAGAGTAAAAAAGCTGACATAGAACCACTCCATATGTGTCTCGTATTTGTTGTGTGTGCCTGTGAGGGGTTGGTTATGATTAGTCTTATCCTAGGGACTGAATGCTTATTAACATTGGGAGAGGGTTAGTTGTGCTCTGCTGTGGCCTCATGAACTGAACCAAGGTTGGCGTGTATGTGCTGGAGACTTGCTTCAACAGTGCACTCCTGATCTGAACTGAAGCATGAATATAGATGCATCCTGAGGACAGAGAGTGTCCTCTGCTCACCTGGAATTCAGGACAGCCCCCATATTCGGACACGGCATCTCCATGCCTGCAGTAACAGGCTCCCTGTGAGGGAGGAGAAAGAAGCTTGTTCTCTCCTTTACATTCAATCACGTCAAAAGATGAAGCTGATTCCAGGAAACTTCAGTTGTAACAAAGAAAAAGCTCTGGTTTTTTTAATTATCTCTTTCATGTATTCTAGAGAATTTGTGACTCATATCTCACTCTAGTTAGAACCAAAGCTGCAAATGGGTACGTGCAACATACCTAAAATAGAAATAAGTGTCTATAATATATTTCACTTCCAAATGCTGTAACAGCCATAAAGATTAAAGCTAGACTGGATTATGTGCCAAAAAAATAAGGGGAGAGTTTTTTTTTTTTTTTAATTATATTATATTTCTCATTTACAGAAGGACAGTAACTTCTTATGTCAGTGAACATTCTTATTTATCCTTTTTCTCTCAAGCTGAATGCTCCATCACAGGTAACTCTCATTTCACAACATTTGATGGACGTCATTTTACCTTTCTTGGGATTTGCCAGTACATTTTGGTAAAAGGCACTGGGAAAAACAAATTCACAATCACTTTACAAAAAGCATCTTGTGGACAGGTAAGTCACACTGTTATTGAACTTCCATAACAAACATGCAGTCATATATTTCATATGTATTTACTTTTGTAAAGGTGCTACTGTAAACTAGCAGTTTATGGTAACAGGAAAATATCATACATTGAAACCTTTTCACAGTTTTTTTTAAGTTGTCAAATTGCTACATGTTTTACTGTCCTTTGTAAAAGCAATGGTAACTTTCAAAGGATTAAGTCTAAAGAGTTATTAATTTACATACATTAAATAAACATATGTTTCTATGTTTACAGTACAAACAGTTGCATGAAGCTTTAGAACAGCTTTTGCTGACTGTATGGAGCATGCTTAATACACTGACAATTAGGCAAGATATTTTTGTTTTATAGCTTTAGATATCTATTTGTTATGTTATAGCATATTTACATTGTTGGAACCATTCCTTTTAGAAAATTATTGAAAAGACTAAGCACCATACATATTTTTTTGAAAGTATTTTGGCAGATATTCAATGACAGGTCTTATGAATAGAGGTGTTTATAAAAAGTACTTATTTGTGAGACTTGATTTAAAGACATTTTTAATCAACTAGGCTGTTAGGGGAAAGGACTCTGAGACTGCCTCACAGCAGCCTGTGTGCTGGTGTCTCTGATTTTCTGTACATACCTTCTTCTGCATAGGTGTTGAGATTCCTGTTTCTGCATTTCAGGTTGGCCTCAAGCATGATACAGTTAGTTAGGTAGCCACTGAGAGATAAGGCTGCTACTGAAAATGACCCTTAGCACAACTCCAAGCAACTTAAAAAGTTCCTGTGTGAAAACATAGAGGCCCAGGGGAACATAAGTTGGTTTTAGTTGGCTATGCGTCACCATTTGTCCTGTAAATGGTTTCATAAATTCTGCTTGGACAGCACTTTAAAACAATGGATGTTAGTTTACATGTCATCATTTTTTGATAGTCACACATTTATAAATTATTTTAGTATAATTCTAGAGAAATTATATCTTTTTGTCTGCAGTCAGAGGTCATGACTGTGTTTCAAGGAAGAAGAGAAGCACCTCCAGAACTGCAATAGTTTCTTTCTACTGCAGTACTATGTTTGGGCTCTGGTTGCACCAGCTTAGCCCAGATGTCAGAATTTTGCTGACACAGGTTAATCCAGCAATGAAGAGAACCCAGGGTGGACGTGCAAGTATGGTCTTGTGAACCCAGTATCAATTTTGGGGGATCTCTGTCTGCTCTGTCTACTATTAGACTGCCATAATAGCTAAAATGCATTCACCTCATTCTTACATCCATAAGCAAGGTTTTATTAAGTCCTGCATTTAATTTTGGGTACTCAGTTTAATGCTTTGAATAATAGTTTACACCTGATTTACCTGATGACAGTTCTCTCATTTTCTTTTTCTGTTTTCTCCCACTGTTTGCTTTTGCTTTCCATGCTAATATTGTCTTTGTTCTCTTTCTGATGTGAAATTTGTTTCTCCTTAGAACTTTGATCATGCCTGCATTGAGTCTATAACACTAGTTCTTGAAGATGATGCAAGCAAACAAGTAACTCTTACAAGAAATGGTCAAGTCCAAACTGGTCCTAATCAAGCTTTTAATCTTAATGGTAAGAAATAAGGAGTAGAGTTTTACCAGGATTCCCATTTATTCTTTTATATTCTCCAAAGCTTTTTAATTATATCTGTTTATCAGAAAAGGAATTTCTTCAAAGATAACATATGAAAAGTACAATCACTTACTTTTAATAACCTTTGTATTGGTTCCAGAAATATACCATTTCACCTCATGAAACTACGCCCTCCTTTCTTTGCATTTCTTATCTTGTAGAGCACCTAGAAATTCTACTCATCTGGTTTGTCTCTGTTTAGGGGGGAGGAGGTAAGAAAAAAAAAACAAACCACACACACACACAAAACAGAAGTTAAGAGAGGTTGAAAGTTGAAAGGTTGATGTTAAGGTGGAGCTTGACTGAAGTTTTTTAGAATGAATTGCATGGAATAGAATCCATGCACTCAGTGGGGTCTATGTTGCTTTCAAGGCTGACTGATGATCTTGGGCAGGTTTCTTCACATTTTTGAAAAGGATAGTAAGATAAATTTACCTTGAAAGGATGTTATAAAATCAAGCACTGAAGGTGGGAATGATATAGCTAAATTTTGTATCTCAAAATGATCAGTAATAATTTCTTACTGGCGATACAATACCGGTCCTTTCCCAGCCTCTGGCAGTCAGGAGCTTAGGGAGTTCTGAGCTGTTGGCTGCAACTATTTCTTTACTTCATTGGATTTTACTAGTCATAGTTTTGCTTTTGACATACACAGCATCCTATGACAAAGAGTTTCACAGCTCAGTTATACATGTACTTTTAATTATATCAAAATTCTGCTTCATAATTTTGCTGGTAATTTAATTTCGTATCTTCTGAATCAGACCTTATTGACTTGTCCCTTTTCACAGTCTATGACAAATACTACCTATGACAAATGTTTTAGTGTCACATTCTTGATAATTGGCTGTATCTGTTAAGTCTTATCAGCTCACATAAGCATTTTATCTTCACTGTCTGTATGTCTCTGTGCATAGAGGCTGCTGTGAAGACAGACCTGATTTAAGTCTGCAGCTGCAAGTAGCCAAACAATGTGTAGCACATGAATGCTGTGACTGTGAAATTTCCATTTCCTCGCATTATGGATGTGCTAGGAAGGAGAGCTGGGAATTTGATAGGGCCTTAGTTCACATACAATCTAAGTATGTATGTGTATGTATGAGATATACTGATGTCATATCAATAGCAGTAAGAGAGAACCTTCTATCTGAAGATTGCAATGAACTTTACAGACATCTATTAATTTATCTTATAACATCCCTGAAGGCTAAGGAACAAGTGGTTTCTTGTCTTGTCTTCTTGTTACCAGAGGCATGCTGTTGCATTGCTTTTTGTAAAGAAAAAAAAAAAAAAAGTGCATGTCGTTTCTGGATAACTCACAGGTACAGAAAGGTGAGATTTTTTTTACTGTTGACAGTAGCTGCAATACCTGATTTGTGTTGTTAATGAAAAAGATTTGTAGTCTTATAACTTTTGATAATAGAATAGAATGTGCAAAGTTATTTGGCTACAGGTGAGGTTGTACATAATCTATTTTATTTTAGGGATGAATGTAGAATCTGGAAATGGATTTCAGTGACTGCTTTTCTTTTCTTTTGCTATTTGCAGGGGCTATTGAAATTCGGAATATATCTTCCTTGTTTGTTCAACTAAAAACTACGTTTGGTTTGAAGATACTGTTTGCTAAAGATGGAGAGAGAATCTATATTCAAGTTGATGTCAGCTGGAAGAGAAGAACATTGGGACTATGTGGAACTTACAATGGGAATTTAAGAGATGATTTTCTGTAAGTTAGATACAATACATTTAGACTGTTTTTAAAAACAAGTGAAAAGTTTTGTTGAATGTAACCACCTCATATTTTTATGTCATTAATTCTGTTGTACTTTATTAAAATAACCAATACAAAATATCTTAATTAAAACTTAGGCACTTCTAAATATAAAACTCATTAGAAAAGTCATTCTAAGACATTTAACTAAGTTGTTACAGAAAGCTTGAAGATTGGTTATTGGATCATGATATTGCTTGAATGCACGCCTTTCCCTCCCTGCTGCTCCCTAAGCATCAGAGCAAATAAATGAGCACTGATAAAAGGAGTGGATGACAGTACTAGTAGAATCCTCACCTAATTAACACCTACTACTGTTTGATTTTGTTTTCCCTATATCAAGTTCTAATGGAAAAATATATTCCTGAGCCACAGGAATAGTTTAATTAGAAGGGTACATTTTCTTTATTCTTTGACTTAATTTTCACCAGAGTTCTCCAAGCTATTATATCTTGAAACTTTTCTAGTAATAATGAATTATTTTGAAATATGTAGTGAAAAACATAATCAAAATGCAAACTGCCCCCTTCTAGAATGCTGAAATAAGCTAAAGGGTTGATCTTCTGACATTCCACTGAACAAAGACCAAATTCTTCTCTCATTAATGCCTTATCCAACTTATTTCAGAGTAATTGCATGAAGTGTAAAGGAGGGCAGACTTTGAGTGTTAAGAGTATTTTTGCATGAGCAAAATATTGAGAAAAATCTTCACATACCCTCTCTTCTTTTATACTTAACAGACAGAAATTCTTTTGACATGTTGAATGTTGAATGTCTCTATGCATCTAAGGCTTTTTGATGTACCTTGTACACATGTTCTCATGTGTAGTCTGTGAGGGGAGCAGGATGCTTGCAGCGTTGATCTTTTCATTTTCAGTTCTCCAGCAGGGATGATAGAAGGGACCCCACAACTTCATGCCAATGCATGGAAGGTTTCCTCAGCTTGTTCTGTGCCTATCAACATTCCCGTGGTTGATCCCTGCAACATTAATCAGCAAAATGGTATGATTTCACAGGGCAATCTGGAATTATTTGTATCTTATTGCTACGGGACATTTTTGTTTTCTCTGTGAGTGAGTTTCACTGTTACTATTCATTAATGAATATATATATATGAATATAAAACTCATATAAAACTTAAGTTTTAAATGCACACTCTTTATTTTCCTTTTCTGTTTTGGTAAAGATGATTTTTTTCCACACATTTAGCAAATAAACTAAAAAAAGTAAGTTGATCATTTTATGCTGGGCATACTGGCCACAAGCCCTAAATTTTGCTGTCCAGAATACGTGCAGAACGTTAGGCAGAATGGTGCAGTAGTCTTGTACTGTAGTCTTGTAAGTTGTTCCAGTTAAGAAGACCAAATGATATTTTTAATGCATGTTTACTCATTGAGAAAGAAAGTAATGGGACAGTGTCTTGTCTAACCAGTGTTCAGATCAAAAGTCCTGTCTCTGGCTTCTCCATGCTTTTCTAAGCTGTATTTAAAGGTTTCCTTATCCTCCATCTATGGTCTCTCACACAAACCAAGACAAACAATCTGAGATCTGCAGATTTGTTCAAATTCCTGACTGAAGATTTACTTTTGGCTTGTTGACATGCCCACATTTTATGTTCAACTTTCACTGTCTCCTTTCCATGTTGCTGTTCTTTCCAATTAATGCAGACAATAGAGCAGAGAGCAGTTGCCAATTCTGACAGAATTTAGTTTGGTGTTTTTAATGTTTCAGAAGTAAGGATGTGGGATTTGGCCATATTTAATGGGAGTGAGCCCAGAATAACCATAAACCTTTAAGAATCTGGGGCATTATAAGACTGTTTATGCCTCCAGCATTGTCTGTCTTCTAAAGCAGTATATGTCAGCCAAGTTAGCTCTATACAAGATACTTTATGCCTTACCTTCAGTTCTGTGTTTCCTCAGAGGAGATGGAGTTTGACATATAACTAAGCTGCTTACAGCAGGAAGGTGGACTAGATAACCTTCTGAGGTCCCTTCTAACCTGCATTTTCCTGTGATTATGGAAAAAACATTCCTCGGCTACATGGTGCTGTTGCATGTTATCACCTGTGCTGAGCCAGCAGAAGCATCTTGTCAGTCCTGCCACGATCTGTTTGTTTACTTATCTTGTCAGGCTATTTTTCAGTCAAGTCACATACACTCACTCCTTAAATCTTGTTTATAGATGGACTCCAGAAACCTTTGTGTCAGCGTGTAATATAGGAATGAACAGAGAGGAGGAAGGTTAGGGACACTCTTTTAGCAGCAAAATTGGTTTAAATATGACCCACACTATGGTGTTCCTGAGATATTCCACCATTGTAATGATAGCATGTTCCAGTGGCAGCAGTAGGGTCTGTTGGTACTAGAAGGTATATGGCTAGCCTGGGGCTTGTATGCTCCTGAGTTCCATTTTGCAATGCTTGCTGAGTTGACATGCCAAGAACAATATGGATGTTACCAATTTCAAAGCTAAATGTAACATTAAGTAGGAAAAAACATATTCCAAGCTTTGGAGGACTTTGCCAA
Source organism: Aythya fuligula (assembly GCF_009819795.1). Lineage (NCBI taxonomy): Eukaryota > Metazoa > Chordata > Aves > Anseriformes > Anatidae > Aythya > Aythya fuligula. Next base: position 42,337,994 of record NC_045559.1, read on the forward strand.
CTCCCTTGAAATATGTTATATTGCCATTTACATTTCCTTCATTGCTATGGGAAGATTTTATTTTATTTTATTTTATTTTATTTTATTTTATTTTATTTTATTTTATTTTATTTTATTTTATTTTATTTTATTTTATTTTATCTTATCTTATCTTATCTTATTTTTAAATAATTAACTGTTTTAAGTGGAGTTTGTTGTTGAGATAACATAACAATCTTAAACCATAGAACTTTTCAGAAATACATTGTATAGAAGATTTTGTTGTACAACTGGCTGATTATGTTTGGTGTTAATATTCTGTGCTATTAATTTGATTAATTACTATATTAACATGGATCTGGCTAAAACAATGTCACTTTATTTTAGTTGGGTATGCTTCTCACTGTGATATCATAAATCAAGAAGTTTTTGCTCCCTGCCATGCCTACATCAGTCCAGCATTATACTACCAACTATGCCGCTTTGATGCCTGCAAATGTGGAAGCAGCTGTTTGTGTAATGCTCTTGCACACTATGCTTATGTCTGTGGAAAGCATGGCATTGCTGTGGACTTCAGATCTCATATTTCTTACTGTGGTGAGTAATGTTTGCAAAGTAGACACTCTTTTAAAATGTGTTAAATTTTAGAAATGTCACTGGCTTCATGAAATATAGCAATTGATGATTTTTTGGTGGAAGCTAGAATTGTGCCAAGGGCTAAAATCTTGCTCAGGGGGAGAATGCTGATAGCCTTATGTTAGGCATTTGAGTCAGGGACCCTGAGCTGACTCACAGAGGTGTCTGTCCCTTTCTGCTGCACACATTAGGCTACAGCCAGTAGTAAACAGTGTCAGGAAGCAGCAGAAGCAGGGCTGTTCCCTAAGGGAAGGTGAAACAGGGTGGTGGGAACTGCCTTGGGGTGGGCATGGATTTACCAAATGGGATACAGCATATTTGTGGCAGAACAGGGATTTGAAAGAGGACATTTCCAAATCATAGAGCGATGCCTTAGTTTTAACTGGACCGTTGTTCCTCTCCTGAGTTACTGGATGAATGGAGATACACACCACTCACACATACACACACACAGAAATAGAAAATAGACTTAATTCCAGCCAAGGATTTTTCTAACATAAGGCCATCCTGAACATTTCTAACTTTAGAAATCAATTAACTAGTTTATTTTTCTCATGCATTTTAACTCACTCCAGAACAGCAAAGGACCATTTTGCACTGCTGTTTTGGTGTCCCATGATATATTGTTTTGTTTTTTATTTTTCACATTTTAAGAGTATGCTGTTTTCCCTTCTCTCTCCCTCTCTCTTTCCCCCAGCTGTGATGTGTCACAGTGGTATGCTTTATCATCAGTGCTCTTCTTTTTGTAAACACTCCTGTGCTTCACTTTCTATGGCAAATATCTGTGGTGATGACTGTGCAGAAGGATGCAATTGTCCTGATGGGAAATACTTTGAAGAGTCGGTCAACTTTTGTGTATCAATGTAAGTCATACTAAAATAGAATATGTGTGTAGGCACATTTTTCTCTTTCCAGCAAGACTGAAAATAGTTTTTCTGCTGTTTCTCTCAATATGTAGACTGCCTAAGAAACGGAATAGCAAGCAATACATGAATATTTTTTACTAGGACCTGTAGTGACAGGACAAGGGGCAACATAAAGAGGGAAGATTTAGATTGGATATAAGGAAAAAAATCACAATGAGGGTGCTAAGACACAGGAACAGGTTGCTGAGAGGGGTTGTGGATGCTCTGTTATTGCAAGTGTTTGAAGTTGGGTTGGATGGGGCTTTGCATATCCTGATCTGGTGGAAGATATCCCCAAGCAGCAGGAGGCTTGGACTAGGGGATCTTTAACCATTCAATGATTCTGATTCTAAGATTTCATACACTGCTATGTACTAATCAATAGTGGAGCTTCTTCCACTATGTATGCCCTATTGTCTGTAAAGCCATCTAGGGAACATCAGAGAAAATATGTCATACTGCTTTAAAGAAGGGTGATGAAACTTTTTTTAATTCATGGGGAAGTATTTTCACATGAAACGCTTGTTTTTAACACTTAAGAAAAAATTGGAAGGGATGCACATAGCAGCACTCCATGAAGTCATAGTATGGATAAAGTGGCTAGAGGTATTTTTACTTTCTCACAGTGCAAGAATTTCCAGTTAGATGGAAGGAAATAGTCAATGAAAGGATATAGTTTCTGTAATTGTGTACCTACAGCTTGTAGCTTACAACTGTGGGTTACTGAGTTCAGGTACTGAGTAAAAAATAGAATGAATATTTATACAAATTTCAAGATTATTCAGAGATACTGCTGTTCATTGTGACATGTATTTTGGAAAGATCTGTAAAGTTCATACTGTTGGGATGAGGACTGCTTCAAACAACTGAAGAGTGTGAGGTAACCAGGTATTGCTATATTACTGGGCGGCTTCTAGGAAATTCTGTTACTACTTCTGTCCTGTCTGGCTGGAACCCTGTCAAGGTCAGGGTTAATGGATTTTTCTATGACAATTCCTCTCTCCTATGATTTTTAAACTACTTTGAACAGGAACTACATGTTGCCACACTACTCCCATAACTAGGGAGGAACGCTTCTTTCTATAAGACTGTAATGCACAGAAATAGCACATACATAAGATGGAGATTGAGGAAAGGCCTGGCTTTTTTGAAGATGGTGGGGGTATTGCCATTAACTTCAATACAGATAGAGTGTTATCCTTTAATGTTAGAAGTATGTTGTAAATATAAATTAAAAGCATAGTATGGAATGGAATGGAATGGAATGGAATGGAATGGAATGGAATGGAATGGAATGGAATAGTCCAGATGAAGGGACCTTCAAAGAGATTGAATTAGTGAATTACAAAGCCTTCTTATCATAACAGCTTGATAATTGCCTTTAAATACCATTTCATTTTGCTTTTGTATCTATATGTATAAATATTCTTTTAACAGATCTGCCTGTCGTTGTCATTACAAAGGCAAAGCCCTACAGCCTGGAGAAATCGTCCCTACACCAACAGGCTCCTGGTAGGTTTCAGTGCCAAGGGTTTTATCTTTTGTGTATTACAGCTCAGATGCTACTCAAGAGTCCTGAGATTTGTTTGTTTGTTTTTTCTTCACATAGAATGAAAGTCTCTTGTATCAAGATTTGATTTCTTTTAGACACTTATTGATAGGTAGCTTAATATAAATTGTATTGTATACTCAGTTATTTTAAGAAGAAGATACCATAAATATTCTGTAAGCCAGGGACTAAAGAGTATCTCAAAATACATGCATCAAGATTGCAGTGCTGTTCTTAGACTTGGGGCATTATGATAGCAAAGTGAGGCTGGTATCCAAAGAATAAACAATGTGATTCTATCTTGGGAAGTCTTTCAAACAAAGGCCTGTAGGGAGCTATATTTGTGTCATTTTGTATTATGAATTTGTGATGGAATCATGGCCTCACTGAAATGAGTGAGGAAACCTCCCAGGTTTCCCAGTCAAACTTGTTCATTTTACAAGGAGTGCTCTCAATCTGCTAATTAAAAAACATGTCTGGTACCTGAGTGTCAAGACTGGCTCTTGGTGAGGTCTCATATATTGCAGTTGTTATAACTGAAGCTTTGTAATCATGCAGTTGAAGAGGTGAGAGTGGGGGTTTCACTTTCTGTTATTCCTATGCTCTGTTTTTTACATTTTATTTAATGAGGAAAAAGAAAAAAAAAAAAAGTAGACTAGTTCTATTGTCTAATGTGTTTTTCTGCTATTCTGCATTTTACTAGCAAAAGAATAAAGCTATGTATCCTACCTTTTCTGCAACAAGCAATTTTGCATGATGTAGCCTTCTGTATTCACGAGGGCAGATAAGGTTTTGTGTTACACTGCCAGCATCCTGAACGACCTGGTCCTATGTTCCCAGAGAGACTTAAGTACCCACTTTATTTTTTATTTTGGTGAAACTTAGACAGTTAAATAGTACCTAACCACCTTTGTGAATCTGGGCCTTCATTACACATCAGTATTTAGAAGAGCCAAGAAAATGTTGGTCAGAACTTGCACTTTCAGATTTTAATCACTGTTCTCCTCCTGATTTCTGTTGTTTAAGTCGGGGGTAAATTGTATTTTGTTATTATTATTATTATTTTTTAAACGTGGTGGCTATGTACATTTTCCCATAGAATAAAGATGGGTTCGCTTTTCTTTTAATCAGCCAGTGTTTGAATGGAACAGTGAGATGTATGGAAGCTACTACAGACAATACAGGTAAATCATCTTGTCTATTCTTACAGTTGCACAGAGGAAGTTTTTGACACTGAATAATCATTTTTTACCCTCATGTCTACAATAATTTTGATACACTTAATGTCCTGATGTATTTAAAATAGGAGATTAGTAGCACAAGTTTTTTTTTTTTTTTTTTTTTTTTTTTTTTTTTTTTTTTTTCCTGCTTGTATAGTAAAAATTGTACTGCTTTGTCACTTGGGATTTTTTTGTTTTTAAATGCGAGGTGTAGGTCAGGATGTTTAGGAATACCTAAATTAAGGCTTGGTATCCAAATTTTAGGACCTTGATTTCTAGCAAGTAAATTTTAAAGAAATTTCTAGTGAATTCAGAAGGGATTCCAGTATACCGAAAACTGCCACTTCTAAAGAATCTGCCCACCCTGAGGCATAATGAGGCATTAATTCCTTTAAGAATTGACTGTGTATTAGATCCAGGGTGCATAGATACAGATGCCTAACATTAAATAGTTTTATTGTTTTACATTAAAACATATATCGTTATATATTTCTGTAATAAAAATGAAGCTATAGACTTTTACTCAGAATGTATTCCTGTATGCACTATGTTGTATGCTAACAGTGCACTAAAATAAATAGATTTTGAACTAAAACATCTAGAAAGTAGTCAGTGTAAGGGAGCAGTTAATCTCATTTAACCTGTATTTTATGGTTGAAGTTCACACATGCCCAGAAGGGAAAATCTACTATGACTGCAGATCTCCTGCACCTGGATTACCGGCAGCAGGTGTGAATTGCGGGATCTCCTGTGCAAACCTTGCCATGAACTTCTCCTGTGTCCCTTCACCACCCTGTGCCAGCGGCTGTATTTGCCCCCCTGGGTAAGCTTCAGCAGTACATTATGTGCATATTTTTTACAGTTTGACTCTGTGTATTCCTCTTTTTAAATTCCACTGGCATCACACCTCTAATTTTGAAACTTTATCAATTGCTCTATCTATTTTTGAAAATATAGTTACATTTAAAAGACTGTCTCTTTTGTCTCTCACAGTCCTTTTCTCCTTCCTGCTGATATGAGGCTCCATGTTTTCCTGGAGTCCCATGGTATTTCCATCCTGATACCATGATTCCAGTATCTCATGAGATACCCAGCTTACACAAACAGTCTGATTAACTGGTATTTGGGACTGTCTGGACAGGGGACGATTCCCAACTTTTGCTCAGTACAGGTTATTATGAGTATAGAAGCAAACATGACATAAATCATAAAGTAAACTATCTGTGTTCCTGCCTACTACACAAGTAATTGTCTCACCCAGACTTCTAGTCAGGGTTATGGTATTGATGGGGGTAGGGAGGGAGGGAGGGGGTATGAGCTGTATCCTGCACACTTCCTCTTCATTCACTCTCTGCTCTTTTGAACTCAGCCAAAGTTTTTGTTCTCTCCACTCACATATTTTTATTTGATGCCCAGAAACAGTCTGCTGAGCTCTGTAGGGGTCAAATCAAAGTATGAAAGCTAAAAACACTTGTTGTGAAGTCTCTGTCAGGATCTACTACCACTCACTCCTTCCCCCGCCTGTTCCCCCTCCAATACCTTCTGTGTGCACTTTCAGATTTGAGTCTTGCTGCAATTTGACCTCAAGTGGATTGCTCACCATTTTTTTTTTAAATCAACATTTGATTTTATTTTCCTGAATAGTAGTCAATGGTCCCTTGACAGTATACTGGTTGTGCACAGATCACAGTGTAGTGAGACTGCTAGAATTGCCCTTCCAAAAACTTGTAATGTTCCCAGATGACTAAGCACTACTGTGAATGGTAGTGAAGCCCTTTCCTTTGGAAACACATGGCAGGACAAACTCTGTTATGCAAAGAATGGTCCTCTTAAAACAAAAGTGCTTTAAATTTTCTATTCTTAAAGCTCTTACACAACTTGTTTTTCTTTTAGCTAGTAACTAAAGAGGTGGCAAAGAAAAAGAAATGCTGAAGCTCTCTGGAATGTTCTATAAAACCTGAAATAGCACAGCTCAAAATTTCATGAGGAAGTGAGCTGAGAATCCCAGTAATTTCATCATCCAAAGCTGTCCTTAAACATATCCTAACACTGAGATAGAGTTACAAGGGTATTGTCGAATCACAGAAGCAGAGTAGTATGGAAAGGACCTCATGGGGCCACCTAAGTCATTCTCCTGCCTTCAGGTAGTGTCAGCAGTACCTATATTATTCGTGGCAGATTTTAAACTCACTTCCATTCATGGAAACTCTAAATGACCTTCCTAAGGCATCCATTCTAGTGCTTTCCCATTTTAATCATATTTATGAATATTTAAGTTGACTTTCCTTAAAATCAATTAATTTTTAACGAACCTTTAATTATGTGGAGAAGAAAACTCTAATCTGTGTATTCCTTTTAATTTCAGCTTTAGCTTCAAGTGAAGCAATCTCCAGATCATATTTGAGGAACAAAACCCTCTGCTTCTACTTTTAACAGTTGCAGTGACAACTGCAGAAAGTGCTCCCCTCCAGAGCAACACCAGCAGTATATCATTTTTAAAAAGTTAATGCTGCCAAATAGTAGGAAAGTAGGAGACAGCAAAAAGTAGTTAGCCACATCTCTGGGTCACTTATTCATGATCTAGTTGGAATTGCAACTTTTTGCATTAAATGGTCTAACCTTGCCAGTTGTTTCAATTTCCCTGGTGTAGGCAAGTAACCTTCAGCACTGCTCTTTGTAAGCAGTATTTTGTTGATTCTGCCAACCCTGCAACAGCTAGCATAGCCCGACTCGCTCTCCTGTGCTTAGAACAGGGTGAGTGCTGCTCTGGACAGAGGAGCAGGCATGCCAGTCCGACTGTTTCTCTGGTACATGAGAATGATGGAGCAGCACAGAAAGAAGGGCAGCCTGGCTGTAGCCTCAGCAGCGTGCATAACACAAGGATGCTGTATAGTTAGGTGGGGCACTGCCCTTGAAAGATACTTGGTTTTGCAGTTGCAGTTTGCAGGGAGGAGCATTTACACCACCTGTGCTCTTGCAGAGGAGCTGCTGCCTCACACCAACATCCTGTCTTTGAGGTAGAAGGAGGAGCCATAACTGTGAGCTTTGTGAGGTCTCCAGCGGTGCACAGAGGACACTTTTTGATCTGGGCAGCTTTTGCTGCTGGAAAGATTGTCCCTGGCTGGATGCAAGGCCAGTTGCCCTTGATGTGATTTGGGCATTGATCTATGTTGATATACTTAAGAATTTACTTTTTCATCTTAATAATTCTTTTATTTCAAAGGATGGCTGAACACAGAGGGAAATGTTATATTCCTGACAGTTGTCCATGCACCTGGAAAGACAGGGAATTTTTGTCAGGAGAAGTCATAGCTACACCTTGTTACACTTGGTGAGTGGCATGCATTTTACATATTTCCAAATCATCCCAGTCTAGTCACGCAATGAAACTGGCATAGAAAATGTGTTGACTAAATTGAAAATCAAAAATGTATATGCTTGTTTATAGACAGTTGCAAGAAATATCTGTTATTAGGCTCAATAATAGTCTTGGAAGAATAGACAGACTTGGGTGAGTGCTTCTTCAGGTCTGAAAAGGAAGCAGTGGATAAGAAAGTTGAAAAGGCATCAAGAACAAATGTTTGGTTACACACATATCAGGTAATCTCTAGAGAAAAGACATCTGGTGTCTTGTGAATAGATTATCAGGAAAGAGAACCAGAGAGAAAAAAAGGAAAATTAAATGTCTAACTGGTAAATAGGCTGCACCTTGGAAATGGGACTGTTTGCAGTGTGAGTTTACCATTCAGCATGAGGGACTATAAAGGAAGTAAATGGGCAATAAAAATAGAAAGGAAATTAAAAACAAACAACAACAAAAAACCACATTAATACTGGAAAATGGGATAGTGCCCAGCATCTTTTCTGAAAAACCTGACTCATGATGACACAAAACAATTTTTCATCCTTTATAATTTGCTAGCCAAAATAGCTGTCTTTACTTCAATATTCATTGAATTATCAAAATACCAAAAGTTTGGCCTATCCATTTTTAATTAGCTGAATGCATTATTGACAAGTTGATTGAGCTTATAAACTTGGACACGCACAACCAGAGGTTCTCATAATTTTTTGTACTGCTACTTTTGAACAAATTCAAGCATGTCTCTTAATATAGCTGGCAGGAAAGGTAATCCCTCAAAGTATAAGCATTTATTTCTTAAACTCATTCCATACTTGTATGATACCCTGAAATCTTACAGGCAGCTACTGAAGGTCCTTTGCACTGAATAAGTGCCATTTATATCTTAGTAAATGTAACAAAATTTCTTAAGAAAAAATATAATATTGATGTTTTATGAATGAGCATGTTATGATATAGTGTTTTAGCTCTACTGGAGGCAGTGATAGAAAATATTTGCGTAAGTCATAAAATTTTTAAGATTTTGTATTAATTTCTTATGGATCCTTGTATCTGTGTGCTGATGGCCAAATACTCAACACTGTGTAGAAAAGAAAATGCTATGAGATGATACTGATTGTTGCTCTTCCTTACAGTGTTTGTCGGAGAGGGATATTCAATTGCACTAGTTACCCTTGTCCAGCTGTATGCACTATTTATGGTGATCGACATTATTATACCTTTGATGGACTGGAGTACGATTATGTCAGTGACTGCCAAGCTTACTTGCTAAAGGTAGGAAGATTGTTCATATATTTTCATGTGTCCAACTGAAAGTTTCCATGAGAGGGCAGATATTTGGATCATCAGAAGATGATAGAGAGAAACAAACATCAAGAAAACAGGTGTAAAACAGATGTGTCTAAAGGAAGATTCCATAAATGACATTTTGTGCTAATTCATTTGAAAATGGTACATGTACCTATGTGGTCTAGAGAAGAACAGAAATCAAAGTTTTCTGTTCTACCTTAACCATGTTTTCATCACAATGAGGGAAGAATAATATTATAGAACTGGTCTACAGCTAGATACAATCTTTACATTTATTTAAAAATTATCTGTGAACTCTGCTTGGCAGAGGGTTAATGAGGACCTCAGAGGCTGCTTGGAATCTCTCAAATGTACTCTGCATCAGATCTGGAGTTTATGTAATAATATCAAGCATGATGATTTCATAATTGAATAATGAAATACTTCATTGACATTGTCTGGCAGCTACATGCTAATGTTCCTCATAGCACATATTTACAGTACATTGCTAGCCTTTTTTGTTTAAAAATACCATTACTGACATTTAGAAATATATTCTATTTCTAACAACACTATTGTTTATTATTGTTGCTATTATTAAGATTAAGAGTGTTTTCTGAGTTACAGTGATGTGTTTAGAAGAATATTCATTTTCTGTCAACCCTAAATGTTGAACTTTAAGAACAAGAATGGTTTCTCAACAAGGACTACTGAAAATAGTTTATTTCATGTACACTTTGGCAGAGTATTCACAGCTGCAAAATAAAATGTAATGGTCCCAGAATTTTTTTCTATAAGAATACCTCATTACAAACTCCTGGCATGTATCATATTGTCTCAAAACAGAGCTCTTGCTCTTAGAAGAATATGAGTATTTGCACAACCCTGCCTCCTTTAAGATGCAAAAAACAGAGATTACTTTAACTGTGAAACAATCTCGGCCATATGACAAGGCAGAAAAGTGGGTTGCTGTTTCTTATTTTATATGCCATCCAGCTAGAGAGATGTATAAGGCAAATCTTGGCTGCTTTTTCAAATTTTCATATGATACTTGAAAGTTTTGCTTTTACAATCAAATGTCACCTGCCACTCTACTACATATGAAAACACCTATTTGGAAACAAACCATGGGGAGCATTTGGAGACCAAGAATAGCACTGGCAGTGACATCATTAAGGCACATGGCACCCTGCCAACAGTCTTTTCATCAGGTGAACACGGTAACTGGAGTGCCTATGTGTAGTTCTGTTTTTCAGACTTTTCAGATCTCACCTCCTCCCAACTTAGTTAATGTGAGAAAATATGGCCTAATTTGTTCATGATCTTTCATTTCTCTTTAGTATATGGAAAACTTGATCTATATTGAAGGAATGTTTTTCACAAATCAGGCACTACGTAATTGTGTCTAGAATAGATTATATATCTGTGGGCTCATTTTTAAATGTGAAAAGTTTGGAGAAGTTTTAGGGGAAAAAAAGAAACAAAAGATGGGATCATATGGCAGATATACAAGAACTTTGAAGGAACTAAAATATAGAATTGATGAACTATGTGATCTGTAATCCTGGAATCAGAGGAATGGAAGATTGTAGTATAACTAAATATTTTAAGAGGACTCCTCAGCTGAATTTGGCAGAAATAGACTAATACATCTGATTTCCATATGAAGGAAATTAATTGAAATCATAATAAAGAGAAATGACATGATATTGGGGAAGAACTGAACTCCTTTTTGTAAAAGAATGTCACACATCATCAATCTTCTGACTTATTCAGTGAAGACATATGGATAAGAATGATCAGGTCAATATGTGTATATCTTAGACATAAAGACATTTTGGAGACAGATTTCAACAAATATTTTTTATAGACTAGTCTCTAATAGGATGAGAATGAAGATTCTTTCAAACATAACTTAAAAGTTACAATGTAAAGGATTGGAATAAATGGCTTTTTTTACTTTTTTTTTTTTTCTTGTTCTCTGAATGGGGAGAACTTGGTGATATCCCATGAAGATTCTGAAACCTCTATTTAACATTTTCAGTAACAATTTTGAAAATGTTTTGCTGGGACTGAGCAAACAGAGTGCTGATCATATAGAAACAGTCTGAACAGCTGAAACAGGAATGGACCACCAAAAAGTTCAGAATATCTTACAGTAGAAAACACTGCAAGATAAAATGGAAGATAAAATTCTACAATGAAAAATACAGATCAGTGCACACTTAGAAAAAATAACTGTGACTGTGCTACCATGAAGATAGACTCTAAATTGCCTATTAATATGCAGGAATTAAATTTTATGTGACAAAAGTATAAGAAAGAGTTGTAATAGGTGTCTTACTAGCAGCAACCTGAGTGATAATACAAGGCATCATCCATTCTGCAATTTCACATATGCTTTTATTGCCATGTACATGGTTCCACTGCAGCTGTGTACCATGCAGTGATGTGGTTAAAGTACATTATATGAGCAGACATGTTTGCGTGATGAGGCTGCTCTTTCAAAACAGGCTTTGTTGTTCAAAGATCAGAGGATTCCATGCCTGTATTTTCATCATTGTCCTACTCTATATAATGACCATGTGCAGCATTGTTTTTTTATAGTAGTCTCACATTAATATAATGAGTCCCCTTGAGCATCTTTTTGTGTAGAATGTATGCTAGAGAGCCCTGTCTCTTACAGTCTGTTCTCCAGATCACAGAATCACAGAATCACAGAATCACAGAATTTCTAGGTTGAGATAAACAAGCCAGATGAAAGGTGGGAAAGAAGATGTAGTTGCCAATGTTTAAGTGCCTTGCCTAACACCCTGGCAGGCAGAGCTGTCTCCTAAACCATACTACCTGTCCCACAAACCAATATACCAGTATTTTTTAACTTAAAAATAAATTCAAGTATATGCACAGGTATTACAGAGAATCATAGATTTGATAGTTACTAGTGAAAAATTAATTGGTTTACTGGTAGTTTGGAGTGCTATTATAAAGTTGATTTTTAGGAATAGTGTGTAAAGGGCTCACCAAACACCTGAAACTGAAGTAGTTGATGTGGTCCTAATATTTTATATATATACAACACTGTAATAACTTTGTCCTTTTATTAATCTTTTTCCTGTTAGAACTAGACAATTTCATCTTTGCTATCTTAAATACTTTAAACAAGGGTACTATAGCAGTGCAATAAGGGAAACCATAACTACAATTAATTTGTCAGCACACTAATTCATCCCTGAGACAGAACCGGGTCTAAGAGTTATCACCTGGATCCCATGTCCCCAATTTCAGGATAACGCTCTGTTCCAACATGCTTTACAAACATACACCTTTTGATTTGGCTGTTAGACTCTATGAATCTAATATATTTGAACTATTCTTTAATTTGCCACTATATTGCACTCTACCGAACAAAGTAGTCATCCTTACTTTTTAATAAGGAACTCCTGTGCTCTGATGGGGGGAAAATCAAGTATTATCTTTCAGCCAATTATGAAACTTTAAACTTTGTTTTCAACAAGAGTATCATCTGTCAGATCTTTTTGTTTAAGGTGGCAGTAGGTGAATGAAAAAGCCCTTTATAATTAGTTCAGGAGATATATACATCAGTCAAATAATGACCAAAAAAAAAATTAATGCAATCAAGAAAATTAGGCCACTAATGTTTTATGACATGATAACAAGGAATTAGGAGTTACCATGCACACTGAGGTGTAAAGTTTCTGTATGAATAGCTGACAATCACGGAGAAGATATCAATATTTTTGCTTCTTAAAACCCGACTCAGTAATTTCAAAGGAAAAAAAGAAAACCCTAGGAGACCAATACATTTCTCTTTTATCAGTATGGATCATGCAAATACTTCATTGATTTAGTTATTCCAACCAATTTCCTAATTAAAAATATGTAAATACCTTGTTTTATTACATTTTCCTTCTTGTCTTCTGTCTTCAGTGATGCTACATTCTTTCCCTAACAAAATGATCTTATTTTCTAGCAAACTTTTACTGAGCATTATTTGTGCTTGCTATTTATTTCTTCCAGTTGTGTTTCATAGAGTTTCTGCTTTTACAGTAATATTGCGGTCTTTCTATTATACACATTGGTCTTTTTCTTGCTTTGTGTTGGTTTCCAGTCCTGCATTTCAGTGTATTCTTTATTGAGGCTTGTAGGGTCAGCATGTTTGTACTTCGGAGCCCCTCAGAATTGTTCTCTTCTGAGGAGCAGATTTATATTTTCTCTGATTTGGTGAAATCTGCAAGGGGAATTTAGAGGGACCATGGGTTTGGCCATGTTAGTCACTTTCTAAATCACTTTGATGCAACCATGAAGGCTCTTTTAAAGACAAAGTTGCCACTGGTTTTAATGTGTTGGAGGATTATGAAAACAACAAGCAGACATTTGATCAAATAATTGGCATGTTGTACCAATTAGAAGGTTCAAGAGTCACCACATGGGAGCCCATTTGTTGAGAAAGAAGTTCATTTAACAAAACATACGTGACCAACTAAGCCAGTATCCCAGTTTTCCAAATGATTGTCCTGTGTCCCTTGTGTTAGATAGTGGGTCTGCCCTCAGGAATACAGTAAGGAAGCTCCTTTTTTTACATATCCCTTCTTTTATAAATTGAGACAACTATGAAGCTCCTAGTTTATGCTCTCTTTATTAGAATGCTTAATACAGAAGTTGTTTGATGCAGTGATAATCTTTTACCTGTTACTTGCTGATATATGTGGTTACTAAATTTGTTAAATGATGACTGTATATAAACTGCAGCAACCACACACAAAGCAACCACTTTTCAATTATTCATTTGTCACATCTGAGGAGGCAGAAGTAGCCTTTATTCCACTTCCCCTTATTGAATATTTATGTATATATATTTTTTGTGTGGCTTTTTTTGACATCATTTGTGTCAGACAGTCTGTAGATCCATTAAATTAGCAAACCTATAGAATGTAGTAGTATCTTCATGATCTCTCTCATAGCCTGCTGGTAAAATTAACACATTCTGCTTGCTGTTGGTCACCCTATTGAGGATTACAGCTGCAGATTCAGTTAACCAACATCGTGAAATGAACTGTTCATAGTTAAGAAAATAATTTTCTTTTAACAGGCTGGGGGGTTTTAAATTGGAAACCTGACTCTAAAAGTTCTTTTATTCAGGGAATAAAATTGTAACATGGGATTGTAATCAGAACATCTTTATTTTTTTAATTAACCTATATAATCCTCAAAGCTACTTTCCATCAAAGGCTTTCATGAGTAAGTGATATACCAAAATATATCCACCTAAACCACTTTTCAAGTAATTTATATCAACAGTAACTGCATAGAAATAACAATGTGTTTCTTGACAATTTCTGTGCAAATTAGTGTCCAAATAAGGACATTACTATTCAGGGAAAATATTATTTACTGTGAGTTGTTTGCCTTGCTCTAGTTGCAAAGAACACCAACAGTTTGCTTTTCATCAGTCCTACTATTTTAGAGGAAACCATTCTGGATGCCCCCTTTTTTTCTGGGTCTATGGAAATCCTGCAAAAGACAGTAGCCAGGTCCCCGTGGGAGACATTCCTTTCCATCCTACTCTTCAGCTGGGCAGCACAGAGCTCAGATAATGTTGGCTTGTTTGTGTTTTTCCATTTGTTTTATCCCTTCTGTGAGCAGAAGATCTGATTACACTTGGCAATGGATTTATGCTCTGGTTCCATTTTCTCCAGATCAATGATTTCAGACTCAATTACCTCTACATGCCTTTCTGTCTCCAACACCTGATTCTTCAGACCATTAAATTATGCAGTGAATGAATCACTTTTATTCTCCAACAAAGGAAAGATTTCTTTCAATTTGTGCAGATTAGCATGGAAGGTTTCCAGGAAAGGCTTGGGGAAAAGTTTCTTGCCATGAGTTTGGCTATTCGGAGGAGCATGGTATGACTCATAAGTTAGATCCTCTTTCTGTGGGCCTTGCCATGTAGTAACCACCCAGCTTGAAGAAAGTGACCTTTTCACCTTGGATTTCTGTTTATGTTCAGCATCCATCAGCTCTTTGGTCATACCAACTCTAAAATATTATCATCTGATAGTTGCCCGAAAAGTCAGATCACTGTAAGAATGGCTGTCTCAGTTGAGACACCTCTGGTGGGTAAAGCTTTGTGGACTGTTGCTGCCCACATTCTATTGTTAGAGCAGTAAAAGTTGAGGAAAAAATAGCACCATGTGCTGCTGTTTCAGGAAGCTCTATGGTACGTTGTCAGCAGTGCAATGGAAACCTGTTGCCATCTTTGAAGTAGGAGGTGCTCAGGCTTGTCACCCATAGATGCTGCTTAGCATTTTATGGCCTCTGATGCTTGCTGTTGTCAGTGAGAGATGTGACCTAAATTTATTTTGGTTTAGTTCAGGATATGAGTATTTTTGTTTCTGAATGTATGAATATAAGACTTAAGCCTATAGCAGTGTAAGTAAGCACATTTAACATTCCTTATATTAAAAATAAATAAATAAATAGTTTTCTTGCAATTTCCAGTTTTCTAGTTCCTGCCATAGTTTGCTAGAGGTCAGAAAGGCAAATTTATCACCACTATGTCCTGTCCTTTTCTGTTTTCTGTTCTATTATGTTTTATCATTGCAAATGAATAGTGATAAAATATTTACATTTATTGTGCACTTATTAATAAAACAATACAAGTACAATACAAATAAGTCTCATATAAATAGTTATGTAGATATGTAAAAATAACATCACCAACTGTGCTGCTGGTTTATATATCAGAACAGCTTATGCTGCAGACTGTGTCACTTGGAAACAAATATTTGAATGTTCCCAAATCCTCAATCTTCAGAATATCTAATTTTTAATTAGAAAAGGATTGCAGTAATCTGACCTGTGCAAAAGTAAGTCTGCCGGCATAAACATGCAAAGCTAAATAAGTGGAACAAAAGAAAATCTGTTTTAAAGGATCTTTTCTTAAACCTCTTTAGTGCATTTATCTTAAAATATTAAAAAGAAAAACCAAACCCATTCTAGCTATCTCTATTTGATTTCATCAATTTTTTAAAAATTCAAAAGTGCTGACTTAGAAGAAAAGGTTATGAAGTGTATCAAGTAAAATTTTCCCCATTACGTACTTTACATTATTAGCAGTAGAATTATGAAATTTATTTGGATTTAAAAATGTTACTGATAAAATGCAAGAACACCCAACAACTCTAGACTGCCATAAAATTACAACTAAATATCTCTATAATAAATAAAAACTGATATGATGATCTATTTTTTCTGTTGCTTGTATACATGTACGCATACTTGTAATGATCTTTCTCAAGAGTTGTTGAGAGTTCATGTTGCCTGAGGTTTATAATTTTGGGAAGTCTCTTTTAAAGAAATAGAAAGGAGTTATCATGAATGCATTAGCAGACATCTGGAAGTAGTTTGAGAGTGAGTCAGTAGCTGGGATAATCTCTCTCCCTTTGAATTTTCTTCAGTGATTCTATTTAGTGTTGCTCTCCTGCATCTTTACTCAATTGTATGACAGTAACAGGAATGTGTCATATCGCACAGACTCATTGCAAGTTTCTTTGCCATATTTTAAGTGCAAATAATCACATAGTCTGCCACTGTAGAAGACACTGATGGAATTAAAATATTTTTGTATGTATATGAGCAATTTATCTCTTTTAGGTTCATAGTTCCTAAGTGTGTTTTTGTATACTTATGTAGAAATAACATAAGTGGGAAAATAAATAATATTACTATTCCTTTTCTCTCTCCTGTGAGAGGACAACTTCTCTCTTTCCTATAATATTGTATCCAAAATCTCATGCAGATTTTCTCCTAAACTGAGACAGTGTGTATCAGTGCCATCTGCTGACTTTGAATAATATTGCTCCAATATTTGAATACCTATAGGGAAAACTGATGGTACAAATTTGTTCAGGATAAGCAGGTATTATGTAGTTATACAGAATGTATGTGTATCATTTTGGAACGGTATAGGAGAAACTATCATACAAGCAAAACAAAAAGAAGCCTTTCAATCAGAGATGCTTCTTGCTGTCATCTGTGAATGAATTTTGAATAACTAATGTATTTTTAAAGATTATCTGGATATGAACCACCCTAGAAAATGGTACAATAAACTAACAGAAAGATCATGTCAGGTGCCAAATCATATGGCTGGTCTCCAAAACCACTTTAATATTTATGCTGAAGTGCTCACTAAACCTGGGATAAGATGCTTTACTCCCCCTTGCATCAAGCTTGCTGAAGCAATGTTTTTGAATGTTAAATTCATTCAGAAGGAATTCAGAACACTCTAAACGACCATCAGACTAATTCTGAGTTTCCTGAAAGCTTGTCTGAACAGAACTAATAGCATTTCTCTTAAAATATGCAGGAAAGAGAAATATATATATATATATATATATATATACTTTTAAGAATAATTGTATTTTTTTTCATTGTTTTGGAGCTTTTGACATGTATTTGTGTTTGCAGCTATATATGAAAATCTCCAATGAGTCATGAAAACAAAAGGAAAATGGGGCTGATCTATCTCTGTCTAGTTTACAGTATGTCCCTAGATGCTTTTGTGGGCAACTTAGTTTGCAAGTTAGCATATTGTAGGAAACAAACAAACAACAACAACAACAACAAAAGAAGGCAGCATATCAATAAAATAAAATAAGTCTTCATACTGACAAATTAGAGAGATTTTAATGAACCTTTCAAAGAAATAAATACAGCCCCCGTAAATTATCTCATCCCAGGCTTCAGTTTCATTATGTAAGTATGCTGCACAGTGCTGTTGTTGGTTGATAGAAATTTCTGCTGGGATATTGAAATAGAAAGTTTCTAACAAAAATAAGCCCTAGCATTCCCAAGCACTACTAAAAAAAATCAAAAGGACCATGTTTTTTTGGATAGGAAGAAATATGGAAAAAAGTGCAGTGAAGTCTAGAAAAAGAATGTTCTGAGAAGCGGGACTGACAATGAGCGCTTGACTGACTGCCCAGATCTGTGACTCTGTCTTCCTTGTTGCTTGGCAACTCCATGTTATCACAAAGAAACTGATATTAAGTTGGAACAGGCTGGATATGGTAATTTACGTGGGAAGATACTCTTGCAGTGGGAAAACCATTTTATTTCTAGTTTCTGTCAGCGTAAGTAGGTTTAACATGATGAACTGTAGTACATCCCCTGTCGGGTGCATTTTACCTAAAAAGGTAAAGAGCAACTCTGCCTTGGAAAGGCTGTGAAAAAAAAAAAAAAAAAAAAAAAAAAAGGGAGAGAAGGAGAGAGAAATAGAGAAAAAAATAAATAAGAGAGAGAGAGAGAAAGAGAAAGAGAAGAAGAGAGGAAGAGAGAAAGAGAAGGAGAAAAAGAGAGAGAAAGAGAAAGAGAGAGAAAGAAAGAAAGAGAGAGAGAGAGAGAAAGAAAGGAGGAAATAACACCTTGTTATTTATTAGACCTGCTCCAAGTGCCCACTCAGACATTTCTTCCAACAACATTGACAAAAGCTGGTTTTCATACCTGTGTGTGGATCCAGCACAGATTAGAGAAATAGAAATTGATCATTATCACTTATAACGTCGCAGTCCCTAAGAGCTCCAGCGATTTCCCCAAGACCTCTCTGTCTTCAATAGTAAAAGACAATCCTCACTTTATCTTAGTCCTTGTTCTTTCTTCTGCATTGGCAATAGTTAAGCACTATATTTCAACCGTACTTTTCTTCCTTGCTGATAGCAGAGGCTGCTCATACAGCAGCTACAGACTAATTTGAAGCCCATTGTAGCCATGGTGTAATCAACTTTGAATTTAGATGGTATTGCATGGGTGGGAGAAGAACCATTTTTACTGAGTTGTATGGAGAGAATGGCAAAGGCGCGTAAGTAAAGGAAATCTTGTCTTGAAAGGTTTGAGCCATAAGAGATAACTGTTCTTAAATTTGTTTTAGGTCTAAGATTTAATTGGAAAGAGACAAAGTACAGAAGATTCCGTATTTAATGTAAACATTTTTTTTTTTCTTAAACATCTGTTTACACATAGTTCTATTGAACTGCATTTCCATCCTGCACCATTTCCAGTAATTTAACACCAACATGAAGTCCTACAAGTAAGGAAGTACTTCACATGTCTTCAGGACTCCCTGTTCTGGCTTTGGTCAGCAAAACACTCCCTGTCTCCAGGCTTCTCTCTGCTGCAGAGTTAACTTGAAATATAACTCAACTTTTGCCCTTGGCTCAAATCCCAACCATACACAAAAACTTCTGTCTCGAGTATGTTGATGCTGTTCTGCTGAAGGGATTGGCCTGGACTGTCAGAAGGCACAGGCAGCAGTTTTGATTAGCATAGCTAGTACAGTTACCCGATGCTGCTCCAAGAACTTGTCTTCATTGCCAAAAAAGGTGTATTTTTACTGTGGGATAATTAGCCTGAATTAACAATCCTTATTTAAAATAAAACCCTCCATCTCTTTCCTTACAGTGAAGACATTGCTTCCCCATTAACTCAGAGTACCCCCTTTTGCTGAGGCTAAGCTAACTGAAGAGGAATGAACTTTGCAATGAAAACAGCCCGTAATGTTCCAGGCATCAATTAGATCTGCAGACTGCAAGCTAAGCCCCTTTCTGAACTGACTCATGGCAAGGGGGTAGCTTCCTTGCTCACTTTTCCCTTGGCCAGCATAGAAGGTATCGACTTGCATCCTATTTACCAAACTAATGAGTTTGTCTCCTTTTTAATTTACCACATCACCTCCAATAAATCCCAAAATGCTCTGGGCTGTTATCTGACTCGGAGGGGAATAATTACTGGATGGGCTCCAGCAGTAAGCCTGGCTTAATTAAAACATGGTGCATTTCCCAAAAAGGTAGCGACCAATTTTATTCTGAGTGCAACCTAAAACAACTTTACTGCAGGACAGGACAGATGAACCTCTCTCTACTCCAAAGCTTCCAGTACTTTTGAACTGTGCTCCCTTGCTAAAAGGTGAAGAGCAGAGCTGCTTTCCTGCAGCCCCTCACCACTGGCATCTAGACCCTGCTTAGCCCACCTTAACCACTGTGTTCCCAGCTGATTGCTGGCACACACCACCCGCTTGTTTCTTACACCCTGGTGTTAGGGTAAAAAAGCTTGCTGGCATCTACTGGATCTCATATTCATCGCATCCACTCACACTTGCTGTAGTCTTCTCTGTGCCAAGCAGCATCATTCTCTGGTTTGTGGATCATGCTAGACTCAGGGCTGCAAAGCTGTAGAGCACCTCCTCTGTGTGGCAACAAAAATACCTCTACACGTACCATCATCTAGGATTTTTTTTTTAAATGTTTGTTTTGTGGTTTTGGATTGAAAGTGTTCTTTAAAACACCTTGATTTTTATTAAAGGAAAAAAGAAAAAAAGCTGCTTCCTGCAGCAGGAAT
This sequence comes from Aythya fuligula, assembly GCF_009819795.1. Lineage (NCBI taxonomy): Eukaryota > Metazoa > Chordata > Aves > Anseriformes > Anatidae > Aythya > Aythya fuligula. The sequence continues at coordinate 42,358,355 of NC_045559.1, forward strand.
ATTTTCTCTATGCAGTTTCTCACTGGTAAGGAAAAATTGCTGATATGGTTTTTATTTTTGAACTTTGATGAGTGCAGAACAAATACGGAGTAGTTAGGGGTATGCTCCCTGCACATTTTGGGGTACACTGCCGAAGGGAGGGAGCAAAGCTCTGGGGAGAGGTGCTGAGGGCGCAGACCAGGGCAGGGGCAGGGGTCCCTCCCCTTGCGGCTGAGTGGAGCTCTCCAAGAACATCGCTGGGAGCCAAGAGTTCCCAGCACTGGCAAGCTGCTGAGAGCCACCATTCCCATCTTGCCCACTATGCTCATTAGCATCTGCAATTAGTTCTAGCTAGTTGTGTTCTCAGAGAGAGGTTAAAGGAGGGTGGGAGTGAGAAGAGAAGTTTAAACATCTTTTTGTTTCCAGCACTACCCAAGTGTCTCATATGTGACTGAATGACTAAGTGCCCTTATATAGAACTTGCCACCTCCAAGATTTTTATTTCATGTCTGTCACAGGTCTGTAATGACTATAAGACTCAATGTGATCATAAATTGAGCTTATTTCAGAAGCACTGTTACTGGCTTTTATGGTTGTAAATGGTTATGTTTTTTATGGATAACCCTCTTGAGTCTGTCCTACAGCTACTGTTTCTTGTTGTCCTGCAAGGGTTGGTACAGAATTGAAATAAAAGAAAAAAAAATAGTAACAGTAATAACAACTTCATTTTTATTTGTGGCAGTGTTATTAATGCTGATAATATCACTGGTCTCCGGACAATACCTCTAAGTGTTAAAAAATAATAATAATTTAAAAAATATCGTCAGAAATGATTCCCCACTCCAATAACGTTGAGTATGACTCACAGCTTCATACATTTTTATAGATGTTTGTATGAAAATTGTTTTATCTACTACTGACTGATGGTAGGTTTCTTGGCTTTAAAAATATGAACAGCTTGATCTCAAGTACCTTGGTTTAAAAATACAGCTCTTTTTATAGCATGTCTCAATTATGACAACCAGACTGTGCAGTAAGTATTGGATTCCACGTATGAGCACATTTTGCAAGACTAAACTAGATTCTTAGTTTAGGGATAGGTTGATCCTATGAGTTTCTGAGATCCTCAGAAAGAGGACTCATAGCTGAACATAATGGTTCTTTGTGCTAAAATCCAAAGTCCAAGTTTCTTGAAGGTTCAGCTTTGAATTTAAAAATGCAGTTCCTTAATTGGTGTGTGTTTTTTTTTTTTTTTCTTGAATTTAATTTCAAAGATGTGAGAACACTAAGGTATTCAACTTTTTTGTTTGTTTGTTTTTGTTTTTGTGTTTATGAGGCTGGAATAAATCTGCAGGAATGAAATGCAATTGTATCTATAAGTAAAATGATTTCTTCTTCATGTTGCAGAGCACAGATAACTCAAACATATCTATAATTGCTCAGAACAAAAAGTGCTTTGATAATGATATTGTTTGCTCAAAGAATATTTTCATCACTGTTGGAGACATTGAGATTTATTTCAGTGAACCTTCTGAGAAGCAGGTTAGTTATTTTCTTTCCTTTTTGGGTTGCTTTTTAAGATAGAAGTTACAACTCTAAAGGAGCATATTTTTGGAAAATATCTCAGTCTGGGTTAATGAAGCACAAATGCCTAGGCCTCAAATACACAGCAGCTCCCATGAAAAATCTTACTTTATCTTTTTTTTTTTTTTTTTCTCTGAGTTCTATTTGTCTCACAAAGAAGACTTCCCCAAAGCTTCAAGGAGTCAAACCATACTGGCATTTGTTTGTTTCTCTCCGTTTGTTTTTTGTTATTGTTGTTTTTGTTTGTTTGTTTGTTTGTTTTTGAAGAGAAACCAAAGTATCTAATAAAAACAAACTTGAATGATCCAAAAGGCATAATATCGAAGAAGGCAGAATACATGTAACAAAATATTAAACAACCTTTATAGTAATAGTATTGATTCAGTTATATGCTACAGGTACAATATTATTCACTATACACTTTACATTCTTAATTGGCTGCATACCTTGGTAGAGTTACTTTATTAGATAATAAAAAATATTCATTTCTGTCAGAATGTCTTAAGGGGACAGGAAAACAAATCTAACTATCAGCTGTGGAAGGCTGGATATTATACTGTGATACACTTTCCAGAACAGGACATTACAATTCTGTGGGATAAGAAGACCATGATGCATATTAAAGTTGGACCTCGATGGAAGGTGAGCCAAAAAAATAAAAAAAATAATAAAAAAAAATCAACTGAGATTTTGTGTAGTTCTCAATGTTACTAGTGTGATATCTTCTTATATTACTGTGAATGCCTTTTCTTCATGACTAAATTTCCTAGTGATATAGCTGTTTAACATGGTGTTCAGCTGCTAGCATTTCACAGATAAGAAGTGCCTGAGGATGCAATTTAATGACTGAAGTCCTGAAGAGAAGGGGTTGTTCCTATATGCATGTTTACTCTGATGCTCCACACATTGCAGCCTTGCAATGCAAGTGATTCAGCTCTGACTCAAAGTTAATTTGGGGTGGGAAAAGAGGATTTGTTTTGAGTTACCTAGTTAAGCATATGTTTTTGTAATTGCTGAAAATAGTGGAAAAGAAACGCAGGAAATGCTTAGCTAGCAACATGGAAGAAAGCAGTTTTGTACCACAGATTGTGTTAGGTTGATGGTGGAACTGCACCCTAAGATATAGTGAACAGATGGTGTCTCGTCTTGGGTATCAAGGGTATCAATTAAAGAAAAAAAAAGAGAGATGGGAAAGGATCTAGACAAGAACTTGCACTTAAACCTCATAAGCATCCCATGACACGGTTAGGTAATGATGCAGGGAAGAATGAGGCTCTTTATCTTTCCAGTTGTTCTTCTCTAGTCCTTTTCTACATCGTCATCTGTATGCCTTGGTGCATCTGCAGCTCAATCCATGAGTTCTAATGGAGTAACTTAATCTGCACTTTCAATAATTACATCCCTGCTCCATTTTAGCTATGAGTGCATGTACTGAGAGAGAACAGTTTACAGTAAAAGAAGAGAAAGTGCACCATGCTAGAAAACAACATCAGGTATTTTGAAGCGTAGGTCAAAGTTATAATAACCATCTAATCTTATTTTAAAGCAACATTATTGTAGGCTTTTTTCTCAATAACCATAAGATGCTTGCTTGCAGATTTATCAACTGTCGATACACATAATAATGATGATGAAAAATTATTTTCCTATTTTACAGTAAGCTAACAAGAGGCTAAGATCTAAAAGTTGCACTCAGATGCAGCAATACTTCAAGTTCCTTCTGTTTCTAGCAGCTGTTTTTCCCTTAGGCTCCAGTTTAGTAAGATAAGGTCTGCAGCATTCATTATGAAAAAAATGATTAGAGTGAGCTGGAGCACCCCAGAAACCCAGCTCTACATTGTATTATCATGCAGAAGTGTCTTTTCCTGTATGTATCTATATGTGCATGTATGCATATATGTATGTTCATCAGCAGCACTTCCCTAAACACAAGAATGTTGCAGCTGCCTCTTTCATAACTGCTGTTATGAATGTTCTTGCTATGTGATCTAAAATTAGAGGCAGCGAGTTTTAATCATAACAACTAGACAGGCTGCAAAATTACAAGGTAATTCACCTGAACTTTTGACTTCTGGATTGTATGTAGTACTAAGCTTTCAGAAGAAAATATTACTAAGTTCTTTGTAGTTAGAGCAAGTTCTGGGAAACATGAAGAAATTTCTATGGAAAGTTATTTGCAATTGGTTACTGTAAGCATCACATAATATCAGATATTTTCCAAGTCTAAGTCAGAGTTGCATTCACTTTTTACAGTTTAAGAATATTTTACTTTACAAATATAGTCCATATTGATTATTGACTATCAGTATATGTAAAAAATAAATCCTTCTTGTTTAGGGTAAACTGGCAGGTTTGTGTGGAAATTTTGACAAATACACTTCAAATGATCTGACTACATCCAACAACATGGAGGTGAGAAATGCACAGGTATTTGGAGACAGCTGGGTATTAGGACAGGTAAGTTCCATGTCTAGTTAAAATTTAGAAAAAAAAAGTCATTAATTTTAATTTATAAATGAATAGATTATTAGTACATGAAGTACAGGGATTTTCTAAACTGACGGTCTGTATGCACGAGGATATTTTTATTTTTATGTCTGTAGGTATGAGATGTGTTAATAATGTCTTATATTGTAAGAAATGTATTCTGAATTTAAATGAAAGAAACATAAACTGTATTTAAATGAAACAATCCAATCTTTTTAGGTAAGGATACACTTATCCCTGTATTAATGATAACTAATTATCATTGGATAACTAATGATGCTGTCTGGATTTCAGTTTTCTACAAATTTAGATAAAATGCTTTTGATATTTAGATTCATACCAATTTTAAAAGCAATTGTAATTTTTTGGATGTTGAACACTGAAAGCAAATAGGATTTGAAAGAATAAACTGGAGAAGGAGGTGTCATCAGCCCTCCAAGGCTGCCTGCGTACAAGTGAATGCAGAAGGGGCTTTCTCCACAGCACAAGACAGAAATTCAAAGGAGGAGCTATGCCAAGGAAGCTATAAAATGTACATTCATGTTCAATCAGTGATCTTTTTTGATTGTAGTTTGTAATCAGAAAGCAAACTGATGAAGCAGCAGTGGTGAAGTGGTGGGAGAGAAAAGGCAAGAACAGCATCAGGCACAACCCATTAGCTTTCAGAGGAGGAGGGAAGAGGCTGGAGAGAGCAAGTGTGCAACTGTGTTTTATAACACAGAGAATAGGTATTTTATTCATTTGTGCTGAGGAGAAAGGTTTTATAGCATTGTGAACCTCCTGATAAATCAATATTTGTTAAACACTCCCTTAGGATGCCTGCAAGACCCGGTTTTTAATCTGTTCTCTCCCTGACCCAGAGAAGGAAATTGAACCAGAATCTCTCACCTCATGAAAGAATATGATCTCTCTTCTGCTTTGGAAGAAAGCCTTTGAGGTTTTTCTCCCTCAATTTCTCCTTTTGGGTCTATATTACACCACATAAAATCTTTTAATCCTGTGACCAAGCAAGGGAAATGTGTTGGCTCCTACACAGTGAACACTGAAAGTGTTCATCTTGGCTGAGCACTGAGTGTTGATGACTCATAGCCAGGGTTAGCAGGGTACGAGGAGGGGTCCCAGAGACTAGCTCTCCATTTGCTCTCTTCCCTTTGAAAAAAATACTTGAAGAAGCAAGTGTAACTGGGAGGCTTTGGGTTTTATTCCATAAAAAAAATAAAGATATCTTTTTGGTTCCAATCCCGTATATATATATATATATATATATATATTTTTTTTTTTTTTTTTCAATTTATCTGTTCATTGGATTCAGTGGTTGCTTTAATAAATGGCACAGTGTTTGCACAATTTGAACCTAACATGAACTTCTGGAGTTTTATGACCTTTGCTTAACCAACCCAAACTTGCACTTGCCTTTTTGAGGCCATATATTTTTGTAAAATCTCGTATGATCTTCCAGTCTCTGTGGCTGCCAGAGCACGGAGGACCTGAATTCATTACTGGCCTAGTAGGCAGCCTGTGCTCAGGCAGCCTTGGCACTGTATCTGCCTTCTCAGTAGGCATCATTAGGACATTTTTCAGAAAGGAGCTCTGGCCTTTGCAGAGAGGTATCCTGGTCATCCTTTCTGTGTAATCTAAACACTGGAAAGGCGTATTTGGTAACTGGAGGCCTACAACCCAACTCTGCTACTGGCAAACATGCCGGCATTGGCACGATGAGGCGTGTGGGATGCTTCCAGGGTTTCTCCCTCCGGGGAGTGGCAGCACATCCCCACACAACACTATCAGAACACCCGCACAGGAGGGCAGTGCACTGGGAGACTGCTCTGCAGCCGAGGCTGTGCCACAACACCCCAACTCTGCCTATAGATCCATCACTGCCATCTCCTGGGCTTCTCTGCTGCACCAAGGGAGTATGCTTTTGGATGAACTTGTGAGCCGAGTGTCGTTTTGGTTATATTTTTCTGTTCATTTTGTTTTTCTTCTTGAAGAGAGACTTAAAGAGAGGGAGCTGTATCTCAGCACTTTTGAGTTATCATGATAATCTTTGACTCTATTTTTTTATGTGTTGCTCTCTTCCTACCGCTGCTTCTTTATTTGAACTTACAGGGCTAAAGCCATCTGTAGTGTGCCTCCATTTAAAGTCAGTGCAAAACCACCAGAGATGGATTTGGACCATGTATTTGTTTGTGATGTTACAGTTGGTTGCTCTGGTAATGATTATAGTGTGTCACAAAGAAAACATTTTGTCTTCATACACTGAGCAGACAGCAGGAACATTTTAGTACTTCAGAACAAAACACAAAGATTCTGTTTTGTTCAAATGTTTTCAATTATAACAACAAATCAGGGGTAGAAGAAGATGGAGAAAATAGCATGTAAACATTATATGAGTTTTCTGAGTATGCAAGTATTGAAATATACATGTAGGATGCATATAGTGTACCTGAGTCCATGGTAAACACATCTTTGTGTAAAATGTTTGTGATGGTTTTGTTTGCTTTTAAGTGCAAGAGCCCAAATGAAACACTAAGACCATGTGAGGTACATCAGAGCAAGTTCCCTTATGCGAAAAAGGAATGCTCAATTTTATACAGTGATGTTTTCGCACCTTGTCGCAATGTGGTAAGTTTATTAAATAACCCAGATTTGCTCTCAAATAGGAAAACATTAAAATTCCAGTAATTAATTTCTTTTTGCCATTCCCCTCTGCCTGAATGCCATGGAGGATACTTAGTAGAGCTCTGCTACTATGTGGGTGGGCTATGTTTGAGCAGAGCTCCTTGTTCCTATCAAAACTGGAGCCTAAACATTATGGTGGTAACTTGGAGTCATGAGTTAGTAGACAGGACAATCAGAGTTCTGTTCTCTTTAGGCTTTATTTATATATTTTATTTATATAGGTAACTGCACTTTAAAGGCTTTTGTGTATATCATAGGTTTCTAAAATAAACATTTGTGTAATGTGCCTCCAGCTTATCTAAAATGGTTTTATTTTGTTAACTGTTCTGCTCAATATAGAAAGAAATATGAGAGAGCAAGATTTTAACTTCAGAGCTATCAGTATTTTTAATTGGCTGACAGCTTATCATCTGCTTTTTATCAAAACTCCACAGTATGGTGTCCTTATTTCCCCAATACCTGGCTGAGCTTGGAACTTGAGTTGCAAGAATGTCATTAAGATCAGTCTAAATGAGATGGGGACGACAACAGCTTGTGTGGGAATCTTTTATTCCATCATAGTTCACCCTTTATCAACGCGTGATGTGCTCATTACATTTATACCTCTTTCCGATTTTAGCCTCCCAAAGGTATTCAGTAATTGGAGGTACTTCTTAACACCTGTGCAGGCAAGACTCACTATGACATTTTGTTTCAGTCTCTGTTTTTCTTTATGACTATTAATATTAAATGAGATTGTTAGGTGTCTCAGCTGAACCTCCTGACTTTCAGGACTGAAGTTTGATATCAACATGGTGAGGAATTTGCCTGAAGAGGAGGTTGCAGAAGCTTAACCCAGGAAATTTATTAATGTTGACTTTGGTTACTATGTGAAGAATTTTTTGAGCATGTGCCTGAGAACACAGTGATGAGTGTATTTTCAAAGTGGAAAGCAATAAATAAAAATGGAACTTTTGAGAGTTTTTAAGGACCTGTATTATAATAACTCTTAAAGAAAGACATTTTCTTTTGAACATTCGTTTCCCGTATCTTACCCATGTTGTGATTAACATTTTCAATTATTATTCCAAGAATTTAGCATACTGATATTAAGAAATTCATGTCAGGTGCAAAACATGGCATTTAATCAATTGTCAGGTATTTTCATATGCACATCCATCTTGTATGAGACAGCTTTTAAAGTAAACATCTTTCAGGTGTTTTTATAACCTCTTCATTAGCATGTGAAAAATACTGCTCTTTTGAAAGGTACTGTGACTTCCTATCAAAGATACCTGCCTAACTACTGGCAGCACAGGCAGGGAAAGTGGTTCCAAGGAAAAAAAAGCATACAAGCAGAGACAGACACTGGAGGCCTGGGAGGAACAGAAGGTGTAGTTGTGAGTCTCAGGATGTGCATGGAGCTGTGCTCTTGCAGTTGCTCCTGTTGTGCGGGCAGTGAAGGATACTACTGTGCATGGGGGCAAGATTCTTCTCTAGGACAGGCAGCCTGTGTGTTCAGCATAGGCTGGAAAACCCCATTTTAAGGGAGACAAAATCTCGCATCTCTGGCTGGCAGTGACTGATGGATTGCAATTGCCTGGCTGAGCACTGAGCAAAGCAGGGCCTGAGGGGAGCCCTGACACTTGCAGAAAGAAAGGTCTTCCTCATAACTCCTGAACTCAGCAGGAGCTTTGACCCTAGCCTCCCAGCTTGTCACAAAAGTGGAGAGATGCTGTTCTGCGAATGGGAGACAGGCTGAACTCTGCTGATTTGTGATTCCTGCTAAGTTACTACATCCATTTTCAATGGAGCTAATGCTCATGTCCCTGACCCACTGGTTTTCAAAACAAGAAAAAGATTGAAAGCAAAATGGCATCTCTCTCCAAGCACTAAAGGCAGAAAAATGATCATCTTATCTCTGCCAGTGTCTAGCAACTGCCAGCTGAGAAGCTGTCTCAATGTTACATAAGTGCTGCCTTGTTGCTCTGGCGGTATTTGGGTAATCTGAAATCTGATGAGTGCCATTGGAGTGCTCTACAGCTGAGCTAGATTAGAGTCTATAAATGATTCTAAACTGAAGAAATGCATTGTTTTAAAGTTCCTATGTGTTGAGTAAGAACGCTTTTTTTTTTTTTCTTTTTGAGATCAACTCGAGATCAACTCGATATTACAAAAAAGGTGATTTAAATCCAAGAAATACTGGATCAGTATCATGCTATTAAATTTGGGACTGCAGTAGGATTTTAGAGCAGCAAAGTGAGTGCCTGATCTAATGAAGATTTTTGGACAAATTATATTAAAAACTTGATAAATGCAGAATATATTTTTTTTTTCTGTAAAATGTCACCAAGTGCTCAAGCTTTCTTTTGCTGACCAAAAGCCCCTCTAAAAATTACTACTTTAATTACTTGATCATCAGTTGCAGCTCTGGTTTTGCTGTTCTTCATGCAAAACTAACAGAATGGCTATAGGTGGCAGCATTTGCTTTATGAAAACACAGAACTGTCACATTCAACATGCTCTTCAGAATGAACAAACAGAAAGTGTAGACAGTCATACTTGTTAATAGTCACCAGTTAAATTTTTCTTTTGATCTGTAAGGTAGGTACAAAATGGTCATTCACAGTGCACTTTTTATAAAGAATTGTATCCAAACCTTAGAAAATGCCTTATATTTGTGGTAAATTACTTCAGAGACTTCTTCCAGAAGTAGCACTCCTGCTGAAAATTGTGCAACAGGAATTTGTACAGCTCATGCAATAAAGTCACCTGCTCTCTCTCCCCACCTACCCCTTTCTTTTTTTCCAGATTGATGTGACTTCCTTTGTCAAAAACTGTCATACAGATACATGTAACTGCAATCTTGGTGGGGACTGTGAATGTTTGTGTACCAGTATTGCAGCTTATGCCCACAAGTGCTGCCAGCAGGGAGCAGTGATACACTGGCGATCTCCCTCTCTCTGTGGTATGTACCTGGGCTGGCCTCACACCAGAGCCCACTCAGAGAAAGGGACATATTTGGCTTTTCTCTTCCCAAAAATAAAAATCTGACAGAAGCAGGTGGATAATAGATATACTTTACATTTTTTATTTTTATTTTTTTTTCAAGCAGCCTGTTTGTTAACTGCTAAACACCTGAATATACCATCTTTCTTAAGAGGACTGGTTTTCTGAGAGGCTGTTGGAAAGACACAGGCACACCATTGTGGGGGATGCCCAGAATTCTGTGTGGGGTAGCAAAGAGATTCAATCAGTTCTACTTTTCAGTGGCAGTGGGAAGAGTTCTTAGCTATAGAATAATTAGTGCTTCTGGTCTGCTATCCTGGCACATCTATTCAAATATAGCTCTATGTCACTGAATAAAAGCCAGAAGAAATAAAGTCACTAGTTGAAATACAATACAGAAAATGAAACTTCCTCTGATAAAAGTGAATTTTACATTTTTAGTATGAAGGTAAGCATGAACTCTATTGTTACATTATAGTAATAATTTATTTTCTTTTTGTTTTAGCTTATGACTGTGAATATTACAATCAAGGTATGTAGTACTTAATATTACTCTCTTTGATTCATCCTGGTTTTCACATACCTTGTTGAAAACATTTAGGCTTCATGTTTGCTAGTATAACACCTAGCTATATGCTAGAAACAAATCTGTATTCCCTGATTACAACATCAAATCTGTTTTTATAAAGCACTCAGTTGCAGGCCATTGATTAAAAACCAGTAATTTCTCACATTGACTGCTTTAGAATATGGAAGGTGTTTTTGACATACTATCATCTTTCTTTCTGTACTATGCTATTTTGAAATACTTTTCTCCCCACCTATTATTTTGTTTCTCTTAAAAAAAAAAAAAAAAAAAAAAAAAAAAAAAAAAAAAAGACACACTTGTCTTTTATTGGTTCACTCAGAATAAACCTGAAAAAAACATTTAATTTGGTAATATCTCTCTTTAGCTGTTATGATTTAGTTTATATCTCTATATCTCTTTAGTTGTTATGATTTATCTATTAGTTTATTTATTTATTTGTTTGGATTCTTGATTTGAGTATATGAGTTCAGTGAGCTCAGCAAGTTAGCAAAGCAGGTCTCCATGAGTCTTTCTGCTGTATGTCCAGAGACAGTGGGAGCATGGAAACAACTTACTTGTAAGTAAAAACACACATCTGGAATCTCAGATGAAAAGTGATACACTGCGCACAGAAAACAAACCCAGTTATAGCTTGTGCTGAGAAGAGTCTCTATAAGCTGCAGCAGTGTTGGAGGTTATCTCATTTCTGTGCTCCCCGTTCCCTAGGGTAGGGTTACATAGTCATAATCACTTGAGCTCTCTGGACCTTCAGATCCATTAGATAGGATAGGTGACAAATATGTAATTTGCCACATATTCCTTGCTCATTTAATATCATTATGTCACTATACTGACTATATTTTGCAACATAACCACTGATTTTGTAACAAAGGTGTTTTCCTCTGCTTAGGCAGATACAGTAAAGTGTCACTGGAGGCAAGTACTTGAACACATGCCTTGTATTCTTGAGTTTCACAGGATGAATCTACACAAAATTACTTTTTGACACTGTTTACTGGTGTTGTGCTACAATATCTGTGAGAACAAAATAAAATATATGGAAACTGGATATTGCACATGGGATGTTAAAACATGAAAGATTTGGTTGATGATTAAGGAAACCCACCATTCCTGTTATTTTTTTGGGGTTTCTTCCATTCAGTTCTGCTATAGGTATCTAAAAATACTGCATTTGTTTGTTTGTTTGTTTGTTTTCTGTGCAATATCTGATATATTATTTGGGAATTGTCTGGTGTGAATTAAAACAGATAATCTCACATTATTAAGAGATATTGACAGATTGTTGTGCATCTAACAATGTTATATATGGTTATTACCATTTGAATTTTCACCCCACTGAACTAATTGCCTTTGGTGTTGTGAAATTTAAGTCTTTTTATCCAGAAAGGAATGGTGTAGACATAATGCATCTCTGATGATACTGAGTTAAGATTAATCATCATCATCATAATTAATCTGATAGGATTTTAGGGAAAAAGAAAAGAAAAGAAAAGAAAAGAAAAGAAAAGAAAAGAAAAGAAAAGAAAAGAAAAGAAAAGAAAAGAAAAGAAAAGAAAAGAAAAGAAAAGAAAAGAAAAGAAAAGAAAAGAAAAGAAAAGAAAGGAAAAGAAAGGAAAAGAAAGGAAAAAGAAAAAGAAAACCCTCATATTTTATGAATATTTGTCACACTTATTAAGTTATGCTATTGGCTTTTATTCTAAATTGGCTTGTTTTCTTGTGATTTTCCTTCTTATATCGTAATATAAAAGAGTTTGCACTAATTCAATCAAGAATTTGGTTGAACCAACTGATGGGATGATTCTTTGACTTGGCAAGTGTAGTTAGAACTGGTTTGTTTCTACTTTTAATGGGTGAAAGTGTTAAATAATCTTTGTGTTTCCTAATGTCTCAATTCATAACCTCAACATTTTCAGCATGTGGGTGGATTGCTGTGCCATGCAGCACATTTTTGAAGTCAGGGAGAAGCTCTAGAAGGAAGTTAGCTTGTTCTTGTGCTCCAGAATGCAGAAATGAGACCTATTACATTTTGAAATTGGTAAGATACATGATTTTCTACACTGGTCTCACAAGTACTCTACCGTAAAGTAACTAACTCCTGTACTGTAAAGTAACTAACGCCTTAGAATGAGAGTAGTATTCATGCAATAAACTTCCTGTGGCATCCTGTCATGGATACTATGCAAGCATTTGTAGGAAGTGAGATATTAAAAAAGAAGGGAAAATTGGCTAACTGCAATCACACAAATGTGACTTTCAATACATCCTTTTTAGCAATTTGCAGCCTGTAATGAGCATCATACAGTAGACAATGCTTTTCTGCTGTAGAGCAGTCCATCCCTCTACTTTAGCAGAATTTAGATATTGCTAGGTATACCTAGCTTTCTACAATATTCCTTGCAATGTGGAATTTTGTCTTACTTAAAAAGTAGTAAGAAAATCAAGGGCAGTATGTGTTAGGGATATGGTTTAGTGGAGGGCTGTTAGCGTTAGGTTGGAGGTTGGACTCGATGACCTTGAGGTCTCTTCCAACCTAGAAAATTCTGTGATTCTGTGACCATTGAATGCCATCAAAACACCTTCTGGTGTGTGGGATGGCTCTTCCTCTGATTCTTTTTAGTTCTGCATGATGTCAAACTGTTGAACATTTGTGGAAACTTTCTCAGTAACAGCTTAGTCCTGCTTTTGCTGAAGTCACAGGCAAAATGTCTGTTAGTACATGGGGATGAACATCCCATGATTTAGGGTAGAGTCGGTAACTGACTTGCCACTTCCATAAAAGGGATCACATTGTGGCAAGTTTGTGAGCTTCCAGTGTATACAAACTCTAGCATAGCTTCATTATAAAAACACTGGTTATTTTCTTGCAGTTCTCTTCAGAAAATGGTGTTTAACTTCTAGCAAAGCCAAATCTCATTATTAAGATAAGTTCTTCCCTCTTAGAAGAGTCATATCAGAGAGCAGATGTTCTAGGTTAGGATAGGGGTTCAGTCTTCTCACTGGTATTAAAGGATTAAAAGCTTTCTAAAAATTTACAAAGCTTGTTTATTACTCACAAAGCAAGGTCCTAGAAGTATGCTGCTCTTGGTTCTTTCAGTGGGGTATAGTGACAAAGACTGATGCTGTTATATCTCAGTGTATCCCCGTGAGCCTTTCCAGCGCCGCAGAAATAGCTTTAAGGGTATGTTATAGGATGTCTGGGGGCATAGTTGGGACAGCAGCATTTTGGCAGCAGTACCAGCTGAAGTTGTTGTCACCGCTATATTGGCATGAACTTTTGGATGACTATGTGCTGAACCAGACTGGAAAATTTAGCTGGTCATTTTTCAGTAGGATTAGTTTACTGATGAAGTACTTAGGATGGCATAATAAATGGGGCTGTAGGGGGACAGAAGCAAGTGGTCTGTGGGAGAAGATGAACTAGACAACTGCTTAAGCAAGGGTGCTGCCAAAAGTTCAATTACAGCCTTCTTTTTTAATTGCCTTGTTGGAGTATTTTCAGTGTCTATTTGGGGAATAATATTACTCTGTTGATATTACAAAATATGGAAATAAGGACACATGAAAGACAAAATACTACACAAAGGCAACCCAGATGGCTTTCTTGCATGTGCCATTTTATGAGGATTGCTTCCCACACTTTATGCTCACTTTGTATCGATTCTGTTCTGGAAAGCAAGCAAAGAGGAATGGAGTACCTTGAACAGATAGATACAGACCTACTCCAGCATAATACCTTGAGGCATTGAGCCGTAGTTCATAAAATATTTGATTCCAGGTAAGGTGAAACATTTAAGGCAATATATTATGTCAGCTAAGGCTTAAGTTTTGTGTGTTATGCAAGTAGGATTGTTTTTTCTTTTAAAATTTGATTTTTCTTCCCTTAGGGCTTGGTGAAGGACCCTATATTTTGGCAAGTTCTGGAGAAAATGACACAATTATAGGAGCTAATCTATCTAGTAGAAGGATATTTCCCCTGCCTAGAACTGGAGCATATGGAAATGTATTTTTCAGTTTCATGATAACTCCAGGTCTTTTCAAAGATAAAGATTTATGTAAGTGTTCTCAACATTACTGTGAATGTCAATACATGTTTTTCAAACTATATGAATGTTTTTTTGCTGCACCTTCTAAACCTAAAATAGTCTAGTTATTTTTATTTATTAGAGTAATAACAATGAAGTATTCTACTTTTGAGGATGAATACTGACTTTTTGGAAAAAAAAAAAGAAAAACCTACCTGCCATCTCTAAAGCTGACTGTGCAGAAATTGTTTTAGATATGCTGCAAAATATGAGTGAAAAATTCCTTCTTGAGAAAAATGTAATTAGATTGTCTAACTGTAAAATAGAAAAATTTGCATATGTATCTAAAAAATAACAATTCTGAAGATCAGTGAAGAAAATTTTGCCTCCACTAAAATAATTTCTTTTCTATTGTTCTTTTTTTGTGACTATTAATGCACCATAAAGCATGCAAATTAGAACAACCAATCTGGCTCCTGCATTATTAGCGAGCAATATCTCAATATAATGTAGAAGGAAGTTTCATAGGTCAACAGCTATTCCTAAAGTCTGTTCTTCATTTATCAGAGACAGACCCAACCAATATATCCAAAAATAGATGTTTAAATATTTTACCTTCTGCCTTCTGTGTATGTATGTTTTCTTTTCTTCATGAACAATGAGTTTGTGCCACTGAAGTCAATATTGACTTTCTCATTGTTTTCTGTAGTTACAGAATTTAATTTTTTGACAAAATTCTAAACCCTCAAAAGTCAACATGGAGAAGGGCTGTATTTACTATAAAATTTGAAACTATAGGCACAAGCTGTGGACAATTTTCCATGTAGGTTTTTAGCTACAATTTTAAAAACAGAAAGTGTATAAAATAGAAGAATTAGTTCAGTCTTGTCCAATTTTCCAACCAGTGTCAAGTATAAGTAAAATATTCATTATGTCTGTGTAGTACACAGTTTTCATATTTGTGAGGGATGAGGTAGTGCTCATCTAGATTAAAGATATTGTTAGATTGTATTCAAGGCGACAGACAGATCTGAAGTCGGCCTTATTCTAAGTTCTTAAACTCTCAGAGAATTTTCTTCACATTCCATTTTCGGGAGGAGTAGAAAAAACAGGGGGTTGAGTCTTTTATTTGCCCATGAGTTTTCTTACCGTATTTCTGGATATGACTGCATGTAAAAAGAGCTTGACATGAAGATGAAATAAAGCATGGTCTTACAGAATTTGCGATGTTACTTACTAAACAAATTTCATTGCAGTTGAACAGTTGGATGTCCAAAGCTTAGGAAAAACTATCTCCATTTGAGCATATCCCAAGCTGAGACTGCTTATGAATTATTTTGAAGGCTGGTAGTAGTAGGCAGAATGTAGTTTTTTCTGATTAGCTCTTTTGTGAGTTCTGCATTATGCGATCACTTGAAGTTTCTTTTTGACCTGCATTTCTACCTTTTCCATACCATAGATTATTTATTTATTTTTCTATAAAGCAGGTGTTTGAAAGGAGCCACTTAGCCAATATATAGATTGAATGTCACTTTCAGACTGTTTTCTATGAAAAGTTTGCAATTAATTTACTTTTATTTATTTATTTATTTATTTTGTCGAAGCTCTCTCTCTTGTTTCCCTTGAATCTGCTGAAAGGCCAAACTACTTTCTGTACATACATGCTAATGAAACCATTGGGCTGGAACAGTGGCAGGCAAGTGCCTCCTTTCGGAGACGAGCCACGTTTTTCCACCACCATGGCCTCTGGAGTCCAGGGCTCAGTGCCTTCGAACTGCACAGTAAAAAAGGCTTTTTCATCATTCTCACATCATCTGGTGTTAAAGTGGCGAAGTATGATGACTCGGAAGAATTCAAACGTCTAAGTAGCTTTAGTATTGAAGGTAAATTTTGCATAACCTGCAGGGATAAGTTTGATTTCTTCTGCTTGCCTTCAGAGCATTTCTCATGCATTAGCAATAGTAACAAGTATTTTTATCCTATTCTTAATTACTATTCTGTCTTTGTCTTCCATTCTACATCCAAATGTTATTATTATTATTTTCAGATACAAAGGACACTTTATCTTTTGACTATATTGTCATTGTTTTATTCTTTCAAAATAAATGTGGCATGTCACAAAAAGTGCATGTTAATGTCTTGTTATTGAGCTACAGATATCTTTTATTATTTTTTTCTTAAACAAATGGAGTAACAGTATCACATCTGAAACAAAGAATACATTCACTGTGTTTAACTATGTTTAACTGATCTTTTTAAACAGAATATGTTGTGAAAAACGAGTAGTTGTTTGTATCTTTGATGTTTCAGTGTCTTTTACCTTGACTGAATTTAAAATACTTATTCAAATGACATAAATGAACAAAATCTCACCTGTTAAAGTTCTTGAATATTTCCATACCAGGTTTTCCTTTTTTACATTTTTCTGAAAATTCCAAGGATATAAAAAATACTATAAATGTATGTGTTTTTTTTTTTGTTTGTTTGTTTTTTACTACTAAACCAATAAATAATACCTTCTTCTTTCTCAGAACTCAGTGCCTCTGTGCCTTATAGAAGGATGTGTGAATGGAGATATGAACCTTGTGCTAATCCTTGTTTTAA
The DNA here is from genome assembly GCF_009819795.1 of Aythya fuligula. Lineage (NCBI taxonomy): Eukaryota > Metazoa > Chordata > Aves > Anseriformes > Anatidae > Aythya > Aythya fuligula. The sequence goes on from NC_045559.1 coordinate 42,375,290, forward strand.
AACATGTAGTGATCCTGAAGGAATAGCATGTAAATTTCTTCCTCCGTAAGTTAAATTAAGCTCAATATTACTGCTATATTTTTTCATTTAATGTTCATACAGTATGTTTTCTGAAAATTACTTCAGCTGCAATGTCCATTAATTTTTAGTCATCCAAATTTCAATAGCAACTCTCACAATTAGTGTGAAAACATTTGCAACAAGCCACTTGTTTTCCATGTTGTATATTCTTGTTTACATGTGATCTTTTGTCATAAGGAACAAAGAATAAAAGGGTTTGTATTTAGCCTAGGGGATTAGCTTCTGGTAGTGCTAGGTTGACATATACAGATGAAATGAACTCTGTTCCCTTCAATGGGTATTATATATTCAAATCCTAAACTAGTGTCTCATGATACTGTAACTGATTTAATCTTTCTGGTGGTTAAAAGTTTGAGACCAAAAGATAGAGGAATAGTTAGGGTGAATGACGCCCTCTCCTGTGAGAGGATGGAACTTTATACTAAAAGATGGTCTTTGGCATGACAGGAGGGATTTTACCCTGCTGGTGTTAGTTAGTCTTAGTAACAAGCTTTCCTGTTTCCATGGATCTCCCCAGCATCTATGGAAAGTGAATTTTTATAAATAAACCAAAAGAAAATATGTCTAAAAACTCAAGACACAAAATCCGGTGGAAAAGAAATGATATTTTGAATTTCAGATTATCTCCATGGGCCTATGCAATCTGTAGTTAGGGTTATTTCTAATATAACTAATTTCCTGTCTTGCTATTTTTACATTTTTTCTGTATTGGCAGACTGGTTGTTTATTAAATAATTTTATTATTAAAATTCCCCCCATAATTAAAAGGTAAGATAATATATAGACTTGAATGAGACTTTTTATAGAGTCAGTCTAAATATCTTTATATCTGAAATGAACATATCTGGGAAAAACAGCACTCTTGCAAGTTAAGTTCTTGGTCCTGTTGGAATCTGTTCAGCTTAGGCACCTGAACTTCCACCTGTTTGTGGAAGCAGAATGCTCCAAAGCCATCACATCCATCAGTATATGCAAATAATTGATTATTAACAATTTAGAAACAGAATTGTGCTGTCTCATTGACCTTAATATAACTCAGAATTCTGTGTTCATCTTTACACCGGAAAGTTCTCAGAACTCTGATGTGGAAGACATTCAAATGTTTCATTTTACCAAAATAAAATAATTAAAAATTGATTTATATTTCTGCTGTGGCTTTAGAAGTAACTATACAATATTTTAAAGGGTTGAAGGATGCTTGCCATACTGTCCCAAAAACATGATCCTTGATGAGGTCACACTTAAATGTGTTTACCCAGAAGATTGTAAGTATATTTTATGATATTAGTCTAATCTTATAAAGTGTTTTACAGATAATGAGAAGTGATTTAATCAGATGTATTTTGATTTTATTATTATTATTTATTTTTATTAAATATTTTAACAAAATATCTTTCTATTGAAGAGCTTCTCTCTGAGACCTAGGCTCCATTCCCAGTCATCCAAAATAAATCTTCTACATTCATATGAGTATTTACATTGAATACCTTCATTTATCTAATAGCATGAAATTCAACATTTCTGGTGTTTTTAGACTTACTGTAACCGTGATTTGACTATATAATGCTAGAGTGTCATATGTATATGAAAGATCTCAAATGGAAAAAATATTGCTGCGGTGAAAAATTCAGACTTTTCAGTAGGTGAACCATCCCTAACAGCTTCCTTATATCAATTTAATAACTTCTGGTGTGTGAAGATACCACTATTTGCTTATTTTTGGAATATTGCATTCTTTTAACACAACTATTGCATTTTAATACTTAATTTTTTCCTTTACAAATTTAAATTAATTGCATTTTGATATTTGCTAGTACAAAGTTATCTCACATATTACACCGCCTTCCAAAGATGTAAAAGAAGATAACATACTCTATAATCTACTTATGCCAATTTTCTTTACTATTTTAGATTTACTGAATTTTCCATAGAGTTCCCTTGTTGCTTCAAAACTGCTCTGCAAATTCAAGGTTTTCAGTAATAATAAAAATTGGCTACTCCATTTGCAAAGAAAATTAGAATCTTCTTGAGAGTGAGTTGAGTTCCTCAAAGCCATCAGGCAACCTGGAACCATTGGTAACTTATCTTTTCAGCAAAATTATGCTCTGATTTGTTAGTATTTAAATGGGACTTGAGTATACATAGATGTTGCTATCTTGCTTTACCAATAACCCACAAAAGACAGTGAAATGTGCATTTTCATTTTAGGTATACCTGTGACACCTGTGGAATCAGCAATTGAAACAAAACCTTCAATGTTATACCCTCACATGATTACTACCAGAGCGACATTTCCTCAGAAACATCCTATTCTTGTTACTTCAGGGACTGAGTCAACTCATACCCATATGACAACCGAAATTACCATGAAGGCAAACACAACGTCAGCAGGAATGAATATGTCAGCGCAGTCCATTACAGAGTTTTACTCACTGGAAGCATCTAATGCAGCCACCTATTCGACATTTTCATTATCAAGTACAGTGGAGCCTTCTGGTGTACCTCACAGCACAGCAAGCCCTTCTGTCCTTTCCAAACTCATATCTTCAACAGATTTTCTAACTGCTTTTCAAACTTCAGCAGTCACATCATATACTGTCAGTTCTACCCCATCTATAACTTTACCTATTCCAATAACAACTTCAACAACCTTACTCAGTGCCAGCCCTCTTCCAACAGGTTCTACATTTTTAATACACAATTCACTGGGGGTAGTTCCACTTCCACTTGAAGCATCAACCGCCCAGACAGGAACTGTTCCCTCTACCTCAACAAATTTGATCTCCAAACCATCATCTGTCACTTCTGAGCTGCCAGCAGGGAATGTGAGGAGTAGGAGTCCTTCAGTAAGTCATTCTAAGGGAACAGGAGTATCTTCTGAAGTGTCTTTGCCTGCTTTGCTGGCTGGCAGAGCAACTTTCACAAGATCCATATTTCTTCTAGGTTCACGGCTGACATTAAGTACACCTACTTCTCCTGTATCCACTTTATTAGAACTATGTCTGGTTTTGGCCAACCTGTAGTTCACTCAACACCCATTTCTGCATTGACTTCAGCAGCTTCTCAAATTCCTAAAACAACTAGATTTGAGAAAATTAATCACAGCTTCATCTTTGGAAGCAACCAAACCCTTGTCTAAAACTTCTCTGGTACCATTAAATACAAGTTCTTTAGCTAGGTTTTCTCCAAAGCCATTTTTATCTTCAGTGGAAATTTCAGTGTCTGTTTCTAAGCAGACATCTCCATTAATGAAAGGCAGTATTTCTACTGCTTTGCCCATAGTGAAATGCCCATAGAGATCTTTACCTCAAGTTGCTTCTCAAATTCCTATAAAAACTTCTTCAAGTCCTTCTATAACACACACAGTCTCAATACCAGTGCATTCTCTGACTACTTCCCTGAAGCCCAAAGCTATGAGAGATGTCACTGTTGTCGCAAAAAGTATTTATAAAGAACCTTCCACTTCTCTAGTCTCTACTAGTCAATCCTACAATCTCTGATATGTTTTTAGCAAGCTTAGCCTCAACAGAAAATAAATACATAAGGCTCATTGATTCCTTTTCACTGTCGTTCATTTCTAAAAAGCCAAAGAAAATCTTTAGTTCTACAGTCTTCCCTATTAGGACATTGGTATTACCTCCAAATGCAACATTACCACTGAAAAAATTACAGAGTACCTAATAAGTCCTCGCACAGAGATGAAAGTCATGCCTGTTGCACAGAGTGCAAGCACTTTCTTTCCTAAAGATCTTTCTTTCACAATACCATCATCTCTACTTAAAATCTTATCAACATCACTACCATCCTCTGTGACATCTCATACTACAAGTTTTTCAGTGATTCCCATATTCAGCAGGACATCTTCATTAACACAAAATATAACTGCTACCCAAATACCAGTTTCATCTCTAGATGCACAAGGAGTCTCAAAAGGTCCAGTTACAGACTTTGCAACTTCTGCAGATTTTCCTACATTCGCTTTAAACGTTAGCTGTTGTACTTGCCTTTCAGCAGCACTAAACACATCCAGTATAATGCCCTCTTTACTAATGCCTAAAACTCCTAAGTTCACTTTAGAAAGCCAGTCTGGTAGGGTCTCCATGTCTTCACCTCCTCCTAAGACCACTCATATCTCTACTGTTTCTCTAGGAAAGCAGAGTTCTTCGGTAAGTTCTTCAGCAGAAGATGGAAGAATATCAGTTATGTCAGCTGGAATCATCACTCAATCCACTACACCAATGATAATGAACACAACAGTGAATGCTACATCCCTAAAAGCATTTTATACTTTTGTAAAAATACCACCTAGTTCTTCAGCCAGTTTATTAATTGCTTCTGACACTACTGTAGCCCCTAGGATTACTACAAAAACATCTGATTCTTTTGTTGCTGATTTGAAGTTTCATATGGCTTCATCTTCAGTTTCTACTACCATAGAAACACCTATGTATGTATCACACAAGTCTTTATTTACATCTCCAGCATCTCACGTTTCAGAGAGCAGTACAGAAACTCCAAAAATGACAATCATGAAAACAACTGGTACTACAAACCCATTGTCACAGACAAAGAGTTTGTCATTTACAGCTTCAGAATTTAAGTATGCAACCTTATTTGAAAGAACTTCAGATACTTTAGAAAGCAGCCAGACTTCACATTTGCAAAGAAATGTAACCAAGACAAAGTCAACCACAACAGAGAAATCTTCCCTGCCTTATTTGACAGTACCTGCAGGTCAGAGTTCACCCTTTTCAAGAGAAAGAAATATAACCTTAGCAAAAAATCTCTCTGAAGTTCCAGATGTAACAACATCAGATTGGTCTAAAATTCTAACACAGGAAACAGGTAAACCTTATTTCAATTTAACAAAGACCAGAGTTGGAGAACTGAACTATAATAGATTTATCCCATTCTATTGGTGAAATGGTGCTTTCTTCCCCTTCAGAGACTGTGGAAACACAAACTTCTCTGGCAAGCACAGAAACATTGACAGCTATAGCTGACAAGGCTTCTTCTGGCACAATGATGCATGCACTGTCGTATACATCTTCTGAATGCGTGGTATGATAAGTTTTACTTGCCTTGATGTGTTAATGTATGGATATCTATACTGATATTCAGCATGTTATACCAGAGATTTTAAGTATCTTTTTTTGTGGTTTTTTTTTTTTTTTTTTTTTTTTTTTTCTATTGTGTAAAAATGAATTATTCTTAGAGGATTGTTGTATCACTGCACTTTTACTGCCCTGGTATATTTTGCAACTTAGATATCACAGAATCAAAGAATCACAGAATTGTCTAGGTTGGAAGAGACCTCAAGATCATTGAATCCAACCTTTGACCTAACACTAACAGGCACATGGGAGAATAGACCAACCCCCCCTCTCCCCCCCGATATGTTGCTCAGGAAAAAAAAAAGTCTAAAGCTATATGCTGATTCTAGACAGCAAAATATATTTCTGAGGTGCAGAAAAAAGCCATAGTCCATAGAAATGGGAGTTTTGTGCATAATCGGACCTTTCTGTTTTGCTTTTCTTTCTTTCTGATAGGGTATAAAATGATGGGAATGCATGATTCTGTATTTTTTTAAATGTGTTTGTATTATAATGGTTTATATAGAGTATTCCACTGTCACTAGATGGAACAGGAGGGGTGTAGGTGAATTGACATTCATCACTGTCATATGTGACAAATAAGCAATTTTTTCCAAAATAACTGATGCAAATAACAACTGCACAATAATTAAGTCTATACAGCAAAGTTAGACACTCAGTATTTAAATTGGAGGACATTTTTGCTTCACCCAAGCCTCCTTGGCTTGTCAGCCTGAAGAATTTAACTGTCCAAACTATATTCAGAATTCTGCTTATTTTAATGCAATTTATTTTAATGCCTTTTTTTTTTTTTTTTTGTGTGTGTGTATGTATTTATTCTCTCCGAGGAAGTGCTACATTTTTGTTCCCAGTGTTCTGGTTACTTAGGGGTCTTTTATTTTCTAGTACTAGCAGCGCAGAATATTAATTTAATTATCTCTCTCTCTTTTTTTTTTTTTTTAACCTGTGACCAGGTTGCCTGGGAGAGATCTAAAGCCTATGGTTAGCTTGCTGATATCCTATGCATCTCATGGTAGTCAAATGCAAGATCAGGTGTTTGTACTGTATCTAAAGTTGCATGACAAAAGAATATTTTAGTCCAGCTTCCAGACCCAAAGTCAAATATATAGGAGGAGTCACATAGATATGTTAATTCTGTCTCAGAGTAGGGCAATAAACAAGCGATCACCTGGACTTCATAAGTACAATGAGTGTAAAGTTGACTCTGGTTGTTTTTTCCATATATGACAGCCAAGATATCTTGAACCTGTCGACAAATGTAGCCAGTATATATGTGTTAATATGGGTTGGATGTTATACAACCTTTCAAGGAACTGTCCTAAGGATGTGAAGAAGCCAGACTGTGGTTTTCGAGGAATGCCAGTTCAAGTTAACACTGATAGTTGTTGCCCAGAATGGGAATGTCCCTGTAAGTCACCATTTTACTATTATATACTTACAACACAGAGACTTAATATGGAAATTTCAAGTAATAAATTAAGGGATTAATACAGTGGGAAGATTAATTTGAACACTGAAATGAGTTTAAAGGAGATTGTTTTGGGCCTCATTGGCAAAACAATGAAATATATTAAATGCTTTGTTATCTTTAAATTAGCATTCAGGACAGTCAAAAAGATTGTTGAACTGAAAACATTGCAATTAGATCTGCAAATCAAATGTCAACATTTTCAACTGAAAATCTTCAGAATTTCTATCATTAGAAAACATTGAGATGTTTACACTTTTGGGAAGAAAAATTAAATTCTTGTTTTTCTGAAAGACCCTCCCCCCCCCCCCCCCCCCCCCAAACTTCACTTAGCTCTAAAAGGAGTACTTAATTATATTTAGAAACTGTAGAAATAGGCAGCAGACTGTCTATCAAGGGAACCAGAAGGTTGAAGAGAAGTCATGTTAAAAGCCTTGCATCGTTTCTGAAACACAGATCACATTTTTATATATTTATTTCAAGATAGAATGGATGTGTATCTTGCTATCAGCATGCCAAATATTTGTATACATTAATGTATATATTTCATCTAACAATGTACAGATTCATTAATCTTACTTGTAAAACCTTCTTGTAAGTGAAAATTTTTACCATTTTAAAATTTCCTGGGCATATAGCACTTGGTTAAGCTATGTCCACTGAATAATACAAGGTTCTTCTTCTTGTGGCTCAATATGCTATCTACAGAAAAATGCCACCGTTATATACATGAATGTACCTCATATGAAAGCAACTACTGCTCAAACTAATAATGTTTTTAGAAATTCCTAGTATTCTGTTTCATGATAACCTCAATAAATGACAGTTCTTTTTTAGGTCAATGTTCTGTACTGTCTGAACTGAGTGTTATTACATTTGATGGAAACAACATAGCCCTCTGTAATATGGCTTCCTATATTCTAGTCAAGCTACCAGGAGAAATTATTGTTGCTCATATAGAAAAATGTCCTTCTAATCAGGTAAGATACTTGCTTTTCCTCAATAATTTGTCTTGAATGTTGGTGTTATAGGTATGAAAAAGCGCAAAAATGCATCACTAAAAACTTTCATTTTTCATAAATTCATTTTTCATATTTTTTCATATCATTTTTTTCATATCAAATCATTTCAAATATCAAATTCATTTTTCATAAATTCAACTGAATATATACTTTACAGTATTGTCAAAATGAAGAAATATTTGGAATACTTGGAAAAATCTTTTGTCTTTATTTAAGAAAGGTAGTAGAAGTTCAGGATTAGTATGATGAGATACTTTGCAATTGTCTACCTCTCTGCCTGCAGAGGGAGTCCAGACATTTCATTTTTGGACTGCCATTTTTCATCAGGTCGGTCTCATCCTTAGAGTCTGCACAGATGTTTCTTTTGCATTGTAATGTTTTAGATGTGTTCTTTTGAATTACTCTTTTCACTGTTTCTTGGATGAAGACTAAAGGTGTGGTTGTAGCTTACATAGGCAAATGAGAAGTCTGTAGTTGTATTTATTTAATAAATATTTTCTAAAAGGGTTTTATAACATATGCTGAGATTCATAAGGCTATTAATGAGTTGCTCTCAATGTTAAAGGTGATTCATTGGAAGCCAGCTGAACTATGGTATACATGAGTTGCAATCGTGTGTGGAAAGATGTTTTGGTAAAATTGTTTTATCAGAGTTAAGGCAGGGGATTATATTGGGATGACCATTATATCCCTAAGTATTCTTTTTTTAATCAACTTGTCTAGGTTGTTGGGTTGTCTTTTCTGTATTATTTGCCATATAAACCCCTTTTATTTAGCTTTTTAATAAGTAAAGAAAGTTTCTAAAATTAGTTAATTGAAAGGTGCAGTGTATTACTGGGAAATGTGTATTATTTTTTATTATTTATTATCATTATTTATTATTTATTATTATTTATAAGGAATATATTGGATGATTTAAATTAGGAAGCTGATTGTAGAAGAACTTTTAAACAAAAAGAGAACATTCAACTTATTCTTGCCAAATAAGAATTCTGCTGATTATCATTGCACTTCTAATCTACTTTTTTATTTTTCAGAGTGCCAATTCAATAAGAAATCTAGTAAGTAGTTTTTTCCTTTGTTAATTATAAATTGTACGGGTATTACATATATTGAAATAGTTGTTCTACTCCTTAAAACTTTTTTATCACTTTTTTTTTTTTTTTCTTTCAAGGTTTCCCCTGCAAGCACTTCAGGGCTCTGTTTTAAGAAGTTGAATGTAACAACACATAGATCTAAATTACTTATTAATCGTTTAGCAAGAAAAGTAAGTATATATCACCAACATATATGTGTACATTTAAGCGATAACTGGAGAGCTATTCTGTTATAGAATACAGTAGGTCAGGCTTATAGTGAACGTAGTACAAGACTAGGACTACTTCTGCAGTTCATGTTCCTGGTAATTTATGGTATGCTAGAAGAAAAAATTACATTTCTGATACTAAGCCTCACTTGCCTTTTATACAACACTTTAAAGTGATTTGAGATTTTAAAGAAGCTACAAAAGGTATTTATATTTGAGACAATATTTCCAGAAAACCTAGAACAGAATACTTTTGCAAGATTTGATAAGTATTTAGGCTGTCATTTCTGCTAGACAATAACAGATTAAAACAGATAACTTTGAATAATCAGAATAATCATTTTTTGTTGTTGTTGTTTTTTTGTTTTACCAGATGATATAGGATAAATAATATTTATTGCTTCCTTAATTAGAAAAGACTTCCACGTCATTATTTTTTCTCATGCCTACTTCATCTGCAGTTACAGAGTTGCTAACAGGAAGCACTGTGATATAAACACAGTGACTACTGCTATTGTATGTGGCAGACACTGTAAAATTATCTTTTGCTTTAAGATGCAAATAAATATAAAACACATCCTTGCAAATTGCTTTTGTCCCTAAAATGTATTTGGTTTATTGTAGGTAGTAGTGGATTCTGTAATTCCATCATTACCATTTTCAAAAGAAGGACTGAGTATTCAGGATACTGGTGCAATGTATGTCATTAATACCCCAGCTGGTATTAGCATCAAGTGGGCTCATGTTACAGGCATCATAGATATACAGTATGGATTACACTCTAACACATCAATGAAGACAGAAGGACTTTGTGGTGAGGCTATGGTCGCAATTAATTACTTTCATGTTTACAATTTACACCTTCCTTTTGTGTCTGTGATCTGTTATCCCTATAGCTTTCCTTGTGACTCACAGTAGTTACACTGACAATCATATCTGAGGTAGGCTTGTGAATTTGTATTAACAGGGATAAATCAATAATCCTGTTTGAAAGCAATGATTGATAACAGCAGTTTTCAGAACAAGTAGTGATCAATACACTGTATTTAACTATCTTTTTTTTTTTTTTTTTAAATGTACTCATCTCTTCCTGTGCTAAGAATATCATTGAAGCCAAGCAAAGAAAAGGGCAAAACTTTATATGGAAAAGTGACTGCTGAAGTTCAAATACAGAGAGTATGCTTCAATGATTATAGGAGAAAGGGATAACTATGGGATGCTGGCAGTGTCAGCTAGTGCTATGCAAACACTTATAAAAGGTGTAACTTGGGAAGGGTCTGAGTTCTCTAAGGATGGTGAATCCAAATCCAGATGTGTTACAGTTGGATCTAGAGTCAAAGGCTGTTTGAGGTATCTCAGACTTAAATTACAATGACAGTAAATTTTGCATGTTCCAAGCTTCCCTAATAATATCTTTATAACTCTGCCAGTATGAATTTTATGGAAAAACGTAAGCAGGTATTCTAGAGTAACATTAATTGCATCATAAATGTTCATTTTCTAGTGCATTTATTTTATTGAAATCTATCCCATATTGATCAGATTTTTTTTTTTTTTTTGAAATATTTCAATCTGCTTTTAGTTTTAAAAGCAAACAAAATAATTCAGGTATGGTTTACATTTTCATTCTAAGCAGATTAAGTATTTAAAATCAATTTCCGTATTCTGCTTGAACAAAAGGAAAGTTCTCCTACATCTTATGAGGGAAGGGGAATGCTGGCTGTGGCAGATACTGCACCTTTTCCCAGTATCATGCCCAGTATCTTCTCTATTCAAACCGGAAAGGTTGTGATGAGATGAGATTGCAGGTAGAAAGTATTATAGAATAGTTGCTCTTTGTGTCATGAAAAGACAGGAGGAAGATGAATATGCACAAAAATCCAATCTCAACTTAACAGTGCTGCTCTACCTGGTATTTTGCAAAAAAATATGAAGCCTCAGTTAGTTAGTTAGTTAGTTAGTTTGTTTCTTTTTTTTTTTTCCTGTTATCTTATGTTTGTTTCCATCTGGAATTCTGTCCTCTCCCCTTCATACTGAATAAAATGTTGGACTATGTGGTAAATTGGTTTTATTTTTACATCTGTATTGCTGCTGATGATCTATAGGGTGATCTTACAGAATTCTAATGCCAGTACTGACTGTGGGGTGGCATTGGGACAAGAAGAAGCAGTGCTACCATCAAGTGCACATACCATCTCCTGTATTTCCCCATGCTGTCAGAGAGAATAGCAGGGCCTATCACACCAATCACACCAGCCTAGCCCACCAGGTTCCCTGGAAGCTATATATATATACAGGGCTGGAAGCATGAAGACTTGGGCTATGATTAGCCGTGTAGAAGCAAAGTGGAGAAAGGATACAGAAACTTTGGGTATTCTGTCTCTGAGATTTAAAACACTATTATGGAAATTAAAAAGGTGTTAGAAAGAAGTTATTGACTTCTTGTATGTTCATAGCAGATACGTATTTCCATTGATAAATTAACTAAATACACTATTTCCAAACTAACTAACCAAATACACTCTATTTGCACTCTAATTCAGGTAGCCAATGGATATTTGGGGCTTGGGGAGTGCTTTTTTGAATGCTTTTGTATTAATAAATTGGTTAGGAAAAATATTTTCAATTAAGAATGCAATTTGTTCATCAAAAGGCTTCTTTCACAACTTCTTGCATTTAGAAAGTCCAATTAAATTTCAATAAAGCGTCATATTGTCAGCGATGTGCAATTAATTTGAAAATCTTTTACACTTACCCCCATGCAGATGATTGCTATTCAGTGGAACAGAAAAGAATTTGGTGCCATGTCAATGAATTTCCCCCCCCTCAACAGCATATTTCAATGACAGTTTTTCTTAAAAGTTCATTCTTTGTTGGGAAAAGCATTATTACTTGTATTATATGATCTGCTTGCCTTGCTAAGCTAATGATAAAATATCTAGACAGTTGGATCTACAGTTAACATGTAGCTGCTCTGATTTATTAATTCAAATGTCTGTCTCACACATGAACTTGATGCAATGTTAATCTTACCAAGTGCACTTTTCTTTCTCAAAGGAAGTAACACACCTTTTTGTTTGTTTGTTTGTTTTTACTTTGAATGTGATGCTCTGACTCCAGGGGTGTGTAATGGAGACCCTTCTGATGACCTGAAAATGCAAAACAGGACCATAATTACAAATATGGAAGAAATTGAAATGTTCATTAAGAGTTGGGCAATTGAGAAATCACATGATGTAACAACTAGGAGGCCAGTAAGAAACTGTACTGAAGATAACTGCACATACTGCATAGAACTGTTAAACAGAAGTGTTTTCATTCCTTGTCACAAGAAAGTGAGTACAATTTTCAAAGAAATTCCAGGTGCAAATTAAATGAAAGTTGCATTGTTAAGAAAAGAGTAAGAGAGATGCAGATTTTTTATGTTTTGCTTATTTTCATGAGTTTGTAACAGGGTGGCTCTAATGCTTTTGTCATCTTGTCTATTGTAAATAATTCCTCAGGTGATGTAACATAAAAAGAAAAGTGCATCTGTATGGATCTTTGTGCTTTAACTCTGTGTCTTAAATTACTGATTAGTCAACACAGGTATATTACTGAAGAGTGATAGCTTTTTAATAAAAGCTTGACAACAGTCACTACAAATGAAAGCCTCATGCTTCTTCTGTATACAACAGCAACTCATGTAGTCTAAGACTGATTGGACTAATGAAATTTCCTGTTAAATGGCTTTTAATGTTGCTACTATTGTGTTGACAGTTTGGTAGCTTTTCTTACAGAAATCACAATAATTTATTTCTGGAAACTGTGCTTTCAAACAGAGATGTATCTCTAGCATGCAGACTACCACTAGAGCAGCAGAGCTGCTTCCCACAATGGGAAATGAAAAAGCCCATCTCTCTCAGCACTGACTTTCTCCACATAATTCGATATAAAAAGGACTAATTATTCAAGTGCCCCTATATTTCTCAGAGATGGACATGTCTAGATTCCTGATTCAATTCTAGCTCTTCTGCCTCTCCAACCTGGATTTGCTTTGTATGACTCTGTGTGGTCTTCATCATAGACAAATGCTGTTACAGGGATTGTAGGCAATTCCAAGTCCTCTCCTCATTTTTCCCAGGTAGAAAAAATGGAGGGAAGTCTTCCTAAAAACATGGCTTAAAGAGATTTTATAGCTATCTGCCACAGACGCTGAATGGCAAGGAATGAACTGCGGAATCAAGAAGGGAGAATAGCATCAGTGGGCAGCAATAGGTTTTTCATAATTGTTTTACCATATCTGATTTTGAAATAATTTAATCTGAATAGTCAGAACTTACTCCATATATGTTTCCAGGAGAACTGTCATATCCTCAGGTGCGATGCAATTGCATATCTTCCTGGCTTATATCAAAATCTGACATAGCATGTTCATCCATTACAAAGTTTGTTTTCTTTCATGTACATTATGGTAGCAGAGTGAGACTGGATGGTGCATATTGTGTGCTTCACAGACATGAAGCAACTGGAGAAGGATAGGTAACAGAATCGTCTGTGTAACAAACTATAAGGCAGGAGTGAACAACAGCTTGAAGATTGGCTGAAACCACCAGGAGAGCTGGGTTGTTGCACAGTAGTGGATAGGCAGAATAAAACAAATTCTGACTTCTCCCACCTTTTTTGTAAACTTAGGCAAAGAAAAACAATGCAAATAAGATAGTTTGGAACCTGCATTTAGACAATCATAGGCAATCAGGCCCTATACACACACAAAAGGAGTACTCAGCAGGAATTTATGGAAGATATAGCAGCAATGTTTAATTGAGATTGTTGATTTTTAGCTGATCAGACAGTACTGCAAAAGTTCTTGTAAGTAGCATTACAGTCTCATGCCTACTAATGAGAATAAGTTTCTGGCAATTCGAGTTTTACAAAATGATTGTTCTGGAAAAAAAAAAAAAAAAAAGGTATTTTCTACTTTGGAGAATGCTTGTGATTTTATTTCCCCTGCAGCTCTGTTATTTCTTGTAATTAATGATTAATTTTATCTACAGAAAACTCTTCTACTTGTTAATTCTCAATCACAATGTGTTCCTAGGTTTCACCACAGGAGTTTTGTGAAAAGATGTGGATCAACAGCACTCATTTTTGGAATTATGAGTGTGATGCACTTTCTGCATATGTGGCATTATGCAATAAGCACAATATCTGCATTAAATGGAGGACATCTGATTATTGCTGTAAGCAAATAACAATGTTCTATATTCTAATGTGACTTTATCTTGCTGCAGTGTTTAGATGAGTTAAAAAATACATTTCTTCCTATTGCTATTGGATGTGCTGTCTCATTTTATCACAGTATTAGTAAGCCACAGTCCAAGTTCTTGAAATGTACCACCAGTTAGTGTCATGAAAGAATTTTAATCTTGATTGAACAAGAAGCTTATTTAAAGAACCACTAACAATATAAATATACGCTTTCTGTGATATACTTTATTGTTCCTACTACCTGTATACCTAATGAAATTCTGAAAGAATGATACCAGCACTCAGTTTCCTCTTTTTATGACTTGCAGCATTGAGTTGTCCAGAGGGCAAGGAATACCAGCCTTGTGTGCAACCCTGTGAAGCAAAGACATGCTTGAATAAGTGGTTGTATGAAGATTCTCCCTGCTCCTATTTAAGGGAAGACTGTGTGTGTAAAAATGGAACTATTCTACATAGAACAGACTCTGACCTCTGTATTCCAGAAGAAAAATGTAGTAAGTACAGCAAGACAGAAGAGCTAGGCAAATACTTGCTAATATTGACCACCGACCAGTGTAAGAGATGTTTAAGTTCTATTTCAGTCCTCAGTAGGTGTGAATCTGGTATAGTTCCCTTCTGCAGAACCTATCTTTAATCTCAAGCTATAGCAGTCTATACTTTAACTCCACTTGCTGATGTCACCCTGCACAGGAAAAATGATGATCATTCTTCCTTCCATAGTTCCCAGGCTTTCTTTCCTAGAGTACTCAGGAATGAGTAGAATGGACAGCTTCTTTCTCCTGCATCAACTGATTATTCCCAGCCCTAGCAGATCATTTGTTCATTTGGGGTTTTTAATGTCATCATTTTGGGGGGGGGCTCCTTCATTGTAATGTTCTGCAGCACTCTTATTTCATGCAGTATGGCCACCTAGATGACAAACTAATAGTTGCTTGCAGGAAATCTGCACTCTCTTCTTGTCAACGGGATATGATATTTTTCTCTCAGCATGTACAGATAACAGAGGCCAACCCCACTCTGCTGGGGAGATCTGGAATGAGTCCATGAGAGGTTGTTGCATATACAACTGCTTAGAAAATGGAAGTGTTGTTGCTGTAGAACCTGAATGTAATGATGATCCACCACCAGCTTGTGAAAGAGAAGGAGAAGTTATCATCCATGTCATTGAAGAAAGGGCTTGCTGTCCCAAAAAAATTTGTGGTATGTACCCAGCTGCACACGTATTCAGTAACATAAGTGTAAGTTAAGTGCTTGGTATTTGTTGGCAGAGGTTTATTTTTAGGCAGGGTTCAAGGTGACATTTTTGAGAAGTGATTTTTAGGTAATTGTGGCTGGTTGGGTCAGCAAAGCAAAGTTCTCTTCTATGTAAGAAGTGATTCACTGAAATATGTATTTATTTATTTTGTATTCCACATCCATTAGTGAAACAAACCTTCTGTTAAAAAATGATTTTTTAAGCTCCTCAGTAGAATTTCAAAAGAAATTAACAAATACTCAATGAAAGAAGTAGCTTGGTAGTTGGGGCAGTTACCCAAGCCTATCTGCATTTCTTATGAGTGTCTTGGTGCTAAATCCTCTGACCTCATGCCATTTCAAAGAAAACATTACTCCATGATATGATCATTGATTGTATTCTACCCAGCCCTGGTTTGTAGCAAAATGAATATAGTTATTGCTGCTAAAAATGTTAAGCAGAAGATACTTCCTTCTTCATAACGTCTTCAGGGAAAAAGAGAACAAATGGTCTAGCAGATCTGGTGATTTTGTTCCTTAGCTACCTGTAACTAACACTGTGTTGTTGATTTGTTTAAGGAACATTTTCACTGGGACACTTTAGCTGGCTCCATTTGTAGGAAGCAGGGCAAAGTAAGTACCTGCTTTAGGTACACTGTGCTTGCACAGTGCTACATGAACAGAGCTATACCAGCCCTAGGTTGAGCCGGGAGGCTTACGTGCCGATGTGCAGTGCACTGCAAGCTGCCTTGGACTGCTGTTAGTATGTGGATCTCCTAGTAAATGGTATAAATAGCTTGAACTGTAGGATTTACACTTGTATTTGTTTGTAAATGTTAAAGCAGTTTTTTTTTTTTTTTTATCCCACAGAATGTAACATGTCATTATGTGATGCCATTATTCCAACATGCAAAACCAATGAAAAATTGGTTGTAGGCTACAACCCTCTGTCCTGCTGTCCACAATACCGATGTGGTAAGGGAAATACAAAAACACAATTACTGGGACACTTTCCAGGCTTCTACTGTCTGTAGTAAGAAAGTTTGCCTTACAGGCTGTTTTGATTTTTAGTAGAATGGGACACTGTAAATAGCTCCAGGCAATGGTATATCTATTTCAAATTCTCAATATTATTTTGTATTTGTGTTTTGTGCCAGTTTTGATTTACTGTCCTTTTTTTTTTTTTTTTTTTTTTTTTTTAATAAGCAAAAGAAGATTTCTTTTTATTTATCTTTTTAGCATTGTTTCTTTGACTCTTTTTAAAATACTGGTTATTTCATATCCTACAGAATGTGATCCTTCAGTTTGTTTCAATGCTTCTCAGCTGGACTGCAGAGAAGACCAGTTCATTGTTGAAGCAAAACAGGAAGATCCCTGTTGTTTCTCTTATGTCTGTGGTAAAAAAAAAAATCTATTATTTTTGTGGGTAACTGAGGAATAGTTAAGTATTTACAAAAGTAGTATATATTTTTAAACCTTATAACTTAACCAGGAATTCCTGAAGACATCAGTGGGATTTCACACAGGCCAGGCTGACTGGAGCATGAATTACACTTGGGTTTGGGGATCTTTCATTTCAAACATAATTTTATCATACAGTGATCTTCACCATTGAATTATATGATCTGTGTTGTCAGTGTGCCATATCACAGTTGAGCCTCAGTAGTTCCTTACCACCAAGCTGTCTATGACTTAGTGTAAGTCCTGACACTTAAGTGTATGCACTACTACATGCACTGCATCTTTCTGGATTTGAATACCAGTCCATAAAAGTTATGTTATCCAAGTAAGAGGCATAAGACTTGTAGTAATAAATAAAATGTGCACGTTAACTTTCTATTATCTAAAATTTGTAAATATTTGTTTTGTTTTTCATTTAGTTTGTGAATCCTGTATTGAGCCTGTTCCCTTGTGTAATGAAGGGGAAATTCTCACTGTAGACCTTAATACCATACATTACTGTTGTCCTCATTACTACTGTGGTGAGTATAACTGTTAGTTCAATATGTTACCAAATTTAATAAAAATGACAGGAAGTGTGTGTGGAGGTTTCTTTGATGCAGCATTTAGGATGTGCTTCAGCTAGAGATTAAGGGCTCTAAGTGAGGGTGTCTACATTTGAGATAGGCTCAAAGTTCTTGGTATACTTAATGGTGGTCTAACCAGAACAGCCAGTGGAATCTGAAGAGTTTATTTAGTTCACCAAACACTAAAAAGCTACTTTCAGGGCTATCTAGATACCAATACATTAATCTGGATTCTGATCTGATCCTTAGTGTTTAAATATACAATTGTTCATATACATCCATACATTTAAAACATCTATAATAAAATAGACAGCGTTTATGTCATTGTACCTCTGTTGTACTCTTCATTAGTACTCTGATACCTGTCTCTTTTTCCCATTTAGTTTGTGATGAAAACCTTTGTTCTGATCCTCCTATTAATTGTACAGATGACATGAAACTTGTGAAGGAAAAAATACCTGGGCAGTGTTGTCCAGAGTGGCACTGTGGTAATTATTACTTTATTCCTTGGTCACTGTAGTTAATAAAAGTAATTAGGTAACTGACTGATATGCTTTTCTTGTTCTCTTTTCAGAATGTAGCTGTGAAAATGCTACTATGGCGACTTGCAAATTGGTAAGAGCTGCCCTTTAAATATTTTTATTAATCATGGACTGCACTCTTACTCCTCCCTTTCCATTCTTTGTTTAATTTGTTATAAAGGGTGATAAGTCTGAACTTGGACAGGCCAGGACTCTGCCTTTCAGCTCCCAGCTCAAGCGTGTAACTCGATCAAATTTCTATATGGTGTTGTCAGCTGTTCCCTGGGGAAATTTCATTCTGTGTGTTTTAGGATGACAAAAGAAGAAAAGCAACTGTAATATTATTCTGTTCAATGTTGACTCAAAACAAAATGCTAGAAGTTTCCCCACTTAAATAATTCCTAATTGTTGTTAATAATTAATGAGTGATGACCCTTACAATCATATGTATCATCCGGAGAAATGTGTTATTTTGTTAAGCATTTATGCTTTAAATTAGGATGATTTAACATTATTGAACTTAGCTATATCTTAGCTTAGATATGAAAAGTCATAAATACTTTGCTCCTTGTATGCTCCCACAGCAAGGACAGTGAGCTGGAAAATAATGATAAGCGAATCTTCAAACTTCTAATATCAGGGACATTTTCCCTATTAAATGCTTGTAGTTTGTCCCCCTTTTCCTCTTATGTGAAGAAAGATAATGTAATATGTAAACAGGAGTTGCAAATTTTAATAGCTTTTACCTATCTTTGGGAAGAAAATTCATAGCAGGCATTCTTTTGCTGATATGTTCATTATTGAAATAACTTTTTATCTCAGGAAAAACTGCTGTTAGAACCACTCTGTTGTTTATATTCATTCCTAGAGAAAATGAAGTATTTTGCGCTTATTGAAAGAGATAAATACATTGAATATTTTTGAATATGCTATTGTTTCTTGAGGACACTGCAATTTTACTCTTTTATGGAACATGGGTGAAAGTGATGAAAGCAATAATTTATATTTTTAGAGAAATTTAGAGATATACATTTGTGTATGACTGCAAATTCTTTTATCTTTTTTACACTCAGGGAGAAGTTAAAAAAATAGACAGTAACATTTACAGTGCTTGTGGATGCACTCACTACATTTGTGGTAACTTTTTATTTATGTCTGCTTGATTTTAAATTTTACTAAAAAGGGCATACAAAGAAAGAAGAAATATAATATGGGTGATAATCACTTTCTCAATTTTAACAATCTTCTGTTATGGATGTCTACCAAGATATAGAATTATGCTGTCATTACTTAATATTGTATTTCATCTGCAAACTCATCAATTTTGTGTTTGGTCTTGAGAGGCATAGGGAGTGTATTAAAACTGTCCATACTCCCTCCCTCCCTCCCTCTCTCTCTCTCTCTCTCTCTCTCTCTCTCTCTCTCTCTCTCTTTCTTTCTTTCTTTCTTTCTTTTCTTCTGCACACTATTAATCTCAAATGAGCCAGCATGAAGGTAGGAGCCCAATTTTAAGATTAGACTTCTGCTCCCTTCTGTAACTCATTTACCTTATGCAAACTAGATTACAGCCCACTGTCTATGGGAGTTCATGAGGCATCCCATAATCCTGACAGGAGCCCAGGCTAAACTGCCTCTGGTAGCAAAGCACAAATTTACAGTACAGATTGAACATATTAATGTTCCACATTTAATTGTAGGAATGCTTTATTAATTGACAAAAAAGTGCTACATTTTATGATGTGCAGAATAATTCATGTAATTTAATTGTCCCAATGTTAAAAAACAGAATTCTTTAAAAAAGAACAATAGATTGTTATTATTTAAAAAAAAATCCACAGTAGCAATATTGTCAATTTTAGTCAGTTATGCACTTTGTAGCATTTTTTTTTTTTTTTTGAGCTGAATTATACCCCCTCCCTCCTTTGTTTTGGTAACTAAATGCATAAACTGATCAAATCTAAAACTTGGAAGCCTTTTGCAGTGAATAGGACTTTGCCCTACTTTTGTCCTCACAGAGATCCTCTTAACTTGCTTGATGATTTTTTTTTTTTTTTTTTTTTTTTCTCACTTGTAACATGTTTTTCTTTTGGTGTCAGAAAAGGATGATGTGTGCATCTTCCAAGAAGTAACAGTACTGAATCCTGGACAATCAGTGATTCAGTACTTGGATGGAGACCTTTGTTATACTGTACAGTGTTTACAAGAAAAAGATCACAACACAGGATACAATGCCATGCGTTTTACAACAGTGAACTGTTCCCAGCAATGTGAAGCTGTAAGTATACTTTAAACAATGGAATGATGCAATTTTAAGCACAACTTCACAATTAGGACAAAAATCAAAGGGCAGATTTTTGTTAGTCTAGTTTACTCAGAAAGAATTTGAAAACTTAACAGTGATGATGTATATCTTCTGTGACTCCAGGCTTCTTTTAAGAGGTGATATTTAGTAGTGTTTGTGAATATATTCATCCATACATACATATTGTTTGTCTTGGTATTTTTATTTTCAGAATTCAATGAATTTTTATAAGTTGTATATTTAAAAAAAAAAAGTCTTTTTCTTTCTTTTTTCCATTTTCCTCTAGCATCAAATATATATTCCTTCCCCCAGTCACCATAGTTGCTGTGGTACCTGTCTAAATGTGTCCTGTTTTTTTCACAATGAGAATGGCACACAAATTGTATATGAGGTAAGTGCCTCTGGAGAGGGACAGAAGTATAATGACATGATAAGCACAGATGTCTGATGGTCACTTAGTAAACTCATGCAGTGAGTCTTGCTTCATACTTCCTTATTGTTGCTAATGCACTTGGGGGCTCTTTATGGTAAATGATATAACAGGGAAAAATTATGTTTATTTATACACTTGCCATTTCACAGCAGATAAATACTGTGTTTCATTTTATTGATTGTAATATCCCCCACAAAGACAGGTAAATGTAGTCATTTACTTAAGGCTGGATATGTTCTAAGTGCAAGTTAGAGGTTGAATTGTAACTCTAAGTAATATGCTGTGACTGAGAAGAGTTGGCAGTACTTTTGTGCTTCTGGGTCCACATCAGGACTCCTGTGTCACCCTCTTCTCAGGGTCACTCTTTTCTCCATTCTGGTTCCTACAGCATGCAAGTGTGCAAACAGAATGACTGGGTTTCAGAATCTGACTGTTGCATTCCAGCAGCCACATACAAGAAAATTTAGACATGGCCATGGCTTGGTTCATGCTTTCCATTGCTTTTAGAGCAAAAGAATTACTCTCTTTTTCTGGCACAGACCCCCTTCATTTTGCCCTAGTACACCCAGTACCTCCAGGGAGGAGCCGCCACTGCAGTTAGAGGACGGTTTTTGCTGGTGTGGGTAAGCGTGCAACAAACTTTCCACTCCAGTAGATACTGCAGCATGAAGGCAAGATTTGTACAGACATCTGGGAGTTGAGATGTAGCTGAAATGTGTTTCTTTGCTGACAACAGTTTTGTATTACATGTTCAGGAAGGAAGCACTTGGAGCTCCAACTGCACAAACTACAAGTGTACAAAGACTGCTGCGGGTGCTATGATACTGGGCTCTGGTGTAGTTTGCCCCCCTTTCAATGACACTGAGTGTACAAAGGTTTGTACTTTGGGTGAGGTAAGTAACAATAACTCATCTGTCAGTATGGAGTTTCGCCTACACTTGAAAATGCACACACACTTTGTGTGCTTTCTTTAAACTTAAAAAAAGTGGTAAGTTACAAGATGTAAGTGATCAATGTACAGTCTTGTTTTCTATTGTTCTGTTTGCATTTTGACTAACAATATCTGTGAGGAGTACAGAAACTCCTTGTGGGCTTTAATAATGACTGCTTTTGAAATATTCTTGAATTTGTGTTGCACTTGAGATACCGCTATATGAAGTGTTAATCACTAGTTCTTACTTAGTTCAGAATAATACTTTGAAGTTTATAGTGCATATATATTGAATAAATTGGATGAAACAGTTCAGAAATCTTGCATATAAATGCAAACTCTGTTAAAAATTACTTAAGCAATGCAAGGATTAGAAGGATGACCATGTGTATACAAACTTAATTATCTCAAACTAAACTTTGTATGACATAACAAAAAGTATTTATCATACTTGAAAGGTTATCTACCTACACCATATATCTAAAAAGGTAATTTTGGCATGCCCAATAAGCTGTTTTAAAGAATGTAGATGCTTCATGTACATTACAAATTTGTTTGAAAATTTTATTCTTGCAATTTGGTACTTCCCTAATTTTATAATACTTCTCATATTTCTAGTTCTTGCACTTGTGGTATACCAAACCATATATAAGCTATCAAACAAACAAACAAAAACACACGTAGAGAGGGTAAGTACCATCACTGTCTTGACTACACATTACAAATTTAGCCCAACTCTTATATGTCCATTGCATTTGTTTAAAATTCCTTATTTCTTCCAGTCATGAAGAAGGCATTCAATCTAAAATTAATGCCTGTTCCACTTTAACTTTATCCTTGAGTTTCTTCCTTGGAATCCTTTTGTCACTACCTATTAGGATCTTTCCTTAATAATTCTAGTTGAGATTGTAATGAACAGAGCACTAAAATTAACTTCCTGACTGACCTATTTTTTCAGAGATGCTAAACGTAGACTTGAGCCAGGAGAAAGCTCTTCTCACAGTCTGCTCAGGATAACTTTGAAACAAATACAGATTTAAGAGGCTGAGTTTAAGTGCTCATCTAAGAAGTTCTTGAACAACTTAGTAATTTTTCTGTAATGAGATAAAAAATGCATGTATACATGCAAAAAATGGAACCTTACAAATGGAAGCTTTTGTCTTTTGTTATAAAAGTGTTGTTGATGTTCAGTTGTCTGCTTTACACACAGTTCTGGGCTGTGCAATAAAACTGTGGGCACATGTTTCTTCCTTGCACACATTCTGAGAGACGGCAGGCTCTCTTTCTGTCTTTCTTTCCTTCTCACTCTCTTTTAATTTCACAAGGAAATTTTCTCCACTTTGATACACTTTTACTTTCTGGCTGACAAGTGACTTTAGAAAATAAAATAGCAAAGACTATTATTGTTTGAGAAAAAATAATTGAGCACATCAACATATATGAAATTCTGCAATTCATGTTCTCTTTCAAAAGTGTGTGTATATGTATATATACGTACTTGCACATACACGTATATCTCTAATGTTGTAAATAGCTCCTTACTAGGTACTAATTTTCTGCTAGGTATATAAGCAGTGTAAACCTTTTTACATCATCCACAAAGTTACATAAATGAATTTTTTAAACTTTCCTGCTAAATCTCACTGGTGGTGAAATAGATGATAATGGGCAATATAAAAAACAGCTTATAGAAATCAAGTGGCTTATTCAAAGGATACTAGTTAAGGTCAGATAACCAGGGGCAAGTAATTTTCAGTGTTAAAGACTAAAGAATTTATGAACCAAACATTTGATGCATATTTGTGCAATTCTCTTGATTTAGATATTACTTTTTATTAGTTGGACATCTTTAAAACATGGAATCTCTTGATATACAATATACCTTTGCATTGGGCACAGTCTTTTTTGATATATTCTTCTTTTATTTCTCTAGAACGGAGGAATTGTGCAGACATATAATGATGGCTGCTGCAAGACCTGTAAGTGATGAAGGCTGCAGTAAATGCTAGTTTGGCTTTGGTTTTGGAGGGCTGTGTTTTTTAACCTGTTGCTGGGACACAAAGAAGGAAAAAGCATGCTGTCCCTACACAAATCAAAATTGTTATAGTTACTTAACTACTCTTACTAAATGGTCTCGCTTCATTTGGCTGCTGACTTGGTGGTTTTTAATGTTAATGTTCTGGAGTATAACCAAATCTCTCCAAATATAACCTGTCGAAGATAAAAAGTTATCTCAATTAAAATAATTAAAAGATTGCCCTTATTACTAAGCAGACTCTAAAATATTGCCTAAATTATGTTCACCATAAAATATAATAATTTTCCATCTAAAATTGATACTTAATTTGATGTTAAGTTTCCAAACATACTTACTTATTCTGTTTCACTGCTGTGTATTTTCCAGGGCCAAAATACTGAAATAATTTTTTTTACTTGAAAATTATTTCTTTCTACTGTAGAAAATATATTTCAATCCCAAATGAGGAAAAGTCATTGGGAGTTGAGTAGTATTGATGTTAACAATTCTTATATAAAATTGACTTTTTAATATCTGGAAATACATCCACATTTTCTGTGTGTGTAACTTTAAAATATGATGAATGTATTGTGATGCGTGTTTACCTACATTTACATAAGTTTATGAACACATGAAGTCTTCATTATTTAAAGTTTAAAAGCAGGCTGAGAACAATCTTTGATTTGCTCTGCAGTTTTGTTTAGGAAAGGTTTTCTGATCAAGTTCGATAATCATCTAGACATAAAAATTAAGCACTGTTCTTTGAAATTAATTACATAGAGCAAGAACTTGTTGAATGCTACAGAAATTACTACCTCCCTTTTTTGATCTTTTTGTGTTCAATATCAGAGTTAAAATGTACAGAAAAAGTAATCTTTGGATTTTTTTATTTTTTTTTTAAACAAGGCTTTAATAATGTTGAATAGAAAGTCACAGGCTTGTAAGTATACTGTACTGGTATTAAGTAAAATTCAGCAATGTATTAGCTACACATGTGTTTGTATGCTAAATGATTTGGCTATGTAAGGGGAAATATTCATATTTATAAAATACAGAGCAATACTCCAGTTTCCAAATTATGTAAAACTTTGAAAGTTATCTGCAAATATTGTTGCTCTATACCATGCATAGCATAGAAAATAGAAGCTATTTTAATATAACAAAATACTTTTTTTTTTTTTTTGACTGAGAATCAGCAGAGAAAAGTAACACACCAGAATTTGCTAAAATCTTATGAATCAATATTCTTTCTCCAATGCAATAAGCTATGTTGAAAAATCTTTAACTAAAATGAGAAAAAATGGGTTGGCTTTATTTAGAAAAATATCTTGAAGAATTAATGGCTACTGACTTTCTGTTGACTAGGAAGATTTATAATTTTGGCCATATTCTGTGGCCTCAGGAAAGGTGTTGTTATACTTCAGAAATTCTTACTCAGGTGGCTGCTAAAAATATATATGATCCATACACTTATACGCTATTTTATTTTTGTTTTTGCTTTGTTTTTAACTAAAAGCATGTGCCCAGTGGTGAAGCAGATAAAAAGAGTATGTGTAAATAGAGCTTGCAAAACCTTGGGGTTTTAATGGGAACAAATAGTCTTTTTGGAAGAGCTTGATTCAGTGCATGCAAAGTGAGTGCATATATTTAATTCTTACCTTGCCATAGAGAGACTCATTGCAAAAGTTTGGTCTACAAGGAAGCATCATTCCAGTTTTGTGTTAATCAGGAGAGTAATAAAGTTTAGGACATCTTTAGTGAGACTTGAAGCAGCTACAGTTTCTAAATTTCAAATACTAACAGGAAAGCTCATCATCTTTTGCTAAAAGAAAAATTGCAATTGGCAGTGTAAGAATTAATGAAATGTCATTTATATAAATATGTTTTTATTTCATGAGAAACTTACATTCCTAATGGTTCTGCCAGGTTCTGGATTGGGTCTATTACCCTTTGCCATTAGTCCAGTAGTGCCTACTGATAGTATTAATTGTGAACCAGGTATTATTTTTAATAATGTATTTTCTTATTTTAATAGTAGTGTAAGCACTGCTTGTATATATGCATAGAGCTGTCATCATCATTAAATGTATTTAATGGTATTGGCCTGATGCTGAGAGACAGTGAACCCCTGCTGGCCTCCCAAATCAGTGACTTTTTAAAACCTGGTTAGGGTTCACTGCTCAACACCTGTCAGAATTAGGTTCATTCATTTATGTTATATGCTGAAGATGGTTCTTCCTCCTGTTTGTTTCTAAAATTGGTTTTATTACATGGACCTACTGTACAGGGTACAGCACATAATAAGAAATAATTATATAATATACAGTTATAATAAGAAATGATTTTACTTTTTAAAACATCATCATCCTTAATACTGCTACTAAGAGATAATGATCTCATGTTTATGTCTCTGAAGTTAATAACTCAACTGTTTTTGCCTTAAAATAGATCAAAAGTGCACATTACTGCCCTATCTCATCTTTGTAGATATGGATTTATACAGTACTTCTTTGTCACAGATAACACGTTTTGCAAAGTTATGAAAATGTTGGGGGAAAAAACCATACAATCCTCAAAGTAAAATCATGCATTAATAAATACTCTACAGCAGTAATTGTGGGAGCTTACAGAACTCTCGCATTATGGTCATAACTCTGCTTTTAATGATAAGTCACAGAAATTTTAGTAAGATTCCTTACTCAAATAAGGAGCAAGTGAAACAAGTACACCCAATACTGAATGAAGACCTTTTGACAGTTGAAAGTGGAAGAGAGAAAATATAGCAGCAGGGAAGTTTTCATTAGACATAAGCACCTTATATGCTGAAACGTCATATATCTGTATGAGTTCATGATGGCAAATGCTTTCTAAGGGAAAAATAATAGGAATACTTTTTTGTCTAGTGTTGCTGATGAAAGAAAAGCAAGATACTGTAGGAATTTGCAGTTTTGGTCCTACAGTCATCTTCTAGCTCCACAAGAGAATACTGTTTGATTCTGCAATGCTTAGAATAAAAACTAGATGTATTATGGAGCCAGACTAATTTTCAGATACCCACTGGAGCTATGATTGCAGAATATCTTGGTTACTCAGAGCTCATTAATTTATAAAAATGCTCAGAAGAAAACTTATGCTTTTATGGTCAGGTGTATACCTGACCATGCAGGCATGTGCTAAAGGTGAAGAGACTCTGCTGAATAGTGGTTATTATTTTATAAACTGGATGCCTAGAATGTCCACGTAGACAAACAAATAGATGATTTTGATGCTTACTGGAACTGGAGAGCTAAATAATTTCTGTTACACAAATAGTAATAGCAAACTGTCTGCTATGGAGTGCAGCATGGAAGATTTTATGTTTAATTATTTCAGTATTATATTACGATTTTTATTATGTTAAAAAAATGGCTTTGCACTGTACAGCTCTATTTTTCAAATAAAAGCTCTCCTATCAATATCTCCCAGACCATACTGATAAAATGCAGTATTTCCATAATCCTAGATCTATATGCTGACCAGGTTCAGTTCTGGATGGTAAAAGCTGCACCGTATTTAGGAAATATATGCATTCTTTCTCTTTCAAAGCTTCATTCAAGGACCTCTTTGTCAGAAAAATATTGGATATTATTCTATTTAAATTCTAAGCAGTCATAGTAGCATCAAAGTTGTAATCACATTCACAGCTTTATCTTTTCAAATGTCAAGTTTTGAATATCTTCTAAAATGCAGGAAAAAAAAAATCATACTTTTCATATTCCCATTAAAAAGAGAATTAATTCTATCACTATTCAAAATTACTTGATCTTTCTCTTGGTTACTGGTATTATGCTTATCTTGCCATATGGGCAATTTTAAACCACATTAATATTTTTGTATTTATAAAATCTCTATAGATTAATGCACAGGTTGATGCCTCATATGTGCCAGCTAAAAAAATCAATAATTCCTGAAATTATTTATTAATATATGAGTTTTTTTCTAAAAAAAAATAATAATTATAAAAGTAATAGTTTCATTGTGTACATTAATGAAGCTAATGTGTAATCATTGAATTTATTTTAATAAATTAACATTTTATTAAGAAAAATGTCATGCAAAAA
Source organism: Aythya fuligula (assembly GCF_009819795.1). Lineage (NCBI taxonomy): Eukaryota > Metazoa > Chordata > Aves > Anseriformes > Anatidae > Aythya > Aythya fuligula. The sequence continues at coordinate 42,403,095 of NC_045559.1, forward strand.
GTATATTGATTCAATATGCCTTCTTTTTGTATTTTATCAGGTAAAAAGGAAGAAAGAATTTGCCAGAAAATGACAATAAGGACAACTATAAGAAAAAATGACTGTATAAGTCAAACCCCGGTAAGCATAAAAAAAACTCATGTTTTATGCTGGGCCTATGGCATACCAATCCAAGTATTTAGAAATGGGTTATGCCTATCAACAAGCAACAAAAAATGCTGCTATCTTCTCAAAAGCAGACCTTTGACCCCAGGAATGTTATTCTACTCGTAAATGGAATAGTTAGCTGTTCCTATCGCTGAAAGACTGAGTCCTCCTACCTGGAAAAACATCTGTCTTCAAATGAAAAGTACACACCATAATTGCTTATAACTAACAAAGGCACTGAACTCTTCACCATGAAATAACATCCCACTCTTCAAGAGTAGAAATGCTTCCACTTAGGATGTGATGGAAACACTGCTATATTTCTCCTTGAAGACCTTTACTCTGTGTGTCCTCTCCTCCACACAGCCTGTCTCTATATCATAAATTCATGATCCCATTTATTTATGAGTCTGCTTCATGTATCTTATTTCTCAGCTTTGATGTAGCCCCATCTATAAAACCCAGGATATGTCTGAGGAGCAAATGGGCTTCTCATGTAGCACTTAAAAGAGAAGCAATTGACACCATATCTTGAGCCTTCTGTAATGGCTCTGATAAGATTCTGCTGAAGAACTAGTCATAAGGGAAGATGTGAAACAGCATCACAGATTGAAAGATGGGCAGGTTAATTTCCAACCTGTCAGAAATACAACAGTGACATACCTAAGGTTTAACTGGAGGAATAAGCGTGTGTGGTGTATTTATTTAGTTTTAGAAAAAATGTAGGTAATGAGGGAGTATACGTCTGTAGATGAAATTAAAATTTTTTGCCATAGTTAAGAGCAGAGAAGATTGTAGATACCTTCACAGTTACTTTAGCAAGCCAGGTTAGGGGACACCAATATGACAGAACAAATACATAGTGTTGACTAAAGCAAATAATATTAAAAAGAAAGATGTAGTCAAAACTCATAGGTTTTTAAAGTAGCTGAAAAGGACCTTGCTCCTGCAACATTTAGTGAATAGGACAGGGAATGGCAACAAACTCATTCTAGTGTCTCTTATGAGCCAATGGTGCAATAAAAGAGTCCAATAATGGTGCAAAAAAAGAGTCCTCTGCAATTATGGTCTCCCTACATTGCTGTAGAACTAGAGAGGGTTCAGGGAAGGACAATGAGAATGTTCACTGAGTCATTCCATAAATGACACAAGTAATTAAGCCTTGCTTCTTCTGACTTGCTACCATACATGTAGGTTCTTTATCTTTCCTTCTACCTTTAAGCACCTTCTAATAAACATTGTCTAGAAAGAAGCCCTATCTCACTTCCATCCATCTTACAAGCCCCTTTCCACAGCATCTTCTTTCCCATTTAATTTATTGCTGCTAGCTCAGATCCATCCCCTTCCAGTTCCCCTACCACAAAAACACCTGGGACCTTATTTCATTGCAAGACTTTGGCCTATCAAATGACAGTATCTGCTGTGGCTGTTGCTGGTTTGGAGCTACATCTGTGTTCTTTGAGCAGATTAATGCTGTCAAACTTCTGATATGGCTGAGCATGATTACATTTAATTAATTATTAACTGAGATTATTAATGATTTGGACAAGATCTTATATATATATATAAATATATAAAATTATATATAGAATATATATACATATTATGTATTTTATATATAATGTATATATATTGTTATAATATATATGATTTTTTCCCTGTCAAATTTCATGAAAGTCTTAAGATTAACCTTTTGATCTAATTTGTTTAGACACTGTTTATAGGGTGTGGATCACTGTACCTTTCACAAGCTTCGCTTGAATAAGAAATCAGATTGAAACACTACCATGAAAAAACAACAACAAAACAAGCAAACAAAAAAAAAAAACTAGGTCTAATATGGCCTCCTTCCAATTTCCTGCTATATCAATGTAGTTTGAAGTTTTAATTAAAAAATACTAATTTGTTTTCTCTTACAATATTACCTAAGAAGACTTCACGTAATATAATAGTGAAAGACTAGCTCGGATGAAGTCTACAGAACAAATAATTTTATAGCCTGTTTCTCCCCTTGCTGTTTGATACTAAATCTACTTTGCAAATATATTTGTTACAGTGACGACACATCTAATATTGTTGGGCTCTTAGTTGTGAGCAGTATGAGTGAGAAAGGAAAAGCTTTAGCACTGATATACTTCTCCTCTTGAACTTTCAAAAAGAATGACAGACTATGCTTTGTTTTGCTTAGAATGTAACTTTTCAGCAGTGAACATGAAACAGGCATGAATTTTGTTTTGCTGCTTTGAAATTATTCATTTGTAAACTAGGGATACAATTTTGGTATCCACAGCACAAAGTATTGCTCAATGTTAAGACAGAATACAACAAAAATGCTTTATTTAAAAAATGTATCTCCGTTTGGAATGAATGAATTTTAGAAGATAACTTCTAAAACCAGAGTTCTTTTCAAGTATAAAAATGGATTTTAATCAGAAAGAAGTTTGAAATCTGGAAAACAAAACCTGAGATGTCTAACTACAGTTTTTTATTTACTCATAGATAAATGTGGCTTCTTGTGATGGAAAATGCCCGTCCGCAACAATTTTCAATGTCAATATTGATAGCCATTTAAGATTCTGTAAATGTTGTCGAGAAAATGGAACACGTAATCTGACTGTGCCACTACACTGTGCAGGAAATGGCACTGAAATTATGTATGTCATTCAAGAACCTATAGAATGTTCATGCCAATGGAACTGAGCATTGCATGGATATGATTTTATCTGAAGAACTGAAATGTGTTTCATTTCACCACACTATTTTTTCACCTTGGATGGTTATACTACTCTGCAGGAAAAAAAAAAAAAAAAAAAAAAAAAAAAAAAAAAAAAGACACCAATTATGTTTTATAATGTAACTTTTCAAATTTAGTAGACATTATGTTGTTGTTCAGATATTTCCTTTTTAAATATTGGCATGTACATGTATAGAGAGAAATCCTTTTTAGCAAGGTGTAATTTAATCATCATTTACTTTTAAATGGCTTTCCAATGAGTTGTTGATGTCTATGTTTCCAGTATTTTAAAATTTGGGCTTATGGCTCCCTGTCAAAACTTGGAATTTATGAGTGGTTCTTTTCCTTTTTGTTAGAAAATTTCATTTGAGGAATTTTCATCATTGGAATTAATGTTTAAATAGAAAAGATGCATATTGTGGTTTTGAGAATGACTGAATTTCTTAAAAAAAAATAAATCAGTCCAATTGAAACATTTTTTATCTTGCTGAAAGGTCTATCTTTTGTCCATTAAGCAGTAGTCAGTGACTGGACTCTGCTTAAACTGGAAGTCATAGAGAAACACCATGACTGTGGACTGTAAGTACATGTATCTCCTGTTTGTATAGAAGAAGAAGAATGTCCTTAAACCTTTGACATTTGTTTAATTTTGATATATATTTTAAGCACGAAACATGACTAGGCAAAGGCTGAAAAGTTCAGGCATTTGTGCCTGTTTTACAAATATCTAAAAGCCATTTCTGATGTGAAAGGTTCCATTTTATATCCACTTTTCAGTTTTCACAAATAAGAAATTGGCTGTCTACTAGTTGTAGAATAAGATTCTATGTATGCATATATTTATAAAAAAAAGGGGGGGGACTGAACATTTAAACTATTCAAAATTAGTTTCTTCCTTTGACTGTTTGAAATTTTGTGTTCAGTATATTTTAATAAATATATATACTTATATATATATATATATATATATATATATATATATATATATATATATATATATATACAGAGATTTGGGCTATTGACTGAATCTAGGTTTCACAATTTTTCTATACAGGAAAAAAAATCCATGTAAAATATGCTTTGAAGGGCCTAGCTGAGCTATGAGTGTTCAATCAGGTTGCAAATCTCCATGATTCAGCACCTTAAGCTGAATATGTTCTCTCACTTGTATTAAGCATACTATGTAATCGTATCTTAAAAACTGAGGATACAATTTTCAGCTTGTTTTAGAAGATTTTTTGCTTTATAAAGTTACCAAACTAGGCTTAAATGATGACTGTGAGAGTTTTGCCACTGACCCAGTGGGGTCGGTATGATACTGAACACATAAATTACGTCAGAATTAAAATGTTTGTTTAAAACTCTGACAACTCTTTGGGGGACAGTGTTTATTGCAGACTGTCATCATTTAATTACAAAATGTTAGATTATTACATTGTTTTATACAAAGAAAAATAAACAATATAAAATTAAAAAAAAAAAAAAAACTAAAGCTCTTTTGATAGTTTTTGTGAAAAATCTTGAAACTTTTGCTGTGTACAATTTGATTGCTTATTAAGAAAAATAGTATACACACTGAAATTTGTCTTTACTAAGAAGACTCTCCTCTACACAGCCATCTCCTTAAAAATAGTGACTTGGTTTAAGAATGAAAGAAAAATCCATTGTATTATTTAAAATATTTAGCTATTATAAAGAAATAGTTACCACCTAGTGATCAAGACAAAGTACTTTTTTTGAGAAAGTATATGCTTTATTTGCACTTTTTTATGACTCGCATGGCGGATATTTCAAGAATATATACAAGGGCCTAGAACCAAAACGTTCTTTGACATTATTGTTGGAATTTGTGTACAGAAAATTTCCACACAGGCCAGAAATGGAAATTAAATAATTGTCATAGCTATAAAGTTTGAGTACTTGTACAGCAAAATAAAAGGACAACTATTCAAAGAAAAATATATCTCTAGGATCTCTTGATTCATTAACATGGAGATAGGAATTCTACATTTACTTCAAGAGATTTTGGCCCCAAACTTCTTAATGAATTTAGCATTTGAAAAATGACTTCAGAAAGCTCCTGCAAGATAGCACTATTACACATGGTGACTGAACACTTACAGTGTTTTGATTGAACAGCTCTGCTTTTTGTAAACAATATGCTTTTGTAAGATTTAGAACTGTATTTGTAATTAAAGAGAAATTAATAAACATTATTTTGCAGAATCATGTATATGTTAACAAGTCAGTGTTGATGTGTTTAATTTACCTTTGTCACTGATGATAATGCAGAACCTTAGATTAACCTGGAATTAAAAACAGGCAAACTTAAAATTAAATCCATGATATCATGCGTCACTTAGCCTTTTTTTTTTTAAGTGCTACAATCAGTAGTAACTGGGCCTTCCTGAACCATACAAAAAATTATTTATGTGTTTGGTGGAGCTGAACTGAGTCTAAGATTCATTTTACAGCTAAACTTCAAATTCATACTTCAAATAGAATTCAGATTCTATTTGGCCTAGACAGAGAATGAATGTCTATTAAAACTCATTAATCATTTTCTAGACAGATCTCCACCCATACCATCTCCATGATGAAATTAGTATTATGTGGTATATTATACGTACATGAATTAACCATTGTAGCCTTCAGAATGGATATCAGGTTTTCATGAGCCTGCAGTGTGGTAGGACTGTTCTGCTCCAAATACCTTCTCAGTCTGTAACTTATATAAGTGTAGATACAGTTCCATGGTTGTTTAGGTTTCCCCATCTCCAACTCTGCATTCCTGCTTCAATCTTCCCCACCCAGGAATTACACATAACCTGGTTTGTGCAAGTATCTTGTGAACTGGTTTTGACAGCTGATCCAACTCAAATCTAAGCTTGTGAAATACCAAAATTAATTAGTTTATTATTGACTAAAAGAACTTTAATATCCACAGAGTTCCCTCCCTTCTACCCCTTCAGAAACTAAGACTTGAACAATTTCTACTCCCTAAGAGAAAGTCTGGGAATGCATGCCTTTCTTTGACTCCCACACTTCCACCAGAAAACACAAGGAACTGAGAGAAGCTTTGTGCGTGACCTACCATATGCCTTACTCTGCTGTCCTGGTGTGCCATGTCGTTGCTCCCCTCTGTAGCTGCTTGAAACCTTCCTTCTTCCCTAGGTTTTTGTGGTTCTGTACTATTTGTGCTTAGAAATGGAATTACACCATGTAAAGTGTTTACCATTAAACTATGCAGTCTTTTTTAGGTATTTAGATAAATGTTCTCAACACTTAGAACCAAATTGTAAGAGAATACGCTTCTACTAAACAGTAAGACTTTTGACACATTATTTGTAATGTGTTTTTTTATAATACTATTGTCTTATTATCAGCTCGTTCATTTTTGCCCAACTAAAAAATTAGAATTAAAAGCACAACTTCTAATACTGTGTTTAAGTCATTTATTGATTTCATTAATAAAATAAAAGACCTAGAATGTAGATATCTGTGTACTAAAAATGAAAGTAAAACAATGCATTTACATGAGTTATTACTTCTCCACATTGCAGGCATCTTTCTAATTACATCTGTGTACCAGTGATGAAAAAGCACTGAGGTCTTTATAGATAGTTTCTTTTGAGAGCAGGATCATGCCTGAAATATATTGTTTAAAAAGAGTTACAAACAAAATAATTCAGTAAAAGATGGAGGCATTTACAAGAAACCACTCCAGAAAAACAAATGCTTAAGCAGTCACAAAATGCTGCTACAAGTGAGAATCTCCTCCCCTTCCTTTTGCACTTAGTTCTGTCTAACACAATTCCATTTTTTTTTTCTCTTGACCTTCTATACTGCTGGATTTTTTTTTTTTATTGGGCATCAATTCTGTGCAGCTTTTTCCACCTCTCTCCCTTCTTTCTTTTTATAAGAATTTAAAAGACAAGACCAATGTACAGATCTAGAGGTTAGCCTTTGTGTAAAAAATTAGTGCCAAATAAATCAGAGAAACTCTGATTGGTAACTACAATCTGACAGTGGGAAACACCGACTCACACTGAATTTTTCAAGTTCTGTCCCATCAAATCCTTTTCCAGAAATTAGTTTGAGGTTATGCTGCCGATGTAATCATTCACAGGTTTATGTCCTATGGTAAAATCCCACAGATGTATGTGGGACAAAACATAAATGAACTGGAACATATAATCATGGAAGTTCTCAAGTAGTTTTTGTATGAAAAACAGGAGGAACATAGGAAGCATCTGATCTGTACTGATACTGTGTTCTGGGGAAAACCAATAGTTAATGATGGTAAAACTTAATCACTAGAAATGCTGAATAAAAGGAAAATATTTACATTTTGGGGAGTGTTCATTTGATTAAGGTGGAATGTGCCACATACTTGATTTAGTAAGTTTAAAAAAAGAGAGTACTCTTACTGTTGTCTGAAAATCACCACATTAATAAAGCCTCCTCATGTGCTTGGTGATTACAAAAGTGCTCTGGAAAATAGCTCAGTATGTCTGCTTTGTAAAACAGCTGAGTGTGCAGCAGCTTCCTTGTGGCATTCATAGCTGAAGCAGCATTCAAGTGTTATGCCCATGCATGCTCTCTGTGTGTGTGTGTCTCAGACTGACTCAATGTTTGGAAACAAGGGGTTTCTTTGCAGCCACTTCTGAATTACTGTGACCTTTTCTGAACCTGGGTTACATAAAAAGTTATTGTTATTATTATTATTATTATATACATTTATTTATTTATTTATTTATTTTGGTGTGATTCAGCCTGCCTTTTTTACTAGAAGTTCTAAATAAAGCTCCAATCAAAAATTTTATTCCTTATTTCACAATTCAAATTTCAGTTGCACATAGGTTTTAGGAAAAATGAAGAGCAGCCCACTGAAGAACAAGATGCTATCTCAAGAAAAAGAATATATTGTACCATTATACCACCTAAAAAGTACACAGTAAAAAATATGATGGTCATTGCTCATTTTTTTATGGTCCAAACTCACAATGGCACTAATTTTTGTGTATTCTATGACTACTTTGTCTGGAAATAGTTTATAAACATTTTTATCAGCTTATTAAATTAATTTAATTTCAAAGGACAGAGAGCTAGTTTTCTATTAAAAAGGTTAATTTGGGGAAGGTTAGGGCACTGAGATCTATACTGAGTGGTTTGCCTCTGAATTCACTGCTTCAGATTTGATCAAGAGCTTTCACCATCCAGTTTTTGTCTGAGCTGTCCTTGCTTAGTAGCTTTTTGAAAATAAAGCAGTGGTCCTGATGTTATGTACTCCTGTCTATTGGGCCTTCTGCTGTATATTTACATTTTCAGATGCTTGCTTTGATATCTTCACTCAGGATCTCAGTACAGAGGTCAACAACTTGGTATGGAGAAAAGAAATTCTGCCCCATGGAGCTCAATTAGGATCTTTACAGAGAGTACAACAGTGACAAGGTTTCGATGTCTAGCTCTCCTCTGGAGAAACCTGCATCTGTGTTTTCCAGTCAGGATGATGTAGGAAGCCAGTGTTATATTGAGGAGAAATGTGTGGGTTCTGAGAGCAACTTTGTTTCTAAGTTGTCTGATTTAACCCTTTTCAAGTACCACCTAGAAGTTAAAATTGTTAGAGCCCAGCCAGCTGAAAAGATAAAACTCAGGAATTAGTAATAGTTGTTTTGATTGTATTTGTTACTAATACTTTCCACAGATGTACTCTGAAACTTTATAATACTGAACTGGGAAGTATCTTCTCAAAGCAAATGAAAGCCAGAACTGGCGTGAGCAAGCATCACACCTTGCAGGTGCTTATTTACAAATCCCCAAACACTGCTGTAGCATAGAAGGAGAGTTGAAGAACGCCTGCTGGTGGCGAATTTAAGAAGGGTCCGTGTTCCAGGACAGCGGATAACGGAACCATGACAGGAATGACAAAGGATGAGCGCCCGGCTGGAGGCCGGGGCAGCAGAGCCGCAGAGCGGGGAGCGGGGCAGGGGCGGGCGGGCAACCGCCACCCCGCCGCGGGGAGCGGCGTGAAGAGAGCCCCGGGGGACTTCTCGGCTCCACATTCCTGCCGAGGGCAGGAATGGTCGGCATCAGGTGTGTGGGGGGGGGAGAGATGGGACGGAGAAGAAGGCAGCCGGCGCGGCGGCAGGGCCAGCCGAGGCTGCTTGTCCTTCCCAGGGGCACCGGCGGATGCGCTCCCCTCCCGCCTGAGGCAACGGGCGCGGTAAAATGACCCGAAAAATTGACCGGCTGAGGCGGGGGGGAGCAGTGACATCCCGCTGATTTGCCTCTCCTGCCTATGTCTTTTTGATGTTTCACGGATTTCTCTCAGTTGTGCGTTCCTGAGCCGAAATTTAAGAAGTCCTCTAATAAACAGGTAGGTTATGTGGGAGGTAGCAGATCTGTGAGCTCTGCTTCTGTGTTTCTCAAAAGTAGGATTTGTGGTTTTCCATAGGGAATTTCGTAAGTGCTCATGCAATTCCCCAGGAAATATTAGCGTACACCTGTCTTTTGATGAACAGATTTAACAGAAGTTGTCATGAATGTATAATGTTTATATTAATTCTTCTTGAACATCCTAGGAATGTACTGCTAGAGGGTTGTGCAGGGCTGCTTGGTACTTCCATTGAAAATGGTTCTAGGACTTAGGGGCTTATTTTGGGTGCTGTCAGAGGGACAACTTGTTAGAAATAGGTACTATCGATAATAGTTTCTTTTGAAGAAAGTGTAAGGGCTTCTATGGGTTTAAATGGATTGAAATCAGTAGTTTAAAAAAAAAAAAAAAAAGTAGCAAAAAAAAAAAAAAAAAGAAAAAAGAAAGAAAAAAGAAAAAGACATATTTGACTCAGGGATTTTTTACTGATAAAACAACAGGCCCACCTGGAATTTACTAATGTTAAAGGAAACCCTTTTGCTGATTGCAGTAGGCTTTGCATCAGGGCATGGAAGAAGAGGCAGGGCCAGAGTGTAGAAACAAATCTAGGGCACACCATTGGCTGCAGTTACACCTATGTGCAGTATAAATGCATGTTAGTTTTCTCATGTTGTTTTGAAGCTGTTGTGATTGGAACACAAATTAGACACTGGGACTATATGATTTCTTTATGGATCAAGTAATTTTTCTCCTGCTTTTGTTAAAATATGTATTTCAGGTAAGAAAACTATTTTCTTTTTTTGAAGGTAACTAATTGAATGTTGATTTGGATTGCTTTCTTGTCATTCTGACAGTTGCAGGGAGCTCTCATTTATTGTTGCTGAATATTCCCAGTCTACTTTCTTCCCAATTTGTTGGAAGCTCTTTTGGAAGCCTTAATCTGCTCTGTTGTCTGCTGCTTCTGGCATAATATTGATCCCCAGAAGAAGTAACAGGTCCCAGCATCTTCAAGTCCTCAACTAACTCATGGTGCTTTTGGACACTAAGATGCTGGAAATTCAGGATAGTTCTGGTACACAGGGTTATGCTCTGGCTACTGCTTTAAGAAACATTAATATAAGAACTGTGTATGTAAGGACCACATTACTATATTTCTGCTTCCCTCTGTAGTACATTTTGCAGTAGTTTTATTCATGTTTATCTATGTTTAGGTTTTGTGTATGTAATCTTTCTCTTACATTTAGATTACTGTGTTTTGTGGCAAAAGTGATTTTGAAGTTCTGTCAGCTTCTCATATGAATACCACTCATTACTTTAGGGAAGAGAGCAGTGTATTTGGGGTGGTGAGATGCCTGTACTGTACTTAGCCTCATGGTATGTTCCTCTAGAGTATCCAGATACTCCATTTTTGCTGGCCAGTTTTGAGCTCAAGAAGAGGTGTTTTTAGTGGAGTCCATAATGCAGCAGTCTGTGATCCACAGCAACTGAGGAAGTTTCAAGAGGAGAAGTTGAGAATGCCAGCCTCTTAAGGATGGTAATATGGGGTGAAATCAAAGCTTCAGTTAGCTTGGCATCAACTCTCCAGCAGCAATGAAAAGCGGGTCTTTGGCAAGGACTGTAAGAACAGCATAATATGAGAGTGACCTGTACTGTGTTACTTTCCCACTATTTGTAGCTTAAAGATTTCCTGAGATGGATGTAGTTTCAGTGCATTTACTGAGCTTTAGCGTAGTTCTCTTGTATTAACTACTCCAGCCTCCTCTGAAGCTCATACAAGCATTTAGTACTTGTTTTAGACTTTGGCAAGGAGATCTACAAATACGCTATCCTATGAAGTTGCCTTGTTTGATTTGGATCTGGACCCTACCAGCTACGTTTGGTCTTTCACACTTCTTGTACTGAAAGAGACAACTAAAAGGCAATCCTTTCTCACTTCTGACTACTTGAGATTTTATAGACCTCTTTTATATTTCCCCTTGTGCCTCTTTTTCAGACACAAAAGTTTACTTTAGTCATTTGTCAAGAAACGGTCTACAGAACAGGTTGATGGATATTTGCTTAGGAAGACACCTGTTTAGCTAGTATGCAGCTAGCCTAAATATAGATTTGAATACAGATTTGAACCTTAGCTCTTTGTGGTCAACTTAAGATCTTTATTATTATTATTATTATTTTATTTTATTTTATTTGTATTTCTGCATTCTTTGCACGGGGACCTGGCAACACCTGGCAAGGTGTTGTCAAGAAAAAGGGGCATTCTTAATCCTCTCATCTTATTTGATAAATCTGAAAATGCACTGTACACTTGCAGATTTTGTTAGTTTTAGGTCTAGCAATATGTATGTGTAATAAAAAATGGCATACAATAATCCCAATAGTGGAAAATTATTAAAAATCTCTTAAGTCAATTATTGGCAATCGCACATTTCTTTTATTAACTTTAAAAGCAGATTTTCCTGCCCTTTGGATTGCATTGTCTTGACCAGATTATTTTAGAGGAATGGAAGCCAGCTATGCATCCAACAATTAACAGCCTGTTACTTTTCCTGGAAACATCTATTATGTTTAAGCACTTTTATGTATGCCATCAGTATTAGTCTAGTATGTCACTTCAGGGGCTTCCATGAAGTAGTATGTATCCTTTTATAAGGGGCTTATAAAGTTTATAGAGGCTAAACACTCCATAAATTTTATAAATTTTATACTTTAAAAAGTATGAACTGAACATTAAGATCCTCTGCTTTTTTATTATTTTTTTTTCCCACAGTGTGTGTTTTTTTTTTTTTTTTGACTACATTTTGAGTTCATTGCTAAGTGATGGTGTTTATTTGTCTTCCAAATTCATAAAGAAAATGAAAATGGAACTTAAAAGGACTTAAAAGACAGAAAAGACTACAATGTTTAAATAATTATTATGTGGTAGGGATTGGCATCACATGCCCAACCAAATTTCTGTTAATTTTAGAGGTGTGATTCAGAAATTTGTATTGCCATGTCTAAATTGGATAGGTAAGGAGGTGTAGGATGAATTATTTTATTACCCCTTGTATGTTTTTTTTTATTTTTCTTTTTCTGTGATGTATGGCAGTTGTGAAAGTGATGCCACTAAACTACATTCTTGACTGTGGAACATGAGAGTAGGGCTGAGGCCTCCTACTCCCAACTGACAATTAACTGTGATTGAAACATGGACATTGAAAGTGCACTCTCTAGCCTTGTTCCTAAAATGATGATAGATTTCTTTCTTTCTAGTAGAACGTGTTTGGGTCCCAGCTGACATGGTTTGGCCACCTCAGAAGACAGAATGAAAATATCACCTGTAGCCACAAAGTGTGTAAAAATCATGAAGCCCTTCTGTGTCACATAGTAGGGCTGGTAATATTGGTCCATATAAAATCTAAAACTAGCTGACAAATTTTAGGTAAAAGTAGTTAATACAGACAATAAAGTAATTAAAAGTTTTTTGTTGTTGTTGTTTTTTGTTTGTTTGTTTTTTCATTATCTGTTAAGTTGCGCTCATGCATATTTCTGTTGCAGGACTCAGAGAGTCTAGACTGTGACCAAGTGAAAAAGCCTGATAGAGTAGTTTTGATGGAGTGGACTGAATTTCCCAAAGGAGAAGATCCAGACTATTATATTGTAACCTATCAGCTCACAGATGCTTTCAATCAAAAAGTAAATGTCATCAATATACGCAAGAAGTAGTTACAAATGTATTTAAGCTGTACATATGTAATTAATAGTATTTTTTAAGATCAATATGAAATGGCAAATAAAGAGAAACTTTGGAGAAATTACACTGAATTCTGTTATTCATATAGTATAAGTAAACTTTTACAGAGTCCTTTTGAAGCCAGTGGGACTTAAAATACCCTTGTGTATTTTGAATAAGAATAGATAACCATATGTTCAAAGTTCAGAATATGTAAAATTTCCAAAGTTCTCTGGTTTGATGAGGAGTCCAGCTTCCCTAGGAGAGGCACAAAACTACCCCCGGATCTTTGTGTCAGAGTATTGTTCTTATTTTGCGCACAAGATGTCCTGGAACTTAAAGAAAATAAGGATTTTCATGCGGAGGTGTTTCTTAATAGCTTGAACAATCTCTAAAAGGTTGTATTATAAATGCATTGGCTATTTTGCAGCTTAAATGTAGCCTTAAGTGTGACATGCTGCAATATCAGATGTCCATTTCAAAACCTTTACAATTTATCATTATTTTATTATCAAACCTTTAGATCATTTATGAATTGTATTTTTATTACTTTCACCTTATCTAGAAATTCTTTTAAATTACAGAATGTAAGAAACATTTCTAAACTTGAACAAAAACCTGTCAGTACTACAATTCTTCTGGAGGAAAATAAGACATATGATGTTACAATAGAATCTCTAAAAAATGGACATATCCGAGGTGTAAAATCATTTAACACACGTAAGTAGTGTAGCACAAAAATAATTTTGGTATAATTATAATTAGTCTTATACTGAAGATTGAAGGAAAACAGATTGAAATCCTGAGATTATTGAATTATTTAGAAACCTTACATGTTTTTGAGCATGAAGAGTGGAATAATTTTACTATTACTTGTTTGGTTAGCATAATAATTCTGTAATATGGGACTGATGTAAATGTTTGGGAGACTTTTAAATGTTATAAGCTTTGATATACTACAGTAATTTGGGGAGAAATATTTAAAAGACGACCATCAGGAAAGTTAATTACAACCTGGCAATTTCATATCAGTTTAGGGTTGTGATTGCTTGTCTTACTTATAGAAGTTAAATGTATTAATTACATAATTAATATTTTTGTTTCCATGTTATGAAAATCCCTCTAGTAGCTTGAAGATCTAAGTATTGTGATTGACTGGGGCAAATTTGTTAGTATAAGAACTTGTGATTGTAGCCACTGATACTGTAAAAACTTCTTTTATACCTGTAGAGTTGTTTAGGATGAGAAGTCTTGATGATAACTGGATTGAAAGGGCTTTCTAATCTTTTTTAATTGCTTTAAAATAGCTTTATAGTATTACCTTTGTACACATCAGAAGCCATATTCAGAATCCTAGTCTAGGATCTGAATACAAACTTGCATCATTGGGAAAAACGTGTAGCAAGTTGAAAACATTGCAGCACCCACTGACTATGCTGAAATAGTACATTCAGCAATCTAGCGGTAATTCATGTTTATGTTACTAAAGTGTTACTGCTCTTGATCAATGTCTATTACTTGACTAATATTCTAGTAAACTGTGTGCTTTTGTGCAATCCTTAATCCTTAATCTATGCATTTATATTTATGATTGCTTCAGACATATTTACATAGCGTCACAGTAAAAAAAAAGAGCACAACTTTCTTAATTGCTCAGTAAGAGATTTTCCATTTTGACATAATTTTATACTTTTTATATTACCTATTGTGTGTATCTCTGACAAATCTTAAAAGAAAAAAAAGCAAAGTAATGGATTAAAGATTTGGGTTAATTGGTAATGCAAGTTTTTGGTTTTGGTTTTGGTTTTTCCTTGTCTGCTAGGTGGAATTTCAGAAAATGATATCAAAACATTTGTGACAGCTACTACTGTGTCTTTTAACTGGAGTGCAATGGCCAAAGATTTTTCAGTTTCAGTTTCACTGAATGATTCTTCTCAGTTTATACAAAAAAACAATGGATTCTTTGTGTGGACTGATTTGACACCTGCAACTTTATATACATTTGAGTTTATATTTCACCAATTACATCTTGAATTTCTAAATGTGTCTCAGTCATTGGATGTTCAAGCTGAAACAGGTATATATTAGTTTGTTGTAGTCACAATGAATGCAAGGAAGCACTATCTGTTTTCTAGAAGAGTTAATAGTAAATTACAAAAAGTCTATATATACTTACACATTTTTTTAATAGATATAGGTTGTTTATTTTCTAGAAAGCAGAAATAAATTGAATGATAATGACTTTGAAAGGGCATTTCTTGCTAATTTGTTTTTTGAGGAGCAAGACTTCAATTTTGTATGTGCAAATATTTTAAGCTAACTATATGTTTTGCAGTCAAATGCGAGTCAAATGAATTCTAGTTTAGATGAAAGTGGACTGCAAACACAGGACATTTCGGATTGCAATTACTTGAAGGATATCGACTGAATTTGTTATATACTTTCAATGAAAGGCAGAGAAAATCCTATATGTTGTAAGGATTTGGAATACTTTTTGCCAGTGTTCGAAGCAGTGCTTTTGCACTGATAGGTGCCTAACCAACCTGTGCTGTTTCATAAGAAATGCTTTGAAGGATGTAGGATTCTGAGGCTGGTACACTTGATTGTGTACACCTTTCAATGCAATACACAGATAAAATTTAAAACCTTTAAAACTAGGAACACAAAAGAAAGGATGATATAAGTTCAAATTTAGCAAAATAACTGTTTTCCTAAAATCAGGAAACAATTAGAAACAGATGACTTGTAAATTTCAAAATTTTAAATTTGAAAAATGAAAAAAAAAAAAAAAAAAAAGAATAGAATAAAAAATAATGGATCTCTCTCTCTCTCTTTATTTTTTATTTTTTTCCCCTTTAGTAAGTTTTAGTAAGCTATATTTTCTTTTAATTAAATCAATCAGAATTTTTAAGACACTTAGGATTTTGAATGAGTGATGATTCATAATTAAAGACTTCTTGTATTTTCTAGTCATGATTTAATTAAATGCTATCATCTTCAAATGAATATGGATTTAAAAAATAATAATAATTATTAAATGTAACACTGCCATACACAGTACAGGAAGTCCTGAAAATACTGTTCTTGTTCACCTACAGGCACCTGTTCCCAGGGGTGGCTGGCATTCCAAAGCAGCTGCTATAGAATGAGTAAGGAGAGTAAGCCATGGAAGATGGCACAACAAGTTTGTGAAATATCTTCGCAAGGGGCACATCTTGTAGACATAGGGAGTGAAGGAGAACGTGATTTTATTTTATCTTATCTCCAGACAATTAGTCAAATAGTCATGTTATGGACAGGTCTTAATGACCTAAAGGTCAGTCTGTTTTGTCTTCTTTGCTATACATAGAAACAGGAGAATTTTAATGTGTAGAACCTAATTTTTAAAAATAAGTGCTATGCTTTAAATAGTCTTTTTTTTTTTTTTTTTGTGAAGTTATTAGTAGCTGTAAGAGGAATCATTAATTCTGCATAATTTGAAATACTGAAAATATTTAGCATTGCGGAGGGAAAAAAAAGGCTGTAGCTTTTTTTTTTTTTTTTTTTTTTTTTTTTTTTTTTAAGTGCTTCATAGGGATTTTATTTCGCCTGTAGGTGGTGCTGCTATACCAGCTTTAAAATATGATTTCATACTTTGTGTCCATTACTTTGTATGAATATCAAAGTCTGGGATTGACTTTCATAATTTTGGTGCAGAACTAAGATACTGACTGCTGGTTTAGCAGAGTGCATTCAGTATGGATGGCCAATGGAAGAAGGGACTGAAGCAAGGTATTTAATGTAAAAAGTTTAATTTCCTCCTATTGGTGATATGAGGGTTCTTAATGCCAGCTCTGCTGTTATTATGACCATTATGACTCACTGTGGTGTGTAATTTGGGAATAGCTACAGCGATAAATAAAATTATTGGGAAAGCTCTAACAATGATGGAGGCACTCTGCCAGATAATTGGGATTCAATTTTCCCATGACTAAGTTTAGTGAAAATGTATTTTGTCCTAAGTATCAGAAGGTTTAGAGAAAACCTGCTTTGCAATAAAAGTGTTTCATTGTAGAAAAGAAACTTGCAGTTGTGTTTAGTATGAGAAACACAAACCTGTCTAGATTTGTGGTTAGAGAGGCATTCTAGCCTTCCTTGTTAGAGAAGCACCTGTCTATATGTATTTTACATGTAATGTTGTTTTATGCATAAGATTTTAGAATTTCTGTAATTTTTACAGCATATTGATATTAATCTTAACCAACTTGGTATTTTAGGAATAAGGTAGTATTTGTAAGAGGCTGACAAAAATAGATATCTAATGAAAACATAATATTATTGAAGATCGATAAGAAAACTATTAAGTTTTTTTTTTTCTTTTCTTTTCTTTTTACTTTTAAATTTTTGATTACACAGGGAAGAGCTGATTGCCAGGCTGGAATTTGAATGTTAGTCTATTGTTTAATATTGATCATGACATGCATTTTTAATTTAGTGGAATCTAGTCAGTTTAATGAAAAAGATAAACACCTTATTTTAAGAATGGCAAGGGATGATTATAAAAGTATTTTTCTAGCACTTCTTTCTTAAATATTTGTCTTTAATTAGCATCTTCAAGTACTATATGTTTCAAGTACTGTATGAGTGTGTTGCAGTCCTGTCACTGTTGTCATTTGCTCATCCTTTAAGAACTCCAAATTGTAATTACATGAATATGAGTCTTAGGAGTTCAAAGATCATGGGACATACATTAGGAATGGTGGGACTTGTTTAGAATCATGAGATTAAAAAATACAGATTCAGTTATGTTTTTCTTTGGTGTTTGAGTTAATGAGTTATGAGTTAAATTTCTGTTTGCAATGTTTTTCTCTCAATACCCATGGGAGTTTAAGTATTCTATGAAATTAAATGAAAGTTTAGTTTATAACATACTCGGAGGATTTCATCAGCCTTAGGAAAACTGTGGAACACTATGACACTGATAAAAGTTAGTAACACTGCAAGGCATGATAGTTCTGTAACATTTGAATTCTGTTTCTCCTTCTTTAACTCTATTTGGATATGTAACTGCATTAAAATCTTTACTGACATGGGTGAGCATTCCTGTGAAAGACAATTGGGTACCCTGGTCATTTAGGTCTCTGTTCTGCGTAAGAAAGATGGGAGCACTTGGGTGATGTACTTACATCTGTCCTGACACTCTGTGGAGGTCTTCAGATTTAGAAAGTAAAAAGGGTAGGCAAAGACTAAGGTTTCTCTTACAAGCCCAGCTACAAAGGTTTCAAAGACCACTATAAGAAAAAAATATGCATTGAGGTACACAGTATTTTTGAAATACTAGGCTAGACACACAAGTCCTTCTAAAAGTCAAGCTGAGTTAGATATTTAATTTTTTTACCACTGGAAATCTTCACACTCTTGTGGAAATGAAAGACATCACACCATTTTGATTTCTTTTAAAACAACAGAAGAATTGAATAAAACTGGCTTAGTCTAAACCAACGTTGGTTGGTTGGTTTTCTCAGAGAAATGAAAACCGTGTTTTCTGGTGGAGTGCAGACTGAAGCTTACCTCCCTCTAGAGAGGGAGGTCTATATTACAATACTGTGAGCATATTTTATAGGCACCTTTCTCCCAAATTATCAGACTGTCTCAGTCTAGTGTATGGACTATTCTGCTGTAGAAATGGGAAATATTTCAAAGGTTAGGAACTTTGAATTAGGTGTGATTGTCCTAACTACTGAACTACTGCCATGTGGGACAATGAGGAAAAGGTTGCATTTCCCTGTTTGACTGTGAATCAAGCCCTGGGTTTTGTTTAAGCTAAACTTTTTGCTTTCGGACCAAATTTATGAATATTTGATAGCTGACTGAATTTGTTTCTTTTCCATTACTAACATTTTTAGAAAATTATCCATCCATGATTATTTGATAATCAGTGTTTTTAAAAGGATTGTCTGTAATGATCAAACAGTCTACATTATTCCTATACAGATTTTATTAAAATGTTGTATCTACTACTTTATTTTAATCGAGGGGGGAAGAATTTTACACTGAAATATTTTTCATTCAAAATGTTCCCATGCAATTAATTTTAGAAATCAAATATGTAAATTTTGGATGTTTAGGAGATACCCTTGCAATGAGAAAAGCTTCAGTAATTCGTTAATGTAATGTAAAAATATATGTATTCCTTCATTTTTTCCACATAGGACGAAGGTCAGCTGTTGTGGACAGATGGATCTCCTTATCTTCTAAAGGCTGGTATCTCATCTTTGTCAATGATACCAGAAAATGAAACAGACTGTTATGCTCTTCAGAGAGATCACAGTGGTCCAGACTACTTCTTCACAGGATTTTTCTGCTATATACAGCTACCATATATTTGTGAATATGAATGTAACTATATTTCTTCCAATCTTTTGCATTTATTTTAACAACCCCTCTCCCCCCCCCCCCATATTTGTCTTTGAATATACAAACATAAAAAGAACAAAGTTTTCATGATTTTGAATGACTTCATTTTTGATGTTCTTTTTCAGTACCCCTCGTACCAGAAAACTTCACGTTTAGTGTGCATGATGTCAAGGCAACTGAAGCTGTGTTTATATGGAGTGATACGGACATCTGGCTTAAGTCAGGCTTTGCCCTCATAATTAAGTATTATTTTGATCATATGAAACCATACATTCTGAGCTTGCCTGTGAATACAACACAGAGAAAAGTCATGCAGTTGTCTCCTGGCCTTTGCTACAGTTTTTTACTAGCAGCAAGGAACTCAGATGGGGCACAGACTGTCTTAAGTCCAATTCTGAAGGTAGAAACAAGTAAGTTACAAAAATATATCGTAATAAAAACCACATAATCATAACCACATAATTTTTCATGCTTTTCTTTTGATTATGTTATTCATTTTGTTGCTATTTATTCTGAAATCAGAAATAAATTTGAACATGACTTCTGAATCCAGGATTCACCTGCTTGTAGAGCTGATTCCAAAATCTTTGTTTTGTTTTTGTGCTAAATTGCTTATGAGAATAATGAGGAAGGGTAAGGTGTTTTCACTGGCCACAAGCAGAATGCCAGCTGCAACTTCAACTTCTGTGAAGTGCATTTTAAAAACTCATTGTTAGTTTGATTTTAGTCACAGAATTCCTACTGATGTGTAAAGATAAAGCTAGATATCAGAGTAGTAGCAAGATGTTTTTTAGCCATGCTGATGAAACGGAGTAGCAGACTTTCCAATCTAAAGTAAAAGTTTTTGTTGAAATAGAGGTAACCTCTTATACCTGCAGTAAAGATTAGAACAAAGTTTATGGTTTAAAAATACATTGCGTTTTGACCCACTACATGATGCTGTGTGGTGTAAGAAAAAAGTTATGAAGCAATTAACTTATGTTCTAGTAAAATTTAGCTAGCTGTCATTTGGATGAAGTCAAATGAAATGGGCCTGTGGATAAAGATGAAAAATACCTTCGAATACAAAGGTGAACAAATAGATATGTCTTCAAGGAAAAATTACTTCATGGACACAAATATAATGCTAAAGGTGCTCCATCTACCAAAGACTGACACTATAGAAGAGCTATCTATTTTACTACTTGGTTAGCTTTTGAGTGAATCTAATAGTTTTGTACTTTGATTTGAACAGTGCTAACTATAAATTTATATGTAATTATTTAGCGATGTGCCTTGTATTTTATACACTTAATATTTTTATTGTTTATATACTTATAAATACACACACATAACTGCAAAAAAAAAAATATTTTTTGTCAACAGATGTATAACCAGTTAACTTTAAATGTATGCGAGGAAAAAAATACATACTATTATTATTATTATTTTTAAAATCAGCAAGAAGCTGTTAGACAAGGGATTTACAAGTTTTGATCTGATGCCTGAGAATTAATTTTAGGTGCAGAGTTTCTTCAGCTTCCATTTCTGTGGTACTGGGAAAATGTTCTGATTTGTAGAAGTTAGAGAAAGCATACTCCCTTAAATTTTTTGCCAATTTTGTAAAGGCAATCCAAATATGAGACGGAAGTCCTTTGTCTTAAGGTCAGAACAAAATGCAGGGTTTTCTTTAGGGGAAAGAAGCTGTTCCTTTTTTGTAGACAGTACATTTTGATATATTTTGCTTCTTCACCCTCTGGGCTACTTGAAAGTCCCCCCATCTTCTCTGCCTACCTGCCTCTCTGGCCCCTAGTCAGGTGGCTTGTTTTCTATTTATTAGGTGTTGTACTGCAAGTTCCCTCTACAGTGGTGTAAAGATATTCCTGCTTTCTCCTATCAAAAGCAAGTATGTGTTTTACCTCAGAGATTAGCTTTACAGTTGCAAAAAAGCTATCTATAGAAAAATGATTGTCCACGCAAGAAAAAAGACAAGTTTACGGCTTATTAGACTACTGACTGAATTGTTGGAAAAGATGTAGGAGGATGAGGAGGAGGACTGATAAAAAGTGCATGCATTCAACACTTTCTGAAATTCTGTAGATTTTGCCATTTAATTCATTAGGATCGTGTTTACTTAGGTAATATATACCACTTGTCTGAGATGATATTTCTGGTCTAAATATAAGGGAGAAGGCCTAACTGAGAAGAGTGAGTTCTGCATAGAGAGCAGGGCAATTCAGAAAACCTAAATTACACAGAGTATTCCTCTACATATAAATATTAGTTATATTATAAAGGTTGCTTTTTTGTTTTGCTTTAATATTATTTTGTATTTATGTCAGTTAGTGTGTAGTGTTAGCTTTTCAGGCTTTATTTAACAAAATAAATCTTTGTTTTTGATAAAAGACAACAGACGCTTTTACCCCATTTTCTATTTCTAATCTTATTCAATAGGGCCATTGCACTCCCAGAAGTTAGAGACTACGTACGTTTCATCTGCAGAAATACATTTAAAGTGGAAGCCTCCACAGCATTCATCCAGTGCTTATTTTCATTATTACCTTATTAACATTTTGGATACTGAAACCAATGTCTGGGAACAGTTACCAGCTGAAAAAAGCAAGACTTCAACAGTTATAAGAAATGTAAAACCTTATCATCAGTATCAGATATACTTACAGAACGTAGCAAAGAAGGGAACTCTAAGCTGCCATGAAAAGCCTATATTAATCACAACAGGTGATTTCTTTTTTTTCTTTTTCTTTTTTTCTTCTTCCTTTTTTTTTTTTTTTTCTTTTTTTTTTTTTTTCTTTTTGTAAGATCATTTGCAGGGAATAGTTTGTTGGTATGTACTGAGGGAAAATCAGGGCAATTGTATTTTGTATTTTCTGTTTAGTGATGTAAACAGAACTTTTTTAAAAAAATAATTCTATTATTATAGAAGCTATAGAATCTAAATCTAAATAGAGATTTAGATTTATATATTCTAGAATCTTTAGAATCTAAATTTTCAATTAAGAGAATAATTCTATTCTCTTACTTATTTGCTTGCTTATAACACACTTCTATTTGCTAAAGCAATGGAATCATATTTGATAAATACTGTTTTATGGTTCATACATTTAATTTCAGCAAAGTAGAGACATCACTATGATATCTCAAATTATGTAGGTGAAGGCAGATTAGTTTTTGTTTGTTTGTTTTTCTAATTATTGATACTGTGACTCCAGTTACATTATCTTTTTTACCTGTATATATTAAATGGAGTGGAATATGGTTGGAAAATAAGGCACTATTTTATGAGGAAAAGTGTCTGTAAGAGGTAGTTGTCTACAAACTACTGTAAGGAATAATTAAATAGAAGTAAATTTAAAATCATAAGATATTTAGAAGAAAAAATATACCAAAAGACATTGTTGGGAAGGCTTTGTAAAGTGATTGTATGTTTGATCTGTGGTTTTATACTGAAATTCTTTTTCTTTGATTAAGCTGTCAGTCCACCTATAGCTGTTTTTATTTACCCTGAGGATGTACAAGAAGAGAGTGTAATTCTTCACTGGAAGCTGTTGCAAGAGGGTCAGGAATCCTACATTCAGGTGAAACCTAATGCAGACATCGGTGAAACTATGACGTTTTTAGTAAACAATACAGAAGCATTTAAGATTGATCATCTAATACCTGGAATGTCATATGAAATAGCAGTGGCAAGTGTGAATAATGGAAATATGAGTGAATTGAAGACCATACAATGCACTTTAAGTAAGATATCTTTAAATGCTGGAAACTACAGACTCTAGTCTAGTCTATTTTCTAACAGATTTTGTCTAACAATCTATTGTCATTACTAGTGTCTAACAGATATGGCATATCAAAATGACTTGCCTAATAGCCAAGGATCAAAACTATAATATGGAATACATTCATCCAATCTTAACTGTTAAAGGCAGAGCAGATGCTGTTAACTTTCAAAGACATGCAGCCTTGGTAAACATGTTAGTAGTACTGAATGTTGTTTAACTGTGATGAGGACCAGAGCAGGAACTGCTCTTTCCCCTGACAGAAGAAATTGATTGAATCATTCATTTGAAATAGCAGAATGGTTGAAACATTATTATTATTACTTTGGTGGAAAAGCATTAGGTGTTCTGAGAATAACGCTACTACTCGTGAGAGGGTGCTGTTAAAAGATTTAGCATTAGAAGTAGTAGTAGCTCAAAGGTAAAATCTGTAAATTATTTATTGAAAGATCTTTTGTATTAGCCTTAGTTTACCAAGATGTTGAAATGCTTTTGGAGTAGTATAATATTTTTTTTTTTTTTGGATATATGGAAGGAATGGACAGGATTCAGTCATGATATATATGTGATATGTAAAGGCTGCAGCTGTCAGATTATAGACATAAAATGCCATGTTGTCATTTTTTTCCTAAATTGTAACTGTTCTGGCTTAGCCTTTTGAGATTTATTTATTTATTTATTTATTTTAATATATAGCATTAGATTGAATACCTCATTCAGGACATAGATGACAGAAAAGTACAAATGGGATTTTTCACAGCTGTAAGAATGTATGGGAAGAAAACTGAACAGGTCAATATTGCATCTGTCAAACATATCTCATTCTCCATGCTTAATTCCACGTCCACATATATACATGTATTTCTGTCTATCGTTTCAGCTATCCTTACTGACTTACCTTTCTTGGTGCAGTTATGTTTGAAAAGGTAATTCACCTTTGGAAGCCTAACTTGCTTTGATGCTAAATCACTGGCCAAGTGTTTCAGGATTCTAGTAATAAATACCTAAAAAATTCAGGTTGTTTATTTTTTCTGAGCAATGACAAGTTTTATTATATCTATTCACCATGCAAGAATAGTTTCATGGCAGTTGCTTCTGGTTTGTTGTGTGCTTCTCATTATTTTCAGCCAATTTTAACATGTTGCAATTTCATTTTCTTCTTTTAGAGCCCAAGCCAGTTCAAATTGTAGTTCCTTATGTGGTTTATACCAATGCTGTAGTATTATTTGTTCGCATGCCTGATACTGGAGTATTTGATGGCATACATGTTACAACTAATGGAGGGCCTAATGCAACTTTCGTTTTGAAACGTGATGGTAAAATAACAATTGAAAACCTTACTCCAGGAACAGAATATGATTTCTGTGTCTCCACAAAAAGCGGAAAAATGTTGAGCTCCTTTTACCATGTAACAGGTGTAAAAACATGTGAGTATTTTAAGTTGATTCCTATAAAATTTTACAATATTAAATTCTGATTTATATTATCTGTTTTCATCTCAGTACAGTAGAAAAGACAGATTATTTAAAAATCACCTGATATATTTGTGTAAGAGATTAATAATTATAATAACACTAGCTGTTTTCTAAACAAAATTATAACTGTCCCTTTTCATTATTAAACTTTCTAAACTCTGTTTTTTATATCGAGTCTATAAAATGTATAGCAAGTATTTCAGGAATTCAGTCTGTATTAGATTGTTTTGGGGAAACAAGACCTGGTTTGACCATTTATTTTAGCCAAGGCAATAAGCATAAATGGAGTTGTTTCTATCTCTTGAAATTAACAATCTAATTACTCCCACTGCATTTTTAAGCAAGAGCTTAAGCTGAGTTAAGCAAGTGTTAAGCACCCGAACTACCCAAGTTTCAAGATAATAAATTCAACATCAAACAAAAACATTAAAAAAGTATTATGGGAAGGGGACTTCTTCTATCAAAGTCTTTCAAAAAAAATTTAATAACAACTTTAAAATTGTTTAAAATACCTATGGAAATTCTGTGTTTTGACTTTTCTATTTTTTATGATAATTGTAATTCCGGGACTTTCTCTTTTCCTGTTTTACCATTTTCCTTTGCAATCCTTTTCTACTCAGAGCGGAAGTGATATAAAAGAAACCACCAATATAGGATAAAAGGAGCAAAGAAGAAAGAAGAGAATGAGGGGGAAAAAGAAAAATTATTTACCAAATAGTGAAAACTTTGAAAACTGATTTTTCTTAGAATATAGTTTTAATAAAGATTGGGTTTTGATTACTTGTGTGAGAGCAATCCCTAAACTTAGCATGACATTTCCTTAGAAAACAGTTCTGATTTGTCCCTCCTGTGCCACAAAAAAACTTGGAAGAAAGAAAAAATCTGAGTTTCTATTAGAAAATGTGTAAATTTTGGTACATTCCAGCCAGAAGCAGCTGGGATTGGATGAAAGAAACGCAGACAAAAGTAGAAGCTCCTCCGTAGTGTGATCTGTAATATATTATACAAAGCTATACTAATTAGGGATAAAGAGTATTTGCTTTGCCTAGTCTACCCAGTTTTGCTGATCTTTCTGGCAAAATTTAGGTCAACTGTGAGCATTATTGCAGTAGTATTGGAGGGATTAATTTCATTCTGGAGGATTTTCCTGCCTAGGATTGTTGGCATGTTCAGCCCCATGTGATTTTAAGATAAGCAAAAAAGCAATTTTCTTTGAGTAGTGTCAATATTATCTCCTTGCTCTTTCACCATTTTTCTGTTTTGGAACACCTCTGTGTTTGCATGTCTGAGATCAGATTTTGCCCTCTACTTGTTTGAGTCTGTTACTGATTGTCTTCACTTTTATGTCACCATAGGAAACACAAAAAGTGTTGGATTAACAGTAATGGATTTTATTTTTTTCTTGTAGGTCTGGCAGCTCCTCTCAACGTACGAGAAGGTAATGTTACAGACACTTCAATAGAAATTGCTTGGGACCGTGCTGATGGAGATTTTCAGCGATATGAAGTCACATGTACAAACTGTGCAAGTGCATTCAGGGTATGCTTTTTAAATGACCACTTGTGTATAGACAATACAGTTATATTTTTTTAAAGTCTTACATAAAGTAATCAGAGGTTAAATTAAAAGCTATGTCTCCCACTAAAATAGGTGGAGGTGTAATTAGCATAATTAAAGCAAATTTTGCAAGCAGTTCTGTGAAAACTTTATTTGGCTTTTTAGGTCCAGAAGGTCAGGCAAGAAACAGCAACATTTTCTGATCTTATTCCTGGTAAGCTGTACAATTTTACAATTCGAACAGAAAAGGAAGGTTTCAGAGACAGCATTTTTGTCACAAAGGAAATAGAAACAGGTGAGACCTGTGTCGTTATATTTAGCATTGTTTACCTATATCTCTTTTCTTTCACAGTTCCTGGAATTTTGTTTCGAGTACAGAAAAGTCAATAAATAACTTTCCTTATTTCTTCCTCATTCTCTTTCATTGTTACTTATTTGACTGTGTCCTTTGAAAGTAAATGCAGTTGAATATGGTTGTAGTGTACAATTAACTTCTGATGTTAACATAATGACTCAAGCACGTGGATGCTCCAGGTGTACAAGTGGTACTTCCAGACAGTCTGTCTACCAGCATTACAAAAAGTAGTCTTTTCACATAGATTTCTGTTTAGTATTTGATTTTTCACTTCACTGATGAGTTTGAACACAGTTATCTGTTCAGAACTGAATTGTTTTCTGATATTCTCTCATTGGCCTCCTCTTACATCAGGACTAAATATGGGGCTTTCTACATTTATTTTTACTTTAGGTTAGGACATATGCTTCTCAGACGCACAGTTCTGTTTTAGTTCTCCAATGTTAATAATAAGTCCCATTGTCATTCTCCTTGCTGCTAGAGCTTTCCTTTAGTTGCATATATATCTTGAGATTAGGATGGGTAGTTCCATGAAAAAATGAGCATTAAAATTAGCACAGCAGCAGATTAAAATTCATCCAAGGTGATTAGGAGAAGATAGGAGAGATTATAAAACAAAACAGAAAACATTCTTGTCTTGTTGAAATCGAAGTACTCTTGCCTTCTGAACACACTGTGCAGTTCTGGTCCTGTTAGAACATGCTAAAAGCTTGTGTGCACACCCACAGCAGAGCTGAGAGAAAGACAGAGACAGGAGGGGGAGCCTAAATAATAGCCTGCCAGGCTTCTCTAGGCCCATCCAGGAGCCACCAGCCCATCAAAGGCCAAACTCCACAAGCCCAGAGGAGCACAGTGCCAGGTAGAAACTCAAATTAAGGACTCACAAGGAACAAAGTCCCTGTCAAGGCCCTTTCCAGGGCTGTCCAAGGAGAGCCACAGCCCCATTTGCCCAGGCATACAGCCCATCAAGACAAGTCATGGAGAGCAGCTATCCAGATCAGCTTTTGGACTGCGGGAGGTTGTTGCCTAAGGATGTAGGATGTGTAATGGGGTGCAGGAGAAAGGCAGCTCAGGACTGCACAGGACTTAATATGGAATGTTTAAGGGAGGAACCAAAGAGGAGGAGCAAATGTAGAAATTAGAGGGTTAAGGGGGTAAAAACAACCAGTCATATGGAAATGATTTTCTGTTCAGTATCTTGGCTGGCTATGCTGTTTCTAACTCTTTCTGGGTGCATGTTGTGTGTACCAGGGTGGGAATGTAGCAGCTGGGGTCAGACCACTGGTCTGTGGTAGCAGCGAGTGGTGTGAGGGTGGGTGGGTGAGTGAGTGTGTGGCTGCTGTTGAGGATCAAGCTGGATGAGGTGGGGAATAGGCAAAGTGGCCTGGGAGCAAGGTGGTGAATGGATCTCTCAGGGCTGGCTCCAGCTGTGAGAGTATCTGTGCTTTTCTGAGTGTGTGAGCACAGGCGGTTGGCTCTTGGGATCTGGGAAATCCTGGCCAGCTGTGTGATTGTGAGAGGGTGTGATAGTCCAGATAAGAGTGGGGCTGTAACCCTGGGAGCTTGTGTGTCCTGGTGCCAGCAGCTGGAGAGACTGGGTCCAGGGGCAGCTACTTGGCAGACTGAGTGTCTGAGCCCAGCTGCTGGAGGCACGCACCTTGTACATCTGTATATAAGTATTCTCACTAATGGACATCCATTCTCAGCCAGCAGGAGAGCAGGATGAGGCCATTAGTGCTGTTTGTATTTGTGTGAGTGCTCTGAGTGTCTGTGATCATTGTAGCTGTCCAAAAATGTATACATTGTGCATGTGTGCTCTGTATGCATGTGCCTAGTGGGAGTACATCTTCAGCCTGGTTGGACCTGGGGACATAGTTGTTTATTAAATTTGTAGATAAATTGCGGAACTCTTGGCCAGAGGACATTTGGTGTTATGATTGTGGTTTGGCTCAGGAAATCTTTCAGCTGCACAGTAGGAGATGGTAGCTTGGGAAGTTATTGAAGATGATTATCATGTGCAAGACTTGCTTTTCTGTAGACATCTGCTTTTGGCCACCACTGAATACAAGATATTTAGGTCTTGGCTCAGTATGTTAGCCCTTATGCTGACATTCCTTTTTCTGAGAAATTGTAGGGTTTTGAGGAACTTCACATCAGTGATGTTCAAACTACACTAAGCAGTATTACAGTGAAGCAATCAGTTTGGCTTTGGATCTAATGGTATTGAAAGTCCCTATGCGTGTTACTGCAGTTGCATTATTCTTTGTGTGGTTTAAATAAACAAGGACATGACATATTTATTTTTTTGGGGGGAAGGGGGAAGTTTTCATCACAGCCTGTTGAAGTAAGCCCTGCCATAGAGTAATATAGCTGAAATGTATTTTAAAAATAATGTTTTGTTTTATTTTTACACAGTACCAAATGCAGTTAAATATCTGAACTATAGCAGAGAGACTGAATCAATAACTGTTACTTGGCCACCAGCCCAAAATAAATTTGATGGATATGTTCTTTCAATAAACAGCAAGATCTTCAACAAAGAGAAAATATTATCTTCCGGTGTAAGGTATGAAGACAACATTTTAATATTCAGCTATATAAAAAATAGCTAACATGAACTGAAAATAGATGTTGCACAGTATATCTAAAATAAGTAGTCTGCAGAGTTATTTACGTGGGATTTATGTTTGATTTTTTCAGTTGATATACATTGCTAAACCCATGTGAAAAAAGGCCATTTTAAGAATTACATTTTTTAACAAATGACTTCTCATATGGTATTTCTGTATAAAGAAGAACAAATGAAATACTGCATCGGAGTGAATGCCTATAGAACCTGTGTGTCGTTCTAGATGTTTAATTTAATCTTTTAAGAATTTCTGGTACTTGAACTTGCTATCATGGAGTAATGCATCCTAATTAAGATTTTATCATGCTAGATAAGATTTTATCATGTTAGATAGTTGTATCACAGCAAAATAATTTGTTGACTGACAGCATATGTATGTATATCCACACATCATGTGTAAATAATATTCAAAATGCTATAATGAATTAAACTTATGAAGACACGTGCATTTAAAAATCCTAAAGAACACAATATCTTTTCTTTTTTATGTTTGTAGAATATACAAATTTGAGAATCTTCAGCCAGGCACTGATTTCTTAATCAATATTGTGACAACCAATGGACTAAGAAGAAGTCGTCCCACCATACTCAAGATTAGCACCTGTATGTTCACAGTTTATTAATAATATTTAGTGATAACAGATATGTAGGGCTGTTACATTTTAATGTATTGTCCAAGAAAAGCTATTTCTTATTAAATCAGTGCATGGTTTTATTCAAATCAACACATGAAGTAACATCTTTCTTTTCAAGCTAAATATCCTTGAAAGTTATAAATAAAAGCTTTTTAAGCACAAATAAGTTTCCTTTGTGTTCTATGGGAATATGCCAATAGACAAAACAGTATATTATTAGGATGATACAACTTTTCTATAAAAATTTACAAACATTGCTTTTATTTTGGATTCTGTTGCTAATATGTAGATGTGAATCGAATTTTTCAGATTTTTCTTAAGTACAAAATGAAATCTGTAACTGCACTGAACTGCAGTACAAAATAATGAATTACAGCAGAGTCTTCTGTAGATGTTAATTTCCTTCAAATTAGTATAGAGCATCTTGATACTAAATTTTGCATCTACTCTTATCTTTACCTCAGATCCTGATCCACCATCAGATTTACAGGTGTTTGGGCAAGAAGAAAATGCAGTCTATTTGTCTTGGAAACTGCCAAGAGGAGGATTTGATATGTTTCAGGTGAGATAAAAATGGGAACAATGCAATATCTTTTTACTCTTTTTAAATTTCCCAATGAAGTTATTATATTGCAGGTACTGCAAACCCAACAATAGTTATTAGTCTTTATAAACCATGAAACTACAAGGGCGAATACCATTTCTAGAGAAGGTTAGCTAAAGACATATTTCGTATTGCATAACAGTTTTGTAAATGATTATAAAATTAAGCTTTTAAAAGCTTTCAAAATGATTTTTCAGCTAACGTGCAACAGTGAAAAAAATTACAAGTCAAAGCTTAAATGCAATTGTAATGCAATAACTTATTTTCTTAGCTTTGTGAATTTTTAATACAAATTAAACTGCAAAATAAAAATTTCCTTTTATATACAAGGATCTAAATGTGTTGGTTTGAAAGTTCTAGAGTAAAATATTTTGATTTTTTTCTTAATGTAGCCATTTACAAGACAAAATTGCCAATATTTAATACCTCCCAGGCCTTCCCAGCCTTAAGCACTAAGTAATTTAGGGATTTCCTGAGTTACAGGTTAAATCTGAACATACATGAGAAAAACAGTGACTACCTTTCCTGAAATTGTTTAATTGTTCATGCTACACAATTTCATTATGTCCTATTTCAAACTGGACACTTTTTATTTTAATGTGGATATTCTTTTCCTTTGTGTGGTTTAAGAAATAGCTAAGACTGGATATTCACCATATCCATCCCTTTCACTATTTTATAGGCTTTAATTTCTCAATTGTCTTTTGTGCACCATTCTTATGTGGATGTCATTCTACAGTTCATGTAATATTTTTCTTTGTCTTTGATAGCTTTCTTGAGACTGGACTTTCACTTAGGATGTGGATGCAGAATGGTGTTATCAAAACTATTGTGGTGTTTACCCGTTTTTCTTTCTATACCTTTCATTGGCAATTACTTATCTTATGAACATTGTCAAACGTTTTTAAAACCTCTTCAGTGTGTATTTCAATTTTCAACAACAGAATTTGACTTAAACTTATACTTGATAATGGTTCTGGTGTGGGAAAATCATTGACCATCTAAAAAATTCAGTTACAATTTCTTCTATGGGCTTGTCTTTACTGAGTGATTCCTTTGCATTTTCATCAGCTAGTAGCAGCCCCATAGAATCATAGAAACATAGAATGGTTTGGGTTAGATGGGACCTTAAAGATCATCCAATTTAATTAAAGATCATCTAATTCAATTCTAAGCTTAATTTCTAAATTATTTTAAAAATATTTTTAGAATATATATATATATATTATTTCTTAGGCCATTTTTAATTTGCTCCTCTGACTCTTTTGGCCTGCTGACCCGTGTTTCTGCTCTGCCTTGCCCTTTCCTGCGCTTCTTAGGTTAGCTTGCATGAATTAGACAAGTTAGTAGTTCTTATTTTTATTGTTTGAGCACGATCTCAGTTTTTTAAGGATGACTTTTCTTAAAGTAATCCTCTTCAAGGTTCATATACCTTGGCTATTTCTACATGCCCTCTGCAACCTGTTTGTGTGTTATGTATATGAACCTTTAAGGTAGCCTTTTGTTGTTTTTCATACTATGACGAACATTTGCAAACTTAACTGCTCACCATGATTTTCTTTAAATTTCCTTTTAAATTTCCCCTTTTCTATTTAAACGTGCTAGACATTTTTTATTCTGTCAAAGAAGATAAGTTCTAATATTTCAGGGTTAGTATTACAGTGCTCTTCATCATTTGTATTTTGAACCATATCCTTTGCAACGCTTAGCACAAAATCTAGAGTAGTTTCTGTTCTTCCAGTCCTCTGGTCAGAAACAATCCACGAGGACATCTACACACTTAGTTTGTGGATCATGTTTCACCGAGACATTCAACCAGTCTCTTTTGTATCCTGTCTTTTGCAGCCTGTCTTGTATACCTTTGCCATTTGCAGTCGCTGTTTGGACACGGTCAAACGGTCAAAAAACCTCTTCTATAGTAAACTGTTCTACTGTTCTTTAAATGTTTAATTTGAATCAATAAAGAGTTCAGGGTGTAGCCCTGTACCCTTAACTCACTGACTAGGATATCCTTGATTTTGTAGCACTACCATACAACAAAGTACTTTGCTGTAATGGTTTTACACAGTTTATACCCTGATATTACAGTGTCTAATTCCCCCTCTCCTCCTGACTCCTATTATATCCTTACCTAAAACTTGAAATCTGAGTATTCTTAGTACCATTCCTTAGCGTTTCTTCTCTTCATTAGTGTACTGCTGCATTGATCTGAATGAGTAAGACTAGCTAGTTAATCTGCCACAGCACCATTTGCTAATGTAAGCTGGAGTACTTTTACAAATTTCAAAATTTAATTTAATATTCTTGTTTGTGGTGTGAACCAGTTCAGATATACTTCTGTATGTGGTCAGGTTATTTTTACCATCCTGTGGAAAGTAATTGTCATCTGTAATATTGATCTTTATGGCACAGTATTATTGTTTGGTATTGGTATCTCTCGAGCAAGCAGCCACATTGCACAGTGCTTTACCTGAATAAATGACCTTGTCTATAAATCTTTAATGAGGAAGGCTTCAGTAGACTGGTTGCTTAGTAAGGTGCACCTGCATAAAAGAGATCATTTTACTAGTCATTTAAAATTTATTATCCCAGCTCACCAACTTTCTAAGCAATATATTGTAGTTTGTGGAGTGAAGAGTACACAAAAGGTAGTTTCCTAACACACAAAAGGTAGTTTCCTAACTTGTTTATGCAAGATGTAAATCTTTAATTTATAGCTTTGCTTCTAGCATTTTGCAGTGCCATAATTCTAATGAGTTGATGTCAGTCTCCAAGATTTAGTATGCATTAACAGGTGCTGTGCTGGTACAATATGTAGATACCAAGGGGAACTGCATCATTCCTCCCCAAATAACAGCAGCTGAACCAAAGTCTTTTCAGTTCACTACCACGTTCCTCTTCTCTTGTTGACAGGACAGTACAAACTGGTGTAAGCAGCTGCAGATCTTCTTGATCTCTTGGTACTGTCTGCCATGGCTGAGAAATCTATGCATGTATGAGTGCTGGAAATGTTTGTCTAGAGCCCTCTTCTAAGGATAAACACAGTGTGCATCTTGCTTTCCATTCGTGCAAATGTGAAAACAGTGAAAACTCTTGCAACACTTTTATTCTTTTCAGTGGTTCAAAGCAGTGAATTTTCAAGGTATCCCAGTGAACAGAGTTGAGTGACTGATTCTTTCAGGCTCTTTTCAGGATCTCAGCTCTGACCAATGCGCAGTTGTTTATTTTTATTTTATTCTATTTATTTATTGCTAGAAACGTACTAAGATTTCTGAGTTATCTTTCTAAATTTCAGTATAGAAAACTATTTTTCCCATCCTGTTGATTAATCCATGGGTTGCTTTTACCCAGTGACTGTTCTTACTCTATCTTGTAGTTAATTGCACAGCCTATTAGTACAGCTGTATGACTCGGCAGTCAGAGTACACTTTATTATCCTCCCTCCAAGAGCAAAGCCAAGTAAGCATTGACTTAACTTCACTTTCCTCGCCAATTTTTAAAGATTAAGGTCACTGCTTCAGGTCATAACTATTAAGGAACATCGAGTAAGCAGTGGATCAGTGTTATGGAACATAACATAAAATTTAAGCCATATTTCTGATTATTATTTTTTTTAGCTTTAAAGTATTTGGGGATATTGTAAATATTTTTACATAAACAGGTAGTTGGAATTGCTAAACATTAATTTTATGAAGTGAAATAATAAATGACATATGAGAAATTACTTATGATCATATATTTTTTACTTATAATTACTTATGTAATAGATAATAGATGTTTATATAATAATACAAGTGTATACATATATTCAAATATAATAACATATATTATACTTAATTAAATTGGATATAAAAATTACTCTTCTTCCATAGGTTTCATATTGTCTGATGAATAATGAAAAGTTGCTTACCACAACTGTTTATGATAGCAGAGCTGTAGTGAAAAATCTGGCCCCTGGGATGGAATATTTGTTTCAGCTAAGGACAGTTAAAGGCTTGGATTCCTCTGTGGCTGTGGAGAGAAGTGTCATCACAAGTAAGGACACCTCATAACTTGTCTCTTTGAATAATGGTAAATGTGGATGCAGAAGCATTTGAATCATTGTATGTAAGTGACTCAAAAGGGTCAGAGTTCAAAATGAAGTTTAACTATGGTGGGAAATTTCTCCTCCTCTTGTGATAGTTGCTTAAGCAGGAGCCTTGTCTGTAATGCAGTGGGTTGAATTTAAAGTCTAGACATAGCTGTAGATACCCATTTGAAAAAAAGAAGTGGACTCTCAAAATTTTTACAGTTTCATCAGGAATAAATAATGTCAGAATATCATTCTATACTTAAAAAAAATACTTTGCATTTTGTTTACGATTGTTTCTGCATCTGGTAAATTCTTGCAACCCTATAGTGGATTTGATGATTGCTCCAGTACAAGACCACAAAAGACTTAAAGTGAGAAGAGAAATTGTGCATCAGATTGCATAACAAAGTCCAGAGTATTAACTCTGAATCTTGCACTCATTTTCTATCTGTGAGCAACTGTTTTCCAATGCTCCTGTGATACTGCATAAAACAGGAGACTTTGTATGTGTCAGAAATCCATAGAAAGGGATTTATATTTGTTTTTGACCTGCCGAAGGAGATAGAATAGCTAAGTGTAATCAAAATATAAATCAATGCCCAGTTTTATACACATGCATGTTATAGTCCTCCTCCCTATGATGGGTTTTCTGTGGCTTGTTGGAACTAGAACTCCTTAACTGTCAAGGAGGCTGTGCAGTTAGTTATTCAAAGGTCAGTGAATCACAGAAAAAAAAAATAGAAAAAAAAAAAAAAAAAAACAGAACTAGTTTTGCATTCTCATTAATGCAAAATGCAGCAGAATGACCATCATCTTGATCCTGAAGGTGTTCCCATTGTCTTTGGCAAGTGTTTTCAAAACTGCTGTCAGTGAGTTCAGTATATGGATAGAGCATACAGAAAGTATTCTCATCATTGTAATGGCAAACCTTTAGGGTTTTTTCATGCTTAATAATCCATACCTTAATTAGCATTTTAAATTTAAAGAAAGCTTATGGAAATGTAATAATCATGGTAGGTTCATTTTTTTTAGGAGGGCTGCAAACGTTTATTTTCTAACAGCAGCTATACTTCACATATTAATAGAGATGCTATTTGTAAATAAATATCTGCTATTTTAGAAGGCTTAATATAACCAAAACAAATAATTAACAAGGAAAAAATTGTTGATCACTGTTTCTATGCAACTTACTGTGTCCCTATGTGAACCAATGAACAATTTTTTTAAATCTTCTTTCCTGTGAAGCATGTTAGAAAACATTTAATTGAATAAAATCACTACTTCTATATGTTAAAATTTTCTC
This sequence comes from Aythya fuligula, assembly GCF_009819795.1. NCBI lineage: Eukaryota > Metazoa > Chordata > Aves > Anseriformes > Anatidae > Aythya > Aythya fuligula. The sequence continues at coordinate 42,438,866 of NC_045559.1, forward strand.
TAATTATTCAAATGAATTTACTGTAGAACCAGCTGGGATCTGCGGTCTTACATTAAAAACGGTAAATACTTCATCAGCAACTTTAATGTGGAATCCAACCAAGACTAACTTCACTTCGTATAAAGCATCTTTATCAAACAACACCTTTATAAACAAATTTAGGATTCCAGGAGCAGTGTCTAACTTCAGTGTTACAAATCTGACTGCTGGTGGCATTTATAATTTCACTCTGCGAAGACTACAAGGCAATATTGAAGGAGCTTCTGCTTTCATTGAAATTGTAACAGGTCTGTATGGTTTCTTTTTCTCCTTGCTGGTGAATGGTAGCTGTCAATACCAGTTTTACACACTTTTAGCTTTGTGTGTATCACCTTGTTCAATAACACGGGAATTTCAAGGGAGACTGCATGTAATATGTTGCTGTGGTCATGGACATACATTATTTATACCCTATGCAACATGTGTCAAGTGATACACTACCAGAAACGATATTCTTTGTCTGCACTGCATGTCTTTTGACCATTTTTAGTATCTTCATTATTTCACAGGTCTTCATCCTGTAAAGAGTTATACACAAATTGAGCTCTACCTCATCTGATTTCAGTAGTTTTTTCACTGTAAATTAAGTAAAGTAGCTTTACAAATGCTTGTAGAGTTAAGGCTTTAGATTGTAAACAGTTCCATTCAAGGACTGTTTCTTACTAGAACTGTGATTAAAGCACCAGGGTGAAAACTCAATCTTGACCTGTGTGTCTACAGTTTAATGTAATGTAATAATATGAAATAAAGATGAAATTTAAAAGACAGAAAAATGCTCCAGAATTACCTCAATAGATTTCTTTTACTACTTTCTTATGCTATGTTTTATAGTTTTTCTTTTGGCAATTATATGGTGGTATTAGAGAGACCTGAGTAGTGTTGGAAGTTCTCACTGACTGACTACTTTGTCCAAATGTCACTATGTTTGTATGTCTGCGTATGGGATCAGTGCTTGATAAATTTGTTGCTTCTGCCATAATAAAGGGGACTAAAGAAATAGGTCAAATAGAATGTTTAAAATACAGTGACATAGAGGTGGAAATACTTATATTTACTATGAGGTGATATATCGCAGGAAGAAGAATCTCGAAGTTTTTTTTTAAGTTTGAAATAACACCTCAATGCTATAATACTTTGATCACATTTTATTTTTTTTCTAATGAAAGGAAGATTTAAGTCAGCTTGGTTGGCCTAATTGTGTTTTTTCTTAAATGTATTGAGATTCCATCTCAATGGAATGAAGTTTGATGCTGAGCCTGCTGGTTTATATTGATTAATTTTTGGAAAAATTGACATGTATTTTGAACTCCATGCTTACTGATGTATCTACTCAACCTCAACTAGTTCTGTAGGTGAAATCTACAGGAAATTGTTCTAACCATGCTTTACACAAATTAACTGGCTATACTTTATTCAACTATACTGGCCACTACTGGTAAGGAGTGTATCTGTGCATGGAATGGAGAAGAGTACTGTAGAAGAGCAGGTGCAGTGAGGCTCAAGTGAACTATATGCATGTATGCATCTCCTCATATGGTTAAATCTTTAAGAGGGGAGAACTGAAACTTCTTTCCATCATCAATGGAAATGGAAATTCTCAGTCACAAGATAATGGTAGTAATAGCACTGGCTTCATGGCACTAAATTTCTCTTTCCGTGAGGATGTTTCTAGGCTGTCCACAATTGCTGGGTCAGAAGTAATTCAACTGAAGTAAAGAGATGGATTCAAGTACTGTGATAACTGTATACTGATGGAATAATCATGGGTTTGTATAAAACACCTGTACAAGCATAATAACATCAGTGGTAATAATAGTGCTGGTGACAACAGTAGGACTTAAAAGTTTCATAGAAGGAAGAAGTTATGTTCTCAGTTACACTTGCACTCCTGCATATAGATTATTGTTGTTGTTGTTCTGTTAGTATTAAAATAAAGCAATAAAGTAAAAATCATATCCATGTGACAGATATAAATTGAATATGAAATATAATAGTAATATTTGGATAGATGAATATTTCAGACCATTTGATGGCAAAGCTGGAGCTGAAAATTCAGGGAAAAAAGTTCACAAAGTATATATAATCTCAACAGATTCACAGTAAATAAAAATAAGTGGAGCTCTTTCAGGATAGAAGTATATGATATTTAGACTGGAAAGAATGTTATCAATATATTAACAATACTAGAAGACTTAGTTTGAATTCTGGAGAAACATGTTAGTAAGGGAGCTAGAAGGCTGAGTGCAAAGGTAGTGGCAGATCTGAAATGTGACAAACTATCTGACTGGGCTTGCCCTGGCAGGTATGCTTAGCTATCAGTACTATACAAAGCAGAGAGGAGACTTGCACATGGCTTTCGATTGTGCAGCTAGATTAATTATACAATATTAAATATACAATATTAAATATATATATATTATATATTTTTTTAATATATATTTTATATTGTATATATAAATATACAATATTAAAGATATATAATGCTTTAATGAGCTATCAAAGAATCTATATCTGATTATTCGCTATACCTTGAATCATTGATGCACATTTAAAGGTGCATATATGGGCAGAAAAAAAGAAGAAAGTGAGATGGTGTTGCAGGAGTGTGTGAAAACTTGACCTTAATAAAAGGAGTAAAACAACCAAATTTCATAGACTTAACTCATTAGACTTCCTGGAATTACTGGGATTCCATGTATAAAAGAAGAGTTAACTACCCTGTAACAAGCAACAGAACAAACACGGTTTCAACAGTAACACTAGTTATTATAGCAGCAGTGCTACCTTTAAGGTTTAGTACAGCAGAAACATCAAGACTTTGCAGAGATTCCTTGTTAACCAAACACTGGACAGAGATACCTGAGCTTGCTCTCCACAATACCTACACAGCATAGTTTGGAGATTATCAACCAAGTCTCAGAAGTAGTATAGCAGCTGTACTGTAAAATGCTTCTGTATCTGGACTAGTTAGCAGTTGTCCTTCATATACCCAATAAACTGTTCTTGGATCCTTTGATATTCAGGTGTAACTACTGATATATTTGTAGAGCGTTTACTCATTCTCTTTCAGAACCTGCAAAGCCAGAAGGACTAAAGTTCTTCAATGTTTCATCATACTCTTTTTCATTGTATTGGAGACTACCATACGGACATGTGGACAGATTTCATGTGAATCTTATTCCTGATCATGGATCTATTGTTATCCTAGATCGTGGAGCTAGGGATTATCAAGTATGTGCTTTTATTATTTGGATGGCCAGCTTTTCCTTATGTGCTGTGCTGATGAGGGATGCAAGTTGCTTCCTTAGCTATTTAATGCAATTATGAATGTGAAAATGTTAATGAAAAATTGGTGAAAGCAAATTTCAGCATCCAGAGTTTGGTACTTTTACAGCAGATAGTGAATTTTGTCCCCTCCACCCCTGCATCTTTTTTTTTTTTTTTTTTTTTTTGTCTGCTATAAAGATACAGCCAGTCATCCAAGGGTTCATGAATAGTTTAACAAAGGAAGGGCAGAGCTATTGAGTAATACAGGCTCATTAATTGTGTACTTGCCAGGAAGATCTGTGCTTAAATCATTAATGCAGGCAACATTTTGCTGCTGAGGCATCGAAAAGAAATAGGAGCAATTTTTCTTTCTTCTGTCTGGAAAATATAATAATATTGACAGAAATTATGGCCATTCTGGTTGGTTTGGTTTTGTTTTATATTGGAACTGCAAAGATACAGGTATTTTGTATAAATGATTGCTTATAAGTTTTTAAAGTATGTTTATCTTGAAAGATGGATTAGCTTAACTATCAGAAACCTGGAAGTTTTTCAGATTAGCTTTGTGTTTATTCTCTCAGGAAGTGATTTTAAAATGTTTCATGTATACTTAGATAACTAGGGTGATGCAGAATCACCTCTATAGATACACTGATAGGTGATTCTGTGATAAAATTAATAGTTAATTTTGTTGTTCTTTAATATTGAATGTTATACAAATGTTATGGAGGTTAGTTAAATAAGTTAGCAAAATGCTGTGCTGTAGCTAACAAATATGAATTGCTATTTTTACTGTTGCAAATGCTGCTGTATTTCTAAAAGCTTATTAACAGCTCACTTTCAGTAATGCAATGCTTAAAATTTTGAGGTTGTGTTGTTGTTTTGTTGTTGATGGGTTTTGTTTCTTTCTAAAAGACTTGAATCCATGTTATATTTTAGGCTGACTTTTCTAATACTCTACCTGGAACAACATACAATGTTACTGTTTCAGCAGTTTCTTCTTCACTGTACAGTTCTCCTGCCAGTAGAACAGTGACAACAAACGTGACAAGTGAGTTAATAATGACTGGTTATATTTTATTTTATTATTTTTTTTTTTGTTAACTATGATTTTTTTGAATAATCATCAGAATTTTTCATCTTTAACTGTAAAAAAAGGTACTGAATTGAAGGTGTTCTATGGGAGCTTGAAAGTTTCTCTGACGGGTACTTTAGGAGAAACTGGATGTGAGCAGTAATTGTATTAATCCATTAGCTTGGTTATTTATAAAGAAAGAGAGAGAGAAAGAAAGAAAAGGCAACAAAACAAAACATAAAGAAGAACAACTTTTGTAAGCTTTTGAAAAATTTGTTAGCATCACATAGTAATATCCGTAGTTCAATTTATACATATAGTAGTAGGCTTCTGAGATGTGTCAGAAAAATGTAGCCATATTAGACATGTATTGCAAGAGAATGCATTTAAAAAAAATAAATAAAGAACTGTAATGAAACTTTCTAGATTGTCTGAAATATTAAATTGGCATTAAACTCTACTTTTTCCATTAAGATATTGAGCACTACATTTTTTCCATTCTTACAAAAGAATGTTCTTGGTGTTCCAAAATTCATTTAATTATTTTTGTAACAGTACCCTAGCTTGAAAAAAAAAGGTTCTTTTTAAACCATACATTAGTCTTCAGTAGTTTATCTTATTTATTCTAGCAAATTATTTATTTTCTCTATAGTAACTTGAAGGTGTCTTTACTATCTGGAAACTTAATTAATTACTTTTTTCTACATATTATTTATTTTGTTTTATTTTATTTTAGATCCTGGGCCCCCTGTATTTCTTGCAGGTGAAAGAGTGGGCTCTGCTGGAATTCTGCTGTCATGGAATACACCACTGCGTCCAAATGGGAGAATTCTTTCCTATACTGTTAAATATAAAGAGGTCTGCCCATGGATGCAAACAGCATATACACAGGTCACAACAAAACCAGATAGTCTGGAAGTTCTTCTTACCAATCTTAACCCTGGAACAACTTACGAAATTACGGTAAAAGCTTTATAAATGCCTTTTATTACTATTGAATTATGCCTAGTTTTACAGCATGTGAGGCTACGCTGCATGCATACAGTGTTTTCTGAAGTGCATTGCTAATTACTGTTGCCATATAAAAAATATATTAGTCAGGTATTTGTTTACTGTAGTGTTTTTTAAATACACTTTAAATAATTTCCAGCCAAAACTGTTCTAAAACAGTTTATTCTGTTAATATATTATTAACATACAACGTTATATGGTAAAGAGCAAAGGTTAGAATTTTCAAAAATGTCTAAATCTTTCATTTCCATTGAGATTTAATCTTTCAAACCACTGATGCATTTTGGATGTTATGCATAGATTTCCAAAACACCTCAACCAGATCCAGAAAAGCATGTTGGTATGTAATTCACAGAATCACAGAATTGAAGGGGTTGGAAGGGACCTCGAAAGATCATCAGGTCCAACCCCCCTACCAAAGCAGGTTCCTTAGAGCAGGCTGCCCAGGTAGGCGTCCAGACTTTCTTTGATTTTAGAATTAAGGAAATAAGAAGGTGTTTTCTTGCCTGAATATGTATTTATATGTGGCCTGTAGACACCTTAGCCTGCTTTCTTTAAGCCCAAGTGTTTTACCTAGTGTCATGTCCTGAAATAAAGAAAATGTCATATTTTTCCATTTCCTTTCCATAGATTTTATTGCCTAGATATTCATGTGGAATATCTACTGTGAAAATCGGTACATGTATTTTCATGAGTTCTTTATGTGGAATTTGTTTACATTGAGAATAGGGACTCTGATCCATCTCTGAATTCTTCAAGAACAAATGACTTCAGATGGACAGAAATGAACTACTATTCTCATGGCAATATTTGCCATGCACTTCTTCACCTGACTTCCTCTTTCATAAGAACCTTGGATAGGTGCTTCTTTTTAGTGTAAAAGATGGAAAGAAATAACATGTTTTGATATGCCTTTGTGATGCCAGTGATCCTTTGTAAAGGTGGTATACATGTGTAAGAAAGTAGGTATCTAATGGTGGCTTGCTATGGTAGGAAGGTTCTCAGGCTCACTGTGAATCTAGTAGTGATGACCATGTTGATAAAAGCCTCTATATCCACAGCAGCTGCAGGAATATTTATTCTTTGATCTCCTGCCTCTGATCATCTAGAAAATAAAGAAATAAATAAAATAAAAAATAAAATAAAATAAAATTCAGCTACTATTAAATATGTAGTATTTAGAATATAATTTAGACTGTAAGCAAATTAATTAATCCAGATAAATAAGGCTATTAAGAGTTCAGTTTACAATTCTGAGTGCCTCAGTAGCACTTATGTGGGATTCACTATTAAAGGTTTTGCAAATTCATTTCTTTGCTTTGTATGATTTTTTTTTTCTAGAAAAAAATGTACATTTTAAATCACACACTTAGCAATAATTTGGCTTCGTTTGATATGTGTGGGAGGCTTTTCTTCTAATTGCTCATGCTTTAAACATTGATCTTAAAGCAGAATTTGACTCATGAAAGTGAGTTGTGACCCAACAACATCTGCCTAGCAGGGACCACATGGCTTTTGTCATGAGTAAGTGAAAGTCTGTAAGCTGAAGACCATTGCATTATCTGCTGCTTTGGTGGGCTTCCTGAATGGCTGACCTGCTAGCAAGCTCACAGAGTTGATAACTCAGGTGGAAACATTTTTTCTACCTCAAAGATGTAGCCAAAAAGAACTATTGTGTTTTCCTTGTCTACAGTAATTGTTGTTTTGTTTTGTTTTTTTTTAATTATTATTTTTTATTTTTGGTAGGGGAGGTGGAGAGAAGGTTGGTTGTGTAAAAATCAAAAGTACCTCTTGATTTTCACTTAGGTGAAAATTCTTTATTGTTTTAGGGTACCTGGTTTGGTCTTTTTAAATTCCTTCTGGTAAATACTATGGCAGTAAAATTGAATGTAGTCAACTTCTTATGATCTTTGAACATTCCAATCTGTTTGTGACAGTGCGGTCTTAATTTTGTTTCTTTATATCTGAAGAAGAATCATTTGTAGAGAAATAACAGATAAAAGTGATGATTTGTTAAATGTTTGAGGGTTACGGATAATTTTGAACCCCTTATTGATCATTTTGTGAAAATGTACAGTCAAGTGAGATGTTTCCTAAACTTCAAATAATTACTGGCAGCATTATGCTTCAAAGCATGGACATTAATATTCCTTTAAAATGTGAATTACTGCTACTTGAACTTTGTAGAGTACTTGCATTATTCACATAATAAAATTTGTCCTTTTTAAACGTTTTCAAAAATTTTGATATGATGTCACTGTGTGTCAGTGATCTCTAAAAGCTAATGGTGCAATTTTATTTTCAAAGCTAATCAGTGTGTGTAGCTAACATATGCAAACTTTTGTATGTTTGGTCCATGACACTATACATCCTATAGGTTCTCTACTTAGACTTCTTTTTTTTTTCTTTTTTTTTTTTTTCTTCTTTAGGTTGCTGCTGAGAACAGTGCTGGTCTTGGAGTATTTAGTGACCCTTTTCTTTTTCAGACTGCAGAAAGTGGTAATTTTAATAGACTTGTTCATTAAATAGAGCTGCTCTAATTTGTTCAAATAAAATATCCCTGACATTCCATAATTTATACTTGAACAAATTTTGATACATTTTGAAGAAAATCACAATTCTTTCCGTATTTCCTCACTCTCTAGAAAAGGTGCATTTTGTCTTATTTTCTAGTAACAGCATTTAGGGTGTGCACATATGAGGGTTTCTCATATGCAAAGCCTATTTCTTTCTTTCTATGAAAATATTACGAAATTTCATTTCTATGAAAATTTTCATTTCTATCTTCATTTTCATTTCTATGATATTCGAAAATTCTTACGATCTATGAAGCCGATCCATCAGTTATTGCCTGCAGCAGTACTAGGAGACTGGGAGTACTTATATTGACTCCTTGTGTCAAGCTGTTATTTGGTTAGTGCTGGAATCGAGTACCTTTTCTAAGCCCAGCACAGAATATATTCTACTAAGTTTATACTTATTAGTTCTGAAGGAAAAAAAAAAATAAAAGGCATAACTGAAATGAAAATTTGATTTGATGCTTTTGAAGACTAAAAAGAGATACAGTTTTAGTCTAGATTTCCATAATTAATTTAGTATTTGTGGTCTTGGTCTTTGGAGCACTCCAGGAACCTTGGCCAAAGAACTGGCTCCAGGCCAATTATGTTGGGATGAACGAGTCTCAGTGAAATATAGAATTTGTGCTGCCATGGTGGTGACTGTCCCTCTGTCTTTAGGACTCACATTTGGTTCTGTAGCAGGGCAAACTACGCACTGTCAAACCTCAGTTAACGGCAGGAAATTACTACTCTGCAAGAGATTTCACAATGAATTATGAAACTGAATATGAGAAGGGGTAGCGAGCTTACCTGGTGGAGCTATGCAAATCATTTTTCTTCACTACTCTTTGTAATTCATTGGTCATAGAAAACCAGATTTCAGTGGGCTCTATTTACTCATTTGACAGAGGACAACACTAGCATTTTTTCATATGAAACCATTAGCTTTTAACTCTTTTATGCTTTCTGCTCACATTTTTAATAAGGGTAAAAATGCTTGTTTTAAATGTAATTGGATGGTCTGTTAAAATTGTAGGTGAAAGTTATGTGTCACTGATACTATTTTTTTTGTTTAATTCTCCCTGTGATGGTTAAAGAAACCCCAACATCTTAATCAAAATAAACATATACAGTTTAAAATAGTAAAATTAACCAGAAGATAAAACTTTGTTTAAAACTGTTTAAATAAAAAGGCTGTAGTCCAGGGGAGTAAAAAACAAGATCTAGAAAAGAACTCTAGAAATAAGACCCTAATTCGACAGGTCCTAAGCAAGAGCAAAACACGAGGCATGGAGGATTTGTCTCAGTTAAGCAGTGGAAGATCTGTAATTGTGAACATTTGTATATGTATACATTTTTAAGGCAGCATAACCCTTTTCTTCACAGTAGTAAGGCTGGCTGTCACAGGAGCTGTTACTGCCCATGCCATCTAAACAGGGCAAAGACACCTGCAGTACTTTAATTCAAAGGAATTGACAGAACTCAGACAGCATGTACATGTAAAAATCTTATTTAGATTCCAAATCCCATTCCTTTGTGCTGTGCTTAATAAAAAAGTTCTGAAACAAGGTCCTGGAAACTGTCATTGATACAAAGAACACATTTTTTGCGGTAATAGTGAATACTTAAATTAAATTGAACTTTTTAAAGCTACCAAAAATCTGTATCCAGCTGAAAAGATCATGCAGGGAAAGTAAAATAGAACACCCAATAATGTCATACGCTCTTAAACTGAGAAAAAGAGGTCAGTATTTATACTTTAATTTCTTTCAGATAGAATAAAACTGTTTGCTAGTTCTGACATGGTAGATCAGTTACTTCTGCAAAGAATATTTTTAAGTTTACCAAACTAATTACTATAATTATATTCATCACTTAAACTAGAAAGAAAAGTACTTGATTGCATATCACCTACTTTAAGTATGTTTGTGAAGAATTGGTATTTCTTTGCTCTAGAGTAAAGAACCTAGAAATGGCATAATAAAAATGGCTATTTTTTTCTAGTGCTTGGAAGTGGAGTTGAATAGATGATAGTAGAGTGGATAGTTGAGTGAAAAAACATATTCAAACAGACCTTTCTTTCATTTGTTTAGCTTAAATGATTATTTAGAAGTTACTTAATGAAAACAGGAAAGCAGAAATCTTTGAAATATAATAGGTTCCTTGGATACTAAATGATAATGAAATTCATTTTAGATCATGGTAGATTTGTTTCTGAAATAAGTATTTCCTGAGAAGAAAAGTATGTCTCACTGCTTTTGTTTGTTTTGTTTTCAAGCTCCAGGTAAAGTAGTGAATCTCACAGTTGAAGCCTTAAATTATTCAGCTGTAAATCTGATCTGGTTTCTCCCTCGGCAACCAAATGGAAAGATAACTAGTTTCAAGATTAGTGTGAAACATGCAAGAAGTGGAATTGTAGTGAAAGATGTCTTGGTTAAAGTAGAGGACCTTCTGTCTGGGAGGTTACCAGAATGTAATGTAAGTGCTATAAACCTTTTAAATTAGAAATAGACTCAAGCTATAGGAAATTGTTTTAAATTTGCATTTTGAGACCTAAAAAATTTTGGAGGCTTGCTTTTCAAAGCAATTCCAACTTTTTTACGAAGTTAGGCCCAAGGCAGGATATAATGGGTAAAGGAAAACCTTTTCACTTTGGAAAATCAAGAATTCATTGTTTTGGTCAGGGAGGACACATAGAACTGTTAATATTTTATTGTTATAAATAATTTGATAATGCTTTGTTTAAGTTGTGCTCTATTTTGTGTATCAAATTTCAACGTTATTTAAACCCTCTTCATAACAATATAAAAAGAACTAGAATTAGCAAAGTGATTTTCTAAAAATGTTTGTAGATCAAGTTGTTCAGAAATTGTCAATGAATGTTTAAGAATTCTGACTATCCATTGGATTTCAACCTGAATTTCAATCAGTGCATACCTTTCAGAATTTCTTGAAGAAAATTCTTCTTTCCAGCCCTTATTCTCCTTTTCTCCTTTATGTGGAACAAAGTGTTGTGATTAGTAGGATGTTAAATTGCCTATTTTATTTTTTTTTCGGGATGCTAGACTTAGTACTTATTGAAAAGTGCAGTTTTTAATGACAAAAATTATCAGGACTTGGGTTTCAGATTTTATTTTCAAGATCATTTTAAGCATTGTGAAAGCTCACAACATTTTGCTGATTTTATTTAACACTGAAAGAGAGACTACCAACTACTGAATCATAAACATTGATTATTGTAATGTCTATCAATTTTTCAGAGCTGGCAGAGCTGGCAGTATGGATCAGGAAACCCCTGTCTGATCTTATCTGTTACATATATGTGGTTTGTATATATATACACACATATATATGCACTATATATATATGTATACACAAACAACATATATGATACATATATACATAGAAATGTATATATACATAGAAAGACCTTGCTAGGGGGGCTTTTTTTTTTGGAGAGACAGAGTCTAAATGCTAAAACTTGAATCTGTGAATAATTAAATAGAGCCTAAAGAGTTGCTTCTGTTCAATCATGTTTGAAATATTTTGGAATAAGGGCAGAAACTATAATATTGTCACTAACAAGATGTACTAGCAATATCACCTAATGAAATTATAAACTAATTTGGGTATTGAAGTATAAAAATAAGAACCAGTTACAATAGATTTTGTTTCAAAGAGTGTCTGCCTTTCTTGATCTATATTTATTAACAATTGTATAATTTCTGTTTATCATATTTCATATTTTGTCTTATTAGGATAACAGTGAATCATTTTTGTGGAGTACTACTACTCCTTCAACTACTTTTGGCAAATCCACAATTCCTTCAAGGACTACAGTTGCGTCAAGTACAGAGGCATCTAGTCAAATGAGCTCTGTTTGGAATGAACCGATCAGTTTTGTTATAACTAACCTGAGGCCATATACCACCTATCTTTTTGAAGTCTCTGCAGTTACCACTGAAGCAGGTTACATTGATAGTGCAATTGTCCGGACACCAGAATCAGGTATATATTGCTTTCAAAAGGAAAGGAAGTTCTCAGATTTGTAGGAAAACATGCAAAATATCAACTTGAACTTATGTTACAATATACTTCAGTCTGACTCTTTCTTCATCTGTATCACACACTTAGATGCATGCAGTTACCTAATTTTTAAGTTGATGAAATCAACAGAAAGAGTACATAATGTATTTAACACTATACGGTGGGTAGGAGTTCAGTTCCTGTGAAAAGTTAAATCAAATATGCCTAGGATAGCTATTTTTTTTCCTTAATTTTATGAAAACTAAGGATAATTCAGGAACTGCAGTTATTAATGGTACAATGGAAGGAGAATTAAAAATTAAGGGAACAGGTATCAGGTATAGTATTCAAAAAGCATATGTGTTGTATACATAGCAATGAAATTAAAGCTTTTTTGGTTTTGTGGAAAAACAAGCAGTATAGAGAAAACTCCTTTCCCATGGTTCCTCAGTCTGGATCTGTTGCGGAAAGTTGTTCAGTGCTAAAGAAATCTCTAATCACTAGGAAAGTTGGTTTTTGGAATATTCACAATACTCAGAAGTTAGAATTGAAAGCGAAGGTCATCCAGAAGAAGTTTTGTAATTGCCCCTACGTAGTGGGCAACACTATTAATACAGCCATACCAAAAATGTATGTTTCTAAAGGAATGCTGTTCTGGCTTTCTTTTTACTTTTTTTTTTTTTTTTTTTTTTACTTTTTTTTTTACTTCCTTTACATCCTGCTTTTGCCTGATTCAGTTTGATATTACTGTTACTCTTTCATATATCCAAAATTCGTAGTACTGTTCAGATGAAAATAAATGTAATTCTCTTCTAGCACTGTTCATTTGAATGGCTTTGCTAGAATTAAAATATCCTTTGTTTTCAGTTCTGTCTGGGGATAATGAAGTTTTGGATTGTTTCTGTTCTAACATTTGCAGGGCTGCTGTCCAGTTCATTTTTCATCCTATCAGTTTCCTAAGATAGGTGCACTGGTAATAACAAAATGTTGGGAAGTACTGGAAAGCTTATGCTGTAGGGCTTGGTTCTGCCAAATACACAGAAATACACAGAAAGGTGTCAACCGAAGAGATCTTTGGACCTTATCAGTACTTATCCTTACAACCAGAGTTCATCCATTAATGCATGGTCTGGGAAAAGGGAAGTTGGTTACTGGTCTATGTGGGTGGTGGTGACCCACCAGCACCCCTGCCACCAGCTTAGTAAGTCTTTCCTCTTAGAAGCATGCAAGTTTCTGAATCTACCTGTATTGGGTCTTTACCTCATGAACATTCAGGTGCTTGCTAAAATCTTTCCCTGTGAGTTCTGCATGCGTGCATGCTAAGGATACTTTTCTGAAGCTGATTATAACATTGGCTGGTGATTTGTTAGGAAGACATTATGAAATAATAGATGTTTTGCCTCATGATTTTTACAGACTTAACTTTCCTTTGTTTTGGTGTGAAAGATATCTTTATATGTTGGAATGGATATTGATCTATATAGCCTACACAGTAAAACTATGATTTAGGAATGTTGTTTTGCAATTACTGTAACAGCCTACCACCTCCTCCAATATCAAGCACCATCATCCAGTCTCTCTGCAATTACTGAAATCCACTTCCCTTTTTTCAAATGTCTTATTCTTTTGAGAATCTCTTTAGAGTCACACCAGCTAGCACCCCAAGTTGCCAGTTTCTCCTATGGCCAAAACCTTGCATCTCAGTACATGACTTGATTGTTTGAGGTGAGGCTGAAGGAAGAGGAATTGGGTTCGTGTTAGCAGATGGTGGGATGGAGAGTGCATTTGTTTCAAATACCACTTTGCTCACAAAAGAAAATGGCATGGATTTGTTGTCATACCTATCTGGCAGCACAAGAAAAATTATATATCCCTATAGTATAGTATAGTATAGTATAGCATAGCATAGCATAGCATAGCATAGCTCAGTGATGTTTTCTTTTAAAATGCTGAAAATTGTTTTTGTCCCTTCCAACCAGAATTTTCAGAGCCATGCTGAAGCTCTCCTATGTTCTTGACAAAGATGGTACCTTTCTGGCTTTGATTTTATAATAATGCATTTTAAAATGCTTTAAAGAAGTTGCTTTTCTTTTAAATATGAATTACATTACAGCATGTTCTCTGAAAACCCAGCTGTGATGGCTGTCAAGGGAGGATGTTTCTACAAAGAGAAAAATGTTTAGAACTTGAAAAAATGGTCTACAGTTGAAAAAATGGTCTAAATTAACTTTTCCATCTGTACAGAAAAATTAAAATGTGTCGGCCATCTCTAATGTGGTCAATATTTTAGGAAACTTGTTTTTACAAAAAAAAAAAAACAAACAAACAAAAAAAAAAAACTTTTTAATGGTATTGTGTGAATATTTTTTGAAGGATCAGTTTGAATGTCCACATTGGCTTAAATCTCATATATGACATATGAAGACCAGATTTTCATAGTAATTTGTATCAAGCAGTTTCAGTATTTTTTTTTTTATTTTTTTTTTTGGGGGGGGGGTATGCAGCATTTTTCCAAATCAGGTTTATTTTAACTCTATATGAATGAAAAGAATTATACCTCCTTTAGTTGTCTTTGAATTTGGTTTTCCATCTCAGTGATAATCTCTCTTTAGATTGTGAAGGTATGCTTTAGAAAGGAAGGTATGCCTTAGAAAGGACAGGGATTGAATTCCATAATCACTTGAGTTTATGATTCATGTAATTTATGTGAATAATTCCATTAAAATATAATGTTAAATGTTTTTGCAGTCTTAATCATTACTGGGTTTGCATTTTTGGATAAGGAGGTATATCTGTGCTGTCAGAAATCTATGTGATGTACTCTATATGGGCTTAAAAAATGTTCAGGAAAGAAAATCTTACCAATGTGATCTCTACAGTGCTGAACATCACGATACTATTTGAGCATCTTCTGTATATAATCTGTTTCATGATAAAGTCCATGTTAAACCTGATAGAATCCCTTTATCTTTTAATGATTATTTGCATACTACCAGCTCTCTTGATATCTTTCACAAGCATAACCCTAAAAATAAATGAAATAAAAAATAGCCATTTTAATGAGCTGTGCTTTTAATGTAACTTTCCTGCAGCACATTTACTGTTTATGTTTAAAATGTTAAATTGTCTGATATGTGGTTCTTGGAAATCCTAATCTCAATTATTTTATGTTCAAAGACTTTTTCCAATATTGTTTAAGTTCCAGAAGATCCACCACAAAATTTTGCCAAGAGCAACATTACAGCAAAGTCTTTCTCAGTGACGTGGGACCCACCAACCATTGTAACAGGAAAATTTGGTTACAGAGTTGAGCTGCATGGGCCATCTGGTAAGTTTGAATTGATGTTTTTGTTTCATTTATATTTTTGTGATTTTTTCCTTACACTGTCACTCTTATTGTCACTACCAGTCAATAATGAATATTTGAAAGCATTGTTATCTATGCTTTTCTCTATTAAAATCATTAGGAGTTCTTAGATAACTTATAATGGGCAGGATTTTCCCTTAAAAGGATAGGTATACAATTAAATTTGCTTTAGATATTCTTAAGAGTGGAGAAAATCAGCTTTCCTCAGTCTTTCAGAGAAACAACAGGCTAAGCTCACAGCTTAATTAGGAGGCTTATATATTCAAAACATTCTTTAACTTATGTTTACTCTTTCCTCTTTCTGTTAAATATTTCTGGAGGATTTTCATCCTTGTGTAATATACAATCAACTATGTGAGTCTGTTTTGGTGTTTTTATATTTTTTTGTAACTCAGACATAGTTAAGATCTTACATAACTACATATAGTTAAAGAAGTCAACGAGCTGTATACTAATGCTTTTATGGGATCATACAGGAAAAGCAAGTTGAATTAATTTATAAACAAACAAAACCCCTCCTCTTAAAACCTATACCTCTTTGATTACTTTTTCTTCAGGCAATCAGTCTTATTTCCAATGAGGCTGATACTAAATTTTCTTTTCCAGAATCAAACTTCACTTTTCATCATCCTAGACAGTAGCTATATTCAGTATAAGCAAAAGGTGGATTTTTTATATATTTGAGCTAGATTATTTTTATTTTTCATTCCAGGACATATTCTGGATAACAGCACAAAAGAACATAAGTTTGTATTCCGTAACCTTGTACCATTTACAACATACAATGTGTATGTTGGTGCAGAGACAAGTGCTGGGGTGGGACCAAAGACTAGCCTTACAGTTTTCACTCCTGCAGATGGTAAGTTTAAATAAATGAAGTAAATAGACTGTAAATAACTGATGTCAGTTTTTCATTTAAAGCTCTTTAGGTACCGTTCAAAAGAAACAATGGGCGTGTTATTGTAAAATAAAAGTATTTTCTACCTGAATGGAAGTAGTGTTTTTTAATTTGGTAATTAAATTGCAGGTCACCCTTCTAGTCGTTAGATGGCAGCAAGTGGTAGGGAAATAACTACGGAAATACACCTCGGCTGCTTTCTTCAACCCTGAACATCTTGTTTGACTAATTTTCTCTAAATCCAGGGTCTCATACCAGTTTTGAAGGTAGCCACCTTCACAGAGTGCAGCTCTGAGGCAGATGCAACACTGAGATCCTTTCCTGGGAAAGCCAAGTAGTTAGCTCTGCCCCAGAGCCATCTATGCTATGATTTGGGAGTTTTGGCTCCCAGTAGTTCACTCATCAGGAGACAGTCCTTTGCTCAGTAGGAACGCTGTTTTGTCTTATATATATGTGAGATTGTACAGAAGTACTGCTCTGCAGCTGAGGATTCAACCAGAAAAATTTGAGAGTCGCTATGCAATATATCGTTGACTTCAACATTGTTATCTTTATGTTTATGTTAGAGAGCACAAATTTAGAAAATCTCTTCATCAGTGCTTGCTGCAAAGCTTCCTATTAAGGTGTAACAGCAGGAGTAACACCTGTCATTATCTGATGCATTTGTTCCTGAAGTATCTGCTTTAGTCGGGTCTCAGAGTCACTTTCCAGAGATGACCCAGCTCAGTACAGAAATGCTTATCTTCTGTCTAAAATCACTGTCATAAGCCAAATTTTTTGTTTTGTTTTGAGTGACATGGATTGTCTAATGTCTAAATTAACATCGAATATGCAAGCCTTCAATACGCAAATAATTTCAATTTTATCTTTTTCTGTGGTATATTAGGGGAATTTTTTTATCATTATATAAATACAATAAAAACTTTTTCTGAAACTCTGGCAGTCCTATGTAAAGTACTGCATAGTTAAAGAAGAAATTGAAACTAAAGTCATTATAAACCTGAAATGAACAAGATATATCACGTGCATAATGTTTTCTTTTCAGATTTTAACTTCATTCTTGGTATGGTATTGAATTTAGAATTAAGTTTTCATTGTCGATATACTCAGGTTTCCATACTTAGTAAGCAAGTGAAGGCCTGCTTACTTCCAGTGCACTGACTTGAGTAGAGCTACCCTGATTTAAATTTAAAAGATTTTATTAATATGCATATCATATCATAACTTATCATAGATGTGGAAAAAGTGTGCATATTTTTAGAAATATTACTTGCTTGACAAAACAAACATGTGAAGTAACTTTCTAACTGTACAGGAGCAACTCAGAAGATAGGGATATAAAATTTGATGAAATCCCTATTGTACTTTGCTTACAGTGCTGAGGAAGCTTGTACTAATCAGAGATGTTTAATTAAATCATTTTTCCTCTTGAATATTTAGTCCCAGGTGCTGTATCAGATTTGCATTTAGTGGAAGTGGAAGCCACATATATAATAATTGCTTGGAGGAAGCCACAACAACCAAATGGGATCATTACCCAGTACAGAGTTAAAGTGCATGTGCAAGAAACAGAGGTGACTCTGGAAAACACTATTCTCAATGGAAAAAATAAGGTATTTAGTGTTTGTTTGTCTGATTTTATATATATATATATACATATATATATATATGTATATATATATATGTATATATATGTATATTGATACAAAGTATAAATATAAATATAAATAAAGTATAAATATAAAATAAAGTATAAATATATATATAAAGTATATATATATATATTGATACAGATTTCCTTGCTAGATTGAATTTGGTCCTCTGTCTTATTCTTATTCCACTCAGAATGTGGAATTTACCACCACAGATGAGTTCTCAGTGCATTTAAATTTCACCTTCACCTTCTCCATGCCACCCTCTTCCTCTGGCTGTTTTTTGTTTGTTTGTTTTATCAATACTGCTATTTGTACTACATGAAAATCAAATAATTTCTGGAGAAATTATCCAGAATTTCTTGGCTACTGAAGGCAGGTTGCAATAGCCATCAATCTTATTTTCCCTTCTAGCCCTTTAGTTCTTTGCAGTATAATAGTTCTTAGCAGATCTAACAGTAGGAGTATGGATGTAGGTGCCTAGATCAATACATAGCCACCCAAGCACAGATCTAACACATAATCTAAGTTCTTAATGCAGAGCTCAGTGAAGGAGTTTGCTTTCAAGTTGAACGGTATACATTAAATAGAGCCCTGGAGCCAAACATTATATAAAGGAGTAGGGGGAAAAAATGAGGATAAGGATCCATTCATTAAATCAGGCTGGGGTCCTTGGAAAGTGAAAGTATATGACTCTACTGTGATACAATCTTTAATTATAAAGACACAGAAAAGATGAAAATTATCTGCACAGACATGTTTTAATGCTGGGATTTCCTTATTTTGGAGTTCTTATTTTAGAATCACATGTGCTTTATTGAATATAATTTTCTAATTAAAGAAAAAAAAAATCATAACAAACCTTACCTCATTTGGAACTCCATTGACTGCACTTTAGAGCATCTACAGGATTTCAGCTGTTGGAAACACACTGATAATAGCACTCAACAATGTTTAGCAATGAAAGGCTGTTATCTCAAATGGAAAAGCCTCAGAGGCAAATGATATTTCCATGTGGGTTACTATTTTCCTATAAAATGTATGTGAAAATGAGGTGCATATAGGTTTTACCTGTTGGTACTTAGGTGAGATTGTTGCTGTATGTCTGCCTGTGGTCAATCCCACCTAGTTACAGTGGTTAAAAAACCTGCTTTGCCGTCTTTCCACCTGGGGTCTGTAGGGAGAGGGCTAATGTGTATTAATTACATCACTGTAAAAGCATCTCTTTCTGGCAGTGAATTTGGCCATATGTGCAAGTGGGGAGTATTCACAGATGACAGAAGAACAATTTAGAGACACTGTAGTCCTGGATTATGTCCCAGATTCTGAAGGGGCATAATGATCTAGTGCTTACACACCATTTTGTACCTACATGTATGTTCTAGCCTCTGTCTTTTCAGCTTTCTTTGTTCCTCTCATATTAGTTGTTACTCCCTTTATATCTACTCCCATCCCTTTCTAACTTTGTCTTTTGTCCATGGTATCCTACTGACTTTGCCTTCCTTTCATTCTCCCTTTCCTCATATTTACTCACTTATTTTCCCTCACCTCTTTATTTCATTGGCTTCTATTTTTCTCCTTATCTCCTTCTCATCTCTCCCTCACCCAAAGGCCACACAGGAATATTTTTTCCTCCAATCAGCCTAATCAACCTGTTATTCTTTTTCTTCAGGAGCATTTGAAACCTTCTGTCTGTATCTTCAACCTTGTTTTGGAATATGTATAGTAGAAAACTCCCAAACTCAAATATGTCTTTTCATTGTATCTCTAAGGATAATAACATTAAATTTAAAGGCCTTGCTCTAAAACATGGGAGAATTGCAGTTTTATTGCAATGTAAACCCATAAATTAAGAAATATTAAGAAATTAAAAAAAAAAATGCATTTGGTGCTGTGTTTTGTTGTGTATTTTTTTGTTTGGTTGGTTGGTTTTGGGGGTTTTTGTTTTTTTTTTTTTTAATTTTTAAAATGAACAGAAATGTTAAGCTACTAGCAACTGAGCTTTTTCATGAGAAATATTGTTTTGCAAAATTCATTACAATATAGTGTATAAATATTGCAAAGTTGACAAATGCACAATTATATACTATATATAACGTATTAAATAATGTAATGTTGACAAAACTTGTGATTTTTTTTTATATCTTTCTAATTTTTAGTATTTGATCGATACTTTGGAACCATACATGATAAATGAAAACATTAAGCCTTCTCCCATTTCAAATTCAGTGGAAACAGCCAATGAATTATACGAAGGTTCTGCTGAAATATTTTCCAGTATTCAGACAGCTTCCCCAGTAGTATTTACTAGTGTACCTGGTGATAATTTGCCTACTATAAATGGAGCTGCTGAATTACATTCTGCTTTGGGTAAGGTATTTTAATATATTTTTCTGCCTGCTCCTTTTCTCTAAAGGACCCCCCATCACTGTCCCAAATATGATCTTTAGCACATGGTTCAAGCAAATTATGAATGGGTCATTTGCTGGAGTCAGATTTTTTTACTACTGAATAACTTTCTGAAGCAAATGGGAAGGCCACACAGGCAGGAACTAGCCCCTTGTCACCCAGCTGACCTTCTTCCTAGTGAAAGGAGCACCCGAAAGCCATCAGCCAAGCTGCATAGACAATCAGTTATTACAGTTGCCAAAGCAGGTGTGATTGTCAGGGATTAACATATCTCCAAGCCCTTCAGAGACCTTGATTTCTCTAAGCCTTTTGACTAATAGGTTTTCAAATGTCAGTGAAGGTAAATAGGTCAAAAAGTTACAACTTTGCTATATGGGTGACAAACAGGTGGAGATGACCCCATGACATGGTGATGTCATTAGTGTGTACACTTGTTCTGTATTATCAATGGAACAGTGTTTCTTTTCTAAGTATGGATATTTACAAATCATTAAGCAGGCCATAGTTGACAAGCAGGGGCTTAAGATACTGTTGCCATTTTTTACAATGAGAGTTTTGAACAGTAGACAGTCAATTTTTTATATTCTGAATGCATTTTTAAATCATTGAATTTCTCCATATATACCACCATCAAAGACCTGAATTATATCCATTAATGTAAACTAAAGTGGAATTTTTCTTTACAATTTTAATCCTAAAGGATCTCCTCTGTCATACAAAGCGTATGGTGCTTAAAATGTGAGTGTTCTTTTTACCACCTCATTCAGCTTGAGCTAGTCAGTTGCTAAAATATGTCTATATTGCTGAAAAATTGATTTCAGACAGCATCTGTTGTAATCTAGTACACAACTATTATAGTAGTTACAGTAAAGTTGTTGACAGCCAAGTTTTCAACAGTGCTTGCTGATTTTTAGATGCCTCCATTTTAATGCTGATCTTGCAAAACTTTTAACCTGATGCTCAGATATGTGTACCCAGACTTTGTCACATTGCAGTGGTGTAATGGCTCCTTGCACTGGAGGATTTTGACTAGCATAGTTGGGTTGCTGCCAACTTTGAACTTTATCACAGATACACTGAAAACTCTTTGTGGACATATGCATAATTTCTTCATTTTGCTGATCCCAACTCTTCTGCTAAAAATACCAGAGTGAAGGGATATGTGATGGGAGCCATTTCAAGTATAGCTGTTACAGCACAATTGAGAGGGTAAAGAGAAGAGAATTTGTCTTTCCTAATTTAAATTTTTTTCCTAAATTATAAAATAAATAAATAAATAAATCCAAAAACATCAACAGCCTAGGAGCCAGTATTCGGAACTATGTTCCAGTGTTCCTAGGAAGTATAGGAAGATTGCTTTTTCCTAGTTCCTAGACATTTCTCTCTTTTTTAATTTTTTTTTTTTTTTTTGAGATATTTCTCAAATATCTCAAAAATGGCTCCTTGATTATGAGATGCTGTGTAACATTTTCTTTATATTTTTGTAATTGCCATGAAAGTTGATTCTTTTTGCAGTAAAATAGTTCAAGGTTATCATGTCAAACTGAGTTTAGAATGCAAAAACAAAAAAAAAAAAAAAAAGGTTTTCAGGTAAGTAACTATTTCTCTCCATTTGATTGCAGATAATCAGTATGCCATTAACATTTTGGCTGAAGAGCTGTCATATGTTATAAAGGGCCTTGTACCTTTCACAGACTACACAATCAGTGTGTCTGCTTTCACTGCTATTGGAGAAGGGCCACCATCTGTTCTCACAGTCAGAACACATGAGCAAGGTAATGTGTAACTTAGAAATAAGTTAACATACATAACTTCTTTCATTGAAATTTTATTCTATTTTTAATAATTTCTTTTACTTACTGTTTTTTTTTCTTTTGTGTGTGTTTTTGTTGAAGTTCCAAGTTCAGTGCAAAATATATCATATAAGAATCTTAGCTCCTCCTCTGTTTTGCTGTGTTGGGACCCTCCAGCAAATCCCAATGGCAAAATTATTCATTATACCGTTTATGCAATGGAGCTGGATACAAAAAGAGCATTCCACACAACAACTTCAAACAACAGCTTAATTATGACAGGTACAGTGTCATTTGATAAAAAATAATTGCAAATATATTATGCAAAATCATTTATGCCAACTTTATGTAACGTAGCCATTTGTAAGGCAGATAGATCAAATCTCCCCCATCCACACACAACACAACAATCTGCATGTGAAAACAAAGCTGGGACACTATTGTCAGACTTGTCTGCTGTGGAGAGGTATACAGGGAATGTGAAATGGAGGAGAGGACTACATAAGGCACATAATGTAGCAAGTAGTAATTTGTGAAATGGATTTTCCATTATTTTTTTTTCCTTAGCCTCTTCTTTCCATACAGGAAAATGTTTCTAAATTGATAATACTTTTTCAGACTTGATTTCTCCTTCCCAGACAGTATTTGTATGCTGTTAATAATAATTTTTGTCTTTTAAGGTGAAAATTTTGATAATAATTGAAGAAAATGCATGCTTAATGGGGTTTGGGGAGTTTATTTGTGCTAAACAGAGTAATTCATATAGAATAAAAACACGTACTTGTATGTACACATACACATCCCTTGTTTTCACAACTAAATTAAAGCTATTTACAGGGTTGAAGCTAGTTGACTTATTTCAAAATTTATTGATTTGACTAAGTGTTTATTTGACTCTCCCCAGATAAATGGTATTATACTTTTAGATGGCAAATGTATATCAAAAAGTCTTAGAACAGCATCCATTTTAACAGTTTTATAAATAAGCTATGAAATGTTCAAGGAGGATTATCAGCAATAATTTGTTTTTTACTTTTTTTTTAGGTTTAAAAAAATACACAAATTATAAAATGAGAGTTGCAGCCTCTACCATGGTTGGAGAAAGTGCTTTGTCTGAAGAGAATGATGTTTTTGTGAGAACTCCTGAAGATGGTAAATACACTGATTGCAATGATGATTTGATTTCTGTACTGAGGTTTATACTTCTTCATAAGTCTGGACACATAACTAAGGAGGGGAAGAAAGCATACAAATAAAATCAATGTTTCTTGAAATTGTTATTTTATCAGTCAGTGACTTTATTCAGCTTATTTTCAGGTAAGTGCTAGAAATAATTATAAAACCTGCAGCATGACCAGGAATCCACTAATTTCAACTCGGATAGGCCAAGAGGTGAGGTAGGAAAGCTGAAGAGCTGAGGTTCCTTCACTGAAAACAGTGTGTCCCTAGACCCCATCTAAATTATAATCATTTATCTTTGGAACTCAAAATCCCCCCCCTTGGTTATCATATGGAAATTAGGTCGGTTTCTGAAGCATCTAGAAACCACAGCTTTCACCAATTCAGAAGCCATATTGATGTCTATAAACAGAGCTCCTGATAAAGTGAGCTTTTAATGGTATTATATGTGCTTGTTTTTATACAGGTTTAGGGCTTTAGCCCTCTTAAGACTGATCAATAGTTTTAATGTAAGGTATAATACTACCTTATAAAGATTTCTGAGGCTTGCTTCTTTGCAAGACATTATCCACACATGAAGGTACAGTAGCTGGAGTTGCCATTGGCAAAGAGAACTTGGGAATTTGATTTACAAAGCAGCAATATGAGTTTAATACTTAATCTTTCCTCATTTATATCAGGTTTTTACTTTCACTGGTTTGAAAAGAGATATTTCCAACTTTTATCAAAGTAATAAAGAAGGTAATTGTCGAATTGTCATTTATCTCTCACAGCTGCCAAATATGCTACATACAGGAGGAATAATTAAGTGGGTATAAAAGAGAGCAAAGGATTGAAGGATTAAAAATTATAGAGATTTATGAGGTTTACATGATATGAGTAGCCGGCCAACCGAAATATCAAATTAAACAGTGAAGCTTAAAGTGCTACTAATTTTTTTTAAAGGTTGCATCCTTCTACACTGTTAGTTTTTCCAGAAGAAAGGCATATCACAAGAACAGAAAATTACCTACTTATGTATCTTTTTTTCTCAGAAATAAATTTTAAGTTTTCAATTCCCTGCCTCTGAACATAACAGAAAGTTGTTCAAAGCTGAGTATCAGGACAACAGTTCATCCATTGGTAAGAGATACATGCAAACCTAGGGGAAGTCAGAGAGAGAATCACTGATAATTCTTACCTTTTTATAAAACTCTGTGTAATTACTCTTATCTTGTTCTTTGTTTTCCTTAGTTTTCCTGAGGTAATTTGTTTTGAGATTCATGTCTCTTAACTTTAACCAACCTAGCAATTACAACTTGTTTGACTCCTGAAAAGAGAGAGATACTTCCAAATAAAAGAGTCATTACATCTGTCTTAGATGATATGACATATTAGAATTGAAGATAATATGCTGTGGTGTTTAAATATTTTTAACATGCCAGATAAATTGAAAATGCATTTCAGTTGAAAATTAAGCTTCTTCACATCGGAGTTATCCATGTGGGCAGTCCTGTCATCCAGAGAATAGTGATCTATTACAGTTAATGTTTTTTATTCACAGGCTCAGAAATCAGGAATGAAATGGGTTTGTGAGACCTTTACACAAAAACCTTTCAAGATAAATTCTGAAATGCCTGTGTATGTGTACACAAACTTAAAGTATAATCCTAAGTTCTTACTACATTTTGTTGTTGTTGTTGTTATTTTATAGAGAGGTTATTTCAGGGGTGAAGCGATGAAGCCTTCAGAGGAATCAAGGTTGACATTCAGAGCTGATCTTATTCATAAGTGCAGCCCACTCACTCCTTCAACACTTCAATGTGTTATGAGCTCACTGGAGTCACATGAGTACATTGCCAGTAGATTTAGCCAACACATTGCCCTGGAGCTGGAATTGTTTTGTGCCTGACCTTCTCACCAGTGTATGCAAGATTTACACTGGGGTCTTTGGGGTTATCAATTAACAACTGTATCAGTAAACTAAAAGGGAATTCAGTTACGCTGCATACAGTCCCTTTCCTTTGTTCAGTTGTTGGTTGAGTGAAGTAAGATGAGTGGTTATTTAAGAAGAAAGCAGAAAGATAACATTCAAAGTTAAAGAACTTGAATTAGAGGAAGCCAATAAAAGGATTTGAAGAATGAATCTGAATGAAAGCAATAGACAAGAGGTTGTATTTTTTTGTTTGTTTGTTTGTTTTGTTTCTTTGTTTTTTTAAGCTGAACTTTTGGATACATTTGTAAGTGAATGAAAAGAAAAAAGATCCAGAAAAGCTAAAGTGTCTGGGATGCAAAAAGATGTCTAGTTTTATTAGTGGAAAAAAAAAAAAAAAAAAAAAAAAAAAGCCACAGAAATTAACTAAGTTAAAAAGAGGTAAAACTTTGAGAAGGAATGTGAGTAAGTAAATTAGTGCCTTTTTGCTACAGTTAGCTATGCATTTTGTTACAGTCTCAGGATATCTCAGTGTGTTAGAATCCAATAGGTTTATTAGATCAGTCCTATATTCAATTAACTGAACTTCTCAGACTTGTTTATTTTTTTTTTCTCTTTGATTTCTGTATTGTAGAACCAGACTCCCCACCCCAAAATGTAGAGTTAGTAAATGTGACTGCAACAGAGATATATCTGAGATGGTTACCACCTGAACAACCCAATGGTCTCATAACTCACTATGAAGTTCTCTACAGTGATTCCAATGATTTATTTATTAAAAATGCCTCATCTACAAGCATATCACTTACTGAACTGAGTCCATATACTCTCTACAACATCTCTGTAAGGTCATTCACCAGACTTGGCCATGGGAATCAGTCATCTTTCCCACTTCTGGTGAGAACTTCTGAAACTGGTGAGTATATGGCTTTTAAAAAAATACTGTACTTTTTTCAGTCAACGGCTTTATGGTGATGTTTGATAAACAAAACATCTTCTGAGATGAGAAGAATGAAAATAAGGGAGGATCTGAAAGGTGGAGCATTTTGAGTGAACTACAACCTATTAACGGGCTGATGTATCCAAGAGCTCTTGGGAGTTCTGTTACCATTCTGCCATGAACTTAGGCAGAGTTGTGGGCTTATTTCACTGGGTCTCATGGTATTTATTCAATTTCTTGATGTTGCTTAAGCAGAAAAGTTTTTTTAAATGTCCTTACTTTGATAAGAATGTTTTGGGCATTCCAAACATCTGTCCATGCCTTATGTGATCTTTGGAGCAAATTGTGCTGTCATTGTATGATTATAAGTTGCTGGAATCAGATATATTATTATATCAGAAAAATTTGGATAACAGAAAACACTTGTGTATTTCTGTGAGGATAGAAATAAACATGTACACAAAAAACAATTGCCATGATAAAGCAATTGACAGCTGCTCCCTAAGGGACAGGGATTCAAGACCCAAGGAGGGTCCCTGGGCTTGCAGGGCAGGAGCTTCACTAGCCAGGGCCTGTCCCACCAACCCTCAGTGCGGGGGGCAGCCAGGAGCAGCCGAGTCCAGGTTGCCAAACGAGTCCGTGGTGATGAGGCAGGTCAAGTGAGGAAAGTGAGTCAGCAAGTCAGGGTCAGGATCAGTTTCAGTGACAGTAACTAAGTCAGACACAGCCCAGTGATAGCTGAGCAGGCCCATGGTGGTGGGGCCAAGTGGAGGCCAGCCTGAGATGTCTGTCTGCAAGTCGGAGCTAGGTCAGTGGTACTTCAGCAATGCAGCAGGAGCTGTAGCTCAACCAAGGACACAGCAAGAGAGCCCTGGTTGAAAGTATCTCCCAGAGGACAGTGGTCAGCCCTGGCTGTGGCCTCACTGATGCAATGTCTGTGAGTGTGTCTCCAGCGAGGAGGTGAAAAAAAGATAGAGCAGCTCAGCTACTCTATCGCTGAGCTGGCCCCAAGACCCCACAGCCAAACCCCCGGGAGGCAAATTGATCTCAGGGCCCTCACAGCATAAAGTTAGGGTTCCTCACCCCCTCCCCCTTTTTTCCCCTTAATACAGGCATTCATGCAGTTTGCATATTTCACCTTGAAAGAAGGAATACAAAGGCTGTTCCTGATATGAAGAGTAAATTACAGCAGCACATGAAAAATCTTCTAATAACAGCTAGCTTAGAGGATAGCAGTAATAGTTATGGGATAGTAGAGGGAAAGTTTAGTACCATGCTCTAGCAGCTTTTTTATCTGGCATGTTAAGATGATTTTAATATTTTTTTTTTTAAAAGAATGACCTCTCCTTTATCAATGCAGTGCATGTCTGTCATATATTTTTGATCTTCCAATTTAGCCTCCTGAAATTTATTTCATGCAACAGACAACATTGCTCCCCAAAGTCCCCCCCAAAAAAACAAACAAACAAACAAACAAAAACGAGAAAACCATCACCAAGATAAAAATCAAAATGTTCACAGTGTGTTTCCTTGTAGCCAGTTTTAAAAAAAAAAAAATGTTTAAGAAATCAATGAAACTAACTGTGATCTTTTACAAGTCTAAATTTCATCTTCTAGTTCCTGATTCTGCACCGGAAAGCATAACCTATAGGAACATCTCATCTGTGGAAATTGAATTATCATTTTTTCCACCATCCATTCCCAATGGAATCATACAGACATACACAATCTATCTCAAGAGGACTGGTGGAACTGAGCAAAGAGTCATAAACACTACTCATCTGGTACTACGTATTACAGGCTAGTATATAATGATCTGGAACTTAAGGCAACTGTAACTTATTCTGAGAAGGATTCAACTGACCCACTGATTCATATCAATTAATTCCCTGAAAGGACAAAATCATTCTTGTCCTTACATAACTATATGCTGCCTCTGCTGAGAGGCAGCCAGTTGTGTCCTGCAGTAATGTGGTAGAATGGGCCATGCTTGGTACAGAATCTAACATGCCTCTTATTGTGTTGTAGATGTTTAAAGTATAAAGAACTTCAATAATATTTTTCATGTATCTATCATTGTAACAAAGTAAACACTGAGCTCACCTATGTATCTTTCTAATCTTTTTATTTATTCTGTCATTATAACTGCAGCATAATTCACCAGCTAATACTGGCAGCCGAATACTTCAACTAGTATATTTTCAGAGTATCACTAAGCATAAACTTTAAAGCATTCCAGGAATATGAGATATAAAGTAGTCTAGAGGGCAAGACGTATGAGGTGCAGCTGAAGTCACTTTTTTTTTTTTTCAGTCTCTAAAGGCATCAATCAGAGTAAATGCTGTGCCTGTTCAGTACTTCAGAACTTCTACTTGTGGAATAGGATCTCAATATATTTTTTTTCCATTAAAAGAAAAAACTTTCCCTACTGAATGGTTGATTTTCTGAATTGTTCTTCTTTACTTAGATTTAAAGAAATATACAGAATATACAATAGAAGTGTCTGCTAGTACCACGATGGGAGAGGGCCTTTGTAGTGCACCTCTGCATGTACTGACTGATGAGGACGGTAAGTCAGAACAGAAGTTGTGATGTTTCATTGCTTGTAGTCTTAATCTAATCTTATGCTTTATATCAGCTATGCATGGGTTTTATACACATTTTTGTAACCTCTATATCTATTTATCTACACATTCAACGATATGCATCCGTGTTTGCATCTTTGTGTGTGTGTGTTTATAGATACTATGTAATATGTTAACCAATACAATCTCTATGAATCATAAGATTGCTGTGCACGGGCATTTGGTCTTAACATCTTCTGCATTTGAAGGATCTTAATTTACTAGTATTATTCTAATCAAACACTAGAATTGAATGTTGCATTTTGTTCTGCAGACTTGTGAGAGCTGGAGAAAAGGAAAACCAAAACCATCTTAAATGGTCCAGGGACATTTCTGGTTCTTTTACTTGGAGATTTTGGGGCTCTTCTAAACAGAGGCACACATGCACACATAGATGCAAAATTATTAATATTATGAAAATACTCAAAGTCCATTTTCAGTAGTACTAGACTTTGAAATTTAGCAGGGGAGTGTTCTATGGGCTCACAGTAGAACATAGTCATTGCATTCCCTGCTAATTTGTACAATTCGTAAATCAGCAGAGGTACCATAAAATGATATTTGCACTTTCAGTAGCCAATGCAGTTGTATGAAGTTGTCACTGATCTCCTCTATAGATACTGGTAAGGGACTCCTGAAAAAAATTCAAAGCAGAATCTCAATTAAGTGCTGTGACTTGCATTTGAAGAAGCCTGTCTGTCTCTCTCCATTGCTTAGGGAGGAAATTTCTGAAAACCTAGATTAAAGCTGCATTGACGCAAACATCCCATGAGGCATTCCCAAATTGTCTCTTTCCATCTATTAGGAAGCATTGACTTGCCCAAGATCCAATTTTTGATGATAATAGATCTTTGCAAATCTCCAAGGTGTTGGTGAGCTTATGTTCACCAAAAGTAATAAACTTTTGTTCAATAGTAATGTTATTGGAGCATACTGGGAACAGCTAATTTGGATAAAACTATCTTTTACATAGTGTATTTTCAGTTAGAACAATATTAATTCTATACTCTAGCAAAAAAAAATCCCCTGAACAAGAATTGTACAATAAACTGGACATGCCAAGAAGATACAACATTCGGTGTTTCATAGATCTTTTATTGTATAGTCTCTGAGGACAGTGTAACAAGAAAAACACTAAATACATCTGTCACCATTTTTTTTGTTACTAAATGCAGATGCTTACTGAATTCAGTGAACCTTTGTTCATGAAAAATATCTTTGTCTTGAATGTACAGAGTTGTAAAACCTTTATGCCAACTTTTAAGATAGCAATAGAAGGAACAACAACTGAGAAACAAAAATATTTATAATACACCACATGTACTTTTTTCACAGGAACACAGTGTTCCAAGTTTTGGACCAAATGTTTCATAGATTTGCTAATAGCTATGCTCATATTCTCAATTTCCATGCATGACTACAACTATGACCTGAATTTTTAGTACATGATGCTATTTGGATTAATTTGAGAAAAACAGAAGTCATTCTAATAGTACCACATAGTGATGCATATATACATGAATCAAGAAGACGGTTTGCTTCTCAATAACATGCTAATACAAAGCAATATCACTTATACATACATAGGTATGTTTTTCTTCAGTAATACTTATATGAACTTCAGAGTAATTCAATTAAAATGAATTCAAACATGGTGTAACACTTTCCCTTACTTATGATGTTTCCCTGCACAGTTGTAACATGGTGTCATGTAAAGTTCATCTTAACATGAATTTTAATGGTCTCAGTCAATGCCTATCTTTATAGTTGCCCTTGTGACATGCTAAGTGTATGAATGTGGTCCTTATTTGATGGAGTGCATAGATTTTACTGCTGCCTAGTATCCCACATTTTTATCATCTCTCAGTGCCGTGCTTGTGCATTTTTCCACATTTTGGTGCTTCATATAATTATTTCCAGCACCTCTTTTTCCTCAGGGGAACTATTTAGCTGTATTTTACACGTGTTCATACCTATAAAGCTCTTGCTTTTATTAGAAGAAAAAACATTACAGCAACATACTTGGACAGTAGGTGAATCACTGTGACCTACCCATTGCCCCGTTTTCTCATGAAGTACTTTTTCCATTGAATCACAGAAACAGATGTTCTAACACCACCATGCAAAATCTTCTTTTATCATCTGTCAGAAAAAGGAAAAGAAGCTGTGCTATAACATTAGTTGATGGATACTGTACCTGTGTAGCACAAAGTTCACTTTCCATCACAAATAATTAAAATCCTATTTAAGGATGCTGCATATCCCATCAATCTTAGCTGTTTAACAAGATGTTGTGTCCTGTTCTCTCATTTCATAGCTCCTAGTTCTCCTCCAGAATCCCTCTCAGTAAAACAGTTGTCGGGTGTCACTGTGAAGTTGTCATGGAAACCTCCACTGGAGCCAAATGGAATTATCCTCTATTACACAGTTTACGTCTGGTAAGATTTTCTGGAAATAGTTCTGAGGATAAATATTAATCTGTAACCTAGCAGGAATGTTAGGTTTTTCTTACACAATGTGTTGATTACATGTTTTTGGAGAATACATATTCATCCAGCACTTAGAATACTAGCCTTTTGTGTATACAAATTCAAATATAATGTGGTAATTGAAAACTGAGGTATTAAATATTTTGCAAGTGGTTTCAATGTTTCTTTTTTATTTTTTATTTTTTTTTTTTCCTGAGGGTTTTATTTTTGTAAATTAATTCAAATTTTAATTAGAGCGTGATGACTTTCATTCTATACTGATTGGGCCTATTTTAAGGCAGGGCACTGGCTAATCCTAAAACGTAAAGGAAATCTGAAATTGACATGAAGGAGATTTATTTTGTAGAAAGTGTGTAAAAACAATTTGAGATCTCTACTAGCTACCATCCATATGGCATAAGAGCTCAAGATTTGCAATTTTAGTCTTTGTATGTGCTATTAGTTATGCTTGATGTTGTATTTTGTATATATTTATAACAAAACAAATATTTCTTTCATATATAATTTTCACTTGCTATATAGTTTTTTCTCCTTTTCTTCTTCCATGCATTTGTTTCCTGTCCTTGCTCCTGGGATCTTTTATTTTTTTAATCTTTCAAAAGGAATTTGGGCATTTTTAAACTTGCAGCTTCTGTCCTGTTCTCCGTACAATGTTGTTCAGTCTGGTGCTTTGCCGTTTCTTCATAGATCTATTTATAACTTCTTATGGGATTGAAAAGATTTTGTTTATGATTACTTTTAATAACTGTATTTATGCTGTACCATTTTATTGCCAATACAAAAACATGGCAAGCAAATGCTAAAGAATTCCACCTTATGAGATTTGAACCAAGTGTGCAAATTAAGTCTTTATAAATGTAATATTATTGGGCTTACATTTATTATTTTAATGTAACTTCACAGTTTTGGGGTAAGATTTGTCCTCAGTTCTTCAGTAGAAATTATAATTTCTAGTTAAGTTTGTGATCAAATGAATAGGAGTGTGCTTTTCTTTCCAGAAGAGTTACATTTAGCTTGTCTTGTTAATTCTGCTGTGTTGGCAAGGTCTGGTAGTCCTTAATAACAAACTATAAATTTAATACTGTCTTCTATCTAGGAAGGAGCTGCTTCATGATATAGATTACTGTTTTGGAGGACTTGA
Source organism: Aythya fuligula (assembly GCF_009819795.1). NCBI lineage: Eukaryota > Metazoa > Chordata > Aves > Anseriformes > Anatidae > Aythya > Aythya fuligula. The sequence goes on from NC_045559.1 coordinate 42,471,246, forward strand.
GGTTATAGAACTTTTCATCCTTATATTGCCTAAAAGCTTACTGCTTTTGTTACGACAAGTGAGTTAGTAAGAATTAGTTTTTAAAAACTGTTAATTGATCCATCCTTCCAAACATTTGAATTAAACAAACACATAACTTTTTGCAGTAACCCTTGTTCTTTTTCAGTCCGTATTCTCCTTGCTGTGTCTTATCTGTCCTTACTGTGCCATATCTAAAATTAGACAGGGATTAGGTATCATCCTGAGGCAAGGACATTGGAGGAAAACTCCCTTTGCCTTCCAAAGGGTCACAGCTTCACTCTTTTTTTTTTTTTTTTTTCTTTTTTTCTTTTTTTAATTTATGTATTTAACAGAATTGGCTATATAATTTCATCCAGTGTGTTTCAGGGTGATATATGACAAGGCAAACTGCCATGCCATAGCTTCTGCTTTTGGAGAGGCATTCTCTGTGTTACTGGGGAGATTGTTATTCCCAGAGCTTCTTGATAAAGCAGGAAAAGGAAAGCTAATACAGGTTCTATATATAGTTAAATAATTGTTCATTCTCTTAAATACATCATGGCAATTACAGAAAATTTGGTAAGATTTCTTTAATGATTTGGGAACAAGAATCCACAACTTCTGTAAAGAGCAACGTTCTCTTTGGTATTGTCCTTCATGAATTTGTCACAGGACACGGTGGTTTTGGGTACAAGTAAGTAGCAAAGGAACTTTCTGGGTACCTTGAGTCTATAAACTCATATTGCGAGTCAGCAGTTCCATAGTACCAAGGCATATTAATGAAACTGCTCAACTTGCCAATAGCTATTTACTTCTTGCTGTACTTGCACAGCAACCCATACCACTGTTCTTTTAAAGAAAATATTTCAGGCTCAAAAATTAGCATTATCCCATTGAGCTTTTTTTTTTTTTTTTTCTGAGGTAATTACTGAATAGATCTACTTAGAGGTGCAATCTTTTAATGAAACTATAGTGCCTGTCTTTGTCTAGTACACAATTTCTTAGGACCTCCTTTATCTAGGTTTTTGAAAAATCTCATTTAAAACTTAATATTATTGTTCCTTATTGGAATTCCTCAGGTTAGTGTATTCTGCTAGACCTCTTTCTCATTGTCTGTGAAGACTAAATTCACCTTGATCATTCTATTCTTATTATTTTGATTGCAGTCTCAGTTGTTTTCTGAACAGAAAATCAACTTTTCTTGAAAAACTCCAAGCTTTAGTTCTTCTTTGTAACGATGGCCTAATTGTGGAGATGTTCTTTGGCAAATAAGACATTATGAGAATGCAATTACTCAGCATGGAAATGTTTGCAGCAGTGAGCTGTACGTTTTCTTCTTAAATTACAACCAGCTACCTTTTTCTGTACTAAGAATATATTGGACAAAGATCAAAGAAAATGTGTTTTCTTTGTATAGAATTTAATAATTGTGACAGCAGCCTTTTGTTTTCCTTTATACACTACTCAAAATATCAAAACTTTGAGAAAAATATAATGTTGGTGGCACTGTGTTACAAAGACTGTTTCCCTGAAAAGGATCAGCCTTCATTGTTTTGCTTTTTTTTTTTTTTTTATTGTAAAATTATCATCCCTCTATGAAATCCCATTAGAAACACAGAGTATCCATTCATACAGAATTATTTGCAGAATGGAATGTTAGCCAGATTTTTATTTTTCTTCTGTAAAATAATAAATTAATTTCTTCAGGAATAACAGACTTTTAAAATTCAAATTAGTTATTTCTGTATCTTACTTTACTTTCTTATAATCATTTCATACCTATGCTAATACCAGCATTTTATTAATGTTACATCTTATGGTCATTCTAGGCTGGTTTTGGCCTGACTAGAGTTCCATTCTGATCCCTTGCTACATTCCACCAGAATTAACTCAGCACCAGCTAATTCCTGCTCCATATCATCTTCTATTATTCCATTTATAACTTCAGCCTTCTGACCAATTTCACAGAGTCACAGTAGGGCATGCTCCCTGCTATAATCTTTTTATATTTCGCTATTCCTGTCCAGGGAGACAGTTTAGTTATGCCCTCCTGTGTCCTTCCCAAGGGTACCATATAACCATTTGATAGCAGTTACAAGATGGACCTACTCCTCCTCAGTATTCAATATAATAATCTCCTTTGCTGATGGAATTGACATACATTTTTGTTGGTGTTTGTTGTTGTTGTTGTTTTGTTTTGTTGTTGTTGTTTTGTTGTTGGTGTTTTTTTTTAATAAATAAATAAATAAAGAGCCCTATTGTGATGCAAAAGTACAAACGTGAGCTTTTCAATATATGAGATGGAACTTACCAAGGCCTTCTTTAAAGCCTAAAATATTTGTATTTACCACAATATAGCATTTTTTCAATTTAATATCATATTCCAGAGTTGTATACATAGAGAAATGGCATGCATATATAATTAATAAAATATTTTTCTTTAGGAATAAAATATCAAAAAGGAGTGTTAATGTAACAGAAACATCACTGCAGTTCACAGATCTGGAAAATAACTCTGAGTATAGTGCATACGTTACAGCAAGTACAAGATTTGGAGATGGCAACATAAAAAGCGATACTATAATATTCAGAACTTCTGAAGGAGGTAAGCTTATATGTTACATGTAGTAGGAATCTTTGATTTCATGTAGCCTTGAATTTCTGTTAGGCTCATATAAGTTAATAATGCTGCTGAAGGAGAATGGCATTTGACTGGTCAAGAAGAGATGTTCTACTTGTATATACGTGTGTGTGGATGTGTGTCTGTGTTTGTACACTATATCTATGGTTCTATAAAATTATGTTTGGAATTTCTGTTGTTCTACTGAGCAGAATGTGTTTCCCTTCAAGACAGGTAAGACTAAAATAATTTAGTTTTAAATTTTGAAATAAACCTAATTAATATTATAATATACGTAATAGCTCTTTGCTCTATCTTGCTCTGCCATAATTTCTGAGAGGGAAAATACTCTCTAGAGTCTTTCTCACAATCCTGAAATGGATTTAATTTGAAAGTTAAATCTGTAGGTGTGCAATGATTTAATCGTTTGTTCTTTTTTAATGATTTTCAAAGTTGTAGTTAACTTCTATAAATGATCATACTGTATACTGTGCTTTTAAAGGTTTTCAGTTACATTAATATTTCTGTTTTTCCCACTAATTATATTGCTGCAATATGTTCCAAAATGGATTGTGTGCAGACATATTTTAGAATCATCATGCACAGATAAACTCAACTATCAGTAGCAAGATTAGTGTCTATCCAAAGCATCTCTCAAAAGACTGAAACACCAAATTTTAGGTATTCCCAATCTTTGCTAATAAAGCTTGAAACGGACTTTTTAAGGCAGGATTTTTAGGCATCAATCTTAGAGTTCTCCCTCCAATATTTTAGTATGTTATACAAACTAGAACAACACAAAACAAGAGTTTTCACCTACAGTGTTCAGTACTCTATGGCACTTGTGTAGAGCACTTTCTTGAATGGCCAGAATGTAGACTTAAGTTCTCTTCAACTGAAATGATGAAATTAAGGAATTTGAGTTTCCTGCATCCCTGTGCTACTGAGAAGGACCATATGCTTTACAGGATAGGAGGACGGATTAATTGAAGAATACTTACACAGTCCTTCCTGTATATTCAGTAGGCTGAGGAAAGAGATTAAAAAGCAGAGAAAATCATGCTGTCCAAGCTTAGGTATCTGGTTAACATATAAGAGTTGGAAGCCTAAACTCTGTTTATAATCATCAAAGACAGAAACAGGCTTTTAATTTAGATCTGAAGTCCTTTTTTTGTTTGTAAATTGTGATAACTGTCACTTACTTGTGTACATACACAGTGTAGACTATGTACGCAAAACATAGTAAATAAAGGACAAATAAGAAAATAGTTTTTGTGTGCCAGTGTGGCAAAATAAAAATGTGTCTTAAAAAAAAAAAAAAAAAAAAGTTTTAAAAAATTGTTTACAGTTACTATTTTATCATTTTCAGAAGCAATTTTTATACCACATTCAGAAATGTATTCAATTTGACATAGGCTGTTGTGAAATCAATAGTGGCTATGTCTTGGACACAGTAATGTACTAAGCCTTCTGTTAGGCATGCTAAAACTTAACATTTTTTCAGCACCAGGTGATCCTCCGAAAAATGTTATATACAGAAACGTTACTTCTACATCAGTAATGCTGTTCTGGTCTCCTCCTCAAAAGCCTAATGGAAAAATACTGTACTACTCAGTTTATTTCAAAAATAATTCAGGGATATTCATACAGGTAAGCTTCTCTTTATGTTCTTCATTTGTATGATTCAGTGAACTGTTCTAATAATTAATTCATTAAAGATTCATTGCACATCCTTGAGACTGTTATTCTAATCTATCAAGTTGAATTAATTTCTGTAACAGCTCTGTTTAAACATTTTAATGCTTGTATAGAATGCATGCTTGAAAATAAGGTAATACAGTCAAATTAGAGAATAGATTCTCTCATAGTTTTGTTACTCTGAGAAGGACATATTTGTTTAGCATCTTGAAACAAAACTATTGAGAATCCTAAATTAAAGCATAAAAGACAAATAATATTTATTATTTTTTGGTGATCTGGACATTTCTATTTTTTCTGTTGTTGATACTTTCATCCTTAATTATGGATCATATGTATTAATTTACATATAGTTTTTCTGCTCTTCTTTTGAATAATGTATTCTGATACAGAAGTGTAATAAGAAGAAGTAAGCTTCTTTTACAGGTTTTTGTTTACAAGCTTTACACGTGGGGAGGAAAAGGAAGAAAAGAAAAAATGCTCACAGATTTTACAAATACCTGTGGTTGAGTCATTGCTGACATGGTTTTGTGTATCTCTGACTTCTCTGAAGCTGTGTGGTTTCTAGGCTCTGTATGCGTATTTTGAGATGCAAGCAGGACCATGCCATGTGTTCACATGTTGATGAGATTAAAATTAGGGCTGCTTTTCAGAGTGTTAGCCTCTGCTTGCACACAGTTCTGTACCAACAACATTTTTGTTAGCCTAACAAATTCCTGGAGAAACCTTTACACCAGTGCATTGCCTGAACAAGCCCATCCTATGAGAAGTGTCTGCATTTGTCTAATTCTTGTACAACTGAAGGGATATTAGAGGAGGACTACAGACTTGGCCTAATTCCTGCCTTTAGGAAGGTGGAACTCTGAGGTGAAAGAGTATGGTGAAACTGATACAACAAGAACTATAATCCCTCTGGACTTGCCCAGGACTCTGGAAATGAAGGAGCAAGATAGGGAAGATGGAACATAGTAGCATTGGCCCAACAAGGTGAGGGTCCAGTTTCATTGTCACATAATATAGTTGTGCAAGTGAAGGATGGTGGCATGGGTAGTAGTTACTGCTGCTTTGGCATATAATCTGTTTGACAGAAGAATACTGACAGTTGCTCCACTTACAGATGTGGAACCCATCATCTTCACCCATTCAGATTTGATTTTTAACTCATCCCACTGTAGAAAACTACCAGAAGATAAACTTCACCTGCTATTGCATCTCTCTCTTACTGGCCTTGGGAGAACACCATTAATCTCTCAAATCATGATCCACTCCTAATCTGTCTGTTCCCCTTAACTCTCTCTGCCTTTCACATACATCTGTGTTCACTGTTTAGCATGGAAACCACCAAACCTACATTACGCTCCTATTCTGTTCCTTGTCATTCCTGTGTATGCGAGACATTTCAAACAGGAGTTTAAAAACATCTCTCCCCAACTTCTTTCTGACAGATAATTTATATTTACAGAGAAATGCTTGTATGAAAGCCAGCATATAAACATCTGTAATATATACATACAGGTGTATATATACGTACATATACACACACAGGGCAGGGCTTAGAACTGTCTGTAACTTAGAAGGATATTTGTATAGTTTCAGGGTATCCTGCTAAGTTTTGTATTGCACACATATGAAAAGGCATAATACTTGTTTGGATGCTCCTGCATCTAGGTCACCATTACTCATATATATCAAACTCTGTTTTCAGTTTTGAGAATGATAATAGAGGAATAGAAAATATAGATGATCTTTTCACACTTCTATGAACCCTCCATTCTCAGACACTCTGTTGTTCCCTGCTAGTTTTTCTGCTTCTTTTTTAGGACATAATAGGAAACAAGAGGTCCAAGCCTTAAAGTCTATCTTACAAATGCCTGAAAACTGTCCCAGTTGAAGAACTTCAAGCAAATTAACATATTCTAATGTTTTCATAATCTGAAATAGATATAAACATCATACTAAAACTATTACTATTCTGTTGTCTCAGGTTCTCATGTCTCCACATATTCTCAGACTCATCAGATATATTAATGAATAGAAATCTGTTATTATAAACAACATTGTTAAGGTCAGGAAATTGGTAGCTGCAGAGTAATTTGTTCAGGGAAAAAAAGTAAAAGACCTGAGATAAAGGGTGCATTTTACTCCTTGACATGCTGCAGAAACTTAGAGGAAAAAGAGTTTCCCCCAACCTTTTTTTTTCCTTTTTTTTTTTCTTTTCTGTAGGGCAGAAAAATAATTTATAGTCTCTTTGCTTTACAGGTCTACATGAAAAATAACACTGTGACTGTCCATTCAGAAGGCCTGCACGATGCTCAGACCTGGGATTCAGAACAGAACAGCAGAAGGAAAAATTTAGTGATGGAGATTAGATTTGAGGATTTTGATAGATGAGTAGGTTGTTTCTGTGGGATACTGACAGGCTGTAAAAGAAAGTGTCAGAGAGGGATGACTGGTAGCCAAATACATTGTTCATTATCAAATAAAGACAAAGATTCACAGAAATACAGTGAGACGAAATGGTAGTCTGCAGAGATAACTTGAATGTCTTCCAGGCAGAGCTGCTAGAAGGTAGCAGAACAAACCAACGCTTGCACTAGTTTCAAGTTCAGCTGTATTTTTCAGATTCTGTCATAGATCTAGGGAAAATACTTTTTGGTTTATGTTCGTGACTCTGCACCAGTCCAGTAAAGAGATGATGTGCATTCTGACCAAGAGCACTCCCTACACAGACTATATGGCACTGTAGCTCTTGGTCTTGTCACTTCTATGTCATGCTGCTGGATTCCTGCAGTTCAAGCTTTTACTGTCTGCAGCAGCAGCTTTGCAAGCTTTGTTTAGTGGTTCCTTGCATGATACTTGAAGCAGATACTTCCCATATTCTAAATTTTACCATGGAAAAACAGACAAAGAATTTATGGAAATAATTGTCTTATTGTTAAATGTTGATCTATAAACAGTAATATTGACTTGAATAAACTCTTCTATTCAATCTCTCTATATCTGTGTTTTGATTAACAAGAAAGTGGGAAAGGTGCTAATTACTAATATAAATGTATGCTTGGAGAAACCTCTCCAGCATAGGAATTTCAGAACAGATGAAAACTGTCCTACTCTGCCAAACTAGGCAGGGGAACCAGGAACTAAGAAGAGAAAGAAAGCCCGCTGCTCTTCTGAGTATTAGACCCGAAATCATCCAGCTCCCATACCACCAGGTTTTTGTTGAAGCCAAGTTAAGTGAACGTGACTGGACACAGTTCAGAATGGAATTTGGCTTGGTCTACCTTGGAATGAAGACAAGGGTTGCAAGGAATGCAGTGTATTAACTTAAAAAGCAAAAATTTTCTCTCACCAGTATGACCAAAATAAGGGAAAAAGGGAGACTCCCTAAAGTACACTGGAGATTTTTGAAAAGATGGTCTTAGTACAGTACAGACCACAAAAAGCAAGTATCTTCACTTAGATAAGTACTGGAACAGTGTACATTACATTGACGGATGGCTTGGATTAGCCCTCATGGTGTCAGTGCTCTCCTAATTACCAGAGTCAAGTATGTGATATTCTAACTCAAAATAGCCCTACAGTACAATGAACAAATGTGCAAAGAAAGAAACAATGGGGGGAAATGGTTAACAGTGAAGAAGAGCAACACTATATTGTCTGTATACAACTAATTACAGCTTTATGCCACTGGAAATTTCTGCTGATTCCTAGAGTGAAGAAGATACTACTTTCTTCTGACACTTTCATGGCTTGTATTGCTTACACTTAGCTGCTTTTAATAATCTGATACTTTGCTATGTCAAAACTTCTTTCATGTATGGATGAAGAAGGGGATAGAAGGAAGAATTTCTTCAGCTGTAGCCAAAGATCCTAAGCTGTTTGCTTTCATCTGCAGCCACAGTTAATTCTAAAACTTCCTATAGTGGTCTGTCCCCAGGGTACAATTAGTACAAGTTTCATCTTTTCTCAGTTTGTACCCACACAGCTCTTCCTGTTCACCCTTACTCTTAATTATGTGTTCATTCTTTGCTAATATTATGTCATATCGGAAGTTTGAGGTAGTTCTCTCTTATCAGTCCTTGGGCTCCTCATTGTAAGGAGACTTTCTCTTAAAAAAGTGTTTGTTGAACCACCAAAACTTCTGTTGTTACAGCCTTCACATTGGTTCACTGAGTGTGTAACTGGCAGGCAGCTGACTAAATTGTAAAGGTATGCCTTTTAAACTAAGGCTTGGGTTTTCAGCTGTTCATACCAGTAAACTCTCTATAAAGCTAGAATCAAAACTTTGTCTTGTATCTTTGACATTTTAACCTTGAAAACTCAGGGAAATAGTTTAAGTCTTTGTTAGATCTTAGTAGATACTATTACTGTCAATCACTAATTATTACTCATAATACGTAGCAATAATAACATGAGAGTAGTAGAACGATACATTTGGTTCAGAAAGCATTTTATGTTACGTGTTTGAGCATCAGATGATTTAATTAAATTCCTCAGAATTCAGTCCTTGTTTTCCAGTATCTTTCCCCACTCAAGTGTAAAGCAAAGCTTTTCCCAATATTTTTCAGTTAGTGACATGAAGACAGTGTTAACTTCCATCTATATTTAGACAAAAGTCTAAGTTAAGGTGGAATTCCTTTGTATTTCGTTTGATGTTGACCTAACCAGATCTTTCAGACAAGCTTGTGAGTGTGTTTTAAGTCTGTGGTTCTAGGATTCTGTTTCTCTACTCCAAGTCTGTCAGTAGGAGTGTATATAGAAATGTATACCATCAATTGGAGCAGCTTCTGTTCTGCATTCAAAAAACAAAACAAAACAAAACAAAACAAAACAAATGGTTTATTTGCTTATTTACTTTATTTACTTACTTATTTTATGTGAGCATTGGTAACCATAGGCAAAAATAGGTCTGCAGATATTGGTGTGAAAATCTCAGGGAAAACAATGAGTATGGCCTTTTTTTTTTTTTTTTTTTTTTTTTTTTCCCTACAGAAATAGTTTTGACTGTATGAAAAAAAAACAACAAAGAAATTGGTCATGCCATGTTACATATAGAAATCAGTACATTTCAGTGACAGACATGAAGATTGTATACCAAACTATCAACTTTCAAGATATTGAATCAACTGTTTAGCAGAGCATATCACACTAATTTCTTCAGTAAGAAATTTCCTCAAGAGAAATACAACTTATTTTTTAGTATATGGTTTTAATATGCCCGTGTTTATATACAGTATTTCTGAATTTAGATATGCAAACATTATAGTCATCTTGGCTGCTGATGCCACGTGCTCAATGGAGCAAAGTGGCTGCTAGAGAGGAATGATGCTGATAATTCAAAGCTGGAACACAAGTGTGACTTCCTACCACATACAGGTGCTGAGTTTCCTTATGGGGCCCATGACCTCTCAATAGTTTTCAAATCATGAGCCAAACTGCTGTGGGCCTTCTAAGTCAAGTTCCTTTAAAACAGTGGGAAAATACAGATTCGGTTATGTGGTATAGCTTTGGTATAATCTGAGTTAATTTTTTTCTTTTCAGTTTCCAAAATTGCTCATTCCAAACAAGAACAGACTCCTTATAGGGTCTGAAGCAGTAACATATTGCAGCAGTCATAGTTTTAGTGAAAATTTTTATATAGTTTGAAAGAAAGTAGGATGTGGTCCTCATGTGGTTGTCTTTTGTTAACAAGTAACTGCACAAGGAAAAGAATTCTGTTGGTCCATTCAGTTCAAAACAATCCACTGGAGATATTTGTTTGTAATAGAAACAATGACATGTTTTTAATGAAAACTGGAGGAAAGGTTTATCAAGTGTTCCAGTGAGATCTCTGCCTCTGGAAACTTTTAATTCAAAGTTAGCCAAGTAGACAAACATAAGGTCTACTCTCATTAAAAAAAAAAAAAAGAAAAAAAAAAGAGCAAAGTGGGAGAAGTGCTTTCATGCAGATCACTTTATGCAGATCAGACAAGACAATCAAGTGCGCTCATGTAATCTATGAACAATTAGCAGATTTTTTGTTGTTGTTTTCCTGTTGCAGTATGGATAAACCCATTGCAATATTACATATTTGTAATATTTGTAATATTTGTAATATTTGTCAATGTGTATAAAAGAGGTCGATTGTCATTCAACAGCTACAAATGACAGGATGAGTCAATTAGGTAGTGTGTACAAGGAGTAATAGACAACATACAATAAATAACTTGATTATTTCAGAAAAATCAGTACCTACTACTAGTCAAAGTATATATTTATGTCTCTTGAATGATCTGGTGAATCATCTGTCTTGGTGGTGGTGATGAGAAGTCAATGAATAAGTAACATTTATGTTCAGAGACAATACATTTTATTATTATTATTATTATTATTATTATTATTATTATTATTATTATTATTATTATTATTATTATTATTATTATTATTATTATTTATTTTTTTCCTTCAGAATTTCACAAGTTCTGGTAACTACAGCGATGTCAATATGTCCCAGTCTGCAGTTCTAGATGACTTGGCCAAATACAGCCATTATACTCTGTGGGTAACTGCAAGCACAGCTTTTGGAGATGGAAACAAAACCAGTGAAATTATAGATGTATATACAGATCAGGATAGTAAGTGAATAACTTTTTTTAATGTTACAATGTATATCAATGCTTCTATTTATTAAATATTCTCTAACTTTAAAATGATTTTTACTGTTACGATGGCAAAGCTAAAAAAAAACTAGTAATTTTTTTTTTTTTCATGTTCCCTTGCATGAAAGACATTTTGATTTCTCTGCTTTGTAATACAGAGAATATAGTTCACAAGCTTCTTCTTTGGATGCAAGCAATAAGTATATTATATTAAACCATCATTAAGGCTGTTTCAAAAATCAAATGTAACATAGATGGTTATTCGTATATACCATCAAAATATTTTGGTTTTGATAGTAAAAAAAAAAAATCGTTAAAAAAATTGTACAAAATATTTAGTGTTTTACAAATAAGATTTATAAAACAATCATACTTAGGGCGTGTATATCTGTTTTGGTTTTGGATTCTTTAGTATTGTAATCCATGCATTTGTTTTGTTTATCTCTCATAGTCCCAGATGGTTCTGTTGAAAATCTGGTCTATCAAAACATTTCCTCATCTTCTGTAAATGTAAGCTGGCTTCCACCATCCCAGCCAAATGGTTTAGTCTTCTTTCATGTTTCTCTAAGTTTATTGCAACTGGGAACCAATAAGATATTGTCTTTCCTTACTTACAACACAAGTATCATTTTTGACAATCTGGAGAAATACACTGATTACATTCTGAAAATCATACCAGCCACTGATAAAGGGTCTTCTGAACTGCATGCTCTAAGTCTGCATATAAGAACTGATGAAGATGGTAAGTTTAAGAATAGTTTTTATTCATTCCTAAGGAAATGTAGAAAAAGCAAAATGCTTCTGTTTCTAAAAGAAAAAAAAAATAGTTTATCTTTCTCATTTTACTTAAAACTTTGTGTGTGTGTGTGTGTGTGAGAGATACAGTAACACAAAAAACTGCTACACATTTCTGTGTTGAGACCGTGAAATAGAATTTTCTGCTCAGAGCACAATTTCAACTAAGACTAAACTAGCTAATACAAGTAAAACACATTTTTCATTATAACTCATATTTTTCTGAGGTTATCCTTGTTTTTCTGTTTCTTATTTCTTTGTGTAGTCCCAGAATCAGCACCTATAATCAAAAAATTTTCAAATCTCTCAACTACCTCAGTTATGCTTTCATGGGACCCTCCTGTTAAGCCAAGTGGTGTTATAATAAGTTATGATTTAAATTTGTTTGGGCCAGAAAGGAATATCTCGTTCTCTACCACTAATAATTTCATCATTTTGGAAGACCTTGTACCATTCACATTATACAGTATTTACACAGCTGCAAGAACTATAAAAGGATCTGGTCCATCTTCCATGCTTCTGTTCTACACAGATGAGTCAGGTGAGCAAACGCAATTGTAACAAACTTTGAAATTTTATCCCTGTGATATGGCGTCTGATTTAAATCTGAACGTCACACGTTGAAAGAGTCGAGGTGAAGAATTCATTTTCCATTGGTCTTGTGTGAAGAACTCTCAGAAGAAAGAAACACTTTTCTGAGTTTTTTCTGAGTCTTTTCTGAGTTCTCCTCCTCCAATCACAGTGTGCCAGAGGTGGTCATATTCTGCGAAGGATTACAAAACTCCAAGAAAGATATTTTTTTTCCTTTGGAATTTACCATTTGGACAAGTGTCAGGGATTTTGAAGCAAACAACAATACCTTTTTTTTTTTTTTTTTTTTTTCTCTCCTATGTACAAAATTAAAAAAATACAAGCATGAAAACATTTCTGACACTCTTTCAGGTCTCTCTTACATGGACCTCCTCCCACCTGTGTGGTAAATGATGTTCTCTTGTAGATATATGAGTTGTGCTCACTATAAGCTTTAGAAAGTGAAATATATTTCATTCCAAGATATACGTACTATGACTTTTTAAATGTCATAGCTCTGACAATGAGCCTGTTTAAGTGACAAATAGCTTTCTTAGGTATCTGAGAAGATCCCTTGCTGACTAAACATATTCCTGGTTAATGGAATTTGTTTTCTTTTCAAAAAGAAAGAAACAAACAAAAAGATAGAAATGAAGTACTGTTTTGTTGAGTTCAGATTGAAATGGTAACAGATGTTCATATGTTCTGCTGCTTCTCTGAAATATTTGGTTTTGCCTGGTTTATTTGTAATTTGTAAGTCAAGACCATTTCTCTTTTGCAGTGCCATTAGCTCCACCTCAGAATTTGACCATTACCAATTACACTTCAGATTCTGTGTGGCTAAAATGGGATCCAAGTCCTCAGCCAAATGGTGTTATTATGAGATATAATTTTAAGATTTATCAAAACAACACTGAAAAAATATTTTATCAGGTATGTTTCTAATATTTGTGTTTAATTTCTTCAGATGATAAATGCTTTTTTAATGTTTTACAAACAACACAAATAATTTAAATGTCTCTTTTTCTCCTACATTTATGGAGCTCCTACAAATTCTTTTTTGTTAAGACAGCTTACTTACCCTCCCACAATGTCTATAACTCAATTTTTAAAATTAGATAGAAAAATATATCTACATCTTAATTTGTTTTCAGCTTCTAATATTCCATTAATGATGAGCTTTATTAATCTTTAGTTCATATTTCATTGTAAGTTTGTTGTTAGAAAATGACAGAAGTTACTTGTATCTGCATGTGTGTGCCATGTAGTATCTGTGGGCTTCCAAGATTAAAAAAGGAAAGAAATTTCTTGTAATCTTGAAAAATAATTTTAAAATGTTTAGAGGTTTGTGGGTTTAGTTTGTTTGTTTGTTTTTTTACAGAGTAACAGAATAAATTTTAACTGAAATAGAAGCTATAAAATTAGATGTAGAAATTGGTCAAGGCATTTATGTCTGGTTGCTGGCATGGCATCAAATATGTGCCATGAACTGTAAGGGCAGCAAGTGAGACTTGGATTGTATCTCAGGTTTAGAAACTAAATAGTGAGTTCTGTTCACCTGAGACATGGCTAAAAGTTACAGTGAAAAGGCATTGCTGCAGTCAGCTATGAGCTTAAGACATACAGTGTGAGGTACACTGTGATACTGTGATGACAAACTCCCTCAGCAGTTCCAGAGACTTAGTATGCAAGGGAAGTGCTTGTGCTGTTGTTAAGTTTATCCATTGCAGCAGTCATTCCCCATGAGGTGGCCTGCTGTGCAGTCTTTGCAATCTGTTCCCTGTGGTGAATGAAGGGCTATCATGATCCAGTTTCTTCCATGGTCCTTGGAGGAGGGGGGGCCGAATGCAGATACGGAAGAAAGCTCTCTATAGAGAGTTGCCTTTGGAATCATGTTCTTTGAGAGCTCATGAAGGCCACCAAAGGAGGCCATAGGCTATCTGTGGCAGACTTAAACCCAATTAGATTACAGAAACTGGCAGCAGTTTCTGCTTTGCTCCAAGTTTCTTTGTGTTACATAAAGTAATGTTTCTTCATGTTATGTGATGTAGTGGACAAGAAACTGGATTTAGATTGTGGCAGTGAGACAAGCAGAGCAATTTATTCTGAAATATTGAAGTTAGGCACCATAATTCCCTGATGATATGAATTCCACAAAATGCTCACCAGGTTTTCTTGCTGAAGTTTATCTCTCTCCCTGCTTCCATTAGAGTCCTTTCAAAATATACACAAAATATGACTTGCATGCTCTGTGTCCCCCATAAGACCCTGTTAGAGAAGCCATTGAAGTAAAGGCTGGATAAGCAGACAGTGAAGGGGATTGAAAACTGACTGAACTGCTGGACCAGGAGGATAGGCTTCAGTGATGCAAAGTCTAGTTGGAGGCCCATAAGCAGAGTGCCCTAAGGGTCAGTACTGGGTTCAGTCCTGCTTATCTTCATTAACAATCTGGACGATGGGATACCTTCAGTAAATTAGTGAATGACATGAAAGTGGATGGAATGTCTGACTCACCAGAGGGCTGTGCTGCCATGCAGAGGGACTTTGACAGGGTGGAGAGGTGGCCTGACAAGAGTCTCATGAAGTTCAACAAGGAGAAATGCAGAGTCCTGCACCTGGAGAGGAACAACTCTAGGCACCAGGACATTCTGGGGACCACCCACTTGCAAAGGAGCTTTACAGAAAAGGACTTAGGAGTCCCGGCAGACACCAAGCTTTACATGAGTCAGCAGTGTACCCTTGCTGCAAGATAACCTAACAGTGGCTAAAAGTATTGCCAGCAGGTTGAGGGAGGTGATCCTTCTTGTCTGTTTGGAACTGGTGAGGCCACACCTGGAGTGTTGTGTTCAGCTCTGGGATCCCCAGTACAAGGGAGACTTGGACTTACTGGAAAAAGTCCAGCAGAGGGCCACCAAGATGACAAAGGGACTGGAGCACTTCTCCTATGAGGAGAGGATGAGAGAGCTGGGACTCAGCCTGGAGGAGCCTCACAGGGGATCTTGTCAATGTGTATAAGTACCAGAAGGGAGGGTGCAAAAAGGACAGAACCAGGCTCTTATCAGTGGTGCCCAGTGCAAGGACAAGCAGCAATGGGCACAAACGGGAACACAGGAGGTTCCGTCTAAACATTAGGAAGCATGTCTTCACTGTGCAGGTGACAGAGCACTGGCACAGGCTGCCCAGAGAGGTATCTCCTTCCTCGGAGAGCTTCAAAAAGACATGGTCATGGACAACCTGCTGTAGGTGGCTCTGCTTGAGCAGGGGGATTGGACCAGATGACCTCTGGAGGTCCCTTCCAACCTTAACCATTCTGTGATTCTGTGATTCTCTGAAAAACTGCTATGAGGAACCAAACTGTGGGTTTTAGCTCTTCATCAGTCTGTGTGTCTGACTCAGATAAAGTGAGGGAAATATTGAGCTATGATCCATGACCTTTTTCGTTGAAGACATGTAGTAAGAAAGTAGAAGAAGTAGAGGGTGAGAGGGGGTTGATAAGGTGGGGCAGAGGTAACAAGAGTTCTCAGTATTGGTGAAAAAAAAAAAAAAAAGAAAAAAGAAAGACATACTTGGAGTTAATCTGTTCTAAAAGTGCTATGTAATTATGATACCATCCTTTGGCATATCTTCCTCACAAGCTACATTGAAAGAGGGAGAGGAGAAAGGGAAGGAAGAATTTGACCCTGCATTCCTTTTAGTTGAGCTCAGGGACTACTTTGTCTGACTGAAAGCTACTGAGAGTAGAAGAGGAAAGACTATAGCTCTAAATAACCTGTAGCAAAACTATAGCAAGACTCTAGCTCTAAATCTCTTCGTTTCAGCATGTTCAAGGTGAGGCCAACAATGTTTACAAAGATTAATCATGTACTAATATTTTTTCCTCTTTAAGAATGTTTCAGGTTCAGACAATAAGGCAAACCTTGTTGGATTAGAACCATTCAGCACTTACCTTATCAGTGTATCTGCATTTACCAGACTTGGGAACGGCAATCAGTTCAGTAATGCTGTCCAATTTACAACGATGGAATCAGGTTAGATGTGATATTTTGTGAGCTGCAGTTTTGTTTGTGTAGATTTTCCTTGTGTTACTGAACAGCAGCCTTCCTTTTCTCTCCAAATAAAGTGTAATGTAACACTATCTCATTGTCTTCTGCTTCTGTAACACCAATTCCCATTCCTATTGTACTGGGTAGACTGGGCTTGAAGTTTGATGTTGGAAGTGTAGAATTAGAAATGTCCTCATCTGAAATGAGAAGCTTATATAGCTACTATAAATCTTTTAATAGCATCACAGATAAAGGGAGGAAAATTAGATAGATATCAGACTTTGCAGATAAAAGCAATAGTTCAGATCCCTGTGGAAATAACTGAAACTTTAGCAGTACTAAAAGCAACTGGACAAAAGATTGGCAAATGAACTGGAAATTCTATTAAACATATAATTTTTTACAATTTTTGGTTATTTATTTTAGGAAGGGTAACAATTCTCTAATTAAACACATAATTTGTTACATCTTGTTCTTCCTTACAACTGGGGAGGGCTGTGTGATGTAACTGATTTAGTTAATTAATTACATGGAATTTTGTCATGTGTCATGCTGTTCTACTGTACAAGTGCTGTCAAAACTGGAGGACTGGGTCATGTCATAGGGGGCCATGCCTGATCTCCCAAGTTCCTTTACACTGATAGCAGAGGAAGTAGAGGAAATATCAAAAAGTTCCAAATGGTGACTACGATTTTTCAAGATCACACTTCCAGTGAAATATTATTTCCAGAGTTGACAAAACATCAGTTTTGGAAAAAGAAAAAATGCTGTTTATTGTAGTCAGCTGTTAGAACACCATGGACCATCACTAAACTGGTTCATGTTGGCTGTTGGATCCCTGCAGCTGGAGTCTGTGCTACCTAAGAGCCACAATTACCCCTCATTTGTCTCATTCCATCACTGACAATCCATTCCCCTGGTACTTTCTTCAGGAGTGTTGGAGAGACATTGCCCATGGAAGTGTGGTCTAGCCATTTTTAATCTTTTTCTCAGATCTTGTAAAAGACTATTCTTCAAAGAGAAAAGACAATAGTTTTAAAGAGATTCATTTACCTTTGTGCAGTGATAGTTAACATGTTTCCCTTTATATCTGTTTCCTCAGTAACAGTCCTTTCACTATTTTATGGATTCCTGGACGTGTTTCAGTAGAGAAGATAGGCAGGGCCACCCCAGATTACGTATTCACTTTTTCTTAGCTGGTACAGCCAGCAATTTAGCCTTTTCTGCAATACAATACATTGTTCTATTTAATCAATTGTTCACATGTAAATGCTCTATTTTAAGCATGAGTTTAATATTTGATACCTTTTATTAAATTTTTATAAGCATTAAAAATTTCTCCTACTAGAACCAGCAAGGAGGTGGGGAGCATTGGGTAATAGCTTTGATATGGAAGCTCTAAAGCCTACATAGTGACTTATGTGCAGGTCATGCCTCAGCTGAAAGGACAGTGAGAGATGATTCAGTGTCTAAAAGAAACAGAGCTAAGAGACAAAAAGAAATTTCTGCTGTTGATGCTATTGTGGAGTGTATGAGTTTCACACTGCTGTGTATGTTCTACTACATTTTGATTACAAAAACGTAGGGAAATATAAGATGAGAAAACAAAACTGGAGTACACAACAAGGAAAAAGACAGATAGATGGCCTCTTCTATGCCAAGTACTTGCATCACTCATGTTCATGCTATTCAGAAATGAACCATATAATAAGAACAAAGACATATTTTTGTTTTTTCAACACATTTCTATTACAATATCTATTTGCTTGCCTCTGGAATGTTTAACCCTGTCTTTGATATTATGGCTGCTTCTCCAATTATATTGTTCTGTGAGTACAATTTAAATTGTGTGTGAATATTAACCTCTAGTGTATGTGTATCTTTTAAGTCCCAGATGTTGTCCAGAATGTTCGCTGTATTGCAATGAGTTGGCAATCGATCCTAGTGCAATGGGACCCCCCTGCTTCATCCAACGGTGTGATTACTCATTACATCATAACTGTTGAAGGAAGTTCTACAAATTTTTCATCTTATGATACGCTGCATATTTTTAGAAATCTGCTTTCTAATATTTCTTACCATTTTAAAATAAAAGCTGCAACATCTGCTGGTGATGGTGAAGAACAGATATGTAATGCCAGTACACTTCCAGAAAGAGGTAACAAATTACTGAAGCTAATTCTTTTGTTTAATTTAAATGATAACCAAGAGGCAAGCAGACCCAAAATACCTGCTTCACTACAGGCAGGTAAATCCTCTTTTTTTTTTTTTTTTTTTTTCTAAACTTGATTCTAATAGTGGAAGGGAAGAAACAGGCCTTCCTCTTTCTCCTTTTTTAGAATACGAGTCCCGTCCTTTCTGTCTTATTGGAGATTTATGAACTCTATCTTGGTCATCTTTCCTCTTGTTGGCTCAGAAACTTCTGTCCATTGACAGGGTTCAAAATCCTCTTTTGAAGGAAGCATTTTTAAATATTAGAGATAACCATGCTTATATCTTACAGCAGTGGCTGGAAATATGTACTGAGGTTAACTGCTGTGCTGAACATGGATGTATGTGAGCATGCACCTAAGAACACTTCTGAGTTGCAGTTGTAACTCTCCACCCTTTAGATGGTGAAAAATCAGTCCTGACTCAGAGCTACAGTAAGACTGAAACTGAGGGTGGGTGCCCAGACTAGCAAGCCAATGACTGATTAAAACTGGACTCGTCCAAAACCAGAAAGTTTTGGAGACAGGTTTATAGGAGACATTTTACCCTCTGGTACAGATGAGAACAGGAGGCTTCCTGTTCACATGTAAATGCTCACATGTAAATGTTCACATGTAAATGCCTACTTCATGGAAGGCAGAGAAAGGCTGCTGCTAGTGTCAAAGAAGCCTGGCACCTGTGAAAGTTGATGCAATTTCTGAGGAATTTGGGGTTGGATGCTAATTAGTGCTTGAGGAAAGCCTGGAAAAAACTGTGGATGTGGTATTAGCCATGAGCTTGAAAGACAAACTACTAGCCTGTTGTGGTCTACATTATGTAGAGTTGTACTAGCAGGAGAAAATAAAACAAAAACAGTCTCATTTTCTAACAACACATGGCTGATGTATCTTATCACTAAGAGTTGTCTGAGTGAAGGGTTTCTACTACAACACTTTTTTTTTTTTGGTACATACACTGCACAAACTCTTTCTTGCTGTTTTAGTATTTGGCTTACAGGTTGTTGCTTAGTCATATTTACAGCAAACTAGTTATTATTAGAACATTTCCTTTACTGTGTGTTTGCATGAATTGTTTTCTGGTGACTGGCTACTAGGAACTGGAGATTCATGGTTGGGAATGGAAACAGTTTTATAGCTGTTGTCAGCTTCTTATTTATGGTGGTCTAAGATTAGTCACAGAATATGTAGCCAGCACTGAGTCACTGACAATGCATTTATTTCTGACATAAAGTGAAATCGAATTTGGCTCAGTGTCTCACTGCATAGTGTTTGACCTTTACATTCTTACCAAGATTATTTGACTTTTTTTTTTTTTTTTTTTTTTAGGTAATCTTGTTCAAAAATGGGTAAAATTAAACTCAAATCATGAAGATTAAATTTATGAGGAGATTAGTAGTGTTTTGTGTCTAATCTAGCTCCATTGTCATGGTAAACCACTTCTGCCAGGCTGCAGTATGTTACAAAAACTGTCAACTTTGTAGTGGTAATACTACTTTGTGTTTAAAAATATTATGCGATATATGAAAGACAATATAGCAAGCACACATGAAAAAATGATTTGGAATATTATGACTGAATAGCTACCCTTGGATTATTTTCAAGAAAATGCATACATTAAAATTGTTTCATTAGGGTTGAATTTTTAGAAGGGAAAAAGATCTATAAATTAGTAGGATAGTTATCAGAAAGACTTAGTAAAGCTGTGCAGCTTCAGGTAGCTCAGAAGTCTGGGGCTAGTGTAATTGCCATTCAGTTAAGAAGAAAAATAAAAGAACTAAAAAGCCACTTGGGGGTTGAAGTATAAATAACCAAAAGAAAACTGCAGCTGCTGTCAATTTTTTTAAATTTAGATTTTTCTTGTACTTATTATTATTTTCTGAAAATATTAACCATGTTGATCACGCAATTAACATGTGCAGAGTACTTTTTCTCTCATTACTACTGGTCCTACTTAATATTATAACTGAACACAGAATCTTGGAACAGGTCGAGGACCACATTGTACTATGGTTACAGTCCTTACTATTTGTTTTCTGCTAAACAGAGATTCATTCATAACTTCCATTTAAATGAAATATTGCTAGGAAATTGTCCAAGAGACATTTTTTAATTTAATCTGAGCTTAATTTTGCTGGCCTATGCTAAATTGCAGCTGTACACAGAAGTATGCTTTGTGGATGAAAAATAGGAGTGCCTAAAAGGATTGTTAATAGGAAACTTTCTTAGGTCATCTGATGTGGAGCTGGCAAGTTAACATCATCTGTTGTTACTTGTGCTAAAACATGTTTATTCTCTAATAAGTCTCTGAATAAGTGAACATATAAAGATTCTGGTTTTGTACCTCTGAGTTGGAAAAGCTTACTAGAAAATGTGGTCAGCTTTCTCATTTAGGCTTGTGAGGAACACAAAATGTAGCATGGGCTTAAAACCTTCTTCATACCCAAAGAAATGGTCTATTTCTACCACCATATATTCTTTTCATAGAACATGGCAGCTCTAGGAGTTGGGGTTGCATGAATTTCTTCATTAACTTGTAAAAAGAACTACAGATGTCCATAATGCACTGAAAAAATCATTTAATTTAGTACTTTAAAGCAGTCCTGAGGGTCCCAAGCATGATGTGGAAGTGCAGTGTTTTGGCCTGGTTATCCAGAGGAATCACTTGTTGTAGAGTCCCAGTATGGAAAATGGAAGAACTTTGTTCCATATCACTACTACAGATAAGAGAAGTATGTTTCACATGTTCAAATCAACTCACATTTCCAATATGTATTAAAGCAGAAGCATCACAAAAACATGGGGTGAATCATGACTAAGAATCTTTGAAACACTTCTTTCCAAGATGACTGGAACTGCTTTCTTTTCCAGACTTTACTTTCTTAAGAGCGTGGAGCTTTTTTTAGATTTTCTCATTAGTTGATATGTCCAAATGTAAGTTAATGGCTTTGATGTTGATGGCAGGTCTTCTCTAGACAAATGAAACAATCAGTTGGTGGCTGCCAATGAAATTGCATTGATGTTATTTTTATAAGAAGTTGGATAAGAATAGAAAAATCATATAGCATAGGGTGAAAGAACTTTTTTTGTAAGGAGTAGGTCAACTCAGAACATAAAAAAAATGGTGGCAAGATATACATACAAAGCTGATGTTGAAAGCATTTTGAGGTCAATTATGTTGTTTACTGAAAAGTAAACAGTAGTCCACTTTGTTGGTAAGCTAGGCATTCTTTATTTAATTTAAGACTCAAGAATACTGATAGTTATTCACTACTTTTCTAAGCTTAGCTTTGAGGTGTGCATTTATCCTTAGATATGTAAGACTTGGTCTTTCATTCCTTAGACCCCACAGTTAGATATTGAATTTTCTAATGTGCTAGGGACTCAGAGATCTAGTTCAAGGAAGCTTTTTAAATACATGTTCTCAACTGTGCAATTTCCTTTAAAGCATGTCTGATAGTATCAGTCCCAAGTCATGGGAAAAATAGTCTACAGTTTTTTACATTTTTATGTTAGTAAAATCATCTGGGACCTATTTTCAATGTCCTTGTTCATACCAAGCAGGACCTTATCTCACAAGGAGTTAGCAGTCCATACTAGAGTAGTATTTAGTATCATCAGGGATATCAGCTTAACTCAGGAAACTCCTTTGGGTAACAAAGCTTTCAAAAATTAATAGAGATAAGCAATATGGAATATTAATCTGCTTTTCCAATACCTCAATTTTCTGAAGATTATTTCATTGTGCCCACTGCTCTCTGTTCTACTTTGTTCTTCACTTTCCTCATGTTGATGCTCTTAATACCACCCAACAGACTTCTAGGCTGCCGCTGTTCTTTTAATCCAAACTCCAGCTACAAGCAGCTGTTCTGTAGGCAGAGTTTTTTTATTAGCTTCGTTAGGAACTATGCCATATCATATTACTGTCTTCTGTTCCCGGCCCGCGCAGCTGTAGTCATTGCTTTCCACAGAAGTCTTTATGGAAAGCCGTAACTGCTCTCTTTTCTCAGTAGATTTTTGTGTGTGTCCTTTGCTGCCCTTAGGTTATCTTTGCAATGCAAATAAGATTTTTTCTACCAAGTGTTTCTGTTGCTTTAAACTAGTTCCACTGGCCCAGTTCAACTTTATCTGAGTTTTTGTGCAGTCAGGTGCCTTTTCTACCAGGAATTTTCTTTCATTTAGGTTCTCAAATAAAAAGTTAATCTCAGAGCAGTCTGCCAACTTTGGAAGGGCTGATTAGCATTGCAGCCAGACGAGCATAGGGAAACGGGGCCAAGATCTGTGAAAGTAACTTCTATTTAGGTGCTTAACTTCCTGTCAACTTCAGTAGGAGTTCAGGCACGTAAATAGGTTTTAGGAGCTTAAAATCCCATGTGGATCTGGCTCCAGGCACTTTTCCTTGGAGTTTGGCCATCATGTGAACAATGGTGGATGAACCTGAAAACACCTCGTTCCTCCTCCTGTCCAGAAACGGAATTACCAGCATTTCACAGCCAGCCTCTCTGCCTGCATCCTGGCTGGCTTTCAGAAGCTGAATTAAAAGCTATTAAATTAAAAACTATAGAGTACATTGCACCAAAAATTACAGACTTTGAAAAACTTCTCACACCCAAAGGTAAATGAATTAGAGCAAATGCGATATAATTGGATAGGGAAAGACTCTTGGGTGAATGATGATGAACTTAAGGGATCCTACCCGCAATTCACAGGGAATTTAAATATGTGATTAGCTCTAGAATTCCCACAAAGTAATCAGGATACAGATATGGACAATTTGTGACCTAGACAACCCCAAGCACATCTTTTCAAGTTTTTTTTTCTTTAAATGCACTTTTCTGGAAGTCAGGAAGAATACTAGTTTCTTTTAGGCTCATAACAAAGTAGGAGTATCTTTGAGCAGATAGATAAGTCTTTGTTACAGTTCCAATTTAATATGAAAGAATAATTCACAGATACAATTTTTGGCTTCAGATGCTTTTAGTGTGAACAGTGATCACTTCATCATAGTTGAGTCATGTTTAGAAAATTTAAACAAGCTGCATGATTACTCTAGGAAGCATGGAATGGTTTGTTCAAATCAGTACCATCTGTGGAGAGAAGAAGTTGGGGGAATTTTAGTCATTCTTGAGGAATGGAAATCTGATTCTCCATGCTGGAGTAATTGTAATCCTCTTTGTATCTGTAACCCAATAGCATAGTTGTCTTGAAATTGTCTCGTAGAACACAGTCATCAAGTGCAAGAGAGACTGTGCCACTGGGTGTCACTGCTCCTCGCTGTGGCCCTCTCAGCACCCTTGAGATTTACTCCGGATTCAGATCTCAGCTTTTCATTTGCTCTAACAAAAAACGCATTTACAGTTCATTTTTCTATTCAAGAAATGAAATAAAATGAACTAGATTTTAAGCTGATTTTAAGGCTCTGATTCCATATTAAAGATCTGTCTAGGTGCTGACACAGAAAAATTTCCTGTATCTTCTACTGAGTATACTGAGTAGGTTTTTTGTAGAAATATTTAGAAATAGTTTGCAAATATGTGTCTTAGTAAACTGGGAAAAAAAAAAAAAAAAAAAAAAAAAAAAAAAAAAGGGGGTGACATAAAATAGAAATAAATGCTTTTGTATGTAAGTTGTCTCTGTCTAATATATCTGTTGTGTTTATACCTGCAATCTTATCTTTCAAAATGGTGGGTTTGCTGTAGTATTACTCACTGGGATAATCACAGAGATTATCTCCAGCCTTGTGAGAGTAATTTTTATGGGCTCCCCCTGTAGTCAGTGGGAAAAAGAACCCTTCTCTAGGTAACAGATGGAAAGAGAAACAATTTTTCTTCCCTCCCTTCTTTCCCCTGCTCTATGGGAGTTTGTCTCTTCCCACCAGGTACATGGAGAGCTTGAAGAGGCTGGCATTATTAGACCAGAGTGGTGTGTGAGAACCCACAAATCACAGCCACTGTTATTTTTCCGGAAACAATTTGTAGTTCTATCAAACAGCCAAGCATCTTTTCTTCCTTTACTACAGCATTGTTAGCTCTCAGGTCTTCAAAATAGCATCAACCCTGTTGAAACTGGGAGACCAGGATACTCTACTTGAGAAGGAAAGCCCACCATGCTGGCTAGCACATGACTTCTACCAGCAACTCACATCTTCAACCTGTCTAGTTTTAGATGCACAGAGACTGTAGTTGTGCCAGACGTGGATTTACCAGCTGTACATTGGTAATGGGTATATATTTCCACCTTCCTTTTGGCACCCAGCAATTAAGCAGTTGTTATGTACTTTATCCCAAACCCCTGTTTGTAAGTTTTCCCTTTATTATATTCAGACAGACACTTGCGGTTCTGCTTTTCTACCAGAATCCTTGATTATGGTAAGATCTATGTTGCTTTTTAAAACCTGCTCTGCTTAAAATCTTGTGGTGAAGAGGCATCAGAATATATTGAATCATTTTTCCTATCCCCAGGCAGAAACCTTTAAGCTCCATGCAGGGTGTTTTTTTCAGTATTTAATCCTGTCTTCCATTTAAATGGGAGTATTGTTCAATAATCAGTTTTCAGCAGATGGAAGTTAATGGTGGTAGACTAAGAGGTATTAGGGCCAGTTGTTTTGATCTCCATGTTGTTTCCTTTCACATTTTTATTCCAAGTCATCCAATGATGGGTGTTCCCATCAAAACAGAATCTCCTAGTCATGTGCCCAGGATGATTAGGTCATATTCCTTAAAAAAAAAAAAAAAAAAAAAAAAAAAAAAAAAAAAAAAAGAGTAATCAAAAGAGTAATCTCTTCTGACTGAGGAGGAGGATGAAATTTTCTTAAATTATCTTAATTTGGATCTGATCTGATGTCTTTGAATACCTGACTCTTGATTTTTCACTTCCTGGAATGTATAGCATTGGGTCTTAAATATATTTTAATTCAAGTTCAGGGTAAGACTTGGTGATAACTTTTATTTCAGACAAATGACTTCATCCATTCTATATCAAATTTTATTGCCATCATAATGGAGTGTGTACAATTAATATTCTCTGCAGTATCTGAACAGATATTAACAGCCTATATTCTAATAGAGTACATGATTTTTTAAAGAAGGATACAAAATTTTCATAAAAATTATTGAACATTTCTGTGCCTTTATTTTCCAACAACTAGTGGATAAATTAAACCTTTCCATGTAATTTGCATAAGTAGAAAATATAGTTTATAGAACTATTAAGAAAATATTGCAGTGTTTATGTCTCTTCCAAAGTGAATAAATTGAATATTGCCACTCCAAAATTGTGATTAAGCAAAAAGGTTTCTACCTGGTTTTATTTACTCCTTCCTGTACTTTGCTTCTCTACATGCTAATAACAACAGAGCAAAACAATTTTGATTTTGATATTATGGAGCATTATGATGAAAGTTGGCAGTGACAGAGACTTTTTTTGACAGTTAGCTTTTGGTCTGTGTCTACTTAGTAGGCTGCTCAGTAGGCTGGGAGCGTCTGGAGCTACTATGCGCTGTGACAGAGTAAGTCCCCACAGCTACTGTGTCTGCCCTCTGTCCTGCAGGCTCCACCTTCTTTGGGCTCATTTGAAGGGGTTTGGATTTCTCAACTTTTTCATTGTTAGAGCTTGGTTTGACTCTGAATCTACATCTCTTTCTTGTTAAATATTCACATTTAGTGATGAGGCTTCAGCTTGTTACATTATGATGATGTTTTGTGAACAAATGGTTGTGGATGGAAGCTGAGGTCAGACATTACCATAAGGCTGAAAAAAACAAAAAAAAAAAAAAAAAAAAAAGAAACCTTTTCTCTTTTTTCCCCAGTAACATGGGCTTTGGATCCTTTTATTCTTTATGTAAGCCTTGGGGCTTCTTCAGTTTCAGTTTGAGGATATATCATGTGTTTTCTTTTACCAGAGATACTTCTTCCCCCCCAAAAGGCTAAAGCACTCTTTAAAGCTAAGTGTGCAAAATGATTTCTGAGCTGATTTCTCTGCACAGTTTTTGCCATAGAGTATTAGTATTATCTTACAGAGGGTCTTAGAGATAATATTAGCTTACTGTATGACTATTTGATATAGCACAAAACCATATGTTGCATCCAGTCTGCAAGAGCTGAGAGTACACTGTTGTCTTAATATAGATATGGATAAATGTGTGTGTGTGTATCTATACCCTACTTCTGTCTCCATGCACATGAATATAAATCTGTGCATACCCATGTATACATATGCATTTAAATACATGGAAGCAAACTTAATGGGAAGTTAGTTTGTTTTTTGCCTTGTATTGCTGTGTTATTTAATTGTTCCTGCTTTTTTAAAAAATATATATTTTTTATTTTTTATTTTTAGTTTACTGAACAATTTATAAAACAGCTACATTATGTATGTATTGATACTTTTCATTCAGAAGGTGAAATAGGACTCAAAATGAAACCTGGAGGTGTTGTTTGAGGACTTCGTGTGTTACAAAGAGAGAGGGTTATAAATGAGTATTTCTAAGTGAGAGGTGAGGAATCTCAGTTAGCAAGAGCAGTAAGATGCTGTGGGTAGGTCAAAAATAACTTCGCTTGATGCTCCCTCCACAAGTTGAGACATAACCCCAAATGTAGTAACAGCAATGTCACACCTCTCAAAGCTTGCCTTGCATGCCACATTTAAAAGTATTTGCCTTTTTCAAAAGCTATAGTACACGTTTCCCATCTATATATGTTTGGTGTAGGTTACACCAATGGAATTGCTCCTTATTAACTATAGGAACTTGAATCTGGTTCACCAGTTGTGCTTATTAAAATATTTTAAAAACACTGGTTAAAAGGGTTATAGTTGAAAAAAAAAAAAATCATTCAAATGAAGATATCATATAATCATAGAATATTCTGAGTTGGAAGAAAACCACAAGGATCACTGAGTCCAACTCCTGGCTCTACACAGGACCACCAAAAATCAGACCCGATGTCTGAGAGCCTTGTCCAAGCACTACTTGAACTCCAGCAGCTTGATGCCATGACCATTTCTCTGGCAATCCTGTTCCAGACTATACTCTTGGTAGAGAAATTTTTCCTAACATCCAGCCTAAACCTCCCCTGTCCCTGTTGTATATCTTACACGTGTTTTAATTTGTAGTTCCTAGTGCTCCCAGGGATATTGTTTTTTCCAATGTGCAATCAACAAGTGTGACCTTGAACTGGAGATCACCAAAATCTATCTTTGGCTACTTTCAAAACTACAAGATTACCACACAGCTACAGTCCATCCACTGCAGCAACTGGGAAATTAAGGAATGTATTGAATATGAGATGCATCAATATTTATATGAAAACATGGTGGATGACAAGATAGAAAAGACTGTGTATGGACTAAAAAAATACAGATGGTACAGATTTGCAGTTGCTGCCAGTACGAATGTTGGTTATGGCAGTTCTTCACCTTGGATTTCTACACAAACGCTTCCTGGCTGTAAGTAAGGATGTTTGTCATATGTAATATTGCTCTTACAATATGTATAACAATGTGGTCATGTAAATAATCAAGAACACTTATTAGAAGTTATTTCTTCATAGACCTGTAATACTGGTTTTCTTGCAACTCTTCAAGTACAAAATATGATTTTAATCATTTGGTAGGTATGTGTTCTTCACACTACTTCAGATTTTAATACCTTTTACTTGCTATATTATATATACTGTTTGCTCATTAGCAATTTAATTTCTCAGCCCTCGTCTGCCTCTAGAGTTGGTAAATCTGATTTTTTTCTACTTTGGGTTGATATGCTGTTTTCAATTCATCTTCATATGTGGGAATGAAGTTATTCATTATTAAGTAAGTGGGAACGAAATAACACTTTTCTGAAGTTCTGCTGTACATTCCTGTCAGAATAATATAAAGAGTATTTTCAGAGGAATTCAGATTTCTTTTCAATACCATTGTCTACCTAACGAGATTGCAGATCAGAGTAGCCATGGGGCTGACATGCCTCAGCTGAGGTTTCAGTTTCCAAAGAGGAGTTAATTGTCACAGACATGTTGTCACTAGATATTTGAGACAAAAGGACATGAAACATAAATTATTTAGGTCGTTGACATGGGGACATATAACCTTTCCTACCAGTCCACAGCCTGCCTAGGTCAGAGCACATTTGAGATCTGGCCTTTGGTCTGTGTGGAGCAAAAGAGAACCACCGTGAGTGGCCCGACTAAATCATAGCTCCTTCACTCCATTCCTCTTTCACTTAGTAATCTTAGTAGAGACCAAAGAATTAAATAGCTGTGTACCAAGGACTATTCAGTGGTCTACCAACTTACTTTGTTCTGTTCATGTTTTAACAATCATGTGATCTGAATGCAGAAAGCTTTTTTAAGCTTGCATTCATTTAAGCTTTTTTTTCACCATAAAAGTGAACTTCACAACAACCCATTTTTCATACAGAGCGCAGAAGCAGTCCTTTGGACTGAAAAGTACTGGAATCAGCTATGGAGTCATTCTCATGTGTGCTGACTCTTTGTCCAGTGTTTTTTGGAGGGATGTAAATAAATACAATATTATAAATGAAAGTTAAAACAAACAAACAAACAAACAAAAACACCATATGACTCCAGATGGAACAAAAAAAAAATAGCTAAAAGAAGCTGTGCAACTTGTGATCCAGAAGTTCTGAGAGATTTTGTACTATTAGATAGATCTCAGCTGCTGAGATGTCATGGAATGAATCACAGAATGGTTTGGGTTGGAAGGGACCTTAAAGACCATCTGGTTCCAACGCTCCTGCCATGGGAAAGGACACCTCCCTCAAGATCAGATTGCTGTAAGCCCCATCCAGCCTGGCTTTGAACACTTCCAGGGATGGGGCATCCACAGTTTCTCTGGGCAACCTGTGCCAGTGCCTCACCACTCTTTGAAAGAAGAATTTCTTCCTAATGCCTAATCTAAATCTAGCTTTTTCAGTTCAGAGCCATTAGCTCCTGTCCTATCACTACATGAGCTTTTAAAAAGTTCCTCCCCAGCTTTCCTGTAGGCCCCCTTTAAGTACTGGAAGGCCACTATAAGGTCTATGATTCTATGATTCTATGATTCTATAAGGTCTCCCTGGAGCCTTCTCTTCTCCAGGCTGAACATCCCCAGCTCTCTCCACCTGTCCCCAAAGGAGAGCTGATCCAGCCCCCTGAGCATCCTTGTGGCCCTCCTGTGGACTCAGTCCAACAGGTCCATGTCTATGCAAATACTTTTCTTCCAAAAAATATTGCTGAACTTAGGAAAGGTAGGGATTTAAAGCAGACAGAGAGGCAGATAATCAAAACATACGCAATCACATAAAGATAGGATCATCTTTATGATTTCCTGTCCAGACAGTGACAGTTTGGTTTATAATAATTAGTTTATAATAACTAGTTTAGTTTCTTATCAGTCTTACTGAGGAGTTGGAAGTTAAAAGCAGAAAAGCCTCACTTGACTGCGCAAACCATTTCCATGCGGATGCAGTGTTGTTCTCAGCACTAGGTTTCCAGTGTGCTCTATTAGCCTGTTTAAAAACATTTCTAGAAGTTAAGTTCCACCAGCCCAGATGTGAGTGGCCCCTGGCCTGTGTCTGTAGTGGGAGAAGAGAGCAGCAACACATTACCTGTGAACTAAATCAATGACACATAGAGAGATGAACTGCCTATAAAACATACTGCCCCAGAGTCAAGGGAGCATGGGCAGTATTCCAGATATGTCTGGGTGCTGGTCTTTTTCCTGGGGCAATGGCAATCAGCTGAGGAGGAAAAAAGAGGAACAAGGCATGTCACAGCTGGGTAGCCAGCTGGCAGCTTCAGCAGCGCCAAGACCCTCCCTGAGCAGTGGTTGGATTTCGTGAAAGGCAGGTTTCGAACTACCTGACCTTATGCACCCCACAGACTCATCTGTAAAAGTATCATTAAATAGACTAAGAAATTTTACTTCTTTTTCCTTTGCAAAGGTTACTCTCTGTAGCAGAGAAGAGAAGTTTGGGGAGTGAACAAAAAAAATCTTGCCCAGTGCTCTGGGAAGCCCTGTAGAGTGCATCCACAGAACAGGTGTAGCTCCCCCTCTCCTCTCTCTCTGTAGCTCCCCCTGTCCTCTCCCTCATGGACTGAGCCAAGCATCCCCTGGATTAGTCTGCTGGTACCCAGCCAATATACATGGTCTGTTAGGGCTTAAGGGTGCTTAGATGCTATGTAAAATAGCCTGAGTACTTAGCCCCTAAAATCAATGGGAGTTGTGTTTGCAGATTTGAGGGCAGAAGTTAGCCACCATTCTGATTTTATAGAAATGCCTCTGTAAGACATTGCTTCCAAAAAAAAAAAAAATCACAAACAAACAAACCACACACGTTACCTTGGTTCTGAAATAATACTCAAATGATTTTGCTTCAGAAATAATTGGGAACTCAGAATTTTTTTGTTTTTCTCAAGCCTATAGTTATATTCAGGAATATACAACATTTAAGCAAAAAACTGTTAGACTCGGTTCCAAGAATGTAAAGAGATGAAATATTGACAACAACAACAAAAAAATACATAACAGAAACTGTAAAAATATTCTTTACATTTTCAAGTGTTGAGTATTGGACTGTTGTGCTACAGCAGCAAAAGCTAATAATTGTTAATATCCAATGACAAAGGTGAAGATCTTTAATTCTTTATTTCAGTTGTTCATTATGAAGGTAAACTTAAGGCTAATGGAATTATTTTTAAGATTCTTCAACTCACTATCACGTTTCAAACAAAAAATAATGGCAGCCTTCTGTACTGAAGGAAGTTATAGTGTTATGCCATGGAAAATGTTACAGGTTATGCGGTACAGTCCAGTTCTCACAGTCAGATAAACTATTCAGTCTTCTGTCTTGCAGATTATTCTCACAGGAACTGTCCTACTGCCTCATAAACTAGTTTGATGGCACTGTTATTGCTTAGCTGATGGATTACCTAAGAGCCAAATCTACTTTGCAAGATGAAATATTTTCAACATAACTTAGATTTATATAGTTACCAGTACAGAAGATCATAGTGCTGTGTCACAGTAAGGGAAAGGGCAACAAATGTTTTCCATAGCTAAGGAAACTTTGTTCCCTCATACCTGCGCTTCCACTAAGTTTCATTTTTGTATTTATAAGAATAAGATTGGCTGAATTCATACTTTCTAAGAGACAAATCACTTTGAAGGGTGGATGTTAAGGCTGGTAAACGAAGGACAGTGAGATCATTGAACTTATTTTGGATCTCATACAGTTACACAATGCAATGCTTTTTGGTAAACTTCCAAGTCTCCTAATGCCAGGATATACTGAGATACAAGGGAAAATCCCAGATGTTAGAATGTCCCATGAAGGATAGAACAAAGATGCATGGGGCAGAGAGTTATGCTACCTTCTTTCCCAATCCCAGCTGATACCCAGTTGCTTGGTACACTTCTAAAAATATTTCTGTGTGGTGAAAAGCTTTGGCTGTATACCAGATAGATTTTGCCTGGGAGAATTTGGTTTTCTGTGCTCCTTTCATTCTCTCAGAACACAATATTGGAGAGTAAGTATGGTCTAGTATAAGATATAAATGTTTCAATTTATGTAAAAGTAACCTAGGTAATTATAAAATGATATAAATTAGCCTCACACTTAAATTTTGTTGGGAAAAAGGGCTGGTCTTAGCCAAACTGGCAAGCATGAATTCATGAATTTCTGTTAGAAGATTGGACTATTCAGATTTATTTTTGAGGGTTATCCTAAATGATGGGCTATCCAGACTTATGTTTAAGCTAACACACTTAACTGCTGCCTTAGCATCAGGACACAGATGGATGGGAAAGATGACCCTGACCTCCATAAGACCCACATTCCTCTGCAAGGATAGAAGCATGATAATCAGGAAATGATGGTTATTAGTTACAGAAAATGCATTATTGTGAAAACCAGGAGAAAAGTGCTTATGAGAGGAAGTGATTGGATTATGGCGGAATGAGAGAATAAGTCTAGGTCATTTCTACTGAGTAAATTGCTGTGATTTATAAGAGAAAGGGTATAGTGATATCATGGACTTGTATTGACTGGATTCATTTCACAAACAAACCTAAATCAGAATATGGCAGCTACCTACTGAAGCAAAACATTTTTTAGAAAGATGGTTTTTGTAAAACATGAGGCACTTCAGACACATTTCGTTTGCTAGTTGCCTAAGTATGTAGCTTATTTCAGAAAATATTTAATTTTAGTATCATTCAGTTGATGTCTGATATATTACTTTTAATGATGAAAATAAATCAGGTATTAATGCTTACGTGTATTTTAGATCAGTGCCCTAAGTACAGTATGCTCAATTAGAATTTTCTTGAAAGTATCTCAAAATGTGTCAAATAGAACTATAGAAATATGGAAATAAAATAATTCAGATTGGATAATTTGTACATTACGTTATGCTTAAAGTCATTTCATGCCATCATCATCTAATGAATAAGTGTAAATTGGCTTTGGGGGAAAAAAAGGAAAAAAAAAAAAAAAAAAGAAAGATTAAACACTCCATTAATGCTATAAAAGAGTAATGGAAGTTTATCTATGGAAACTAGGTAGGTTTGGAAACGAACAAAGGCTTGAGAAACTATATAAAGTTTTATACTGTTTTTAAGAAAGTTTGGTTGGAGATGCAACTACCACAGTTACTGAAAGCACTATTCACAGTAAAAGTCACTGTTTGAACAAGTCTCATATGTATTACCTGAAAAGTAACCTTAATTTGCTCTAATTCTATTTTTTAGGGGAGCAGTGTTTTCACCACCCCTTATGTACTTTCATACATAGTTCACTCAGTTACAGTCTTCATTCAGTTGTTTGATCCTATTCATTATTTTAGAGGACTGCTTCCAATGGCTGAATTTGATCCTCCCTACAAAGTCTAGTATATTCCTGCTAATCCCGGCACACAACTCTACCTCCTATATCCAATATCCTGAACTCTTCACAGCACCTTCTCAACTCCCAGTTTTTCCCATTTTATTCTGCCAACATGGTGCAAAATGTGCACCTTCACAGTGCAAAATCTCTCCTCGTGAGGCTTCACAACTAATTTCAATAGTTACATACCTTCTGTGCTATTTTTCATTTTCCTAATATTTTCTACCTGACAAGCTAAGTAACTTTGTATACACTAAAATTCCTCATAAAACTCTCTGACAGACTGTTTGCTGATATGTGTTAATCACTGTTGTAATTTTTTTTCAGGTAGATTAAAAAAAAAAAAAAAAAAAAAAAAAGCACCATGAAGCCAAGGAATTATGTACAAATCTGTTGTGCCTTCTATAACACACTGTTCACTGGTATATGTCACAGTTGTCTTTTTTGTAGTAGACAAAAAAAGAAGGCACCATGGAGCAAATTTATGGCATTATATACAAATCTGTTGTCCATTGTATTCCAAATTTTAGCTTCCCCAAATTTACCACAGGCATTGAGAAAAAGTAATGCCACTTACTCTGAGAGTTTCTGTATTGTTATATGAATTCAAGAACATAATAAATTTATCATTTATGAGTAAGAAATAACTAGGTGAATTCACATATCACCATGACAAAGAAAATTTTAGGAAACGCTATTTTTTAATGTGATCATTCTTCCCTTCTTACAATTCCTGCTAGTTTTTGGTATGTATTTTCCAGAGTTTCTCAACATGTTAAGAGTAAGTGAAAATGAAACCTAGATTTTTTTTTCTGTATATATTTTTTGAACCAGTACTGTCCAACATTATTGGAAATCTTTTCCAGCTTGCAGAAGACCTTGTATTTTTATAATTTCTTGTTCTTTGCATGATTAGTCTGACATAAACTTTCTCCTGTATATTATGCATGCCTTTTCATGTAAATAGCTATATATATATATTGTTTGTGATGCAAAATGCATGTAATCAACCTGTAATTAAAAAAAAAGACAACAAAAAAACCCTGTAGTTTCCAGTTACAATGATGTTGTAGGCATTTAAGACACTATAAATGCTGTGATATGTTTAACAAAAGCTGTGTTTCTAAATCCCAGTGTATACTTCATAAATGAGAACAAATATATATATATATATATATAATTATTTAAGCAGTCTACAATCGTAAAGTTGTGAAAAAGTTTTATTTTCAAATAGAAAAATAATCTCTACTGGCTGCTAAAATTGCTGGTTTATTTGTTGTGAACTTCTCTGGCTGTGATTCACATAAGCATTTTTTTTCTGTAGCTCCAGATGGTCCTCCAGAAAATGTGACGGTGTTAGCTACATCTCCTCACAGTATTAATATCAGCTGGAGTGAACCTGTCATCATTACTGGACCAACATGCTATCTTATAGACATTGCCTCAGTAAGACAACTCTGTTCTACTTTTTATAATAATACAGATGCTTAGTGATATAAAAACTCACAACAATTTATTTTTTTTTTAATGGAAGTTATAGCATAGACATAAACTGGAGTGAAAAATTATATGACTGAAGCATCCATTTTCACATCAACTCCAAAAAAGAATTCATTACACATTTATAAATTTCTTAATGGGAGATAGATTAATTAATTGATATGAAAGAATGTGTGCTAATAGATCTTGCACAATAAAGGTTTAGCTATAATTGTATGCAGCAAAACAATAGCTGAGCTTTGCAGAGGTGTACCTTCTTCCAACAATAATGATATTGTTTACCAGTAAAAATGATAATGACATATTTAATCCAAAGAAAAAGGTCATTGTCATAATTTTACAGATGAGTGAAGAGCCTAGCAATCAGAATTGACTTGTACAAAGTTACACAGTGCATCAGAGGGCCAATTTTAAAGTCAAACCAGATTTTTCACTTTCCACTTGGTGCTCTGTCCATCAAATTAACTGTATTTTGGTAGCACAGCAATAACACTTCTTTCTTCTTGATCTTTATAAGCAAAAAAAAAGCATAAGAGAAAATCTCTAATGGCCTTTTTGTTTTCATCCTGTACTGCCCTTAAAACAACCATTAATAAACCACAAGTTGTTTTTGTTTTTAAAAAGTAGTACTTTTTTGCCTGAGAGTATTTCAAGTAAGCCATTTTATCTTTAGGGATTCCTTGTTACCTGATGTTATCTTTCTAATGATCAGTAGCTACAGGTGTCGATTCTGTAGATAATTCTCTTAATAGACAAATCTGCTACTTCCTAAAGGCCGATGTACCTGTCACAATATGTTTGCAATGAAAATTTGGATGTATGTTTTATTTTCCCAATGAGAATTTTGTGAAGACTCCAAATTCCACAAAATTCTGTATGTACAAACTCATTCATTTTAGTTCTCAACTGAGTGTTTTTAAGGATTTACAAAAATTGGCTCACAGAACAGAATAATTTCAGATTTCTACTCTGACATATTTATTCTTAAAAGGCCTTAATTAGGCCTTATTTTTTAATAATGTATTTGGATTTTATAAGGCAAATGGAACCAAACCATACAACTTTAGAAAGAATATAAATATAATGATGCATTGTTGTGATTGTATTTTAGCTCTGGTATAAATATTTATATGCCAAATTTTTGATAGTCAGATAGGAAAAGCCCTTGATGGCCATCCCAGGAAATGAATGTCTGTTAAGTCCATCAGAAAGTTTAGTTCAGGTTAATTCTCAGTGGGGATAGATGCATATCTGTCGAATAAAAGGTATGATAGAACTATTCTAATGTTTTAGCAGCTGTGTTTAATACAGATTGCATCCAGTGGGAAAACTACTGTACAGCTTCCTAATCCTCTTTTCAAATAACATACTGAAGAAACAATAATGAAAACATCATTAACTGAAGTAGTGGGAATAGACATAAAAAGAATTTTGAAAATGATACTTGATCATATGCTAGAAAAAAAAACAAACATATTTTATCTTTCTCCTTTTTTTAACTTAAGATTAGATTGGATATGAAGCTCAACATTGTATATTTTTCTACAGAACTACAGATTACTTTAGATGTAGGGATCTCAATAAGTAATCTTGTGCATATACTTGCTGTAATGCAGAAACAAGCATACCTGGAATCTTCCTGACAGGCAATTCATTATCTTGTTCTTAAAAATGTCCAGTGTGGAAAGCTGCTCAACAACCTTCCATAGATTATTCTTAGATTAATTTTTATTAATTTTATTTAATTTATTTAATTTAATTTATTTATTCATGTATTGTTTTTAACTAACATTACAGTCACAGCCTTAGTTATATGGTTAGGTATATTGTTGCAATTCTTGTAATATTTAATAATTATCTTTTTTAGTGAAAATATCATTTTTATTTGTATTTTCTCAAACACCAAAACCAATGGATTATCCTCAGTTCAGTAACATCCTTCTTATATTTTGAAGTTATTACTGTCTTCTGCCACCTTTCCCTTTCTAGATTAATCCCCAATTATTTAAACCTTCCAGCTCTTCTTGTGATAGAATTACCCCATTCTACTGTCTTAGCAGTAGTGTTGTTATTAATGAATCCCAAGAAGAATTGCTTTCTCTGTGGTGCTATCAACATCATACATTGCTACCCAATTTTCTTTTTGTTTTTGTATTCCAAATCATTTAAAACTATATAGCTGATCTTCTTCTGGATCTCTGCCTAGTTTGTTTCCCATTTCAGATTAGTACTGCTCTCTTGACCCACTGTCTGCCAATTGGTCTATGTTTGCTCCGTGGAAGAGGGCACCAATTTCCTTCCAACCCATTACATCCATATTACACAAAGTATTTAAGAACCAACATGAGTGGGGTGGGTGTATACCCCCTTGTGCAGCTTTCTAGCTGTGCAGCGGTTAGGAAAGGAGTGAGATACAAGTTAAATATGGTGTTCAAATAGTAATACCCTGCTGTTGGCTGTTTGAAATCTTGTAAATATTTTATTATATTTTTTTAATTATTATTTTGCAGGTAGATAATGA
Organism: Aythya fuligula; assembly: GCF_009819795.1. Taxonomy (NCBI): domain Eukaryota; kingdom Metazoa; phylum Chordata; class Aves; order Anseriformes; family Anatidae; genus Aythya; species Aythya fuligula. Next base: position 42,508,719 of record NC_045559.1, read on the forward strand.
CAATTATAAAGCCCAGTTTCTGAAGACAAATGATGAGGATAAAATCCTAGAAATTTCTGATTTGAAGGCATTTACAAGATATTCTGTAGTAATCATTGCCTTTACGGGTGACGTTAATGCTGCAGCCATTGAAGGCAAGGCTAGTTCTCCAGTAATTGTATCCACTTTTGAAGCAGGTTTGTATTTTTCTCCACTTCATCTGGATCAAAGTTTGCTGTTTTTCTTTCATCTGATAAATGACAGTTTTGAAGAAATGGTGCGCTTTTAATGCAGATTTGTACTCACAATATTTTTTTCTTTAATGTTTAGAAGGTGCCAATCAGCAAGAAAACTATGGTGATAATAAATAATAAGATTTACCTTTAAGTGATTTGGATCACACTGCTTATAAATGGCACCTGTACTGAACTTAGGACATAATTTGTGTATTATTAGTGGAAGGAGGTTGGTAGCCCAGAAGTGCTGTGCTAAAGTCAGCTGTACATTTTCAAAACAATCTGGAGAAGGAGGTAGATATTAAGGTGAAAAACCTGCTGATGCTATTAAGTTTTTCAGAGAAATATAATTGAGCACTGAATGTGAGGAACTATATGAGGAGTCATGACACCAAGAGGCTTTACAGTAAAGTAGACAACATTTGCTTAGGAAAATATAAACATGTACATAGGAAAGATATAGTTCTATCTTAATATACATAGTTCCTGGTTGTGCTCCATCTGTTACTTCTGCAAGTTTTGAGTGGTTCACTAAGGATATTTAAAAAAAAAATCTGAAAAAAACATTGAAGTTTTGTTTCATTCAAACTAATTATCAACTCCATCTAAAGTACAATTTCCTTATCTATAGTGAGGTTAGCCCCAAGTCAACCAGTTTATCTATATATTCAAATTAATTTCAGATTAGCATATACTACATAGTGATTGTATTTATCATTTATCTTTCCTTCCATGTATGAAAATCTAATGTCCCTAGTGATAGGATAAGTGTGTGCATATATGTAAATATATATATAATGCCTTTAATATGACAAATTCTAAGGTTTTCATGACCTGTTTATATCCCCAGGGATTTTTATTGTGGAAAAATGAATGAAGATTAAATTTTTTGGTATCTGAGTCTGTCTTGTGAGCTATCTTTTTTGGTTTGTGAGCCACCTTTTTTGGTAGCCTTTTCCTTCATGTGAAAGTGTGATACACTAGAAGGTTGGGTAACCACAATGAAGAACAGTTGTTTTTTCCATCTCATCTCATCTGGTTTGCATAGTCTAGCACACAGTTGAGTATCTGAGGAAGATAGGACTAATTTACATAGACTTTACTCCTCCAGAGAAATCTGAGTTATTATACATTGGCTAGGGTAAAAATAATAAAAAAAATAAAAAAAATAAAAATTTAAAAAAAAAAAAAAAAAAGGAATATTGACAACTGCATCTAAGTCCTTGTCTGAGGGAATGTTTTTACTCTCAGTTACTTCATTTCACTGTTTAGAGGTCATGCTACATATTTGTCTGCTCAGGTAGAGCAGTAAATATTCAGCTGCCTGGAAAGAATGTTACAGCCTTTTTCTTTCAGACAGAGACATTGGGAAAATGATTTATACCTCTGCTGTCTTGACAATAAACTACTGGAATAAAAGTTTGACAAATAACTGTCTTTGGCAAAAGTTCATGTTGTGTTTGTGTGGTTGTTGGCTTCTGATACAATTTTGGACAGAAGCAGAAACACTTGTTTGACCCATTGTAATTTCCTGCATATGTCTGGGCATCAGCTAGTGGAAAACTTTTTTCTTAGAGTTAGCTGTGATAAGCATGGTGGTTTGTTTATATGTTGGGAGGGAGCTCACTGTTGTGGGAAGGCTTTCAAGAAAGGATACTCAAGACTAACACTTGCTTCTTGCATGTCAACCCATGAGAGGATTTGTTTACCTCAGGATATATTTCAAGGTACAGTGGTGCCTTTAGGCTCTCTGAGTAGAAAATCAGAAGAAACTTTTCTGAGTAGAAACTAATGAGGGTTATCTAACAATTATTTTTAATATTTATAGCATTAAATGCTATCATCAAGAATAATACTTAAATTTAACTTTCATTTGTCTTTGTAAATATTTACATAAGTAATAAAATTGAGATTTTTTGGTAAAAGCAGAAAATACAAATGAAATATAGATAATGTGAAAGTATAATTTGTAATTTTTCAGGTTTTACTCTAATAGTCATAGCAGTGAACTGATTTAAGTGGATCACTAAATGTCTGTTTCAGTGCCTGAAGACTCACCTAACAACATAACATTTCAGAAGATACCTGATGAGGTAACAAAGTTCCAAGTGACATTTGTGCCGCCATCTGAACCAAATGGGAATATTCAGGTGTATCAAGCTATGGTGTACAATGAAGATGACCCTGCTGCTATCCAGATCCACAACCTTAGTGTCATTGATAAAACAGATCAGTCGGTCACTGCGATGATAGAAGGACTGAAAGGAGGACATACCTATAATGTCAGCGTAAGAATTAATACTTTTTCTTTGGTGTGATTGAGAGATTAGCCTGGATACGGAACACAAAACTAAGCCAAATCAAAACTGTCATACAGAGAATGTTAGCTGGGTTGTGAAGAATGTGAAGTCTGAGGAAAGGGGGGAACAATGAGGAGGAATGAATGGCAGCCCAAAACATCACTAGTGGTAGCTGTGCACAAGTTCATGTCCTACTGAAGCAGCCTGTGAAGCATTGTCACGGGCACAAGACTAAATTTCTCTCTTAATTCCAGCACTTGCATTGCAAATTTGGTTCAGATGAAAGGTCCAGTTCTCCAAGGGGAGCTTACTAGAAGAATATGCTTGTAGTTATATAATCACAGAATGGTTTGGGTTGCAAGGGACCTTAAAGGTCATCTACTTCCAAACATTCTGCCATGGGCAGGGACACTTCCCATCAGACCAGGTTGCTCAAAACCCCATCTAACCTGGCCTTGAACACTTCCAGGAATGGGGCGTCCACAGTTTCTCTGGGAAACCTGTTCCAGTGCCTCCCCACCCTTTGAGTAAAGAATTTCTTCCTAATATCTAACCTAAACCTACCCTCTTTCAGCTTAAAATTGTTACCCTTTTTCCTGTCACTGTACTCCCTGACAGAGTCCCTTTCTATGTGAAAGAATCCTTTCATATAATCAGAGAATCATACATGAGAGGTGACAACAGAACTGTTCAAGTAGGTTTCTTTTTCTCCTTTTTGTAAGAGCTACATTACAAGTGATAAAGGATTACTGTACTTAGGATTGTAAAGAAATATGAGGTAAAATCTATCAAAGTGTGAATGACGTAAAAGGAGTGTTTCAGCATTCATTGTTGCTTCAGATATATCTAGATTTGGATGATTTGAAGCTAGTACAAATACTCATTAACAAGTGTTTTTTTTTTAAGGTGTATGCAATTAATGGTGCTGGTGCAGGACCAAAAATTCAATTGAAAATAACCATGGATATCAAAGGTATATCTCAAAAAGTGCACTTTTTCTGACATCTCTATAAATGCTGAAGAAATTGCTTTTCTACCTGTGACTACATAGCTGTGTGCCGTTGTGTACTTTTAGAGGAAGTAGGAATGGGAGCACATAACTGATAGCCTGGAATTGCAGTGCTCAGTTTTGCTATGTGTCACTAATCATTTGCTAAACCATGTGCAGCACAGCAAAGCAGGCATATTTTAGTTACCATCAGCAAACAGCTTAGAAGAATATAATGGAGGTATAGCTAGGTATACGGTGTCATATTCATGAATATAAATACAGTTTTTGGCTGAAATTCCTCTGAAAATCTAAGACAATGTTTTTATTTTTTTTTAATGGAAAACTGATATGCAGAGGCATTTAAGAGAATACAGTTTTTTGAGGCTTAGAGCATGAATTAGGACATTAAATTGTCCCTGAAAATATGGCGATGATTTGTCTTCCATAACACAGCCATGTGCCTGAACAAAGTACTTGCAGTGTAAAACAAAACTCTGTGGTATATCTTTGTTTAAAAACAGAACCACCACGGCCCAAAAAGAAACCAGCACCTGTTTATGATACCAATGGGGCCTTACTTGTCACAGCCACAACAATTACAATCAGAATGCCAATTTGCTATTACAGTGATGATCATGGACCTATCAAGAAGATACAGGTTCTTGTTGCGGAAGCTGGAGGTAGAATTTTATATATTCTCTTGAAAATTGTTTTCTGTTTTTTACAGATTTATTTTCAGCTTTTTTTGGGGGGGAGGGGGGTTGTCAGAAACTTGTCAGAAAACAGCTGACAAAATTACTTTAGCTGTGACAGCAGTACTAACAGCAAAGAGTCTTCCACAATACCTGTAGCCTGGGTTTTGAGAACACTTGCCAATGAAGCCCTACTGTTATCATTATATTTTCTTTATATTTTCTTCATCTTCTTGAAGAAATAAACACATATAGCTTTTGTGAAGGATGAATAAATATAATACTTTTTTTTTTCAAGTTTTTTTTTCTATTGCTATTAGTGTTGCCTGTAAAAGAATGCAGTCATGTGCAGTTGATATTTCCATTTCATAATGGGGGCAGAGGGATTTATATAAATCCCTTCTGTAGACTGTGGGGTTAGAATGCGTATTCCCTTGTATGGGCTGATGAACACTTACGCATGTGACCAGTCTCATAATACTCTTTTGAGTAATTGCCTACCAATGTGTGTGGGAGTTTCATGAGTGGACATCATACGGTCAGGCTTACTTTACCTAAGAAGGAAAAATTCCAGGTATTTACTTTGCTTGGTTTGCTATCTTTAAAAGCGTGGAGGTAAAGTATTCACATGAAGTGGTACAGTCTCTCACCTTTTTCTGAATGATGTATTTCAGCACTAATCCTAGAGACATTTACTTCATAGCTATTTCTGTGAAGTTTCTCTTGAACTGAACTAAATACCATGTTAAGAGATATTTTGAAGATATTTCTCCTGTCAGAGTTGCTCAGTACTGACCAAAAGTAGTCATTTCATTTATGAAACTGTATTTAGAGTAAACAATTCTTACTGTCTTTGCTAGACATTCCCAGTTTCAAAGTAAATGGCTTGTACGAGTGATGTCTTCTACAGGCACATCTTATGTGTGAAACTGACACTGAAGTTTTCTATCTGTGATTCAGTTGACTTACTCTTAGCAAAATACAGGTGGTGTGGGGTCTTTAGAGACCTAAAAAGAGAGCTACAGCCTTAGTTGTATAAATGGCACTAATAGCATGCTAAGTCCTTAAAAAATAATCTTTTATTTAACTTATTTACAATCTGATTAGAATGTAAATTATTTCTGATTATTTCTTTTCTTGACAATAGCTCAGCATGATGGGAATGTTACTAAGTGGTATGATGCCTACTTCAACAGACCAAGACCGTATTTTACAAATGAAGGCTTTCCAAACCCACCATGTATAGAAGGAAAAGAAGATCTGAGTGGCAAAGAAGAGATATATGTCATAGGCGCTGATACCACATGTATGATACCAGGCAGTCAAGATAAAATATGTAACGGCCCACTGAAACCAAGAAAACAGTACCTGTAAGTATGTTTGCCTGTATGTTCGTCCAAGAGAAACATTTAAGTGAAATATATATTTACACAAACATGTATAAATACATAAATAAATAAACAAAACAAATAGTTCAATAATGAAAAATTGGAGCTTGAAATATCACTGTGTGTTTTAATTTCAAGTTTTTGTCTGAAGTGGAAGTATGGGAGACAATTATTTTTTATTTTTTAGTGCTTACTGAGTTCCTAAATTAAATAAGCCCAAATTCAAGATATATAGCCTGCTTCATATAGTTTCATTATACATTTAACATATTGACACTGAGTCCTAGATGTCTGTCATAATGCTACTTTTGCAGGTGGATAAGGATACCAGGTTATATTATGCTAAAACTTCAATAGTTCTAAATTAAATATTTTTAAGGAAATACACATAAACTTTAAGTTAATTAGTAAACTTTAAGTTAATTAGTTTTCTTTGTTTTATTTTACAGATTTAAGTTCAGAGCAACTAATGTTAAAGGACAATTTACAGATTCTGACTTTTCTGATCCTGTCAAAACTTTAGGTAAGGACAGTGTTAATTATTAAAGTATTTCTCTATTTCCAAAGAATTTAGGCAATTTATTGTGCCTTTTTAGTAGACTGATTTCATTGTAGTACATAGTATCTATTTTTGTTGGGCCTAGATTAACCAGGATGGTTGTTGCCTGGTGAGGAAATGCATCCATTCTTTCCTATGTCCTTTTCAGGATGTCTTGCCTCAGCCTGGACCATTAAATGAAAAAGAAATATTGTCAAAGTTCATTAGCAGAGATTCAGTTGTATCAATGACAATACTATGTTGCCAGGATTGCTTATCTTGATTAGGTGGACTATAGTCAGAAGTTATGCTGTTTGTTCAATGTCCCTCTCTGTTCGACTTACTATTACAGCTATTCCAGTGAGCATGGTGTAGTAAACCTCTCAGCTGCTGATCATTTCTTCAACTGGTAGGTCATTTGAGGACATGACCCTGTAGCCCTTCAGCTTTTATATACAGACAAAGCTCTGTATTAATAAATTACTATTGTCTAATAGAAACCATCTGGTTCTGATGTCACTGGCCAATAAGGCAGCTGTTACAGGGTCTCAAATCCAGCATGAATTCTTCCATGGAGGTGTTGATATACCACCAAAATTGGGAATGAAGATTCTCTTCTGAGATCGCAATAAGATCTCTAGGTTCTTTTTATACATTGGTAAGCCAAAACTTACTTAGCTAAGCTTTAGCCCTGACTTTCTGAAAAGGGATCCCAAGACAACTGGATGAGTACCCAGAAGAATTTTAGTGGGCACATATTTTTCATTTGGCATTCATCTTCTGTGATATGAGCTCCCTTATTCATCTAATCCATGTTAGAAATTTGTTACATGATCTGATATTGAAGATCCCGAAATGCTAATTCACTACCTGAATATTCTGAAAGGATCTGGCACTGTTTCTCCAGTCCTGAATGTTTCAGAAAGTGAAAGACAAAAGTAGTTTTTATTGGTTCTGAGTTAAAAATTTCTAATCCAATGAAGCAAATAGCTTGACCAGTGAGGAAGAGACTTTATGTCTGATCAGAGAAAAAAAGTCTGATGGAAATGGGTCAGACTCTATCCAGTCAGATGGACATATCTGGGCACCTTTCTAACAGGAAACTCTGAAATGCTTAAAGAAATCATCAAGACAAATAGAGAAATTATGTTGTAGTAGCAGGCAGATATGGTAATTCATGCTATTCTTTTTTGTTACTGAAAACTTGTGACATTGTCTCCTGTGGTGTAAATCATAAAAAAGCAAGAGCTGTTTGTATGCTGAATAAAATGTAGTGGGATAAAAAATAGCCCTGATAAATTCCTCAAATGTCTATGGCTCCTAGTATCCATATTCTATTGCCTTCTATGCTAATGTTTAACATCAAGTACTGCTTACAAAACTTAAGTGGACTAGGTAATTAAGAGTTCCTTCTGTGTTTTCATACAAAACTGTTGTGAAATCAACATCAAATTCATATATCACAAGTGTGACAGGTACTGCAGTTAAGTAGCCTTGGTACAGCACCAGAACTGCTGTTGTCAGCCCCAGCACAGCAATTGCTGCATGTTAACTGAATAAAGAAAGTTATATTTTTTAAACACATTTCCTCTTGAGACTCATAATTTGAGGAACCTCGCCTAAGTGTTTCTTTATAGAACATGCTTTGGTAATATGAACTTCAGACTTGCTCTAGAAGCATAACTCAGAAAACATGCTAAAATGATCAGTAGCTGTTGGATATCTCTGTGACCAATGACTTCTATTTCACTTTTAACAACACTACATTTTCAGAAGAAATTTATGCTGCCTGAAATCAGAAATGCAATTCCATTTTGAATCAATAATTATCTTTTGTAATAATCACTGAAATCTGTGCTTTGCTAACACAACACTTTTGTTTTAGGAGATAAAACAATAACTTGAATTTTGTCATAGGTATTCATTACAGCGCAGAAAACATCCTTGATTATTTTGGTTTCTAAGTCTACTTATACTTTTGATCTGGAAAACCAGAGAACTGACCTTGTATCTGTGCAATTTAATACTGTATGTTAAATAGGTTTGAAGAAGAAAAAATATGGAAATCTATAAGAGAGATCTCTGTCACAGATTTCTGATGCTCTTGTTGAGCAACAGCAATTTTACTAGAGAGGAACAACGAAGCAGAAACTATTGTGATACACAGCTGCAATAATGATTTCTTAATGGTAACGAAGAATACATTTTAGTATCACCTTCCCACTCAGCCATACTTCGAGTACCACAACTCTCCTCTTGAGCTGGAGAATTAGGGTTTCTTCCTTATAACTCATGTCTAGGATTGCAAAAATAATGTCCACACTACAAGGAATGGTCAGAATTTTTCCATGAGATAGTTAAGATGTGGTGGCAAATACTGTTTAAAACTGTAGTACATCAAGACAGATTATAAGCTTTCTATAAATTGTAATAGCTAGTTCAGCAAATCATTGCAGGCAACTCAGTAGTCCTGTACAAGTGTGGTCTTTTTCCATATGAAATAAAAATCCATTGAAACTGGAAATAATCAAAATTTTGTTGTGGTTATTGATGCTGTCTTATGCATAGATCGATCACAGAGATCAGGGACTTATTCGTTCCTTTTCCCCTTGCAACTTTTTTTTATATACTCACTTTTTTCTGTGTTGTCTGGGCCTGGTCTAAACTGTTTTGACCTTGTAGTGTCCTGTGTTGCACCTGAGGCTTTACTAATTCAGTGGAGGAATTATGTCAGGTGTTTAGAAAACTACACTTAATTCTCTGTACTACAAGGCTATGTCTGTCACTTCATACAGGCATGATATCGCATATTCATGTTGCTTGTGGTCTACAATAATCTCAAATTTCTGATAAATTGCTACCTAACCTACTGTTTACTGTATTGTATTATTGTAATTGATTATTCCTGTCTACATGTAGAACTATGTACTTGGTCTTACAAAATTGTATCCTATTGTTTTAAGACAATTTATTCAGCTAAGTCAAGATCATTGAATTTTAATCAAGCTCTATAGTGTACATAAAGTCCAAATCATCTGCAATATGCTCTCTAAGTGTTTTGAGAGAAGTGAAATCAGGACTTCACTGTGTCCTTGGGAGGATGTTGTTCCATGAGTGAGAAATCTCGGTTTCATACAGGAAGGCAGTATATTTTTCTGTCCTTCCTCAAAGCTGGACAGAAGCTAGGTTTCCTATTGTGGATCAGAACGCTGAGATGTATACCAGCACAAGCAAAGAATATCAGCAGTAGTAATACCTTGTTATTCTTATTTTCTCTGTGTGCCTATGGAGAAAAGAGACTAAGGTTTCTGAGATAGGGACAGTATTACCAAGAAGAATGGGAAATTAAAGGACTTAGCAACAAAGAAGCTGGAAAAGAGGTTTCGAAAATACTAAAAAACAGGTTTATCAGTTTTTAAATGAACCTTCATTCTCACCTGCAGGGACTGATAAGAATACCAGCCCCTTTAACTTAATATCATCAAGCTCTTTAAGATACCTTCAGACCCGCTAATGGCTGTTCTAACAGTATCACCAATTTCCACATGAATAAAGAGCATGAGTTAATCATCCATGAGGCAGATTAATCCAGACTGTTCAGATCCAGTCACTAGGTGCATTCCTTCAATAACATGAGGAGGGGATCTCCAAAAAGTATCTTTTATTTCTGTCTGTAAGTGATGGCTACAAACATCATAGCTTTAGATTATTGCTCTTTCTTTTCCGCTTTTGGCGCTTGGTTATTCATAACTGATAGAGCAGTGTGTCTGTTCTTGGCTGCACTGAGGCTGAAGCAGGAGCTCAACTAAGGTTAGTGTTATACATGCTCCAACTGATGTGAGTGAAGTGTATATCTACCATAACCTGCTTAGCAGGTAAACCTGAAAAGCACTACTGGATGGTTGCACAAATAACTGTGGACATATACTGTTAGCATATGTATTACATAGATCAGAAATGCTTAGGAGCTTCTAAATAAATTGCTCCTGTTTTTCTTTTTTGTTTTGTTTTTTAGCACCTCTGCAACTGATAAAAAACACATGCAGCTATTTTGAGATAGAAGTGTCTGTCTTTCATCTCTACCTGATTCCTTCCTGTTAGAAATGTAGAAATGATAATGAATCTATTAAATATTAGTTTTCCACTTTCTGTTGCAGGTGAAGGACTGTCAGGAAGATCTGTAGAAGTTATTCTTGCAGTTACTTTGTGCATACTTTCAGTTGTTCTCCTGGTGGCTGCAGTCTATGCTTTTGCAAGGTAAGATTTATATGTTCTTTTCATACCGTGTTTGCAAACACTCAAGAATGTTTTAATGAAGAGCTGAAATAATTCTATAAATGGAACTAACCTGTCATTTCAAAATGTACTGTTTTCTTTTTTTTTTTTTTTTTCTTTTTTTAATCTTTTTATGTAGAAACATAGGGAGGCTAACTTTAGTCTTGTAGGGCTAATCTCCATAATTGAAGAAGGAAAACAAGCTTCTCCAGAGGGTGAATCAGACCAGACTCTATCTTACCATTTTAGAGTCACTTCTCCATTCACTTGAGTGGAAGGTACAGCTCAGTGTCAGCTGGTAAAGTTAGCATGATGGCTAACCCTACTTACTGTCAGCTCTATAGGGAAACAGAATGATATGAAGTAAATATTCCAAATGCTATTTTCTGCCTTACTGATAAATTTAACAATTAAATACTTTAAAGTCTTACCTGTGAAAGAAAAATGAACCTCTAATTTGAACTGTGAACAAATGCCCACATAAAGAAGCAGGCTAGGTAATGCATAAATGATGTTAGCTTGCTCATTCCAGTGCAAGTTCTGTTCTTCCTCAGCTGCATCATTCAGGCATTGCTGAAGAATGTCTGTAGGAAAACTAAAAGAATGAGTAGGCTAGATTCTTTCTGCATGAGTTTTAGACAAAATAGCAGCTGGATTTGACTAAGTTGGAAGTGAGAGCGGAATAAAGGTTAAGGAAGGACTTCTTGCAGCCATTTTTAAGTTCCATCCTGTCTAATTATTGTATTGATTATGTGTTTCTTTAAATTGTTTGCATATTTATTTTTCCACTAATATTTTATCACTATTTTTAGAATTCGGCAAAAGCAAAAAGAGGGAGGCACATACTCACCACGAGATGCTGAAATTATTGACACTAAATTCAAATTGGATCAGTTGATTACAGTGGCAGACCTGGAGCTGAAGGATGAGAGATTTACACGGTAAGCATACTCCTTACGCAAAATAGTAGTCCAAAGGGGCTGTAGCCGTGACCTCTTTCTGACCTTTGCTTGTTTGGAAGTGTTTGTGGTGTTCTTATTTACACAGGTCACTGAGATCCTTTTTCAAAGAATGACCTCCTTCCTCAAGACACTTCTCACTAGCTTTTAGAAAATCACTTAATCTTCAGCTCTTTCTACAACAAGATAAAGATCTAAGTGCAAATCACTGTTTAATTGTGTTGGCAAAAAAAAAAAAAAAAAAAAAAAAAGGCTACATATTTTTAAACATACAGAATTTAAACACAGTATTTTTGATGGCCCAGTGTTTTGTATAGGTTGCAAACCTATCTAAACATTTTGAAATAGTCAACCCCTGCAGAAGTCCTGGTTAGCTAATTCAATAACAAATCCATCATTGTTTAATTGACATTTAGAAAGGTTTTTTGTTGTTGTTGTGTGTGTGTGTGTGTGTGTGTGTTTTGTTTTGTTTTTTTCACAAAAGGTTTTGAATAGTGTCTGAGTTTCTGAGGAGTTCAGCACACTGATTATGTAGCAAGTCCAGGCAACTCATTTTTTCTGTCCAACAGAGAATCTTGTCATGGGTACATATCTAAAGGAAAACAGATTGCTTTTTCTGACTGCTGGAAAAATTGATATTATTCACCATTTTAAAAAAATATAATGATGATTCTCAACAATCTATGGCATCCAACCGAGTTAGAAATGTTTGGTGAACATTCTTTACCTACCTGCATTTTCCCTGCTGTGTCACAGATGAAACACTGTGGTAGGCAATCTCCTTAAAGATGAGAAGCCTAAAATAGTCTTGCCCTAGCAGTCAGACATCCTACTGTTGCAGACTAGGAATAGCTGGAAGATGAAAGGTTGTAGCTGTTGACCTGTTTTGTTTGAATGTGTACATGTCTATGTGTGTGGTACAGAGTAAGCCAATTGCATGTACAAACGTGTTCAAAATAGTGCACACAGGAATGGCTGCTTGTAATAGATGAGAAATCGTAGTAGGAATCATCTGGAAGTCATTGATATAGTGCATGTGGTGTGTTCTGTGTGGGGCACATGCCATTCAGATAACAGTGTTTTTACCTGCTAATAACGGTGGAATACATTCTCTGGAGACAGAATTATTTTCTATGCACTATGATAACTGTAACTTGTATAAATGACCATGACAGATCTTCAAAATGGCATTGTTTCCAAACTGTTAGCTGAATAAGAATAGTAATAGTTTTGTTTATATACTAAAGTGTTGATGGGTTTTACTTCCAGATACTCCTCGTTTTTCTTTAGACGCAAGGAGATTTTTGTCATCCAGTAAGTTTTTGTCTTACTGAAGCAAAGTGGTGTGTTTTCCATTCTGTTCTCTTAATCTGTGTGCTACCATACTATATTGAATGATATAGTTAATCAATGTGAAATATCAACCTTTGCAGCTATACTTATGGCAACCAGTGGTATCTTTCATCATGAAATCCTGTTTATTTTCAGTCCCTAGTGTTCGTGTACAACAGTTCCACAACTTTTTGAAATAAATCAGGACAATTTTTACATGCAATTGTAAGTTATAATAATATAGCACTCATGTATACTATCTATTCCTGAAACAAATATAGTGCAAATGTGACATATGAAATATGCTGTTTCTTTCCTCCGACAGTTAGAAGATGTGCATTTAAGAGAAGTAGTTTTTGTGCTTGTTTGTTTGCTTGCTTTTTGGTTTTTTCTCAACTGCTTTTTTAATTATACTACAGATGTTTTGTTACCATTCCACTACAATCGCAGCAATATGTAGCCAATTCCTTTTTCAGTTTGAGTAGTGCCATTGTGCCACTTCTCTGTCTTAATTATGTGCAGTTTTTGATTTATACAGTATAATATTTCATGCTCAAATGCACTTCATTATGTGATTTATGTACAGCAAGGCTTTCACTGCACAGTGCTTCAGCAGTTTAATTACATCACCCTTTATTTTAATGAGTCAGTTTCACATTTTGGTGTGGGGTTTATTTCCTTCCATCTGTATTTTCATCTTTCCTCCTTCCCCATGCCACTAATGGGCTTAAGCAAAGACTTGCTCCCAGGCCATTCTTGTAAGTTACAGGATGCAGCTGTTAAATTTTGGACTATTATTTTTCAAACAGTAGCTGTACTAGAGCTACAGCAGGCTCCTTACCCAGGCTCTTTGTTGAACATTATGTCAAATTGTGGAAGATTGAAGTGGAGGTATTAACTGAGCACTCCTCAGGACAGAATTCATGCAATATTTTCAACTAGAAGGCAGTAAACATACTGCGTGACACTACTAGATTACATATATACAATAATAAGGGGACAGGATACCTTTGATCTGCTCAAAACCTTTGAGTTTATTAGGGCTCCTTTCAAGCTTTAAAGAATGTTTCAGTGTATGTAAGATTCTGCTCTAGTAATGTCAGTAGCCAAAAGAGTGTTTTCAGGTATCTGACTTAGGCTGTCTTTTGTATAGATAAATTCTTCCTAGTAGTGAAGAGTTATTTCAAGCAGTTGGCAGAAGCAAACAGTATGCACGGAGGTGGCTTACTTTAAAACCTGATGTCTAAGCTATTTTTGCTGTGTGTTTCCCACAGTATACACGGAAAGATCTTTTGTACCTGTTGCATTCAGGGAATAACTATATAGAAGTCAATCTACATAGCTAGATTGACTTTTAGTTCATGTATTGTTCTTATCATTCTCATGGTATATGGTTAAAGCAGTGTCATGTCAGCATGGTAAATTATTGTATTACAAGTTGATGACTGCACTATAACCTTAGCAAATTTCCCATGCATTTAGAATGGTATTGTGTATTACTACATCTGCATAAGCTACCCAGATATATTGGCTGTGTTTAGGCAGCTATCTCACCTATGTTTGAAAAGCTTGCTGTGTTGCAGAATGCCAGGTGCAATTCATGGCATCTTTTTTTCAAATCAATAAATTCATGGTAAATCACAATTCCCTATAATAATTGTGCAATCGTGGTCATCAGAAAAAAAAAAAAAAAAAAAAAAAACTTGAAAAATTTCAGTGTCTGAAAATACTGGCTGCTGAATATACACCTTCTCTCACCAAGTCTTTGTTAGACAATTAATTAATTAGATGTATCTTCAGAGGGCATTCAGGGAATTATATTCTACCGTATTCAGCAGAAAATTGGGTCCACGATATGAAAACAAAATGTTGACTTTGGAAGTTTGGGAAATACATTGGTCTCCATGGTAGTAGAGATGATATGAGACAGGCAATAACAGAAAAAAATCTAATCCTTTAAAACATGTATAGCCCATCAGTCTAGGCTGAATTAAACATTGATTCATTTAGTGCACTAAATATTTATATACTTGGTCCTCTCATCTCTTACTTTTTTTTTTTTTAATTTTGTCCATAGTGTTTGTCAATTCAATTTTCAAAGCAGATATTCATCTGCTGTGAATGGTTTCCAGTAAATTTTCAGGGCCCACCAGGCTTAGCCAGAGACAAGTAACTCCTCCGTCTTCAAGGTGCTCACCTAGGAGAGAACTTCTCTGGCACCTACTTTCACAGTGATTTCTGTCAAAGGGGTAAAGCCATGTAGGTCCCTGTTTCTTAAAATCTTTCCATGAAAGTTACACTTTGTGGTGGATACTTTTAGGCTTTTGTTCATTCCATATGAGACAGATTGACAAGCAAATGGGCACATATTTAGAAGAAATATTTCTTAATTACAGACACTGTAACCCTTACAAATAAATAACAGGCAATTAGAACTCTATGGAAAAGTGTTGTATATAAAATTCTCATGTTGTCTCACTTTTCCTGAATATTCTGCACTCAATATGTGTCTATATTCAAAGTAATAGTTCTGCACAGACTTTCTCCAGACCAGCCTGTTTCTTCTTTCTTTGAGGGAGGATAGCCATAGCTCCTGCCTTACCTTTTCCTTCAACATGTTTCTCTTTAGTAATCAGCTATCACTCATAGGCTTCCTGAGCTTTGTATCCCAGGAGTACAAGGTTTATAACTCTTTGTGTCCTGGTACAACGGAAGAAATGACCATGTGTTCTCTTTCCCGAGGCCTTTAATATTCAGGAAGGGTTAAGCTCCGTATTGCTTTCAATTAACTTGCTAAAAATTAGTTCCTCCGTTATTCCTAGGAAGTGTCAATGGTGCTCATGAGTTAAGCCTTTTGCCTACATTCTCATTTCTGTTGTTTTCTATTTGGACAAAGTTTTAATTCTCTGTGGATTTTAGATGATTGACCCAGAAAGAAAGCTGAGTCTGTGTGACAATATGGTCTTCAGTTACCACTGCCAACACAAATAAATGGCTTCTTTCTAGCTCTATCATAAGTAATCTGAGTGGGATTCAGATTTTTGATAGACTTCAAAAAAAAATTCCACACATGAAACAATACACTGTTTTAAAAGAAAATCAGATTTAAGGCAATAAAGCATTCTTTATCTTAGAGAATGTTTTTCTTTCCTGGTTTCAAAGTCGGACAACTGGGAACCTGGAATTGTCCTCCTGAAATAGGGAAATTGGCAACTTCATAGTTTGATTCTAAATTGTGCTCATCAAGATCTAATGATACCTAAGTTCTTGTTCTTTATACAAAAGACTGGGAAATGTGGAGAATGAGATTACAGGTAGATGGGTTCATTGACCAAATAATGTAAGATTATCACTATATATGTCATTCTCAAGAGACTTGGGAAAAAATGCTGTTTTCTAATGCCTGAGGATGCTAAAGCTGAGCATAGCCACCTCTTATAAACCTGTAGTGAAGGTACAAAGCTCTTTCCTTCTGAAGATTCTTATCCAGAAAAGCCAGTATCTTTGCCAGTCTTACTTTCCAAGTTGCCAAGCTACTGCAATGTGCACTTGCTACCAACAGAAGTGTGAATTCAGTAGTTCTAACAACCAAATTCTTCACTACAATATCTAAAGATAGGTTAAAGTGTCAAAGTGTAGGTGTCTTCTTTAAAATTTAGTACTTCTTAAAGACAATATATGATTATGCCTATAAAAAAATTGCCTGTCAGTAACATTTAAAAAAATGAACAAGAAAGTACCATCTGTAGCCCTGTTTAGTTCATTTTCTATGCTTTTTCAGTGCTTTACTTCATTGCTTTGAGTGAGAGTAAAGTATTGAGGAGGTTGTATTACGGTGCTGCTTATCTCTGTGTTCTTTGTTGTTGGATCCATGTACCTTCAACAATGAAGCACTAAATGCCATATTCAGGTTGCATATGCATTGATGTAATTTTTATTACCTAATGACCAAACTATGGTGCAGTAGGCCCCTATTTGCTATCAGTTTGAGAAGAGGAAAGACAATAGTATTCCAAAAATTTATAGAATGTCAGCTGGGAGATTACTTTTATTCTGTTGTTCTATGGTGAAGATAGATGAATTCAAAGGAAAAGCAAATACTTTTTCTTTGTATGGACTGCTTAGAATTTTGTCCTAAAAAAGGCCTAAAACCAATGTTTACTTTCTGCTCAATGGCAAGTGTATGTGTGCAACACATGGGCACACTTATTAAGAATACTTTCCCTTCTGAAAACTGTAGCCCTATAATGTTGCCAATATTACTAGACCATAATTACAGCCGATGTGTAATGCAAACAACATAAGTGATACCGTAACAGTAGCTAGATGTCTAAAAATTCTGAATAAATAGAGTTGCTTGCTTTGTTGTCTTATTGCCTTCTTATTTTCTGTTTAAAGTTCTCCTTCTGTTGTCCTAGTAAGTGCATGAGTTCAAGCAAAGAGTTTGAGCCTTTTTCTGTGAATTCTTACACTTCTTTTCACTCCAGTAAAAGTGACCCAGATGTTTCATAGCCAGTTTGACAAGTTTGTCATAACGGCATATGTACCATGAAGGCATCTTCAGTAGCTTTGACATTAACTTTTTAGATGCTTAATATTAAATGGTACGACAATTGTACTAATCTAATTTTGTTATCTAATTTAAAAAGTAAATATTTAAGAACAACGTCGCAAAACCAAGTATTTTTAAAGGAAATTTTTGTCTTTTCTACTGAATTTCTGGCAGTAGTAGGCATTTATATTTGTATCATAGAATATTTTTTGTAAGATTTGTTTTTAAGCATGTATGAATATTGGAGAGAGCAACACTCAAAATTCATACTTAGAGGTTTTTGAAGGGGCAAGTTATCTTTTAAGTTGTATTTCTTCAAATGTTTTTATTTAGTCCTTTAGACAATCTTTCTGAGTCCGAGTGCCTGACATTTGTCTTCTAAATCCATAATGCTGAGACATTCTTACATTCAGAGGTGATGATGATGACTAGGTTACAAGACTATCTGAAAAGTCCCTGGGGTTGTATGCTTATGTAACATCTACATGAATCCTGCTGTGGAATTAGGTTAAAGATAAAATATGTTGCACAGTTTTTAAAATAACAGTGTTCCAGAAACAGAATTAAACATGTAAAAAATGAACATGAAAACAGATACTAATTTTAAAAACAAAACAGCTATTGCTGTTGTTTCCTTCCTTAGAGGCACACTGATAGCATAATTCACCTGTGACTCATGTTAGATACGTGCTTAAAATGAGATGAAATCATAGCTATTTGTCTTCATTGATTATAAAAAGAATCTAGAGCGACTAGCTCAGATACAGGTGTCTGTATTCAGTCAGAATAATCCAATCTCTGTTCTCTGAAATGTCCCTCAGAAGAACAACATTGAGTACATAGTGTAAAATGAAGCCTGTCAATGTATATGAAGTGGTGTGCTAGAGGTATGGATTTCTCAGGTCCATATGAGCCCAGAACATTGTAAAATGATCTGAAGGGAATGATAGAAACTGCAGCTACCATACCTGCCAATACTGGAGATAAGAACTAAGTGAGAGTATCCCTCAAGATATCTGACGTATTTGAATTCATGAGAGAAATAAATCTGTTTCTTTAGCTAATTGAATAGTTCATCTAAAATCTATTAACATGCATAATATTGGTTAATTCACAACTTACCATATTTAACAAAAATCTCTGTTGCAGGTTACTTAGTTATAGAAAATCCATCAAGTAAGTAGATTAAAGATTATTATTTTTTGTGGTCATTGGTCAATGTGTGGTTCCCTCTTCCATGTTTATAAGGAAAAAAAAAATAACAAAAGCCAACAACAGAAAAAAAAAAACTCCAAGCTGCGTATAAATCATAAAAGCGTGACTAATTGCATGGTAACTGGAGAAATGCTTTCTCTCTCTCTGGGGTGAAGCCTGCATGTCTGTGTTTTAGCTTGGGAAGTAATACAGGGATATTTAAACTCCTTGGGGTTTAAAAACCATGTCATTATGAGAATGAGGTCACTGCAATATTTTATATGTCTAAAACTTTGCAATGTATAAAATGTTTTCGGTGCGACAACGAAGTATTATGTACTTTAGAATGCAATGGTAACTTTACAAACATCCATTAATGTCAAAACCTTGCTTTGGAATGTTGTTACCTATAAAAAACAATCCTACCCAACAGTAGTGTTAGGTAGGTTAACATTAGCAACTGAAAAATTTGGTGAGGGGAAACAATAGGAGAAAATGCTTCTATTTCAAGTGACTGAAAAGAAACCAATTATGTGGACCATAAACAATTTATAATTTTCTGTCTGTTAATATGAATTGCTATTGAAGTGGAAAATGTTATTAATAAAAGTGCAGTTAAATACAAATTGAAAGAATGATAAAGAAATCCCCTGTAGGTCTCTAATTCTTCTGTCATTACTTGCAGGCCAATAAGCAAGAAATCCTTCCTACAACATGTCGAAGAGCTTTGTACAAACAACAACCTAAAGTTTCAGGAAGAATTTTCGGTATGTTGCTAGCAGTTGTCACAACATTGCAAGACCTTCTGTCATTTCATGTGTCACATTTCATGTCCATTTTAAGCAGGCAAGGCCATGAAGGACCCTGGCCTTGATAATCAATACCCAATTACCAGGTTGATTGTTTAGAAGGTAATATTACCTGATTTGAATTCTGTAGTCTACACTGCAACCTGATCAGAATTATTCACCTAAGTGTCAGCAAAAGATGATCTTCTTTAGACTCCAATCTTTGCAAGAACACCACAATATTTATGTTTTTGCATATGTAGTAATGCATATGTTGCTTAATTGAGAACAAATTATTTAGGAATGGTTTCTACATATATACAGATATATTTAACTGCTAAGTTGATTTTCCTCACCAAAAACACAGCTGACATTAATTTTCTGAAATGTTCAGGGCCCAGTCATATTGCCATAGAGTTTCAAAATGTTTTTCTTTCATAGGTTTCAGTGCAGACAGTAAAAAGTGTACGCACAGTAGTCTTGCTTTGCATTTCTCTACAAATAATAGGTCATACCTGTCATGCTTTTGAGAACAGTGTCCATGTGAAGAGCGTTTCATGTACGAGACGAAGAACTCAGCAAGCCTGTGTTTCCATCTGAAAAGAGACCAGCTTTCAAAATATACATAATATATATATATATATATATAATGCATATGCATTTACACATTTAAACCTCAAAGTTTTCACCATTTTCATTAAGTAACATTTTTATGGCTATCAAATTTTTGTTCTCAACAATATCTTTTCTCCTCGTTATTACAGAATCTTTATCATCATCATCATCATTTTTAACACATACAGTCATTTGCCCTCACAAAAATAATTTGTCATTCTCCAGTGACTTTATTGTTTTGGATTTATAGATTTACCATGCATTGCTTACCATTTGGATTAACAGAAGTGAAGACTAAACAATTGGCTTTTCTTCTGCTAGATTATAATATTTCAGTCTCTTAGGGAATGCCAACAAAAGTGTGAAAAGATTAATGGTATTTCCTACAGCTTTTTGTTATGCTCCTTAGGTAAAACTGGTCTGGATTTAATAATAAAAAGCACCATAAAATTCTCTGAGCAGTAAAGCAAGGAAAACTTTTTCTTCCAAGAGTAGAACTGTTATTTCACTTGAACAAGAGTGATTATAGTTATATTATGCATGACTTAGCAGATGAAAAGTTTTACTAGCAATAACATTTTCACATGTCAACTAATGTTCATCGCTGGAAAGTTTTTAATACTACTTTCTTTAGGTGTGACCCGAATTAGGTAACCCTTAAGGTATTGTAATGCCTTAAGACTTAAAATAAACAAGTGTTTTATCAAGTAAAAATGTTGGCAATGCAATTGAAACATAATCAAATTCAAGTAGCTGAAGCCTTCTTCAACTAAACTATATAGTCAATTCATAATAACAGCTTTATGTTATTCGGGCTTCCATTTCATTTCATGGAAGCTTCAGCTTCCATATACCATAGTGTAGTGATGTCTTAAAATCACAGAAGCATAGAATTATAGAATAGTTTGGATCGAAAGGGACTTTAAACATTACCTGGTTCCAGTCCCCCTGCCATGGACAGGGACACCTTCCACTAGACCAGGTTGCTCAAATCTGTATCTAATCTGGCCTTGAACACTCCCAGGCTTGGGGCATCCACAGCTTCTCTGGGCAACCTGTGCCAGTGCCTCACCACCCTCAGAGTAAATAATTTCTTCTTAATATCTAACTAAATCTACACTTTTTGTAGAGTGAAACCATTACTCCTTGTCCTATCACTACACTCCCTGGCAAAGAGTCCCTCCACAGCTTTCCACAGCCTTCTTTAGGTACTGGAAAGTCTTTATAAGATCTCCCTGGAGCCTTCCCTTCTCCAGGCTGAACAACCCCAGCTCCACCAGACTGTCTTCCTAGGAGAGGTGCTTCGGTCCTTTAATCATCCTCATGGCCTTCCTCTGGACTCATCCTAATAGGTCCATGTCCTTGTTGTGCTGGTGGCCCCAAAGCTGAATGTAGTGCTCCAGGTGAGGTTTCGCAAGAACAGAGTAGAAAGCGAGAATCACCTCCTCGAACTGCTGGCCACACTGCTTTTGATGTAACACAGGATATGGTTGGCTTTCTGGGCTGCAAGCACCCATTGACTGTTCATGTCAAACTTCTCATTAACTAACACCCCCAGGTCCTTCTCGTTAGGGCTGCTTTCAATCCATTCTCTCTGCCCAGTCTGTATTGGGATTGCCCTGGCCCAGCTGCAGGACTTTGTTGAACTTTATGAGGTTTGCGTGGGCCCATCTCTTGAGATTGTCAAGGTCCTTCTGGATGGCGTCCCATCCCTCCAGTGTGCTGACCACACCACACAGCTTGGTGTCATCGGCAGACTTGCTGAGGGTACACTCTATTTCACTGCCTATGTCTGCATGGTCTGCCTTTAGTGAAGCCATGTTGGGTGTCACCAATCATCGTGTTATTTTCCATGAGCCTTACTGTAGTTTCCAGGAGGATCTGCTCCATGATCATGCCAGCCACAGAGGTGAGATTGACTGGCCTGTAGTTCCTCTGGTCTTCTTTTTTAGCTTTTTTAAAAGTGGGGGTTATGTTTCTCCTCTTCCAGTCAATGGGAACCTCACTGGTTTGTCATTTTCCCAGTCCCCACCTTTGCCTTCTGGGGCCTGGGTTTTGTGGCTGGAGCTCTTGTTGGTGAAGACTCAGGCAAAAAAAAAAAAAAAAAATAGTCATTTAGTACATCAGCCTTCTCCATGTCCTGTGTAACCAGCTTTTCCATTTCCTTCTGGAGAGGGCCCACAATTTCCCTAGTCTTCCTTTTATCAATGATGTACCTATAGAAGATTTTCATATTGCTCTTGATGTCCCTGGCCAAATTTAATTCTAACAGGGCTTTGGCTTTCCTAACCTGATTACTGGATACTCTGGCTGTTACTCTGGATTCCTCTCAGGCTATCTGTCCTTGCTTTCACCTTTGGTAGGCCTCCTTTTTCTGTCTGAGTTTAGCCAGGAGCTCCATGTTCATCCTTGAAGGCCCCTGGCTTTTTGCCTGACTTTCTCTTTGTTGGGATACATCAATCCTGAGTTTGTAGGAGCCTTCACAGAAGGCTTGTCCAAGAGCAAGCAGAACTAAACAGTAGGTGCAATGTTTGACTGAGAGTGTATCTACACCATCTGTAGCACCTATCTTATCAGATGAGAAACAGGACTGACAATGCACTTGAATGACATCAGAAATGACAATGCATAGAAGCAAACAGTGCACAAAGCAAGCAAACAGACCCCATGACCTGTATTGTTTCCATCTGCAGGCAAAACTTTAGTTTGAAGTAAATGACTCAAGGCTCATACAATGTGTGTAGGAAAGCTGAATTGAGGCTATAAAGCCATGGACCATTATATTTAAAGCATGTAGCCTGTTCCTGAGCTTTCTTGGTTTCTCTGGCTGGCTATTAGTAAATCCAAGCACACTAGAAACTGGCTGTAAAAATATGGCAATTTATACTAATAAACTGTTAGTATATTCCCTGCCTTGAATTTGGACTGTTCCAGCAAGAAGTTATCCTGGTCAATTCCATGGTACATTTTGGTAGGCAAAGTAGTCTGGGGATCATTTCCAATAGGCAGTTTGTAGACAACATACCTGCTACACAGTTTTGTTAGCATAAATTAGCTTTCTTCCTTGCATGTAGTCTTGGAATCCAAGGACATTCTTGGGCTCATTTAATTTACTGGATTGACCCAGCTGCTGTGCTTAGAGATATCTGGGGTTCAGTCTTGGACCATGTATGAACATTGCCTTTGTGTAAAATGATGAGTAGAGGATCTGGACCTAAGAATGGATCTGGATTCATGTTGTATCAGAAAAAACAAGTTTAAAGAAACCATAGGGAACCACAGGAACTGATGGCACTGCCTAACTGATATTCAAACTTCCAGCTTTCCAGAAGATTAACGTATCTCTTAATACCTTTGGAAAATCAAGTTTTTCTAGTAGCTGAAAAATTACTGAAACAGAAATACTTCCAACACTGTTTTACAATAATGTCTGTTCATGAATAAAAAAGTGAAATACCTTTGAATGCCACCACAAAAGTACTACAGTAAACAAAGTTCAAATGAATTATTTGAAAGCTTTATGAGTCTGCAATGAAATGTGGTTTCTGTGACAAATTGGATTCTGGGAATCCAAATAGTCTTTCCCCAGTTCTGAAAACAACCATTGACTGAAATCCACACTGAAGCAGAGAATTAGTACAAGGCTTTTAAGCTCTCATTCAGATATGGTAGCATCATTACAAAAGCAATATAATTTACTTCTGTATCTCCTCTTTAATACGGAATACTGTATAACAGTACTACTATTGTAATAGTTACCTGGCAAGCTAAGACTCAGAGGAGTGAGGCAAATGAGGCAAGTAAAAGATCACATGACATGCACTTGATATGAGATCCCATAGCCCATAACACCTGCAAAACACCCCAGACATTTCATCTTTTTTTTTTTTTTTTCCTTAATGCAAACTTCAAGGACAAAAATTCTGCTGAAGAGTTTCAGCTTTTCAAATGAGAGGAATTTTGACCCCTGAGGTGTGTTTCACTGTTCTTATCAAATCCTAACAATAATTCACAGAAGTCATTCTGTTCTGAGAACAGGAATCTTTCTTTAGGTTCAGTCATAGGACTGAGGCTTTAGTTCTTTAAGGGATTGTTGGGAAGAAACAATGAGGCAACTCAAAGATAAAAGAAATGTACTTTGAGTATGCCAGACGTTGATTCAAATGCAAGATTTTAAAGCAACAAATGTTTTAAAGAAATGAGAATTATGTTTTTCTATAATATATTACAGTCCTTCATTTAATTTTATATTTACTTCATGTCTATTAACCATGTTATCTAATTATTTGACATAAGGATATAAATTTAATGCCAGACATTCTTTATATTGTAAGATTTTAAGTCACAAACTTTCTTTTTAGAAGAACAGGCAAATCATAGACTTTTCATCCATAGATGAAACAGATATTCAGCAACATTTTGAAGGGCATGGATAGGATCTAGTCCCTTGTTAATATTCAAAGGTAGTTGAGCATCTAGTTGTTCTCTGCAATTCTTCCCCTAATTCTTTTCCCAAGGAAATATGTGTCAGAGCTAGAAAGAGATCAAGTCTCTAGTTGGAAAGTCCTTTACTTTCATTGTAAAACTTTCTCTTCGTGATCAGAAACACCTGCAGTTATACATTATTGAGGATATAATTATAGAAGTGAAATAGTCTTCATGCTTTTTGCAATAGGCTTTTTGTGAGTTGGTGAAATAAACAAATTGCCCAGGGGTTAATATCGCATGAAATACAGTTGAAGGGTTTTGAGCTCTCTTACATGTCAGGCACCATCCATTGGAAGAAATAGTATATCAAATTAGATGGATTATTGGCTTAGTTCATTATGTCACATTTTTAAATTGTGCCATTTTGATAATGCTTATATCAAATTATTAATATCAAAAGCCATTGAATAAGACTGACAAAATATTTGATTTAGCAATGAGACGAAAATCACTGGAATATAAAATACTCTTGCTTTTTAAATTTTTTCATTATTTTATCTATTTATTTGCTAAGAGTTTCCCATTAAATTTTTTTTATAGAATACAACTCTCTCAATACTTGGGTGAACGAGCACTTGAACATGATTGACATGGAGTCTGATTATATGGCTCTCTGTCCCACTAGAGAGTAACTAAAAGAGAAATTTGAAGGGATTACTCAGCACAAGCAACAGAAGTGTGTATAGTACACATTCAGAGCAATAGGTAGATTTCATTTGAATCTTCAATTAGATGTTGAGATATATCTACATATAAAATTTGTCAAAGAAAGGGAAAATCTATTAAAGTTAATGTAGTTAACTGAGAAATAAATAGTCTGAATTCTGTTTTTTCTAGGAGTTCTTAACTGTCTCTTCACCACCATGAGATCATCACTTTAATGTATTTACTGCATTAAAAAGTCATGAGTTTGTCTCCCCTCTTTTACTCAGCTTTAGAAATTACAAATATCTATGTACAGAAACACCCTCATCAAGTAAGTTCTTCAATGTGAATGATTTATTCATCTCTGCCCTTCTGCAACAGAACTAATGACCAGTTATGAAACTGGTATGACCAAAAATAACTCTTCCCACCCTTTTCATGAACAGTCCTGTGAACAATAACTAATTGACAGTTGTCTCAACTTAATTAAATTCTCATCAGTTCTCATGCTATGGCAAAAGCTCTCCCAAGCTACAGGAGTCAGGGAGAGGCATTAATCAAAAACAAAATTGAGGGCATGGCTAACAAGTATGTCATTTCATGAAGAGACAGAAAAGAACTACAGAAGGTGATAGGCTGACTTTATCTGGATTTGGAAAGGTGAATGTTCATGCAAGTTTTAATTCTTCAACTCAACAGCATTTTTTGCCATGCTTCATCTAATGTAGCTGGTGTAACTAGGGTTGACAGGAAACTGGGATGCTCCATAATTTTTCCAGCTTTTCTCAGAAACACAGTGTTACAGAACTAAAGAATTCTCACTCTTACTGGAGTGATTGTATCTGGGGAAATTGCTATTAATCCATTCCTTATATTTACTGCAGGTGAAATGCAAAGTTTTGTTAACAAATATTTATGATTCATTCTGTGATTCTACATTTTATTCCTTTACAGGAACTTCCCAAGTTTCTTGAAGACCTTGCTTCAACTGATGCTGATCTGCCTTGGAACAGGTCTAAGAATCGTTTCCCAAACATAAAGCCATGTATGTGTGTTTACTAATCAACTCCTCAGTTTTGCTCTCTACCTCAATAGCACAACATATATTTGAAATACAGCTGTGGTTTTATTTGATCTGTCTTTGGTATGGCAGTACAATCATGTCCACATTATGAAATAATTTTATCAAGTAGTTGGTCTTTTTTTTTTTTTTTTTTTTTTTTTAAAGACAGGTTTATTTGCAAGTAGCTTTTATCTTGCTCTCACAAGCTTTAATATGCAGGTGCAAGAAACTGTAGCCTCAGTAGTTTCTTAGCTTTGTAATTCAACCCATGTAGCAAACTCTTTAACATTCTTCCTGTTTTTTCTTTTTTTTTTTTTTTCCTTTAGTGAGAAGTAATTTTTTTAAAACATAAAATCCACATGTTTGTGCATTCAGCTACCACTGGAGCTTGGGTATGCTTTCTTGTGGATATGTGTAAATGTGCTGCAAAGGTTCCATAGAAGATCAGAGTAACTGTATGATAACTTATAAGCCAAGGCTAGATTTTATCACAGGAGACAGAAGTCTGTCTCTCTGTACTCAACACTGCTTCATTTTTCAGTTAATAAGACAAGAAATGTCCTTATTATTTTAAGCATTAGCTGTGATGTGAGATGGGCAGAATGGCATTCCTTGGTTAATAATGCTACATTCTGTGCTATTAACTTTTCACAGCAGCTGTTACTGCTATCTACTGCCTTGTTCAAGCCATGCTTTAAATTACAGTTACTAAAAATTGATATTCATGACACAATAAAATATAAGCACAATAAAATATAAACAGACGAGTTTTGCAATTTTTTAACTTTGTGTTCTAGTTTTTCTAATAAGGTGTGGACTAAACATCAGAATTTGGAATGTTTGGTTCCAACATTTACTTACATATAGTAAGTTTTTCACCATTTCTGAATACACACTGTGGGCCCAAATTGGAAACCCTCAATCACTTTTTATTTAGTCTTCTTTGAAACAAACTTTTCTGTAACAATGAGCTTACGTTATATAAAAGAAGTTTGAAAAGTGCCAACATCTGGCTCAAATCTGTCACCTGATAAAAAGACTGTCAGTTCCTTGTCCCTGCTCTCTGATTTGTATGGAGGTTGCCTATGCCAGAACAGCGTGGTTTAAAGTACAGTGGCTACCATTAGTCAGAGGATTCTCCTACATACATCTAACTTGAAGATTTGGAGCATCCACCATTTTAATATTAAAATATTTCTGGAACAAGAATGACCATGCAATAGTGAAGATTTATTAAATTGCCTTTGTTATGACTGTTCTACTATGTCAAGTGTTGTTATATTAAAAATAATAATATTTTTTAATTCTTAGTACTCCATTTGTTATATGCAGCTATGTTTTTGAACAAATCTTCTAGTTAACTAGACTTTATTTTCATGATAGATAATAACAACAGAGTAAAGCTGATGCCTGATGCTGGTATTCCCGGATCTGACTACATTAATGCCAGCTATGTATCTGTAAGTAGAAAGTCTCTCACGTTGTTACTATTTCTATTTTATAGTACAAGAACGGATCAAAAAAATAACTTCCAAGAAGACTAGTATTCTAATCTTTCTTTCATTCACTACAGCTACTGTTTCTGTGGCATTGTTCACGTGATTTCTGTGGCATTGAAAATGCCACAGTTAAAATATAAATTCTCCCATTTTCATTGCTCACCAATGATTTTCAGTACTAATTGAAACTGAGTTCATCAAATTACTTTCTTTAAATCATCTCATATCACTATTGTTAAAGGCAAGAATGAAACTCGCACTAAGATCACTTGTTTAGAGATGAGCATTATTTTCTCTCTTGGTATAAGAGTTGGAACTGTTGTATACAAACAGAATAATTCAAAGATAACCAAACAGTTTTATAGAAATAGCTAGTAATTTGGGTGGTCAGGGTTTGTATGGCTGTATTATTTTGTGAAAAATATGTTGTTGGAAAATGTAAATATGCTTTTTGAAAAAGAAAACAATACTGTATTTCTCATTGTCAACTTTCTTCCTAGACCTTGCATTTTCTAGTTGTGTTCTCAGTAAATTCTCTGACTATATTTTTCTGTCTCCAGTCTTGCCTATATCATTTTTGTCCTCCTGAAGCTCAAGTATCACTCATAATTACGCATTTATTTTGTTGTAGCAGTGGATGGTGGTCTCAGGTGAGGTCAAGACTTGATTTACATTAAGGGCTGTTCATACGCATAGCCAGACATGCAGACTGTAGTCTAAATGGATGACACAGTGGCAAATAGAGATAGTTACTTCCAGGCAACTAGAACACATTCACAGGGAATCAGCCATAGAGCTGAGTATGGGTTTCATACCTCAGTCACATCTTCCCTTCTCACTAGCAAAAGCATGTAATTTCCTGATTCTGACAAGCAGTAGAAAGAGCCACACCATGCTGTTACTTGCCTACATGGCTCTGGGACACACAACCACTGAGAAGGAGATGAGATGGAGCATGATCTGGACTTTACCCTTTTTGTCACTAGCTAACATGCCAAGGGTTAGGAAAGAAAAACTATCAGCAGAAGCCAGCTGCAGAGAGTATTCCCTGCTGAGATGATTGTGTATCTTTACTGCATGCAGGCATCACACTTTAGATGACCATTCATCAGGGAATAGACCACTTTTTCAAGGCTAAAGCTTTACCCTTTATATGTTCTCACTTAATGTATTTGTGGACATGCAAATATATACATAAACATATAGGAGTAAATATACAATATGTGTTTGTGTGTATTTACCTACTTTTTTATCTAGGTGTATATAGATATGCATATGTATAAAGAGAAGAAAATAGACATCTTTAACAAATAGAAACTTGGATGTTACTTTTATTTCCACCATTTAAACAAGAAAATGTCAGTAACTGATGTGTGAATTTTGTATCCCTGAACTACAGTTCCTCATCTCACTCTTTAACTAGGGAGGATTAACATGGTTTCCCACTGCTACCTGTACTGTATATTATAGACAGAGTAAATAAGAGGCATCTGTGAATTATAGGGCTATATTCCAATAAAGAACTTTGATGGTACTATAAACTACTGTGTCAAGTTTTTTGAACAATAAGCAGAACTCTGTGATATCACAGACTGCTTGCTCTATAGCATAAACATATTCTTCTTATTGCTATTGCTGTTATTTTAAATGTTCTGTACGTAGAGTTCTGCAGGGTATGTTTGGTTTATTGGAGAAAACAGATCCATGAGAACCCATCCTCGCACATTTACACAGATTTTTTTAACTTTCTTTTCACTAAATTTTGTATCAATTTATAAATGAACTAAACAGACAAAGCCAACGCTGGAAAAAAGAATCAACCTCTACAGAAAGGTTTCTTAAAGACCTTCTATCAAAGATCATTTGTTTAAGTATGTTCCATCCCTCACTTAGAACAGATCCAGTCTGGATGGCCAGGCACAAAGGGTTTTTTCAAATGTAGCTAAATCTGATCAGCAGCCAGTCCCAATGGTATTCCCTAGCACATAGTACTGGGGCTCGTTTTGTTTAATCTCTTTACTGCTTATATTGATGAGGGGATCAGGGATCAAATGCACCCTCAGTAAGTTTGTGGATGACATCAAATTGTTTGGGAGTTGTTGTTGATCTGCTTGAGGGCAGGAAGGCATTGCAAAGGGATCTGGATAGGCTGTATCGACGGGCCATGTCCAGACATGACATTCAACAAGGCTAAATGCTGGTCCTGCACTTGCGTCATAACAACCCCATGCAGTGGTGTAGGCTTAGGGAAGAGCAGCTGGGAAGTTGCCTGTCAGAAAAGGACCGAGGAGTGCTGGTTGACAGCCTGCAGATTATGAGCCAGTAGTGTGTCAAGGGAGTCAAGAAGGCCAATGGCTTCCTGGCTTTCATCAGAAATAGTGTGGCCAGCAGGACTGGGGAAGTAATTATCCCCCTGTACTCAGCACTGGTGAGGCTGCAACCCAAGTACTTTTTGAGACTGCACCTCAAGTATTGTTCAGTTTCTGGCCCCTCACTGCAAGAAGGACATCAAAGTGCTCAAGTGTACATAAAGAAGAGCAACAAAGCTGGTGAAGGGACTAGAAAACAAGATTTTCTGAGGAGTGATCTAGAGAATTGGGACTGTTTAGCCTGGAGAAGAGGAGTCTGAGGGGGAAACCTCATCATTCTCTATAACTACCTGAAAGGACTTTGGAGCAAGGTGTGTGTTGGTCTTTTTTCTCAGGTGACAAGCGACAGAATGTGAAGCAACAGCCTCAAGTTGCACCAGGGAGGTTTAGATTGGATATCATGAAGCATTTCTTCATGGAAATAGTGGTTAGGCATTGGAATGGGCTGCTCAGGGAGGTGGTGGCATCCCCATCCCTGGAGATATTTAAGAGATGTATGGGCATGGCACTTACGGACATGGTTTAGCAGTGGACTTGTAGAATTAGATTGATGGTTAGACTTGATGATTTTAAAGGTCTTTTCCAACCTAAATGATTCTGTGGTTCTTGATGATCATTGGAAAAACATCAGTGTTGTGTATAGCTTGCACTAGCTCTCACGTAGCTCCTCAGTTTTTTTCTCTGGCTTTGCTGCTCCTTTGCACTGTTTTAATTCTGCTGTGCTGGCCTTCTCCTAACACCTGTCTTTGTGACTGGATCTGCAGTAAGGTTAATATGAAGACTTAGGTATTTTTTAAAGGGAACTACTAGCCTGATATCCTTTTAATATTTCTGCTAAAAGCATTTCTGTTAGGATGGTATTTCCAAAACTTTGTTAGGGCATTGGTTCATATCTAATCTATACAGTGGAGAAAATGCCTTACATCCTTAGGTCTCCATGGCCATCTGCCATGCAATGATTAGTCAGGCCTACACCAATTATTTTAACATGTCTGACAAGGTTCTAGCCTTAGGCATGTTAACTACAGGCACAGCTATGAGTCACATTCAAACTCTTTTCTCCTTACCAACCATTATGCATTAAACATTTTCTCTTTCTTAGGGCTATTTGTGTCCAAATGAATTTATCGCAACTCAGGGACCATTACCAGGAACAGTAGGTGATTTCTGGAGAATGGTGTGGGAGACTAGAGCAAAAACCCTTGTGATGCTTACACAGTGTTTTGAAAAAGGACGGGTAAGTTACCAGTGTATAACATTGCTATAATTGAAAACTCTGTATGTAGTTTTTGTCAAATTTATAATATAATTATTGCTAATTAGTAATCATCTCCCTGCAGATAAGATGCCATCAATACTGGCCAGAAGATAATAAACCAGTGACTGTGTTTGGGGATATAGTAATTACTAAATTGATGGAAGATACTCAAATAGACTGGACCATCAGAGATCTAAAAATTGAAAGGGTAAGTCAGAAATGGAAACTGGTTGAACAAAATCTATCCAACAACTCAAACATCAGATGTTCTCCATCCCACCCAACTACCTCTCAGTGTTCTTTTAATCTTTTAATATGTATGTACTCTACAGGCTGTTTTTTCTGAGCATTTTGTTTTCATTCCTGGTTGTTTTTCATGGTGGTCGTGGTTTTGTTGTTGTTTTCATTTTTCCTGAAAATTTTCTCCAGTTTCTGTCACAAAGAACTCAGATATATGGCCGACATGCTATGAAGGACCAATCAAGGTTACTGAACATCTCTGATCTGGTGGGAGGTGAAGTTTCTATTTGGACACCTCAGTTGTCTCTTCTAAAAAGGAGTAATCCTAACCATTCTGTTATCAGACAAAGCCCTTTGAATGTATCCCTCTCAGATTAAAGGGCAAGATTCTCTGGTGTAGCGCAGCTGTTTTGCATTGTACTACCAGCTGTATTGGCCTCCACCCCCAGGAAATTCACCCAATATAAATGAGAATCATCAGTACATGTATTACTCCCACTCTGTGCTGGGAATGGAGGTGTGGGGGGTACAGCATAGATGTTCATCTTTGCCATGATCCACCTCTGTAGTTTCCACGCTTTGGAAAAATTAGCACTCAACATTAAGTCAGACCAGAAAGTGGTCTTGGAAAGGAATCTGGACATAATGACCCAAGATGAAGTCAGCTTTCTTTTGCATTCCCAACATTGACCTGTGTTATATGTAGTAAAGCCACTTCTGAGGACCTGGACTCAGCTATCCAAATACAAAGATGCACTACCATCCCAAGGTGTGTGCCATATTGCTGTCTTTAAGATTGCACTTCACCTTCCATCCAAATGGATGGATTCTTGATGATCTTCCTGTGCAGGTAAAAGGCATGTATACAGTAAATCATTCACAATTTTTACCATATTGCATCCAAAATCACTTCTCTTTTGTTTTTATGTTGATCAGTTTTAGTACTATAGACCTTAAGTAGTAGCACATAATTGTTCACAGTTGCTCCATGTTTCTTGCAATATGAAAAGAGCTAGTGGTTGGTTCAAAACAAAGACAATAAAAATTAATTCATTGCACAAGGGCTGATTAAGCTGCAGAACTCCTTGCTGCAAGGTATTGTGAATGCTGAAAATGTTCAGGACTTCAAAAAATCTGAAGAAATTAATGGAATAAAAGTCTGTTGAGTGCTATCAAATTTTTAGATACCATCTCTGACTGAGGAGGTTCGTGGCTTGCAAACAGTTAGAATGGAAGGGATATACTATGGAACTACGGATACATTGTTGTCTTGTATTATAATTTTCATTAATATTTTTCACCGACTACTGTTGGAAGCATAATATTGAGCTAGACAGACCTTTGGCCTGACCCAGTGCTTTTATTGTTATGTCCTTCGTAGTTAATTTAGATATCAGAACATAATCAGCTGTTTGTGTTGAGTTACTGTTACTGCTGCTCTGATTGAGAGGGCACCAAATACATAGAAAACATATTTGTATTGACCAACATATTTGTTTGCCTTAACTATACTAGAACAGTTGCCTTCCCCTAAATAAATTTGCCAGACCAGTTCACTGAACTTCTAGAAAAGCTATAGAAATGTCGACACATAATCTACTAATTACACTGGTACAGTGACTGAAGTCAAAGGTAGAGTGATTGCTGAAGTCATTAATACTTCATGAAAAATTAATTTGATGCCATTTCTCCCCCCAAAAAACTTGCAATTAGACCTGTGCTCAACAAATTATCCCTTGATACAAGTACCATCCTATGGTTATGCTATTCTGACTTTCTTTGTTAAATGAAATTGCTGAGAAGTTTACAAGTAGCTTACTGGATAATCTTTCACATTTGTTTTGTAAAAACTGCCTTATTTTATATTTTACAGCATGGAGATTGCATGATGGTGCGCCAGTGTAACTTTACTTCTTGGCCAGAACATGGAGTCCCTGAAACTACTGCACCAATTATCCATTTTGTAAAACTTATCCGTGCAAGTCGAGCAGGTGATAACACACCAATGGTGGTTCACTGCAGGTAAGTGTATTCACCAGGTCATGATGTAGTATCTTATCATTCCAAGTGCATATTAATGCTCAGGGAAGTTGACAAAGAACAATAGTGAATGCCCAGGTATGGCTTTCATATGGATAGCTGTGAAGTTTTCTCCATCAGGGCTCCTTAGTCCTTTATAGGAGGCAAAATACCGAAGTAGGCCTGTTCTTCCATTCTCAGAAACCCCATTGAGGTGACGTCTTTGAAAGAGTTATTTCAAAGTTACCATAATGTACTGCTAGATGTATCTCAAGTTTTCTCTTTATCTTAAGAAGAGGAATAGCAACAATTGACATGCTTTTAATGACTTCTATTATAGTTATAGCTTTTCTTAAGAATTAATTCCCTAAAATTCTGTTTAAAATGTGTATGTCATTATTATGAGGAAGAAACTATTTGTGAGCCACAGAGAATGACAAATATGTGTAGGGGTTTGCATATGCTAAATTTCAAGTTTGTATGCCTGAAAACAGCTAAGATCTAAACTTAGACTTTTAAATAAATGGTCTGGTGCTTATTTGGTCCAAGTGATATGAACTGAGATGTCTAGGCTTGATTCTTTGCCTCATTCTCACTTAGTGTGAGTCTGGAAATATGTGGAAGAAAAAGCTAAACTTTTTGCTACAAATTCCTTCTCTGTCCAGTGAGTTTATCATGCGCTGTGGTTCTTTTTATTTGTCCTCAATGTCCTACAGGTGCCATCCACAACGTGAGATAAAACTTCCTTATTTTATTTGACGTTGTTATCATTGATAGCTTGACATTTTCCTCTACAGAAGGGGTCATAGAAACTTCTACAGGAGATAACTACAGAGTCTTCGTGTTTTGAGGACATTTATATACTTTTGGGCCCTTCTGCAATGAATGCTATCCCATTTTCACAACACAGATACATGAAGGGTTCAGCATGGGCCAGATAAACTGCCCACTGTCCCAGTGATTGTAAAGCAGCAGCATGTATTCTCATATCCAGAAAACTCATCCTTTATATTCTGCTCATTAGATTCTGCAGGTTCAAAACAGCCTTGCTATACATTACCTGATTATCTGTAGTGGTATTTCTTGTATTTATTACACTAATTGCAGAAAAGGCTGATAATGATTTGAAGAAAATACTATTCATTTTCAAACCCTTAATTTAAACAATACTAGCTACCAGTGTGTGCTACACACCTGTCTTCCTTTTAAAAGTATTTTCTTTTAAATGTTTTGCTAGATACCAAGTTGTCTCAAATAAAAGAAGCATCACAAAATCAGGATAGGGTGTGATTTCGAAAAATCTTGTGAATTCTTTGAATCAGTGAACACTAGAAAATTCACATAAAAGTTGTAGGGTGTTTTTTTCATTTACAAGGGTTTCATTTAGTTAAATCTCACTAGTCCTATACTACATCTTGTAAAGTCAAAATCAGAAGATAGCTCAAATCCAGATTACACTTTATCCCATTCACTAAGGAGACACACAAACAAAAGTAGTGCAAACGAGTTCAAATTTTCAAGTTTTCTTCTCACAATCAGCTTACTTTAACCAAAATGTTCTGAGAAAATATTCTGTAATGAGAAAACAAAAACAAACTTAATTTTATCTTGTGTATTATGTTTGCAGTGCTGGTGTTGGAAGAACAGGTGTTTATATTGCACTAGACCATTTAACGCAACATGTAAATGACCACGATTTTGTGGATATCTATGGCCTTGTAGCTGAGTTAAGAAGTGAAAGAATGTGTATGGTACAGAATCTGGTAAGACGAGTATTTGAATTCTGTTCTTCTGCTGTTAAAAAGTAAGTCATCAGATCTACAAAACTAGACTAGAAAGCTAATGGCATTCAGCTACCTAATATATTTCCTATTAACTCCTACCAATATTTGGATTACAAATTTGGTACGATCAGTGTACATTTTTAAAACTTGAATCAGTTTTTCTTTTCTCTGCATTTGCATATTTAGGCAGATGCTATGAAAAGGCCTACCAAAATGTAATAGAAGATGCTTTCATAATTCTGATTTCCAAACAAAACAAATATAGATCTGTATACTAGTTTCAAAATCCTGAGACAGGTTGTTCTCCATCCAGATCATTTCTACCTCATGTCTGAAAGCCTACAAAATGCAGATCAGTGCTAAAAGTTGACCAAAGTGAACTGAACCTTGTTAAGTTTTATGGCAGATTCAGTAATCAAGCTATTCTGAAAACTCAGTTACAAACCACTACTTAGTAGTCTACAAATAAGATTTTATGTGATCAGCGCAGAAGGTGTGAGGAGAGGAGCAATTTCTTTCCAGAACTCAGTTTAGAGATCCCTCAGTGAAACCGTAGGATTAAAATAAGTTTAAAAATCAGTTGCTGTCAGACCTATTTTTTTCCTTCTTATAACTTCAAAATTGTTTTCATTTTGCCAGCAATCATTGTCTGTTACCAACAGGCACAGAATGGCCCATATTTGTACAATTAAACATCTCTGCAGTTACCACACTCCCCCCCAAAAACTGGCTGCATGCAAGCTCTCTACAGGGATTGACCCATAGTCTGTTATAATTCCTGAAACATACCTGGGAATTATTTGGGATAGTGGTGGTTGGTGTGGATCAAAACTACGTGAAAGGCTATTCAAACATTTTCAAGGAGTTTGGTTGATCAAATTCCACCATCTGACAATGTACCCAGGCAGTGTTTAATTCACTAGTATAGGTATAATCTAAGTATCAGGGTATTTTGCCTGATGGCCTGTACATTACAAAGGTCTGCCTTTGGACTCCAGCTCATAAACTAATCTTTAGTGATTTTTTTGGTCTCTCTCACTTCCAACCATAAAAATACCTCCAAATAATTAAAAACGTCATAACTGGGAAATACCATATATTCTCATATCCTGCTTCGCTCTCCCCTGGCAAACCTAGAAAGATTTTCATTGCTACATGCCCAAAGCTAACTGTATGAATGTGAGAAATTATGAAGCTTTCAGAGTTCTAAACTCTGAATTCTAAACTCCACTGAAACTTAACAATTAGCAATTATTGAGCAGAGAAATTACACTAATATATTTACCCATGCAAAAATGAAGGAAGCTAACCTTATTTTGGCCATCTTCATCAATGGAGATATTCAAAACCCATCTGAACAAGAACCTGGGCAACATGATCTAGCTGACTCAGCATGTTACACTAGCTCATCTCAAAAGGTCCCTTCTAGCCTAAATGAATCTGTGCCTCTGTGATCTTGCTCATTTTCTGCATCTACTTCTGTGTGAAGATTTAATCCATTTATTTTTCTGTCTGCTTTCATTCTTTTATTTCATTATTTATTTCATCCTGACATTGCCCTTTTTTATTTTTCTCTTTTCAGTGACTATTACCCAGAGTTACTTTATACCCTTGGAAATGTCAAAGTAACTTTAGTTTTCTGCTCTTCACATTATAGTCTGCTAAAAATGATGCCACAGTACAAGAAGTATCACTAAAAATAATGTGGTTTTGTTTTGTTTTGTTTTTTATCTTAGCATGGTGCATCCTCCCAGAACATTTTGCATCCTCCTTGAACTTTTGCATTTGAGTGCACCCTGCTGGTTTTCTCTATGCTATAAGGAGGGAAATTTTCTCACCGAAATATTAAATTCACGTTCAGTTTGTTCAGTCTTACTAGTAACAAAAAGTAGTCATTCATCTCTTCATAAAACAAAACTTTACAGAAAAATGTGATTCATCCTGTAATTCTCAGTAATTATAATAATAATTTCATATATTTTACTAGCTATATGAAATAACATCTTTTGACAAATTTTAATGCTTTATGCTTTGTAATGAATGAAATCAGGTCAGGCATGTATAATATCACCAAAGTCCTGAGATTACTGAGTTAATCTGCAGTTACTTTGATAATATCTGGATGTTATATAAAATTCAAAAAGCTTTTTTTTGTTTGTTTGTTTGTTTTGTTTTGGAAGTATATTTTTTGTCTAATCAAACATTTCAAATTCACATCTCACAGGCACAATATATATTTTTGCATCAGTGTGTATTGGATCTATTGACAAGCAAAGGAAGTACTCAACCCATATGTTTTGTAAATTATTCAGCACTTCAAAAGATGGACTCTCTGGATGCCATGGAAGGTAAACAGATACGGATTATATTTTTTTTTCATTGCAGGTGCATCAACTTGCCCAGTGTTAGAAACATAAACAAATACTTTGACAAGCTTTTTTTTTGGCTCCAGAAGTGTAAAATTTTAGCATTTTTCTCCCCTTTTGTCTCCCTCACGGTAACAGTCATTGCTCAAGCTTTCCACTTTTTTCCCTGTGAGAACTTTTAACTTCAGCCTATACAGTTATCTGCCATTAGTTACTATTTAATGGCAAAGGAGGTTAATGTTATATATCTGTTTTTCTTTTGTAGGTGATGTGGAGCTTGAATGGGAAGAAACTACAATGTAAACATTAAGACTAGATATTAAAAATAATCAGGTTTTGAAAATCAGTCATATTTTTCTAAGCAAAAGGGCCAAAGCGAACTCCCTTATTTTGATGATTAAAACATACAGTGATGATTGAAACAACTTTTCTTCTATCAATGTGCCTTCGTAAATATGTTAAAGTATTTTATTCAGATCACAAAGCAATAATGATATGAAGTACTTTTGCACAGACTGCATTTCTGATATTATATGAACACTGCATTCAGTATGTATTTAAATATAAAGTGTGTTTGAACATGCTCCTTTTTCCCATTTATCTTTGTGAAGAGGAACAATGAGCCAAATAAGATGTAAAAAGTTCTTATTCCCAGTGAACTTATTTTTGTGTGAATTTGCTGTGTTCAGTGTGTTTTGGTTTTAAGTAAAAGCTACAGTTTCTGGAACCATTCTTGCTAGATTGGTTTTAATGTTGCTGTCAGTTCTTGCAGATTACCATCACAGTGATCTTTACCTAAATGTATGTTCTTGTGTTTTGAATCTTTTTTTATGAGTAGTAGCATATCAGCTTGTGATCCTGAACAGCTGAAGAGTCACCTTCTGACATGGGGAGGATTATTCAGCTTTTACACAACACACAGTAGCTCTTCAGGGACACTTGGGGCTATTTAAGCTATCCTATAATCAGAGATGTTGTTTTTTTTTAAATATGCAATGGTGATTACATATGTTCAGTGCTGAAGAAAGTATTTAATGTTCCTGCTACTTTTTAAAACATATAAAATAATAATAATAATAAGTTTATACATTTATTACCTGTTATGATGCATATTATGTTGACTTCAGTAATAGAAAGTTTATAATTCATTCACGTTTCTTGTATATGGCACTGTTCAGTATTTTAAAAGGATACTCAAAATTTAATAACAGTATTTTTTATAACATAGTGTTGTCAAGTAAGAAAAATGTTGCTCCTTTCTCTGGTTTGTTGAATCACTGTAGACATTAGAAAGTACAGGAAGTAATATTGGGAGATTTAATGAAAGGAAACATCTCCCACTGGTTATCTTTATCAGAGCTAGATCTGAAACAGGAATGAGAGAAGCAGGAAGCTCTTATCTGAGAAGCAAAACAAAAACTGGAAGAATAGGAAGACTTCAGAGAGAGTACTAAACTGTGTACCCTGTTTTTACATGGGAGTATTGAATTTTCTGGTGGGGGGACCGATTGCTCAGTTTTTCTCTGCATAAAGAAATGTATCGTTCTAAATAATACTAAAGTTGTAACCTTAATCTATAATGAAGAACACAGTAGCAAGGAGACTTTGGAGTTGCCATCTTGTATTCTGTTCAACAGAAGAAATCCATAGCCTTCTGGAGGCATCAAGCTCAGGAAAGTCAGATGAGCCTCTTTAGAAAGATACTCTCCTAGAAAGATGCAAGTGTGGGTGGTGTGTTTATGTGCATCCACTCTGAACAGAACAGTAAACGAAAAAAATTTTCCATCCCTTAACAGTAGCTACCAGGCAGAAAATACTGTACAGTATGTAATCTGATATTTATTCATAAGTAAATGGCAGTAGGTGTTTGATATCTTTTTAGAATCTGGCAAGGGTGGTGCAGATTACAAATCAGTGAGGGTCCTTTGTAAATTAGCAGAAAGTGCCAAATATCTAAATCAAAATTAAAAGGCAGCATTTAAGGAGATGGAAATGGTCTGCAGACATATTTTGGGCAATCTGTCTTTCATGAAGACTGACGGTATTGTAAACATCACCTGTCAAGCTAAAAGGAAAACAATGCCTTTTAAAGCTGGATAGAGGGAGAGAGAGGTGATGTCCACAGCTGTTCAAGTCTCTGGCAAAGCATTCGGTACAGCTCTTGTTTCATTTGGTTCTTATGAAACATGTGTTCTTCATTTATTATACATGTACTTTAAAGTATTCTGACAAATCACTTATAGGGGCTTACAGATGTTTTTCATGATTTGTATTTGTACTTGGTAGCAGTACATGCAGCACTGTGATAAATGAATATTATAAAGTCATAATCTTTTATAATCTTGCATCTATAATGGTGGAATATATGTGTGTGTGTCATTACTCGTTTCTCTGTAGAAAACAACTAAGAAGCCTTAGGCAACTTATAGATGAACTCCAGAAGTTCCAAATGTGTTTAAATGTTTTTCTGGTTTATAGAATATTTAGCATGAAGATTCCTACATCTCCTTGTAGAGGACCTGTCGGTAGTTGAACTACATTCAGTAGCATACTTGCCTGACATCTCAATAAGACATTAGAATATTTGTCTCTCTTTTCTGTGGGTCAAAGTGAAAAACTGAATAGTAATTTAAATATATTATTGTTAATTTTGGTGTAAGCAATCTGATATATGCTACTTTGAAACATTTTGCATTGTATTTAGGATAAAAAGCCAATATTCAACATAAACTGGCCACAACTCATAGAACATATACCAAGGGGGAGAAAAATCTACAAGCAATTCTCTGCAATAGATATTTTTCAGTATAAGTGGAGCAGTAGTTCACTGACCTCTTCATGTGCCCACCAGTGATTTGCAGGGGGAGGAGAGTATCTATATATCATGAGATCCCCCAGACCTCTGTCCAGTCATGAAGAAAAAATTTCCACATGGTCTCTTGTTTTCCAGCCCTCCTTCCCATTTGCAATAGCTCCTGTGCTAGTTCTGCTGACATAACTAGAGATCTGGAGGTGGGCAGGATT